>NC_071530.1:150060829-150660829 GCF_026979565.1 Vidua chalybeata | reverse complement strand
CAGCCATCAGCACCACAGAACAAGGAAGGAGATGTTGCAGCTAGTGGTGGAGTATCCCCCCTTTCCACATCCTGGAAAACTCAACTGCAGAACAAGCCAAGGTTTTTCCCAGGAGAACAGAAGAAGATATTCACAAAAATATGAGTATTTTTTGATATGGCAGTAAAAGAATGTAAGCATCACATCTTAGGGCAGGGTGTGTGCACACTTCTGATGTGCAAAGATGCTGTGACATTGCCTCTGGTCACAGCCCAGCCAAAAAATCAGTGTAAGACTCCAGAGAGATTCAGGGGTATGGAATTGCCAAGAAGGGCCATGTCTGGAAAACTGAGATCAAGTCACAGAATCACAGAACAACAAGACATCAAACCAGGCCTTTGTCCCAACACAGGAAAGGACATTTTCTACTTCTTGAGGGGTTGTAAGCCTGTCTCATACCATTACAAAAGGTTTTTCTTCCACTCAAAACACATCAAGACTTCGGATTTTAGCCCCCAGACCTCCATCCCGGTCAGATTTTGTCCCTTCTGAGGACAACACAAAGGATGCTGTCACACAGCCCCACACTGGAGCTTGTCCTGAAAAACAGCCTTCAGTTCTTCCCCCAGCACACCTTTAAATACCCTGCAGCTTCCTGCTCACCAGGAGGCAGCTCTGTGTCCAGTGAGGGCATCAAAATCTGCAGAACTTGTGTCCTATCTTCACATATTCACATACAAGAATCACAGATGCCTGGAGGTGGAAGGGGCCTCTGGAATTCCCCTCCTGCAAGCTGCTTCACCATCTTCCTTGATCTTGGTAGAGGATACCCAGACTGAGGATTCCCCATCTGGAGAATGTCACTTCCAGTGGCATTTCCGTGCCTGCAGGCATTTCCCACAGTTTCTAGTCCCTGAGGGATTCCTCGGGTACATCTACAATCGTGTCATCTCTCACAGCAAAGGATGCCCTCCTGGTATTTCCACTCATCCCACTTATCTGGATCCCCCAGCCAACTGGCATTTTTCTGGGATCGCTCCCAGCTTCCCCCCTGCCCTCCCAGCTCTGCTGCTCTTCTGCCTGTCACCATCTCTCCTGCTGGTTGTAGCATCATCTCCATCTGGAGACTCTGAAAGTCCTGACAGCATTGCTATCCCTGGTAACATATCTGAAAACCCTGAGCTGGCAGGAGCCAGTGAGTACACAGGACAAGAAATATTTAACATTGTTCATGTCATTTTTTTAAGCATTCAGAATATGCAGTGAACATTAATTCAGTCTGGTTATTCCTCCACTTGCCCTCACGGCTGACCTGGAGGTGCTAAAATGAGTGATTGGAAGAGCAGTGCTGTATCCAGTGATAGGATCTGATGGAAAGGCTTGGAGCTGTGTCAGGACAGGTTTAGATTGGTACAGGGAAAAGGTTTTTCATCCAGAGTGTGGTCAGGAACCAGAACAGGTTCCTCAGAGAAGTGGTCACAGTATGGAGACTGCAAGAGTTCCAGTTTGGTTTGGACAACACTCTCAGGAACATGGGGGTTTCTTGATGTTCTGTGCAGATCCAGGAGCTCGATGGGCCCTGTGGTTTCCTTCCAACACAGGGCATTCTGTGATTCTACTGAGATGTGGGCAGCTCAGAGACCCTCTGGCCTCCTCTTCCCACAGGTGGACATAATTCACATGCTCCTCATCACAGTTTGACCCTCCTTTGGGCTGCACTCACCAGAGCAGGCCAGGCACAGAATGTCTTTTGTCACAGACTCTCCTTAAACCAAATCTCACCCCTGGAGCCATCAGAGTTTCCCTAGAAAGATGCTGTGCCTTGGGGAACACTTGCAAGGCAGTGTCTGACCATTGAGGAACCACAGCACTGCCAAGCTCCATCCCAAGTGTGAGTGCCAAGACAGCTCAGCCCTGCTCAGGGGGGAGGTTCATTGACATTTAAACATTTAACATCACCCACGACCTGGGAGGCAGCAGCTGTACAGGCTGCTAGGTTACAGAGATTTTTTTTTTTCCTCTCCTCCCATCCCTGATTTCTGCCATAAAAACCAGGGGCTCTGCTGTAATTTTACCTTCACAGACAGATATTCCTGGGGCACATACAAGAATCAAATTCCCTCACCATCAACTGCACATGGTGAGATTGCACTAAGCTCCAAAAAGCAAGGTGCTCACCCTTGCCCCTTTCTTTCTATGCAGGAAGGTGTGGAGCATTTTGTTAGCAATTAACCCTTGTTTCAGCTCAATAGAGCTGATCAGATTGTGGAACAACATCTGAGAAGTGGAGATTAGCAGGCCAAGCTCTTTAGTACTTAAGGCACCAATGCAGCTACTCAAAATCAGATTTCCCTTTCTTCCCTAGCAGTTGATTAAAGCCTTTTCAAGCAATTCTTTCCAACCTGCAGATGTTTAAGTCAGGTGATGGAGAAATTTTTTTTTTTTTCTTGCTGGGAAATGGCAGCAGCATGGACCTCAAGTATCTCAGGACAAAAATCAGGCCCAGGAAATAGAGCTAAGAGTGTGTCTGCCTGTACACACGCACTAAAGCCGAGCTTTGGTAGGCCTGACCACAGTGCGAACATGCAAAGGCTTTGGTAGCATGGTTCCAGAAGGGAGAAAACATTCTTAGAGCAGGACCTGAATCCAGAAATAGCCTCTGAGAGGATCAATTTCTGCTGCATACTGATTTATTCAGACCTTTCATGGTGGCAAAGCCCTCTATAACAAAATATCTGATTGCAGGACTATGACCATAAATTCCACACGCCCTCGAGCAATGGCCAATGAATAACTGACTTGTTAAGGGAACGGGCCCTGCACAATGAATAAATCTACCAACAGGGCTTTCGATACAAAAGACCCCACTGGGACAGATTTCCTTGTGAGGGTGTATCGACTTTCATTTGCAGGAACCAGCAGATATTTGTTTGGAAGAGATCTCCATTGTTACATTGCTGCTCAACAACATCCAGCATAAAGCCTGACTCCTACCCGGGGCTTGATTGATTGGAATATCCAAGTGGGCTGGACTAGACAAAGGAGCATTTTGCAGTGCTCCACGAGGTTCTCCTGGAAAAGGAGGTGTTTAATCCAGAGGAAATCCAAGGCAGGCGTAGGAGAATTGTCTGCTTCAGTCATAGCAGGACCTCAAGAAATTAAGGACTGAGAAAGGACAAGAAAAGACAGCTCTGGAGGAATGTTTAAGGGTGGACATGTGCTCACAGTCAAGGCACAAGAAGAATAAATCATCCCTGGCGCTCGGCTGGTGCCCTTCACCTCAGGATCCCAGAGGAAATGCAGTTTGACCACATCCAGCTGGACACACAGCTGGCACAGAGCCACACTGGGAAGGAGGAAGCCAGGCTTCCCCATTTCACAAATGAGAGCACCAACGTGCAGAAAGACCAAAGTCTTAATTAAGTGTGACCTGACCCCTGCCCTGAGCCACGTGGTTTGGCAGGGGCTGAGATCAGCCCCATGAGGATGTCCTTGGCCCACAGGGAGAATTGCACTACAGCAGCTTTTAAAATCAGCCACAGGGGTTTGGTGCTGGGTAACCCAAACTTCAGCAATTTGTGGAGCTGTTGGCTTAAGGGATCATCCCCAGGGAGACAGGAGCACAGATGGGACAGAGACAAAACGTTTCAGCTCCAAATCTATTTTAGCAGGATATCATGATGACCCCTATCCCAAAAACATTTAGACAGAGAGCTGTGCTAATTCTCAATGAATATGGAATAGGGCACATCTGCCAGGAATGGGATATTCCTAATAGCTGACAGAGGGGAGGAAGAAAAGAGCCATTTTGCAAACAGCAAGGACTTTGTTATAGGCCAGCTGAGCTCAAAAAACTGAGGGAACATCTCCATCTAGCAAAACCAGCCTGGAAACAGGCATCTGACAAGGTGAGCCTGCAGGTGGGAGTGCTGAAATCATGGCAGGGGGTAACACAAGACCTGCCTCTGACCAAAACTCGGTGTTCAGAAAAAGAGCTGGCAACAATAAATACCGGTGCATGCACGTGGCATGCACAAAATGGTGCCCCCAAACACATGCAGGACTCCTCTGGATTGCTCCCAGGCCACATCAAGCCAGCAAACAGCAGCTCTACCTGGAGCAAATCACCAACCTAAAACCACAATGGTATTTGGAACTTTGGAAGGAGGATTTTATGTATTTTATATATCTTGTTTCGTACACTCACTTCAGCCAATATACAGTGCACCACATGAGGTGACACCCATCTGTTCCAGTTTTTACCCCTCCCCAAAAATATCTATATTTCCTTACTAGGTCTCTGTCTGTTCTTCCTCCAGATGCTGTTTGCTTTCCCTGATCCTCCCTGTCCCAGGGAAAAGGCATGACACCAAGCACGGCAGAGTTTGCCACTTCAACACCTCGTTTGTCATCAGCTGGTCACTCCTTAATCAATCTTTTATGGAGGGATATTTCAGAAAAAAATGCAGAGGGAGTAGGAGAAGGAAAGTAAGAAACCATCTCCAGTTTAATTTTGATAACACTGGCAGGGAGTGATTCGCTCCAACAAATTAAAATCAGCAAATCTCTCATTTTCTCTGACAGAGGTAACCAATTAAAATTTTCATAAAGGGGGCAGTGATGTGTGTCTGCCAGACAGAGTCACCAATCTAGCAGCCCTCTGATTTAAAATATTATCTTTTCTTTCCTTTTTTTTTTTTTTTTGTCCTCTTCCTTCAGAGCTTCCTGAAGCAACGTGACAGATTATCTCAACATAATCAGACTAATACAAAACCCTTGCTCCAAGAGGCACCGCGAGGAAATTCTGAACTCGAGATGTGACGACAAATGGATGTTCTGAGGGGACTTCATTTACTGCTCATTTTCCTTTTCTTATTTTTTTTTTTTATTGTTGTGTTTTGTAGCCTCATCATGCAGCAAACCACATTAGAGAGCCAAATATCACACGGAGTGAATGGGAGAGGGAACTTCACTCCCCCTGTGGGCTGCCCTTCCAGATTGCTCTCCAAGAGAGAAGTTTGGCTTCCAGCTGATGGTTTCTTAGGTCTGAATAAAATGCCCCCAGTAATGGGCTAGGGATGGAGTGGAAGAATTGCCTTTTTTGGCAGCAGGAGCATTAAGGAAGGGTACAGGGCAGGAGGGACCTTTAACACCAGCATAGATGTCACTGGGGGGACATCTATGGTGGGCCTGACTTGGGGAAATGAGGGTTGCCACAGCTCCCTGCCATGGTGCTTTGGGACTTAGAGGGCTGGTCTCCCGTGGATTTGGCATTTGATGAGGCCACGCATAAATCATAAAATCACAGAATGTTTTGGATTGAAAGTGACCTTAAAGACCATTCCACGCCCCTGCCATGGGCAGGGACACCTTCCTCTATCCCAGGTTGCACCAAGCCCTGTCCAGCCTGGCCTTGGAGCCTTCCAGGGATGGGGCAGCCACAGCTTCTCTGGCAACCTGTGCCAGTGCCTCAACTCCTTCACAATAAAGAATTTCTTCCTAATATTTAATCCGAAGGAAAGCAGTGCATTTCAAGTCTAAAGGAGCCTCTGCCTCCCCAGCACAGATGGGACATTCAAACGCTGCTTTCCCTGGCAGAGATGTGGTTCAAGGCAATTGAGATGCCAAGAAGGACACCCCTGTCCCCACCTTTGGCCGAGGGAACTGTGCACCAGTCCTTTCCTTCCTGTGCTTCAGAGCCCCAAATCCCCACCCAAATTTATGGATGGATGTCAGTCCCCATTAGCATTTAACTCTTAGACAAGTTTCCCCCAAACACAAGCATCACCCTCCTGCCGTTTTGCATCCCAGCAAACTCCAGGCAAGCAGAGAACCCAGGGGAATTTGGGGATGGAGCCATGAGAAGAACTCAGGAGCATCCTGTAAATGGTGAACACTGGGATGTGATGGGGACCCCTGGGCTTTGTCTGCAGCCTCATTTTAGCCATTCCAGTCCGTGCTGGGACACTGAGCAGGACTCTCCTGCAAACCTCCAGGCCAGGTGTCAGCTCCCTTCCCTTTGAAGGCTCGCCTGGGGATGTGAATTTTCTCCAAGGGGAGGACGCAAGCTGGTTCCAGAGACAGCCTGTCATCCATCTTGAGGAAAATACTCCTCTCTCTTTGCACCTCTCCTAGAAAGGTGGGGACCAGCATTCCACAAGCCTGGGATCAGGCCTGGAGAAAAGCTTTGAGTCATTTGTTTACCAGCACAGGTTTTCCTGGAGCTAATTAATGAGCCAAGCTGATACCCTGCAACAGGTATCAATGACAGAGGATTTCCTGCCTGCTACCCGTGAGCAACGGGAGAGGCTGAAGCTGGATCTGTGAGCACAGTGCTTCCCCTTCTCCCTCCCCCCCAAAAAAACTGTGAAAGAAAAGCCACCTGCAGCCACACAGGCACTGAGGGAAGCCCCTCTGCCATCTCCCCCTCGAGGATCGGGCACCATCCCTGCTGGACGATACCACGGGCGGATTCCCGAGAGTAAAGTGCTCGGGCATCCCTTTCTCCCTCCTGCAGGGAGTGAGGGATGGTGTGGAGACCTCCAGCAAGCCCTTGGAGCTGGGGGCTGCCTCCGTATCCCCCCCCCCCCCCCCAATTCTGAGCATGGGAGTAACACGCAGCAGCACTTCCACTCCCGTGGAGAGCCGGTGGAAGCCTCTACTTTCACAAGGATGCTGAAACTGGGGAGAAGAGGGGAGGAGGGGGGATAAAACGTGCGGGAGAGCATGGTAAAAACAACATGGGGTGGGGGGGAGCAAAAACTCAACGGGAAGGCGATGCTGGAGAGTGGGAAATAAACCCCACGGGTTTCGCTTTTCGGGTGCGGGGTGGGAACCAGCGCTTCTTGCGAGCCCCAGCTGTGCGGGTGGAGGTTTTTTTTGGGGGGTGGGGGGGGGGGATAGGGAGAGCAGCGCTCCGCGGGCTGCGCCGAGCATCCGAGCGCTCCGGGGGTGGCAAGCGGCGATAGCCGGGCTGCGAGCGCCACCTCCCCGCCGCTCACCGCAAGCCCCGGCCGCCCCCGGCAGCGCCCCCGCTGCCGCCTTGGGGATGGGGGAGGCTGGCAGGGAACCCTGACATTAGGTGGAGATGCCCGACACCTTTTCCCAGCCTCTCCCTCCGCGGGGTTGCAGCGGGGATGGTCCCGATGCTGTGAGAGGGATGGAGTGGGGATGTGTGGTGGTGGTGGTGGTGGGGGGCTCGCTAAGTTTGAGGTGGTTGTAAAAGGGGCTTGTGGGGTGCTGTAGGGCAGGGAAGGGTTGTGGGGGTTTCCCAGAGCACTTCTGGGTGCCTGCGGAGCACAGGGCGATGCGGGTCCCGCCGGGGTGGCAGAGGATGGGATGCGGGGTGCTCCCCCAGCCATGGTGGTTGCCTTTGGCTGCTCCTTGGGGTGTGATGGGGGTTTAGGATCTCCCCCTGACTCCCCCCGCCACACACACACGCAGTTCCCATCCTGGTTATGGGGCCTGGCACACCGTCCCTACCTCGTTTTCCCTCATGTAAGGAGAAGGGCTACAGTCATTAATAGAAATCCCCTCCGCTTTGCAGCCGGTCCTTCCCTGAGCCTGTCCACTTCACTGGCCAATTCCGGGGGCTCCAAGCCCCACTCCCTGCACCCAGGGCTCTGTAACACCATCCCAAGTGCTATGAAAAGGGCCGGGAGCCCTGCTCCTGCCCTGACTGTGCCTTGTGCCAGCTCCTTTCTGGTCTTCCCTTTCGTCCTCCGCAGCAGGAGCGATGCTGCACCCTGACCCCCCTGTAACACCCAGAGCGGGGTACGGAGGTCCCCTGGGTTTTCCAAACCCCAGCACCCCTGTGTCCCTCTCAGACCCATCAGGCAGGATGTCCTGTCTGCTCAGCCCCCTCCCTTGTCCCCTGGCTGGCTCAGCCCCCGTGGCCACCCCGTCCCCTGGCAGTGCGGCTTGGCTGAGCTGGTGCAATTTCTCAGCACCCTCCAAGGGTAAAAACGTCCCCGGTTCTGCCCTGCCACCTCCTTCCTCTTCCTCAACAAGGTCCTAGGCACAGGAAGGACTGTGGGACCCAGGTTAATGAGTCATTAATTAATTAGGGACCCACTTAATATGCACAGGGAGTTGTTTGTTTCCTTTAGCAGCCCGGACTTTGGATGAGATCCCAGCCCTGCGAAGCCTCCAGCCTCGTCTCCCAGCTGATAATAGATAATACAGATATTTCAGCACCAGCCAAAGCAGAGTCATCATCATTAATACAGAGCCCTCCCTGCTACACCGTGGAGGTCACCAGGCAACTCCTCGGAGTGTCGGGGGCTCAGCCCTCCTGGCTTTTCCTCAGGCTCTGCCTGGCCAGGTGAGAGGAAACCCATAGGTGATCAACAGGTAACGGGGCTGGGGAGGTGCACCCTGCACCCCGAGCACCCCTGGCTCCCTCCCAGGGAGGCTTTCGAGGCGCTGCGATTTTTGCTCTGCCGCGCACGCAGATTTGGGCATCTGTCAAAGTAGCTCCGCTCTTCCTCAGCCCCCTTCCTCCTCTCCTCCTCTTCCTCCTCCCTCAGCCATCAGCTGGCAGCTGGCCCTGGCAACTCGGCAGACCCGGTGCTGGAGCTGGGTTGAGCCTGAGCCTTGGAAAGCCCCAGTTTTCCAAGGGATGGGGCGGTCAGGGATGGAAGGGGGGTGTCTTTTTGCCCTCCATCCCTTTGACCTTGCCTTGATGCTCCCCTCCCTCCCCACTCCTCTCTGTGCCGCTGATTCACAGGGGTTGTTTGCTTGGCCAGGGGCAGGATGGGGGACACGAGCGTGAGTCACAGCCCAAGGTACCTGGCAGAGTTCATCTGCAACCCGTGCCTTCGATTCGGGAACTGGTGCCTGCTCTCAGCCAGGACTGAGAAGTCCCTTTGAAACCCCTACCTGATCCACCTCGATCCCTCTTTTCCCCTTTTCCTCGCAGCCTTGGCAGAGCCGTGGCTGAAACACCTCTCGGTGAAAGTCTGAAGATGCATCAACAGCCACCCTCCATCAGCGAATGTCAGGCCGTGAAAGGCAAGGGGGCGGTGGGGGAAGAGGGAGAGACAAATTTTGCGGTTCATTCCCACACAGGGTGATTCAGAACAAGATGCTTTGTAATTACGCATCCCTGATGGAGACTCCTTCTCTCTCCACCCGCCCCCCCCTACAAGAAAAGCTAAGCCATGCCTGGGTGCCAGCATCCCCCCGGAGCACAGCGCCGGGAGCAGCGCGTGTGTGTCTGTGTGTCTGTGCCACGCTCGGAGCTCTACAGAGGCTAAAGGTTAATTTTCTCCCCCAGGTGTGAAGAGAAGTCCTGAGAAATGGCATTTCGGGGGCTACGTGAGGAGCTCATCGCCTCCCCAGCCGGAGCCTCCAGCCCTGGGTAGGTGCCACACAAGCAGCGAAGCAAGCGAGGACCCCCCCACCCCGAGAGCTCTCCGAGGAAAAGGGGAAGGCAGGGAGCTGCGATGAAGGCAGATTCATGCCCGGGGCAGTCAGCTGCCTGTCCTTCCGAGACTTTGCCAACATTGCGGGATGAGGAGTCCCGGACCCCAGGGCTGCCCGCGGAGGCACCGCGGCTTCGCAGCACTTTGCAGCTCAACCCCGGCTGGCTCTGCAGCTCTCCTGTCGCGATCCCCCGCTCCTCTTCCCTCGCCTGGTTGCCTTCTCCTCCCCCCCAGACAACCCAGTCCCCAGCTCCCTTCCCCGGGACACGTCTGCATTTCCCCCTCCGCATCCTGCAGACATTCAATATTTTCTACCAGTGCTTGATGTTTGCCCACAGGACCTGCATGCACAAAAGTTAAAACTTCCCGTGTCAGGGAATGATTACGCTCTATCAGTCCAAATTGCGGAGTGGAAGGGACGAAAACATCCTTCGGGTGCTGTTTCCAGGGGCAAAAGGAGAGGAGTGGGTGCCCACCGCTGCCCCCATCGCCGTCTCCCCTGGGGATGGAGACAGACCCCCCTGCGCTCCAGGCAAAGCGCAGCCGGGGAAGTCGCGTTCCCCCTCTCCCTCCCCTCCGTGGAAGAAGGAAGGGTGGCCGGGAGCCCCTTACCTTGTCGAACTCTCCAGGTTTTATATCCTCCTTCTTCCCTTCGTCAAATTCCAAATGGAAACCAGCAACATATCCAGGGGTAACCAGCCCAACATTGGGCAGCGCGTGAAGTCCAAAAGGATGGCAGAGCTCTCTCTCCCCCTCCGCTTCCTCCACTCTTGCCACTACATATATATATACATATACATTTATATATATATATATATATATATATATATATATATATATATATATATATATATGTATTAAATGGAAAAGAGGAAAAAATCCTAAAATAAATGGGGGTGGGGAGGAAGAGGAAGGGAGAACCTTTGGTGTCTCTGCAGACAGGCAGGTAGAAGAGAAAAGCTGAAAATAATTAAGCCGTTTTTTGAGGAATCCTTAGAAGAGGGGAAAAACGCAGTTAAAAGCCAGTAAATCATTAGATCCAAGCAGACAATCAAGTCTTCTCCTTTGGAAAAAAAAATATACAGCAGGGTTCAGAGTAGCTTTCCCAGCAGCGAGGAACAAGAATGGTCTTCTTCAGGAAGATATGTTTGTTTAAAATCCACTCGTCTGCTTTTCCTTCTTTCTCTCTCTTCTCCCCCCACACTTTTTAATTTTTTTTTTTTTAATTCTGCTTCTGAATCTCTCTCTCTGAAACTAGATCCAGTCTTTGTAGCCAGGGGCTGCATTAAGGATTACATCAGGCTTTTATAAGCTTTCCAGATCACACATTAGAGTGAGAGAGAGAGAGAGAGAGAGAGAGAGGGAGGGAGGGAGGGATAGGAGGGAGGGATGAAATGCACACACACATACACACGCACACGCACGGATCGGAGCTTTGTAAAACAGGCAGCTATAGGCGAGGACCCGAACTGACACGGTATCGCATCGGGCATGCTCCGCTAGCCTCCAGCAGGAGAGGATGGATGGATGGATGGATGGATGGATGGATGGATGGATGGATGGAACAGAGGAGCCAGCGACCGCCGGAGCGCGCTGGCGGCTCAGCAGCGCAGCCTCCTCGGGACAGCTTAGCCCTAAGCGGGGAGCCAGGAGGTGAAGAGGGAGCCGGGATGGTGGTGGTGAGGATGGCGAGGCTTCTGCTTCCTCCCGTCTCCCCGCCCCGCTCCCCCAAAAACCTGCGGAGGCTCAGCACGGAGAGGTGCCGCTCGCCCGCAGAGGGATGCGCAGAGACGCTGGTGCCGCTGCCTGGGTACCGGGAGGGAGAGGGGGGTGCTGGGGCTCTCTCATCGCGCCCCCCGGAGCCTTCCCCGGAGCTGACAGCCTGGGAAGGGGAACGGGACACCGGACAGGGCGGCGGGGAGCAGCGGGGCAGTGGCTCCTCAGCCCCTCAGCTGCGGGGAGGGAGGGCGGGGATGGGGGGACCTCCCCCAGCACCCCGGCTCGGCCGTGCCTTTGCACCAGGGCTCACGGTTTGCCCAGGCAGAAGACGGCGACAGCCGTTAACCCTTTCCTAATTGTTTAAATTTTACCTCTTTCCTAACATCCTCCTCAACTCCTTGCTCCATTAACCCAAAATTGGGGCGGGAGTTGGGGGTCTCACATCCAGGCAACACCCCAGGGCAGCAGGAGGCTGGGGAGAGGGGAAGGGAAAGTTTGAGCAGATGGAGGAGGAGGAAATGGGCTGGGGTGAAAGGTACGTGCTACATCCCGGCAGATTTGGGGTAAAGGTGCTGCCTCCAGGTTTGCAGCCTGAAGAAGGTCCTCCGGCAATGAGAAGCCTGCCGAGCAGAGAAGGGGGGCGGGGGGTGGGAAAGGGTTGGAAGGGAGAGGGATAAGGCTGGAGGAGTGTGGAGAGCTGGGGGACTTGAGCATCCTGTCAGATTTCGGGATCTGCCCCTTGTTTTTAACCCTTCCTACTCCAAAAGGGGGAAACCGACCTTCTTTCGCTGACAAAATCACCTCCCTCCTTGCCCAGGGCTGCTGCTCCCCCATCAGGGAAGGGGCACAGACCTGACCAAGGGGCAGAGGTAAAGATCCCATCTGCCACCACGCTCTGTCCCTCTGCCTCAGGGAGGGAGAGGAGCAACCCATCTCTCCCCCAAGGGAGTCCCCAGGGCATCTTAACCCCACTCCCCCCGGCCTTCTTCCCCTTTCCTCCCTTCTCTCCATATCATCCAGCACTTCAACCCCTATTTCCACACCTTCAAACCTTTTGCATGCCTAAAAACTCCTGGGAGAAGGAGAAAAGAAAGAAAAATCTTCGTTTGGACGAGCTGAGCTGCAAACGCTAGCTGTGGAGGAACGCAGCAAAGCAGACTCTCATCCCCAGCCAGCACTGCAGCATCGCTGGCCAAAGGCATCTGTGACATCTCCAGTTAAGCAGGGACTGGAGCAAAGGGGCAGCCGGGGCCTGAAATGCGGGGTTTCAGCCGACAGGCGGCTATGCTGGATTAGCACAGTGCATGCTCCGAATGGAAATCTCTCCCTTTCCCTCCGCAGCATTTTGGGAGTTTGTTTTCCTTCAAAAAGGCTTCCCTGAACCTCAAATTCAACAAGGGATTTCTTCCATGTTTCTGCAGCTCCTCTCACTAAAAGCCTCACAGATGTCAGCAGCACAGTGGAAGGCATTGGAGGGAGCCAGGAAGCGCTTGGCAAAAGGAGCCCAAGCCTAAACCTCACACTAAAACTAACTCTAACCCTGACCCTAATCCTAATCCTAATCCCAACCCTAACCATAACCATAACCCTAAACCTAACCCTAACCCTATATCCTTACCCTAGCCTTTACCCTAGCCCTAACCCTAACCCTAATCCTAGCCCAACCCTAGCCCTAGCCCTAACTCTGTCCCTGCCCCTCTGAGCCCTGTGGGACAGCTCTGCCTTTCTTTTGGAATGATGGGGAAAGAGGGGGGCACTCACCTTTCCTGCTCTGTGTTTGGGGAGGTCAGGCAGAGCAAGGTGCAGTTGGCTTCTCTCCTGTGTTGCAGGGCAAGGATGCCTAAGCAGAAGGACAGAGCATCAAAGAGTGCTCCTCACCAAACTAAACCCATTTTCTGTTACAATGGGGCCTGATGGAAAACTCATCTTTGTGGGAATGGGGAATTGGGCTCCATGAATCTGAGAACTGCAGAATATCCTGAGCTGGAAAGAACCCACCAGGGTCATCAAAGTCTAGATCCTGGCCCAGGACCAGGAATCCTAACCTGAGCCACAGAGCACTGTCCAAAGATACTGACAAATGTCACTGCAGACCATTTTTTCCCAGTTCTAAGTAGAGAGATTTGTGAATTCATAGACCCCCATTCAACAAGAGGCCTGCACCTCAAAATCACAGAGAGACCTGATGTCCCCATTTCTGACCGTGTGCCCTCCAGGGAGAACTGAGGGTGAGCTGTGACAGCAAACAGGACATGAGGATTTGGGGTCTGCAGCTGTCTGAGGTAACCAAGTGCAATAATTCACCTGCTCTCTTCATCTGTGAAGTGATGAAGGTGAAATAACTTTAGCATAAAATGGATCTGTGAAATTCCCTGCAGCAGGATAATTCTGAGGTCAAGGAAGGCCATTGGCAGAGCAAGAGATACTCTCAAAACGTCAGATCTCCCCAGAAATCTGAGTCTGGGGGGACATAGACCCTTCCTTCCATCCTGCCAACATAACCCAAACATGGGATCTGTGGGGAGAATGGTCTATACTGGTAGCATAACAGATTTAAAGACACCTTTGTGTTTGTGGTTGCCCCCTCTGCACCCCATGCAGAGACCTTGCAGGGACCACGCTGCCCAGTCCTAGGTCAGCACAATTTCTTTATGACACAGAAAGCCCTGAAACTGGGATCTCTACCCATTTTGCTTGAAAATGTGCAGAAATAACCAAAAGACCTCAGCTCAGCTCAAACTGGCAACCTCTGTCCCATCACAATATGGTGTGAGGACTCCTGAAGTTACTCAGGGCAGATATGGGCACCATCAGCATCTTCCAGTGTCATTCCCAGAGGAAAAGAAGCAGACAAGAGCAGCAAAACCACAGGTCACAAAGCCCAAGAGCTTTTGGGACAAACCATCCTCACACCATCATGGTGGTGCTGACAAAGCAAACCCACTCCTAACTCTCCTTGGTGAGGTGCTGGGTGGGTTTTGTGACAAACACAGACTTTGCTGTCCAAAACCACAACCAAGAGTGAAGCATCTTTCTCCTCTCTGCTCTGTGTTCTGTCTGGGTTCTGGAGGTGGGAAAGCTGAGCTGGATCCAGCTGTAATTCTCCTCTTCCCCCTGTCAAAGGAAAACAGCAAACTCAAGAGCGATAAACAAACCTTTACACACACTTTGAATTTAGAGCATGTTCGTTGCACAGAAAACCCCTCTTGTTGTCAGAGGCAAAGTGGATCCAGAGCAAAAAAAAAAAAAAAAAAAAAAAGGGACAGGAATATCCATGGTTAACTTCAGCACCCCTGGGAATATGCAAAGAGATTTTGGGAGAAGAATTAAGCTGCACACTTCAGGAGCCTAAGCTGGTCTCAAACTACAAAGTACATGAGGGAGGCATGAAAGAGACAGAAAAACATTTTCTATCTGCCCAATTTTTCCACCTTCTTTTGAAGCACGGAATATGGGTGGAAAAAGGCTGTTTGGGCTGGTAGCTGCTCAGAGCTGGTTTAGGTTTGTTAACTCTGTCCTCCCACCTCCCACATTGCAAAGGTAGGCTGGTTGTGCCGTTGAAATAATAGATTTGCCCCAAAAATCTGCTGGAAGCATAACTGCAATGTGGAGAAAAGGAGTTCAGTTTTTTGGAAGAGTCTCTTCCTGCCAGTGGTACCCTCAGATATCGTAGGTGTAGATGAGGATGGCAAGGAAAAAAAAATAAAAAGGGAATGCCTGGGATTCCCAGGGGATCTGTTTGAAAAGGATAACTGCAAAGCAGGACAGCTTGTAAGTAATCAGTTTACTTCCCCTCCAGCAACAGATACCACTGTGTTTACATCTATAGCACTTTCCATTGTGTCTGGTTAAAAATCTCTATGAACAATTCAAATTTCGAGCCAGGCACATCCTTCTGCTGAAGGGAGACATGGGATAACTCAGCTCTACCCAGGATTTGGAAGGGATTTTCATGGCCACCTCTCACATGGCTGCTGTGCTTTCCACCTTGCTTTTGTTGCTGTTAATTTTTATTATATCTTTAATGGCTTTCATTGCTGTTGCCAGCTGTGGTTTCTGCTGGCAGTGGCTGCTCAGGAGTGTTAATGCTCAGGTGTCACAGGTCAAACCCAGCAATCCCAGCCTCTCCTAAGGGCAAGGAGAAAACTCCTGCTCCTCCTCCCATGGATTTATTGAATTTATGAAGTTTTATATTTATTGAAGTGTAGCAATTTTCTGGGTTCAAGGAGTGTCTTTGCTCAAACTCCTCCATTTTTGGACAAGATTCTGAAAGAATTCTCCTAAAACAGGAATTTAGCATCAAGCCCATTTTATAGACTTGTAAAATGAGGCAAGGCAGATGTTCCAGCTTTCCCAGGCATGGGAAATCCTAACTCCATCCCTCTTCCCTGACCAGCCTGTTTTGCACACCAGGGCCAGGGGACAACTCCATGGAGCTCCAAAAAGAGTCCTAGTGAGGGGAGCAAGCACCAGCACAGGTATGGCCACAGCCAGTGATGGTGGAGGGAGCTTGAATGAGTGACTGCTGCTTTATTGAGGAAGCCAAGTTATTCCCAGAGTCCCAAAGCTCTTGGATGACCAGGGGAGAGGATGGAACCTCCCTCTGAAAGCTGGCTCTGACAGCAGGAAGGAGCGATGCAGCCCCAAGCCCAGATGTTCACAGCTCCTCTCTTTTTCCACAGTTTTGAACTGATCCTGAACTTTCCTCTTTCCCCTCTCCCTGCCCAGGAAGGGAAGGAGTGGGGGGGATATATTAATGAAGTTCTTCTTCTGGTGAAGATCCTGGGACCAGAGGCTGAGAACCAAGAGTGAGAGCAAAGGCAAAGTGCTCTTTGATGTTATTGCCAATGAAGACAAATCAGGAGCATCCCAAATGGTTACAATAAAGAGAATTTCTCTAACAAGTGCTCAACTCTTCCTTATCCTTGTTTAGAAACTTTCTTCATGAGGGAAAGTGATGAACACCTTCTAAAAATAGCAATGTTAATAATAATTACAGCATGTTTCCAGAGTCACAGAATGATCTGTGATGGAAAGGGACCTTGAAGATGATCCAGTTCCACCCCCCACCATAGGCAGGGACACCTCCCATGAGACCAGGTTGCTCCAAGCCTCCTGTTCCTCCTGGCTGGACAGCCTGTAGCAGACCCCACTCTAATGTCACCTGTCTCCGCCCTCCCTTAATCCTGAGCCATAAATTCTCCCTTAGCTCCTCATCCATCCTCAGGCAAAGCTCCATGTATTCCATCTGCTCCTCAGCACAGAGGGACACAGCTCCTCCTCGTCTCCTGTCCTTGTTCTTCCTAAAGAGAATTCCTATTCCTGCTCTTCCTGTATCCTTCCATTCCATCCCTCCAGTCACAGGAGTCATCCCAACCCAGTCAGAGGAGCCATCCCACCACATCTCCACGATGCCAACAAGACCACAGCCTTAGAGAACACACATCCCTAATCCTCTGGTTCATTCCACAGGCTCAGGTATTAGAAGAGAGGAATTTAAGCTGGGTCAGTGATGAAACCATTTTCCTGTGTGGAGTGCCTGGAATTCCTTTGTGCTGCTCTCCAGGTGCTTTCCTGCATGACCTGCAATCCCTCTCCAAGCTCTTGGCATCTGTTGCTGACCCTGGCACCAAACTGGCAGGAGAGGAATAGATTGAGATTCCCCTTCCCCTGGGAACTCTATTTTCCCACACCAGATGCTGGAAGCTGTGAGCCACTCATTTAAAACTCAGGTTAGCACAAAAGGTTTCTTTGACAGTGGAAAAGCAGATTCCTTTGCAGAACTCTCAATGTGCTTCCCAAGCAGAGCCATAGATGGCAGTACGTGGTATTTACAGAGTTATTTCCACAAGTAAATCTTCTTATTTTAGCAGAAAGCGAGAGAATTTCATTTCCTTGTAGTTACAATGCACTCAGAATGAGAACTCCTAAATCAATGGAGAAAGCAAGAAAAGCCTCCTTGCCTGAGCACCAGCAGACAGAGCTTGAAAGGCAAAATCCCTCTGTGCTCTACAGGATTCTCTATCCCCTTTCACAGGGATGATACCTGAGGAGTTGAACAAGAAAACAATTTTCCATACTGGAAAAACCTTGAAGATCTCTCAAGTGACTGTCACAAAAGCCCAAAATAAGCTCAAAATTCAGGGTTCACTTTCACAAACCAGCAGTTCAACTTGTCAATGTGAATTTAATTCAGGCCAGACAAAAGGTGTTACTTTGATTTCAACTTACATTTCACTTTGTTATTGCTTTTATATCACTAGGTTAGCTTCAAAAATCCAAAATAATTCTTAAGTAACAATGTTTGGGATTTTTTTCCCTTCCTTTACTCCTTGTTATAGTAAAACACTTCTTTTCCACACACTGAAGTCTAATTTCAATGAACTGACACTTCTAGCCCGAAGTATCATACTGAAGTGATATGGAGCTTGTTGCACTTCCTGATTTGTTTTGCATTGAAATAAATTAATTTCCCCAAGTCCAGCCTGTTTGGCCCTTGAGGGTAACTGGTGACTGATCTCTCCCTGTCCTTTTCTCAACCCAGGAGCCTTTCATTAATTTTTCTTTCCCCTGTCCAGCTGAGGGGCCTGACAGAGCAGCTTAGGAGGGCACCTGACATCCAGCCAGGGTCAACCCACCACAGTCACCTTCTTGTCCCCATGATCCCAACACCCAGGGACTTAATCTCAGTTGGTTTCTTTACATACAAGTATCCAAGTCAGCTTTTCACAGATGTCAGAAGAAATAAGCACACACAAAAAAAAAAAAAAAAAGGATCTCCAAAAGTCCACACATTGCTGGTTTCCAACATAATTTTTCATATTTAGACATTTTGAATCACCTCCCAGATCGAATTATTGTGAGGCCAAGTGCTTCCGGGCTCCCCCAGAAACCAATGGAGCTGGAGAGTGCTCAGCACCTTTAAGGGTCTGTTCCTTTGATGCTCTCATGAATGGAAATCTGTGGTTTTCCAATATCTGTATCTGACCTGAGCATCCTGAAATCAAAGGCTGATCTTGTAGCTGTGTAAATCATTTGACATAAGCATATGTAAAATAAGTTTGATCCCATAATTTATAGCCTATTGAAATTGGAAGTCCCTCAGTGGAAGGTGGGATTAATACCGAATAAGGGAAGAAAAATCAATTAAGAATAAATAAGCCATTCACCCAATCTCAGCCTTGTAACCTTTGTGTTTGTTTTATTTTCCCTCAGATGTAATTATAATCTATGCTGGGACATGATAATGGAAGAGTCATTTATCAGATAACTTATCTCTGCTTCCTGCCATAAATCACCGAGAGCAGCTGGGACGAGCCTGGCTCTGGAGCCAGGTGGTTCCAGCACACGACTCATCCTTCACTGCTGCACATGTTCAGAAAGGCTCTGCAAAGGCTTCCAGGAAAGTTCAGAAGTTCTGCAGGTGCAGGGATGGTTTCAAAAGCCATGACCTGGATCCTGGGCTGCATCTAAAGCAGAACAGCCAGGAGGGGAGGGAGAGGATTCTCCACTTCTATTCTGCTCTGGTGAGATCCCACCTGGATCACAGGGCTGGGATGTAGCTCTGCTCTGGACACAGGCTGGGAGAGTTGGGGCTGCTCAGCCTGGAGAAGGCTCCAGGGAGATCTCAGATCCCAGTCCAGTCACTTCCAGTCACCAGAGGTGTCCCTCAGGGGTCTGTGCTGGGGCCAGTTCTGTTCAATATTTTTATTGACAGCATGGATGAGGGGATTGAGTCTTTAATGAGTAAATCTGCAGACAACATTAAGCTGGGAGCATGTGTCGATCTGTTGGAGGGTGGGAGGGCTCTGCAGGGGGACCTGGAATGGTTGGATGGATGGGCAGAGTCCATGAAGATGAATTTTAATGAGTCCAAGTGCTGGGTCCTGCATTTTGGCCACAAAAACTCCCTGCAGCATTATAGGCTGGGGATGGTGTGGCTGGACAGTGCCCAGGCAGAAAGGGACCTGGGGGTGGTGGTCGACAGCTGGCTGACCATGAGCCGGCAGTGTGCCCTGGTGGCCAAGAAGGCCAATGGCTCCTGGCCTGTATCAGGAATGGTGTGGCCAGCAGGAGCAGGGAGGTCATCCTTCCCCTGTTCTCGGCACTGGTGAGGCCACACCTGGAGTGCTGTGCCCAGTTCTGGCCCCTCAGTTTGGGAAGGACGTTGGGATGCTCGAGCATGTCCAGAGGAGGCAACGAAGCTGGAGAGGGGCTGGGAACACAAATCCCGTGAGGAACGACTGAGGGAGCTGGGGGTGTTCAGCCTAGAGAAAAGGAGACTCAGAGGTGACCTTATCACTCTCTACAACTCCCTGAAAGGTGGTTGTGGTCAGGAGGGGTTGGTCTCTTTCACCAAGCAGCACTGACAGAACCAAAGGACACAGTCTCAAGCTGTACCAAGGGAAATCTAGATTAGATATTAGGAAAAAGTTTTTTATAGAAGGAGTGATAAAGTTCTGGAATGGTCTGCCCAGGGAAGTGGTGGAGCCACCATTCCTGGATGTGTTTAAAAAAAGACTGGATGTGGCACTGGGTGCCATGGTTTAGTTGAGGTGTTAGGGCATGGGTTGGACTTGATGATTTTGAAGGTCTCTTCCAATTCTGTGATTCTGTGAATTCTGTGATTCTTCCAGTACTCAAAGGAGCTCCAAGAGATTTGGAGAGGGACTTTGGACAAGGGCAAGGAGTGACAGGACAAGGGGAGATAGTCCTAGATGGAAACAAGGTAGATTTTATTTAGAATAGGTATTAAGAATAAATTCTTTGCTATAAGGTTCAGGAGACACCAAAACAGGTTGCCCAGAGAGGTCATGGGCTCTCCATCCCAGGACATGTTCAAGGCCAGGTTGGATGAGTCCCTGAGCAGCCTGGTCTAGTGGAAAGTGTCTCTGCCCAAGGCAGGGGCTTGGAACTGGACAATCCCTAAGGTCCCTTCCAGTCCCAACCATTCTATGATTTTATGCTACACAAGTCCTTCTCTACTTACTCTGCATTATTGAATCTAAAGTTCTAAGATTAATCTCTTTGAACAGATTTCAGCAAATCAATTGCTGGTGGTGCTCTTCTGAGGAGCAGTTCTGTCTCTTCTCACAGCTGTTTTCCTTAATCTGAAAATAAGTCACTTCAGACAGAAAGAACATTTTTTTCTCCCTCTGAGTGTTGAACACAATGTCATGACTTGTGCATAAAGCCTGTTTCAATTATGGGTAACTTTCTTCTGTCCTGTTAAAACTCTATGAAATCCATATGTACTCAGGGACGGAACAAGAGAACAAAATTAAATGTTTAAATGAGCTTAAGAGACACAGTCATGTCATGTTAACCTCAAAATATGCAACTAGTGTGACTTTCGTACAGGTTTTCTCTTCTGTTTGCTTTTAGTTCTTAGTTTGAATGACATTCGAGTTTTATAGCCAACTTCAGAGCTAGAAATTGGTGGGGTTTGAATAAAACCTGACTCATTATTTTCATTATGTACTTCAGTGGAAAGCAAGACCAATTTTACTGAAAGTTATTTTTCATCATACCCAGGGAGAACAGAAACTCTAGAATCCATATCCCCCTCTGGTTTGAGAGGTTTTGGGTTTAAGCACAGACTTTGGAGGAGCTGGAATATCTGGAAGGCAATCCAAGAGGCACGTTAGAATCAAAAATGTACCTTTCTTGCAGGGAAAAGCTGTTTATCTGCTTTGGAAACATGGATCTGACAAGATTGAGGCAGAGAGAACAGTAATGGTCCAGAAATGTGTCAATGGAGCAGATGACCCCAGGGCCAATTCCAGATCCCTAACTCTGCCTCACTTCGATCAGTCTTGGCAACATAGCCTAAAAGCCCCTGTGCTGACTGGATTGTCCTTTCCCTCTTCATAAATGACATTTTCTTTCTACATTTCCCTCGAAGAACGCTGCTCTATCCACAAGCTCATTTAGAGCATAATGAACCATGTTTGTTTGCTTGTTTTGTCTTGTTTTTTTTTTCCTCTTTCTAATAGTAGTCTTTTTACATCAAAATCTTCATTTATAGTCAGATAATGCTAATTTCAAGCCTTGTCTTTCCATTCCTCTCCTCACAAGCCTCTCAGAACTACAGAGTGCCAGATCCACTGGAGTTAAGTCTGGGATCAGCAGAGAAGGCTAAAGCCAAAACTGAGGCATCCATTGGTGCTGGAGACAGGAGAAAGCAGAGGAGACTTCGTTTTAAATTTGTTTATTTGGAGCAGAGGGTGAGAAATATGTCCCATATCAAGGGACACAGAAACCATTCACACAAGGGAGGCACAGCCTTGTTCTTCTGCTCTGCTGGTGTGTAGGGACATGGAAACAATTGTGTCTGGATATTTTGTCCCAAGCACCACCATGGTTTTCCTTCAACTCCTACAGACTTGACGATCTCATGGGTCTTTTCCAACCTTGAAAATTCTAAAATTCTATGACTTTACCCCCAACTCCAGTGCAAACCTGCTGGGAAAAGCCCAGGAGCTTGGAAAGGCTTAGTGAAATGGGAATAAAGATCTCCAGGGATGTTCAAACTCACAAAATCAGCAAATCCACAGGAGTGTAGGAATGGCTTGAAATAATTGGAAGAGACGCAGAACATGCTACTCAATACAGCTGCATATTCCTCCCCTGAATCCACTTTCTTTTTGCTCAGTAAGCTGGTTTGCTTCAAGCTGCATGGAAAACTTGGAAGACACCATGTCTTTCCCCATGTCACTAAAATATTGAGTCAAATAGCAGAATTGCAATATTTTTACATGCGTGATGGTGTTGAAGCCAGTTAATGGTGTCAAACACTGCACATTGTAAAGGTTTTGGGGCAGAGACCCTTTTCTGCTTTGCCTTCCTTGAGGTTCTGAGGAGGCAGGGCATAAATAGGACAGAAATTTATAGTTTATATCGTTATTTTAACAATGCATGACTCATCTCCTGGGTTTCCCAGATATCTGTGTCATCACAGATACATTTCACAGATATAAACCTGATAGGGATGTACAACTGGAGGAAAAATACAACCCAATACCTGCAAACAAATGGCCCTGTAGTGGCAATGGTCCCACATTTGAACACAAACGTGACTTTTTCTTTGGTCAAATGTGCTCATATTTACATATAAACTCTACACAGCTGTTTGTTAGGAGCTGGTGATACACCTTCCCCATTTTCAGAGTGGATGTCTCTCCACTGACATGGATTTAGACGAATCTGTGAAGAAAAAGTTCACCAGAGCATATTTAAAATGGTGTTTGGATGTGAATTCCAGCACAGAAAGGAGAAATGGTTCTAGGATTTGCTTGCAAGGGATTGACATTTAAAAGGAAAGTCTGATCACTAAACGAGATGACAACCCAAATCAGCCCGAGCTCATCAAATATTTAAGCACAACACTAGGCCATAAAAATAGTTTGGGTTTGGGTTAGGCTTTTTAGCAATTTCCAAAGGAATTTGGAACAATAGATTTTTATACCAATTTTCAGTGTCTGTCTTCATCAGAATAACACGTACCTGTGAAGAGCAATCATTCTTACTTGTTGAGTCAGATACTTTTGGGCTAAATATAACAGTGAAACACATGGAGAGTATTGGGTGCCTGGTGGAAATGTCTCCAGTGCAGAAAAAAAAACCAACAGGAAAAATGCCAAAGTAGATGGTGACAAGCTGATTTAGACACAGACCGTGGCTGGGCCACAGCTGGGCCACCCTGTCCCAGGCTGAGAGAGCCATCAGCTCTCAGGATAGGGATAAATGGTTGGGAGAATCCCTGCAAAAACATGTCCCTGTGCCAAAAATGTTGTGGACAAGGTGACAAGTGCACGATTAGCTGATGTAAAATGGACTAGGACTCGTACTAGTCTGTCTTCTGGGTCTAACGGTCTCTGCTTGTTCAAAGAAAAGATAAAAATGGAAATAAAAAAAAAAAAAAAGAAAAAAAAAAAAAAGAAAAAAAAAAAAGATACATAGACTAAGCCAGTTCCATCCCCTGCCCACAGGGAAGAAGGAAAAAGAGATTGTTCCACCCCTTAGCTCCCTGGCTATCCTCACTTGGGGGAGATGCTGGGAGGGAGCCTGTTTTTCACTTAAGATGTTGTTTGTCAGGCACAGCAGCACAGACAAATGAAGCTGCAGAAGGTGCTGCCATCCCCCCGTGGGCACCATCACAGAGGGAGCGTGTTCAGCCTAACAAAGTACCCTGCTCCAAATCCAGCCCCAGAACCCAGCCCTAAGCCGGTTTGATGTATTTGCAGCAGAGATTTCAACAAAGTCAGCAGTGAAAATTCCTCTTCCTAGAAGCCAGAGTGGAAAGGTATTTTCTAAATGTGCAGAATGTGTTTCTTTCTGCCCAGAAAGCCAATCCAAATCAGGGTAGGCAGCAGGGGAAAGGGGGGATTCTGCTCCTCTGCTCCTCTCTGGTGAGACCCCAGCTGCAGAGCTGCATCCATCTCTGGGTCCCCAGCACAGGAAGGACGTGGAGCTGTTGGAGGAGTCCAGAGGCACCAAGATGATCAGAGAGATGAAGCAGCTCTGCTGTCAGGAAAGGCTGAGAGAATTGGGATTGTTCAGCCTGGAGAAGAGGAGATTCTGGGATGGCCTAATTGTGGCTTTCCAGTGCCTGAAGGAAGCCAACAAGAAAGATGGAGAGAGACAATTTAAGAGAGCTTGGAGTGACAGGAAAAGAGGGAATGGCTTCAAACTGAGAGAGAGTAGGTTTAGGTGGGATATTAGGAAGAAGATCTTCCCTTTGAGGATGGTGAGGCCCTGGCACAGGTTTCCCAGGGAAGCTGCGGCTGTCCCATCCCTGGAAGTGTCCAAGGCCAGGTTGGATGGGGCTTGGAGCAACCTGGGATAGAGGAGATGTCCCTGCCCATAGTAGGGGGTTGGAATGAGATGATCTTTAAGGTGTCTTCCAGCCCAGGCCATTCTATCATTCTGTTCTGTTCTCTGATTCTAAAAGCCATGTCCTCATGCCCATGAAAAATGTCTGCCTCACATCGTGCTCCTTCCATGAGACCATGTTGTTCAGAACCCATCCAACCTGGACTTGAACAACTTCTTCTTCTTCTTCTTCTTCTTCTTCTTCTTCTTCTTCTTCTTCTTCTTCTTCTTCTTCTTCTTCTTCTTCTTCTTCTTCTTCTTCTTCTTCTTCTTCTTCTTCTTCTTCTTCTTCCTCTAGAGTTACTTCTGTCTGTTACTCTAGAGTTATTTCTAGTCTGTTGCTATTTCCTAAACTGAAATATAGGAATAACAGCTTTTTGATTTTTGCTGCAAATTCCTCAAGGTAAGCAAATAAATGATGAAGTTGGAGGCAGATTTAAATGGAACTAAGGAAAAAAAAAATAAAATCAGCTGACTGAAAATGGAAAACAAACAAACAGACAAACAAGCCTGGCACATCTGAGTTTAAGTGAATGTTGTCTTCCACGCACAATGAATTTCTTCATGTTGTTTTCAGGCTTTATAATGTGTTTCCTCAGCACAGCAGAAGAAATATCTAAATGGAATATCTTTTAAAATTAAAAGAAATAAAAGTAAAAAGAAAATATCATTTTTTTAAAGAAGAAGACTATGAAATATTTTGATTTTGTTTGTTTTTCTAAAGATTAAAAAATAATCAACCCCTCTGTCAAAAATTCACATGGAGTTTTTATCAGTTTGGAGTCTACCTTTTCCACCAAAATTCTTTCAGCTGGAAATTTTTGGGCTGCTTTAGAGTAAGTCACAAAATAGGCAAATCTGTGTCTGGGGAGCTGGAAGTTCAATCCTGTATTTCAGAATAGCAGTCCCCTTATCCTAGTCATGATTCCAAGTTTTAAGTCACTGGCATGGAATAAAGGAATCATTTGTTCTGAAATTATCTAAAATCAGAGAAGAGTAACTTGCAGTGAACTGCAAAATTCACCCATTCATAAATTCAGGGCTATTTAAAAAAATATTGAATATTTCTGCAACTGTCAGACGCACTGCAACTTTAGGGGTGTGCCTTACTTTAGCGTGTATCCATGAATCCTGCAGTGTTCTTTAATAATTTATATTAATAATTAAGTATTCAAGAACCTCCTAATAGACGAATCACTGTCTGAAGTGGGAAATGAATCTTGTCAGAACTCTGCTGATAAACTTCCTGTGAAATGATATTGATATTCCCTTCTCCCAAACATCTGTTCCGTGAGGGGCACTGGAGGATCAGGAACTTTCATGTCAATCCACCAAGTGCCAGCACATGACAGGGAGAGGAAGCTTTGATTTTTTTTTTATGTATAAAGTAGTGCAGATACAAAGTTTTGAATGAGCTGCCAACCCTGAAATTCTTTACTGAACTTTGTGTATCTGAAAATCTCCTGAAAGCTGCTCAACAGGAGCAGCTCATAGATCAATAGAAAGAATCATGGAATGGTTTGGGTTGGAAGGGACCTTAAAGATCATGGAATTCCACCTCCTGCCATGGGCAGGGACACCTTCCACTATCCCAGGCTGCTCCAACCCCCATCCAACTTGGCCTTGGACACTTCTAGGCATGGGACATCCACAGCTTTTCTGGGCAACCTCTGCCAGGCCTCACCATCCTCTGAGTAAAGAATTTCTTCCTAATATATGATCTAAAACTCTCCTTTAGTTTAAAACCATTCCTCATTTTCATTTCACTACTTGCCTGTGTAAAATATCACTCTCCCTCTTTTTTATAAGCCCACATTAAGTACTGAAAGGTCACAAGGACTTGTCCCCAGATGCTTCTCTTCTCCAAGGTGAGAAGAGATGAAAAAATTGACCTCTCGTGAAGCGTCAGTTTCAGACCACCCACCCTGATGGTCTGGCTTGAATCACCATCAAGAAGAGCTGAGCTCTGTGTTGATCTCACACCAGCTGAGACCCAGCCCCTCCTGTAGCCAGCACCAAGCCAGGGGGGTGACGTGGATCCTGTCCCCTCTTATACAGTGTCTCCTGTTTCTGCACAGTTCTGCTCTGGGTTCATTTCTTCCCGAATGTGCCAAGATGCCTGAAAACACAGCAATTCTTGCAGTGAGTCTGCTCTTACCTGTGTGTGACTTTGCTGATTAAAACAAAGGTATATTCCTGTTACAAGTGCAAAATCCTCCCCTTTTCTACTGAGTAAAGCACTGGAGAGCAGGGTTTCCATCTCTTCCTAAGGCCTGTCCTGACTGCCCATGAATTTTGCAAAGTGAGCCAGCGAAGTTGGTCAAAGGGACAGCTGGGGACATTGTCCATAGCACAGGAGGGCCAGGAGCAGCTGCTCACACCTGAAAGGTTGACCTGTGAGAAGAAATCTTCAGGGACAGAAGCAAAAAAGCAGGCTGAGTATAAAACAGTGGAGAGAGAAGAGCTGTAAGGTGGATCAGGTGAGGGTTTCACCAGCGGGCATTAGGATCAGGGGTCAGGACATTAGGATCTGGTCCTTCAGGACATGAAGGATGTGAGATAATCTGATATCCTGAAGTGCCTTCATCCTTGGAAAACTGGCAGAGCTTGTCACGGAGGCAAGAAGAACATTTCACATTAATGTCCTACAAAATTATGCCTGGGATACACCTGGCTGACCTTGTGTCCTCCTGAGGGGTGTTAGTGTTACCTTCCTTTCTCTTTTTCTGTTTGCTGTGTGGTCTTATCAAATAGTCCACAAATGTGGATTCCCACTTCAATTTTCCTGCTGGACATTTCCAGCTTCAGCTGAGCCTGGGAAAGCAGGTTAGATGGATGTGGCCAAATAAAGGGTGACCAAGACTCAAGGCAACATCTCAGGATACTTTGTGTTTTGACTGTAGAAACCAGCTTTCCATCACATATCAAGTCCTCTGTGTTTCAGGTGCTGTATAAATATTTAATTTCAAAATTTGAGCACAAACCAAAAAAATTATCCACTCTTCTGCCGAGGGGCAGCTCAACTTGTGAGAGCAGCAAACTACAGCCCTCATCTCCTTACTGATGCATTTCTCACAAAACACTGTAAAATCTTTCATGGTCTCAGGCATCTTCAGGAATCCAAGAAAAAAAGGATAAAAAAAAGAGATAGGGTTAACTGCAGATCATGATAACAATTATTGCTGGCCCAAATTCTTACTGCTGAGATTTCAAATTTGTCCAAACATTAAATAAGCCCCAAAATTTCCTTGGTGTTAGCAAGTGGCAGGCTCAGGGAAGAGGATCAACCTCTCCCAAGCACTAATTGAAACTCAACAGGTTTCTGCTGCTATCACAGCAGCTCTGTTATTGATTTTCCAATGGGAACACTTGTTTCCCGAGCAAGGCTCCTGTACAGATAATAAGGCTGCTTAAAAAAAAAAAAAAAAAAGAGAAAAAAAATACAAAAATAAAAAATAATAATTGCCTCTCTGAGCCCTCATTTTCTTTCCCATTCCAAATCCAATTGCAGATCTTTCTGATAGCAAATAATTTAACGGTCATTTATGTACAGTTTAGGGTCCATTGTTAGCGAATAAGCCGATTAGATTAGCTTGGGTCTTGCATTCATGTAAAACAAATACAAATCAAAGCAATTAAATGTGTAGTTTAATCGCTCCCCAACTATGAAGAAGACAGTTGCCTGAAGGTCCCAGCATTTTTCCTGCCTCCCATTCCCAGCTCCTGATGTCAATGAAGCGAGAGTGGGTTTGGAAGTGCTTATTTAGCACGTCCAGGTACAGGAATTATTGACCTCAGTATTTCCCAGGTGGGGAGGCTGGAGCCCTGGGGGAGAAGAGGTTTCTGCAAGATGGTGAAGGTGTCAGCAAGACTGGGAGTATTTTTATTTTTCCCTTGTTGCCCACGTGTACTTCTGCCCCACAAGGTTTTGTTTTCCCTCGCAGCCCTCTCCCACACAGATGATTTAGTGCTGCTGAGGCCTGGCGTGTTTGTACACTGACAGGCAGAGGATGGGAGACCACAAAAGATTTGAATTTTTAATCAGGAGTTGCTACTCTGAGAAATGAGGGGGTGATCTCATCCGCCCTCTGGAAGACACCCTGGAGGGAGTTGAGTCCTGCAGAGAGTGCCTATTGCTTCTTGCTGACAGAGGGGATTCAGGTAAATTCAGGTTCTTCCATCCAGGGCTACTCAAAGCCCAGGGAGACCACCAATGTCTGCCTGAGCAAAACCGGGGCCCTCTCTTTGTCCTCTTGTGAGGTCAGAAGGCAGCTCTGCCTTACTTGGCACTGATTATTTATGACATTTCCTCCATTATTTGAGAATATTCTATATAGCCACCCTTGATTCAATGCTTCCCCTGCTGCACCCTGGGAATCTATTTCCTTTCTCGTTACATGACCAGAGGAACTGATCCAGGTCAACATTGTAACATCCCTTTATGATGGAGAAATAGACTGGTTTGGGTTGGAAGCGACCTTAAAGACCATTCAGTTCCACCCCCCTGCCATGGGCAGGGACACCTTCCACAATCCCAGGTTGCTCCAAGCCCTGTCCAACCTGGCCTGGGACATTTCCAGGGATTGGGGCAGCCACAGCTTCTCTGGGAAACCTGTGCCAGGGCCTCAAGAGTAGGAAATTACCCTGACTTGTCTGCTGCTGTCTTATATCTTAATTGGAAGTGTGCCTGATCTGAGAGTTTTTTACTCAAATGTTTTTATATTTTTTTTATAGTTCTAGTATCTACAATCCTCAGCTCATTTTGGTCTATCTATCACCCATGCCTGGACTGGTCCCAGAGCTTCCCTGGAGCTAGAAATTGAGTTGTTTTAGAAAATAGCAATGAAAAGGGTTTCCCAAACAATTGCAAAAGTCCAGCTCCAAGTATCCCTTAATGTTAATCACTAGAAACTCTTTATTGGCTGTCTACAACTGGTTTAGACATTTCTGCAGTCTAGGGAAGGGAAGACTGAGAAAACAGATGGAGAGTTTCAGTCTTCCTCGAGGGAAGCATCCCTGCAGGGTGTGGGAGAAGTTGGTTTATATCAGAGCAAAATCAACATACTCAGCAAAGAGCGACTCACAGGGAGAACACCTCACAGGGGATGGGACAAGAGGGAACAGCCTCGAGTGGCACCAGGGGAGGTTTAGATTGGATATTAGGGAAAATTTCTTCACCCAAAGTGTTGTCAGGCTGCTCAAGGAAGTGATAGAGTTCCCAACCCTGGAGGGATTTAAAAGATGTGCAGATGTGGCACTTGGGGACATGGGTTAGTGGTGGCCTTGGCAGTGCTGGGGGAACAGTTGGACTCAGATCCCAGAGGTCTTTACAACCCAAATGGTTCCATAACTCTCCACCATCCCTTCTGTTATGCAGTAGCTCCAACTGCCTGCTCTTCTGCACAGGTCAGGGAGATGCCATCACCTCCTTTACTGATAAGACCTGATTTTTGGGAACCATCAGTGGTCAGAGTGTGCACCAAATATGTTGCAGAGATCTGGGGTCTCAAAATTCAGGTGACGGTGCCATTTTAGTGTAGGATTCACTTGACCTGTGGTTGTTCCCTGAGTATCTCATTTCAGTGGGCAGATGAAGGCTGAAACTCCCAGTGGATGATTCATTTGACTTCCTTGTCAAATAAGTCTTCGTGCTCAGGTGGTGCAATGATGGGACAACTGGCCTGTGCTGTGTCACAGGGCAGAAAGTGGTGCTGAGAAGGAAGATCTCAAATCCCTGGATATTTAACTGGTGCTATTTAAATAAAAAGGCCAGACAAACAGAACTTTTAGAGAAACAACAAAATTATACTTCTTTTTTTTTTCTTAATATACAAATAAAGGACACTGGGACGTGCTTCACTAGTGGTCTTCTGTTCAGTCCAACAAAGTGGTTTTTTTCAATCCCTGTTTATATCCATTTGCAGTTGAAAATTCTGCAGCCAGATCCTCTCAGATAAATCTCTGTTCTTCAGCTCTATTTCCTCCAAGTTGAAGCTGTTTTTTACTGATGGCATCTGCCCAGCTTCGCTCAGGATGTTAAACCCAGAGGAGCCAAATCAAAACACCTTTCCCAGCAAAATCCAGGCAACAAGCAGCTTTTTGCAAGCCTTGCAGATCAAGTCCGAGTGACTGATTTTGGAACATCATTATGTCAAGCACTGTCCTATTTGTACAAGGCTTTTAAGGAGCTGTCAGCTTCCTTCTTTCTCTTTTACACTGTCTTTCCAGCACTGTCACTTCAGCTGAGGCTGGCAGCATGGAAATGCCAGGTAGCAGCAGTGGCAGTTGCAAACTGCAAGTGCAAAGCTGGTGGTGCTCTCATCGCTGCAGCAGGAACGAGGAGCTGGCTATGACACCCACAGAAAATGTCAGCTTGGGCAAAATGTTTAAAGAAATTTAAAAATTATGTTATGAGGACAGTCTGAGAAAGTTGGGGTTGTTCAGCCTGGAGAAGAAAAGACCCTGGGCAGATCTTAGAGCCACTTCTAGTGCCAGAAGTGTTTCCAAGAGAGCTGGAGAGGGACTTTGGACGAGGCTGTGGAGTGACAGAACACAGGGAAAGGCTTCCCACTGCCAGAGGGTGGGGATGGATGGGATATTGGGAATAAGTTCCTTACTCAGAGGGTGGTGAATCACTGGCACAGATTGCTGAGAGAAGCTTGGACTGTCTTCTGAAGTGTCCAAGGCCAGGTTAGACATGGTTTGGAGCGACCTGGTGTAGTGGAAGGTGTCCCTGCCCATGGCAGGGGGTTTGGAAGGAAGGGATGTTCAAGGTGTCTTCCAAGCCAGACCATTCTGTGACTCTGTAATGCCCTGAGCATGTGCCCTCTACCCAGCACTGAGGAGCCACACCTGGAATCTATGTCCCATTCCAAGCTTCCCAGTACAAGAGAGACAAGAGCACTGGAGAGAGTCCATCAAAGGCCATGAGGATGATGAAGGGATTGGAGCATCTCTCCCATGAGAAAAGACTGAGATCTGAGATTGTTTGGCCTAGAGAAGAGCAGACTTGGGAGGATTTTATTAATGTCTATAAATACTTGAAGGGAGAGTGAGAAGAGGGTCTTTTGAAAAAGGGTGCATAAACTGAAACACCAGAATTTGCTTCTAAACACCAGGAAACACTTTTTTTTTTTGTGTGTGTGTGTTAAGGGTGGCTGAGGACTGGCATAAGTTAGCCCGAGAGTTTGTGAAGTTTCCATTTTTGGAGATTTTAAAAAGATGTCTGACATCACCCTAGACTATTGGCTGTAGGTGACCATGCTCCAGCAGGGGTCTTGGACCAGATGACCTTCATAGGTCACTTCCAACTTCTACCAATCCTGTGATTCTGTGATTCCATGTGTCACTTGCTCCCTAAACTGAATGAGTTCAGTGTCCCCTGTGCTACACATGGGAAGACAACAAAACTCAGCATAATTCATCCCTTTCTCAAAGTAAGAGAGAACTCAGAAATGCAATGCATTTATTGCTGAGAAGGCTGAATCCTACCCCCCCCCTATATCTCACCTACTTTTTTCTCTTTCTTTACCCTTTCTTTCCACCCTCACCCTGTGAATTCTGTGAATTCTTACAGGTGTAGATCAGGGGCAGGGCCACAGTTCAGCCTCATTCCCCAGAGCCATCTCGGTGTGCTCAGCATTGGGAGTGTTTCCCCTGGGTTTTTCTTACATGGTGAATCCTGTAACAAGTCGAAATACAGGTCAGCTGAAAACACTGAAACCTGGCAAGCACTTTTATTAACTGTTACTCTCTGGCTTCAGGATGACTTGGGGGATTCAGTAAGTGGGTTAAGGAGTTTTCCCATCAAGGTCAGTGGCAGGAATCTGGTGCAAAGTGGTAATAACCACAAGGAGTTTTCAGGCCAACAGGAAGTCAATAAGTTTGGGTTTCAGCTCCTGCTGTGGGAATAGGAACATTAAAAAAAAAAAAAAAAAGCCTCTAATAATAAGAATGGAGGGGTTTGGTTTTTTTTTTTCCTTTCATTTTTTGTCCCAGACAGGAAAATGAATGAATTATTTCAAACAGCACTGCTTTCTGTAAAGCAGTTTATGGGAAATAAAGGAGAGGCAACTCCATCATGATGGCATGGCTTTGGTACCATGCCTAGAGCCATGGGGCTGTGGTCCCTGGATGCTGTCCTTCATCTTTGCAAAGTCCCAGTGATTCAAAGCATGTGTTCTACCATAATCTGGTTGAGTTTTAATACTGGGAAAACTTGGCTATATCCTTTTCTTATTGAGGAAATTTTGGAATAAAAAATATTCCCAGACTGGACATTGAGGATTTAGCACTGCCAGTGCTAAGATATATTTTTTTACACAGAGATCTGAGGATACATTTTTCAGGGTCCAGTTGGCCTGGTTGTCTAAATCTGAGGCCATCTAAATCCTAAACCAGGAGGATACTTCCTTTAGGTGACTGCTAACCTTATTTGCACATTTATCATGGGATGGGTTTGACCACACTCATAGGTAAAGATATGGAGGAGTTGTTTACAAGTATTTCCACTGTTTGACTTTTCTGGGATCCACCCTTCCAGTTTAAGCTGTCCATATTTAGTATTTCTATCCACTGCCCACTGTAGTAATGGAGAATAAGTCAACACATTGAGAGAGAGCAGGGATGTGATTCATCAAACCTCAGAGAAACATCTTCTTCGGGATAAACCAAATATTTTCCTGAAATTCTTCAGTGCCACTGACTCGTTCTCCTGTGAGAAGAAATGGAGCCTGGGTTGAATTGTTCAGTAGGCACTTCCCCCCTGGAAATGCACAAATATTAGGATAAATCCCATCCCTGAAGATAAATCAGGTGAATACCATCCTGAATGTGTGAGGACAAGTCAATCTTCACTGCCTGGCCATGATGTTACCAGTCTGGCAACCAGATGTACTGAAATCTTTGTTCCGTTTTAGCTGCAAGTCATTCCTGTTACAAAAACAATAATTCCCCTTAAAATGAGAACTGCAACCCACAGCTATGGAAAAGATTTTGGGAAAACTCTAGAAGGGTCTATATGCCACAGATCTCTTGGACTTTTCAAAAGCAAGTATAAGCATAGAAATTAAATTGAGGCAAGCCCCAGACCTATCTTGATTCCACCCTGGCTTCTGAAGAGCATCCATAGGTCTGACTTGACCTATGAGGTCCTTAAAACATTAGGTGGCATTCCTACGTGTCCACCATCACAACAGGGAGGTGAACATGAGTTGAAGACTCATCTGACTGGAAGAGGGAAGAGGGCTGGTGTCAGAGATTCCCTTCTGTGCACAGCACTTGAATGGCCTGGATTATCTTGCATCTGTGGACCTGTCAGGACTGCCACCGAGCTCACCAGCTTGACGTGGGCTGGCACATCAGCAATCTTCTCATCTGAGCTTCTTGTTTTCTTGTTCCTGTGATTTACTCCAGGGTCACATATGGCTTGGCTGGGTGCTGGGTTTTATTTCTGTCAGCACATCCAGATATATCAACATTAATTGTTCTTTCATGGCTTTGGCTACTCCTCCTTTAGCAGGAAAAAATATAAACTCCACCAGTGATGAATTCTTAGTTCATGCCTATAAATCAAGACTGTGAACTCAACCCTGGATTATTGTTGTTTGTTTACAGATGATCACTTGGGAAGATGGAGAGGGACCCAAGCTCTGCTGTCAGAAATACATTGATGAGCTCCAGTGCCTTGCAGTGACGCTTCCGACCCTCCTTGTAATCTGTCAGGATGCCTACAAGGAAAAGCATCTGGCCCAACTCAGCCTAGCAAGAGAGAGCACATCCTGACTTTAAAAAAAGAACTTAAGTAACTCCCTTTGTCACTAACTTTTTTTAGGAATTTGCTTTGTCACTTTGTCCCAAGGACCTGTTTGTGTCTGCAATTTACTGCAAACATTGGTTAATAGCTGCATCCCTGGATTTAACAGTGCCTACAAAGGCACTCCATCAATCTGGTCACTGACAGGATTCCTTCAGTGACAAGAGCACCAAGGAGGAAAAGGGAAGGAAAAGGAACCAAGCAAACATGTTGCTATGGAGAAAATGAATGGAATCCTCATTGCGCATTACATGGCTTAAAAAGCATGAAAATCTTTAAATGAGGGGAAAAAATGTGGGGAAGTTTGAAAGAGATTCAATATGTGAATAAACGTCAGACATATATTCTTTTCATCAGAGGAGATGAAATCCAAGTTTTTTTTTCTTTGAGCTTCTTTTCTCTCTCTTTTTTTATTTTTTCCCAATAAAATAGCAGCCCCAAAATAGCAAGAGTGGGAAAAGTAAACTGGCAGGTATTAATTAGCTGGACAGGTAGCAAAAGTAAAACCTCCACAGCTACGTACTCTGGAAATTCCGGGGCAGAGTAGGAGGGGGCAATTCACATTTAAATATTTAACTCATCTGAGTTTGGTTTTTTTTGTTTTTGTTTTTGTTTTTTTGTTTGTTTGTTTGGTTGTTTTTTTTTTGTTGTTGTTTTTTTGTTGTTTTTTTTTTCCTCAGCTTTCTTATTGAGCTAGAGGAAAGAAAGATGGAGATTGCTTGCATCCTTCTCTGATGAATTTCTTGTCTTTGTTCACTTTTGATTTCTGCACCAAAATCAACAACATTTTCTGTAGGAACAGCCAGTGCTCTCACTGCAATGTCCCAGTGCCTTACTTCCCCCTGCACGATGCTATTCCTGGACCTGAGTGCCTTTGAAAACCAAGGCTTCAGGATATAAGTAGGAACACAGAAAATCAGGTTATTGTTTAGTTCCCATTCCCTTTCACTACACTTAAAGAAAACAAACTGGTTTTTCTCATTCAAAAACTTGCTGAGATATTTTTAAATACTCACGAAATCCTGACCCTTATTCACTGTGTCTTTCATGTTACAAATGGAAAGAATTTCAAAGCTACTCCTTTTTACCTGATATGAGAAGTAGAGGCTGTTGAAGAGGCTGAGCATCAATTCCTTGCCATTTCTGGTGGCAAAATGTTTTCCCATAGATCCACAGCCCTGGATACAACCTACAGTTGGATACAACCTGTAGTTCCACCAGGTCTACACAGCTGGAACATGAGATATTAGGAAAAAATTCTTTATTGTGAGGGTGGGGAAGCCCTGGCACAGATTGTCCAGAGGTGCTGCGGCTTTCCCATCCCTTGAAGTGTTAAAGAACAGGTTGGGTGGGGTTTGGAGCAACCCGGGATAGGGGAAGGTGTCCCTGCCCATGGCAGGGGTTTGGTACTAGATGAACTTTAAGGTCCCTTCTAACGCAAAATATTCTGTGACTCAGTGCTTCTACTACAGAAAGTTCTTTCCAGAAAGTGTACTAAAAGCTACAAATTTCCTTCTTTTACATGTTTCTGGTAGGGACAGCAACAGAAAAATAATTTTTTTCTTTATGTAGTCCTATTGATGTACTTGGTGTTTCGGGAGAGCAGAAGTCAAGTTTCTGAGAAACTAGTTTCTTAGAAAGTTCTTGATAAATTTCTATCAGTTCTTGTTTTTTTTTTTTCCTATGACTGCCAAACAGGAATTCAGGTGTAAGGCTCCTCCAGAGAAGAACCAAAAGCAGGAGCTGATTAATGGACTACATGGACATGACCCTGGCGTGTCCATATAACCCATAGTCCAAAGTCCCATGAGGGCTTTGTAGTCTCTGATCCAACACCATGTCATCCCCTGTCAGCCCTGAGCTGGAAATTATCCAGGGTTGTGGTTGATCAAAGACTGGGATTGAACAAGAAACAGAAAAAAATATAGGACAATACCACAGAGGGCTGATCGCCTTGAAATAATAACCAGATTATTTTTTTTAATTTCTCAGGAGACACAAGTGTGGAGGTCACCTTTTTTCCTTCTCGACATGTCAAAACAATTTCCTGAACTCTCTGTGGAATTGCCTCCAAGGTTAATTTAGTGCCATAAGTCTACATTTCCCAAGTATCTCCTCCTGGAAACAATAAAATACGGAAGAAGCAAAGAATCAGATGAAATTAAAACATCCTAAGACTCATTGCACCTGTCTGTCTCATCCTTATTATCTGCAAAATAACCTGAGAGTGTTACAGGAGAGAGGAGTATAATTTGACATTATTAATATCATCAGTCAATCTTCACCTATGCTGAGATGCAAAAATGCTTGTGTTCCCAAAGACAGGAATGCTTTGTTGTGTTAGGAACATGATGGCAAGAGTGACTGAACACGTTAGAAAAACCCTGATACAGGAATTTCCCACTCTGCTGCTCACTCATCAATACATTCCAGAGCAGAGGACAGAGCGTGGAGCGTTGATCAGGCAGCTCAAGGAATACAAGCTTTAAAGGTAGGGTCTATTTTTCAATATTTTAGCAAAATTGGAGAAAATCACCAGTGTAATCCAATAGCTGATGGAGAAAGAGCCAAAGCCCTTTGCTTTGGTAGCAGCAATGGGGGACATGATGAATTAACCTGGTTCTTTTTCCGATAACATTTCAGACTGACAACATCTTCAACTTCTGTTTTTTGCCTCTCGTTACACTTTGCTTTTATCTCTTCCCCACAGGAAGGTCTAATCCCTTGGACATGTTGCAAAATCCTTTTCTTTAGATGAAAGATGGGACAAGAAACAACAGATGGATGTAAACCAACGACAGAGCGCAGGGAAGTCATGAGACAATCTGGTGCCACCATGCTCAAGATATTCCTCCTTGCGGTTTTCTGCAGGGACTAATTTCTGTAGACAGCTGCTTGGGGAAGGTTCTCAGAGGTAGGTGTGCCGTAACTCCCACAGCTTGGGAATCTCTGGGCTAGAGGAAAGAGGATATTTTTTCCTCCTTATGTTCCAGAACTCAGTAAAGTCCTACATCCTACACAGAGTACATCTCTGCTGAGATGTTTTTCTAATCCCACCTGCAGTCTCTCTCTGTTCCTGTCCATCGTCAGCACTGACAAGGCTCCTTGGAAGTCAATATTTCTACCAGAAATTCCTGAGAGCAGCAGGAACCTCCCAGGAGGTCTGAAAGAGAAAAGGAACTCAAGCTGCAATAAAAATAATCACTAGATATGAAAAACTTTCTTCAGCAGGGCAATATTCAAACTAGGAGAAGGCTTCTGAGTAATCTGCTGAGAGAGGGAGGTTCCATCAGGAACCACAGATACTTCCCTCTTTGTGCCATGGTGAAAATTGTGAAATGTGCAGTAACATCAGTGCTATGAGAAGAGACAGCTGGACATGTTCCATGAGCTCCAAGACAATAATCTCTGAACTAAAGATTGCTTGGTTCTGCTGCTTGGGCTGAAAAAACAGCTTGGAGATCATCCATGGGGCCACCAGCACCAGGGGAACAGTGAGAGGCAGGAAGATCTTGGAAAAGATTGAGTTCTTCCACCTCCAGGAAATTCAGCTGCTTTGCTTGAGGTTGTCATCAATTGCCACCAGCCTTCCCTTTAGATCTGTGGGCACCTTGTGAGCTCATGGGAGATGGTGGGGATGTGACCTGATTCTTCTTCAGACTAAAGAATGAAGCTGTTTGCTATTATCCTGTTCTGTGTGCATTCTGATAGTTGGTGGTTTGGGTTAGGATTTTTTGGGGGTTTTTTTTGTTGTTTTTTTTCTGTTTGATTGTTTGATTTCTTGCTTGTTTGTTTCATTTTGTTTTGTTTTGGCTGGGTTTTTAAATTTTTTTGATTTTGTTTTTGTGGTTTTTTTTTGGTGTGGTTTTATTTTTTTTTTTTAATGTTTTGCAAAAAAATAATGTACTACCAAGAGGTTTAATCAGAAGTCACAGAATTACTTGGGTTGGAAGGGGCCTTCAAGACCATTTAGTTCCATCTCCCCTACATTGGGGAGTGACAGCTTCCACTATCCCAGGTTGCTCCCAGCCCCATCCGATCTGGCTTTGGACACTTACAGGGATGGGGCAGCCACAGCTTCTCTGGGCACCCTGTGCCAGGACCTCCCCACCCTCTCAGTAAACTATTTTCTCCCACTATCTAACCTAAACATTCCCCCCTTCTTCTCAAAGCCATGTGAAACCACTTTTGTTGTCACCAATCACTTCCTTGTTTCTTAAAGCATAGTTTCCAAGAGGATTTGCTCCATAGTCTTGCCAGAAAAAGAAGTGAGACTGACAAGACTGGATCTTCTTTTTTCTTTCCCCTTTTCAAACCTGTGGTTTATGTGGGTTCCTTTTCCAGTCAGTGGGAATGATGCCAGACCAAGGACCTGAAGGTGGCTGAACTATATCAGATGGTTGATGTTGATGACACAGAGAGATCAACCCACCAGGAGCTGTTTGTTCACAAACACTCATGGGAGATTTATCTGTCTGCACTCACCTCTGAGCTAATCCTGTGTCCAGGTTGGAATAGAGGAGCTACGCTTCAAGAATCAATTAATGCTTCATCAAAGTATATTTTTAAAAGTAAGCAATACTTACTCCATTTGGAAAATTGAGTGGCTTTATTTTCCCTGATGTCCCCAAACACTCACTCACAAAATTCTCTTATTAATATTCATATTGAATATGGGTTGATGACCCATTTAATTCCTGTACAAAATACAAGTTTCTCCTGCTTGGCCCACTCCCTCTCAGAGATGCTGCTGGGAAGGGCAAGCACAAATGAACTTTCTGTACTGGATCTTTTCCTGCTTTCATAACCTCGCACCTTTCTGACAGGTGCAATACCCCAGAGGGTGTCGAGATTAAATTGAAACACTTCCTAAAGCCTTGCAGAGGTGCTTATGTGAGAGGAAGCACTGCTAAATTTTCCACAGGCTGAACTCAATTTTTGCCATCAGTAACCACTCCTTTTCCAGTCAAAACAGCAACACAATTTTAATTTATTTAGGTCAAAGTGTGTAAAGGCACTCACTGAAGACTGAGTGAATGGTAAAACTGCAAAGAAAAAGTAATATAAAAACTTAAAAAGACACTAAGGGGAGTTAAGTCCTTCCATGTAGATGACAAACTTCCAGCAGAAATCATGAAAAGTGATGCTGGGAGCAGCTAAAAGATATTTTATCCCTACCTAAAAACATGTATCCATTCATAATTTAGGTATTTAGTCTTCAGGAATTGATCTTACTGAAGAGAGTCAGATAATATCACATAACATAGTATTAAAGGCTAGAAATATTTTTTTTTTTTTTTGACTAGTCAAGCTGGACCTCGATATTAGGCCTTTTCATGAGGCCTCAGGTGAACAACACTTCTTATCTGTGTGTGAATATGAAGAAGAGACTTCTGCACACACTCCCATGGAGACACACACCGGGCTCAAACTTGTTCCCACGTGCTAAAAAACAGTGGGAAACTTCCACCTTTGCTATCCTGGCCATTGGAGTGTCAACTTTATCCATTCAGAGAGTCAGCATTTTATATCAGAATTAATTGAAATGGAAGAGCTGCTGTGAGGGTTTCATCATCAAGAGGGAAAACAGGCAATTTCCCAGACCAGAACAGATCGATTCAAGGTCTGGCAGCCTAGAGGGTTGTTCTTCCTTAAAAAAAAAAAAATCAACCCACTTTTCTTTCAGGGCAGCAGATGATCCAGTCATTAGCACTTGAGTCCGTGGCAACCCTTCCCAGCTGATCCTTAGGGTTGTATAAAACAGCACTAACAACTCTGATGGATTTTTTTTTTTTTTTTTGAGGGAAAGGACACATCATGGTTTACCAGAAATTGTGCTAGATGCCAATTAAGCCAAGGAATTTTGGAGTCTTTGTAGTGAGGATAAGGTCAATATTCAAATATTTTTTTTTCTGCAGCACACTATAGAAGCCTTAAAAAACCCATGAAGAAAACAAACCCAAAAAAAAAAAAAAAGAAAAGAAAAAATCCAACCCAAAACAAAACAGCCAAACAAACTAAAAAGGAAACAGGGAAACAAGGAATCTGGTCTTCTGCTTTAGTAATCCAGAGGTTCCAACACACTCAACAAAAAAATATCTCTTAGGGATGCAGGGCTGTTCTGTTGCTCCAGTGCCTGCAGGATTTCTTGGGATCATCAGGGAATTGTTTCAGGGAAATGTCTCCAACCATGTAGGACATGTCTGGGCCATGAGGACCAGACATTTGCTATTGATTTATGGGATGGCTACTCAGGTCCCATAATGATGGGACTGTAAAAACTACAGAGACAGACCCTGCTCAACCCATTCCCCACTGCCCATGGGCACAACACACCAGGACAGCTCAAGGCCACTCATATTTGAAAAGTTTGCCTTGGCCAGAGGGATACAAGCATCCCCCTTGTTTGTGCAGCAGGCAGCCTGCTCACCTTTCACCTTTTTTTTTTTTTTTTTCTCCTCATCAAAATATTCAGGAGAAGGCTTTAAAGATCTTGGGAAAGCACAATTTGCCCTGAGGGATGCTGCACTGTCTGTAGGATCTGAGGGAAATTGCTGAGTGTTTTATTTTGCTACCTGTAGCGCACAACGTAAGCAAGCAACAATCTGAACCATCCCTGGGCGAGTCACTGCCTAAGAAATGCTACAAAGAGCATTTCATCTGGAATTCTGAACACAAATCAGAGTCTGGAGAGCCTCAGGATGGTCCTGAAGATGGTAATCAGAACCAATAGCTGCATTTTTAAATACAATTGCAAACAATAAGTGTCAGAGGAAAGAAGTTGAAGAGTAGTATTAAAAATTACAATTCTTTTCCCTCTTTCCTTGTAACTTTGGGGGGCTATGAGTCAGAATGTAGCGTTATTTTCTAAAAACACCTTTGGGGGACTGGCTAGAGGTAGGCAAGAAAGGAATGACAGAACTGGGAAAAAAATCAGATATTGCCTTCAGTGAAGTTGGAGGAGAACCAGCTTCCAGGTTCCAAGTGAAATGTGAATGTGGGATGTCAGCAGGACTTCAGCTGATGAAAAAGCTTCATAATTTATGTATTTCTTCAGTTCCATAGTACATCTTCCTGCAATCCAGCTGCTCCTTCATTAGACCAAATGCTGGTGCAAGTCTCTGTGGGCAGGCTACATCTGGCTTATGAATATGTAATTATATTTCTCTGTGACTGTCCAGGTAACTGTGACATTTGGTATCTAAGAAGATGATGTGTTATCTAGGTCAACTTAAAAACGATCAAAAAACAACAAAATATCCTTCCAGAATTAAAATAAGAACACACCCTGGTCATCAGCTCTTTGGAGGATGTATTTTTGTTGACCTACCTTACTCAGTTCACTGTTTGGAAGGAAGAATGGAAGAGCAACAAATGCATGAAAAGTGGTCTCAGAAGTGTTTCAGACAGAGAAATCTCTTAGGGGATTATGAGAACAAAGATTTGCCTCATTTCCTTTCAAAATCCACCATGTTTTTCGCTTTCAAATGAACCTGTTTCAAAGCAGATTTGGAGCTATTACTTTTGCCAACATGCGCAAAAGTAATAAAAAAAATAAAACTGAAGCATTAAAATTATTGGACATTGTCAATTGTGTAAAAATTATGGTCAAATATTTTGGTAGGACAAAATTTTTTTGCAAAACCCTAAAAAATGAAAGATTTCCAAACATTCATCAATTCAGAAGGGAGCAGAAGCTTCAGCCTTACATGTTTTCTCTAAAAGAGATGAAAGCAAGAATCTCAAATATGGGCGCTCTGAGATTTGAGAAAAATTGAACTCTAGACTTGGCATTTGAAATTCTGACCCAGGCCTATAAAAGTGATCTGAATTTCCTTCTCAAACCATGCCCCAAGCAGGCTGAGCTCCATTCCAAGGAGCTCTGCTCTGCACTGTGGAAGCAAAAAGATTTCAGCCAAAAATAAGTCTGAACCACCACCTGAGATTCATCTCACCTTTGCTGGAGGTCCTGCAGCTCATTCTCATTTCCTTCCCATACACATATGAATTTTTAATCTGGAGAGGAACAGTGCCTGTGCTGCTGAGAACTGGAACTGAATGATGAGCTGAACTCGTCTAATCAAACTTGCTTTCCTGCACAACATCAAGCTGCCTGCTCTGGCTGCCACATTCCTGCCATCTGCCCCTCTGGAAAGTCTATTATCTTCACTACCTTCCCTGTAATAATGTGGAAGGGCTCATGCTTTGGGTGTCTGGAGGCAGGACCTGTGTTTCTCCTCAGCTATAGGAGCTCTGGGCGTGCACTCCCAAGTTCCTCTGCATAAAAATATGGAGAGGATGGATGGATGTGACTTTTGTGCCGAGGTCAATGCGCTTTTCTGGGCAGGCTTATGGGGCCTGACTCAGATCTGATTTCACTGTTATGGTATCAAATGTCATTTAGCTAATCACAGCTCTAATTTTCACACAGCACCTTCTGGCCGCAGGCAGACGTGGAATTTCAGAGCTACTCCATGGAAGTAGGTACAGGAGTTATCTGACCATGCATCTGCCACCAAGGGAAATGAGTAAAAGGGAAAAGACTCCCAAAATACAGCTGGAAGTAGCTCAGCAGAAAGCTGGTGAGCAAAGGGGCAGCCACAGTCCTCATCGGATTGGTACAGGGACGCGAGGCTGGGGTTTGAGGTTGGATGGGGCTTGGAGCAACCAAGTCTGGTGGAAGGTGTCCCCTGCCCATAGCAGGGAGGTGGAACTGGATGATCTTGAAGGTCCTGTCCAACAAAAACCATTCTGGGATTCTCTGGTTGAAAACCATGTTTGGCTCCTGATTTTGCTGAACACATCAAGGCTCTCAGGAACCTTTCTCCCCTCATTACATCAGTGCCTGGAGGAAGTGGATCCCTGTACATCAGGAAATGAAGCCTCACTAGCAACACATGCACGCTCTTTATCATACAACTCCGGATCCACCCCTCAGCTGCTTTGCCAAGTATTCTCCCAATCCTTTAATTCTCTTCCCTGGACAAAAATACATCAATTCATGCCCTTGCTCATTACTAGCTTGACTTACTCCTGTGTTTATGCAACTTGTAACTCTGACCTTTCAAGTGACTTGAACATTTGTAGCATTTTCTTGCATTAGAAGTTCCACAATACCCTTTTCTGTCCCATACCCACTTGCCCTTTATCTTTGTCTGGGTTTTTGTTCTCCTAACCATCACTCCAAAGAGGTCAGCAACCCCAGCTCTGGGCAAACCTTTTATAAAGGTCTTGAAAAATTCAGAGTTGTTCCACCTTTTAAGTTTTATTGATCTCTATAAAAAGCTCAGCTGCTCTGTTAAGGGCGTTATGTGGATGAACGCACACAAATGATGATTCCAGCCAGAGGAGGGAAAAAAATAAAATGAATAATGTTTAAAATTTTTAACTGTTCAGTGTGGTAAAATGCACAAAACCAGAGTTACACATTTGCTTCCAACCCTCATTCTCTTGCTACCAGGTTTTGAGGCGAATCCCTGCTCTTCTCAGGAGTGGGTTGGTGGCTCAGGTGAAAGATTTGATGGTGTTCAAGTGCTCAAAGACAGGTGGAGATACCTGGAGAAAACTTCAGACCTGTTTTCACCTGAGTTGCACACAAATATTAAGGATAAAACAGTTAAAGATCCATCTGGAGATGTCCATGTGAGGCATCACATTGTCCTTTCTTCTCCATAGAGAGACATGGACATGAGAAATGACTCAGATTTAAGCTGGGCTGAGTCACTCCTGAAAGATGCTGAGCTTTTCCACCAAAAAAATCCCTCAAATCCTCATCACTAAAAGGATAATAAGCTCCCCACCCTTGCCTCTGTGTGTGTTCATCTTGTCTCCTCAGATGGCAGTTCTCTCGGGAAGGAATTATCTCTGAGTATTTTCAAGTGGCACAAGGCATAATGCAATTAATCACATTTTGGTCAATAATATAAATTAGGAAAACAGCAACAAACATCCTGGAAGTTTAACAGGTTTTGTGTCCTGGAAGAGTTGGCCTGCAAACCTGGCTGTGACCCTTGGAGAAGCTTTGGTGCAGGGTGCATTCACCCAATCCTACATCAGAATCTGACAAAAATACCCAATTCCACAGCACATTTATGGCCACATTTTAATAGCACAGAGAAACTTGCAGCAAAATAACAAAGAAAGCAATTCAGGTGGGCGCATCTGAGATGAAAGAGTAGAGGAAAAATACACACAGTGGGTCTGAAAATAGACAATTAATTGAGGGAACAAACTGTAAAGAAATCAATGCAGGTCCACCCCTGAGATGTGCCACTCAGATTCTGATTCTGCCTTTGTCATGGTGTCACTGGTAACCACTGGGTGCCCCAGGGATGTATTCAGCATAATTCAACCAGTCTTTTGTCATCAACAAGTGAGGTTAGATGCTAGAATTATTTTATAGAGGATGAAAAAAACCCCACCCGTTCTCCAGGTATACAGAAAGACAATGTTCCATCAGCATCTTCCTCTTGCTCTGGGCAATTTAGCAGTTACAGAAGTTACTAAAGCAAGCAGACTATCAATTGTGTCTTAATTTCTTTTCTCTGGAATAAAAAGCGAATCAATGCACAATTAACAAAAAATATGCTGTAATAAAAAATACTCTTTTCAGTGCTAGGAAATATTGAAGTGCAATTTTCCTCCTGGAAAAGAGTCTAAGACCTCTTAACTTCCAGCAAAAACAACACGATTTTACTGTCCCCTTCTTCCTCTGAGCTACTCCTCTGGTCACTGTTCTGGGTAGTCTGTGCTGGTATAGCAGGTCCACTTCTCTCTTCTCTATCCATATTTTCTTCTTCCTATCAACATCATAAAATCAGACAGTGGTTTGGGTTGGAAGGAACCTTAAAAACCATCCAGTTCCACCCCTGCCATGAGCAGGGACATCTTCCACTAGACCAAGCTTCTTAAGGCCCTGTCCACCAGCCTTGAACATTTAATCAACATTTTCAGATTCAGCTTCCCAGGAAATCCATCTGAGACTGGTAAAACTGAGATTGTTTCATCCCATTCCTCTCCCCAGCAGCTGCTGAATTCTTGGGCTAATTTCAGGTAACTCTTGACAAACACAGGAAGCTGCAGGAGAGTCTCATGCAGAGAAGTGGCTGTTGCATGTCAGCTTGTATCAGATAATAAGGAGCCCATGTCTGAGAGGTACAATCAGAAAGGTATTTTGAATGCTCACAACTGTAAGGAAAGCTTTGATCATACTCTGGGTCAATCAAGAGAGACAAATCCAGGGGATTTCACTGATCAAACAGGTTTGGGTTTGCAATATCATCCTCTACCTCTTCGAAAGGTGCAGCTGCTGCCAGATTAAGAAAATCAAAGACTGATTTGTGTTGCCACCAAAAGGGACAGTCCCACTTCCTCTGGCATCCCTGGTGATATGTTCACACAACCTCCCACGTGTCAGCTCTGGCAAGTGTGGTCACACACAACTGCTCAACTCACTGATCCAGCAGAAAACCACAAATTCTCCAAAAGAAGAGGCAGAGGGAAAGGTGATCCCATCTGTGCTCACATCCATGGAGAGAATGCTGTGCCTTTGGCTTGGCAGGCAGCGACTTAAGCCAAATGTAAAGTCACAAACTGGCAGTTTCCTGAGAGCCTTGGACAACCATTGGTCCCCCTTTTCCTAAAACCATGGATTTTTACACAAAGCCATGTGCACGCACACTGGGAAAATTGTGGGAATTTAATGCTTGCAGGAGGAGTTGGTAGAGAAGGAGCATTAATATGATCTTGGGACCAAGCGGTGTTTAATTCCATACCTTCTCTGACTTCATCCCATCTACTCAACTCCCTCTCTGCAGTTTTCCCATGCTGATTCCTGTGGAGGGATTGGCCTTGTGCAGGATTCAGCACCCAAAGAAGGTCTCTGCCAGCTTTCTCACCCCATGGGCACCACAAAAACCTCAAGGCCACAACAAACATCATTGATGCTTCAGTTGTCGTGAGATGTCTGGCAGTGTAAGGAAGGCCCTCATGGTGTGTTAAGGGATGGCTTGGAAAAATGATTGATGACTGAGGGGGAAACATGAGGGGCCAAAAGGTGCTGACTAAGGAAATAATATTTTAAACTCCCTTCTAAAACAAGGAGCCCACCACAAACACCAGGAGAGACCCTTTCATGCTAAGCTGTGGAAGCTCTTTGCTGGATGAAGCTGCTGATGCTTGCATGGATTTAAGAGGAGTTTAGATGAATTCACAAGGGAAAAATCCACATGGTGCTGCCTGGTACCATCACCCCAGCTCTTGTTCAGAAGGTCTCTGAGCCCAGCCCAGCTTGGGGTGGCCCAGGGATGTATTTTCAGTGCGTTTACTCAGCTCTTGCCCTCCCTTTGACTTCTGCTTTGGCTGCTCAGGGCTGCCCTGTCCTTTGCTCCAATCCATCGCTGCAGTTGTGCCATCCCAGGGAAAGGGATGGGATCCCCCAGGTGTCTGAGGGATCCCACATTGGGAAATGGCTGATTTTCTGCCCCCACCCCACTTTGGGCTGTTCCCTTCCCCTTGGCATCATCCCCTTCTCTCTCTCCTCTCCTCAAGACTCTTTTCCTGAGCCAGACGTGAAAATTCAGCTCCCCTTGCACCCCCTACCTTGTCCTCCCCTTCCCTCCCTCCTTCCCTCCCAACTTTCCCTGCTGCTGTCCTGTTTTCCACAGCAGGCAGCCCACACCAGCAGAGAGACGCCAAACAAAGGGGCTGACATCATGCTCCTTGCCCACTAGCTCCTCCAAGTTCTGCCAGAACTTTGGAATTAGAGCTGCTGGGATTTTTAAATTCCCTTTTAAAACCCTGCCTGGAATTTGTTGAACGATTGTCAGTAACGGGGAAGGATCTTGGTCTCTGTTTAAGAGAATCAGAGTGGAGAACATTGAAATTCAGAGTGCTGTGAAATCAGAATGGAGAGCGTTGAAATTCAGAGTGCTGTGAAATCAGAATGGAGAATGTTGAAATTCAGAGTGGGGCTGTCTCCCCCCTCCTTTCTACCCCCTTTTTGTCCCTTTTCCTGCAGGTGGGGAAAGCTGGTGGGGCTTTCTCAGCCTAGGAAGGGGCAGAAGGAAGATCCATGTGAGGATACAGCTAAACCTGCCCCACACACCTTGTGCCCACCAGCAGCACCAGCAGCTCCCCCACACCCCAGAAAATGACAAAGGAACCTTGATTACTGACTCACCACGCCAGCTGAAGGAGAGGGGAGGGAGGAAAATAATGCATTTATAATAGTGGGCTCTGAGCCTGCTGAGAGATTGGCTGGCATTTCGGCAGCTGAGGGGGCTGCCCCGTGCCTGAGCTGTCACACTGACTCACCTGCCACAGCAGCAGCTCTCAAAGGCACCTCGGCAGGAGTGGGAGAGGGAGAAGAAGGGCATGGAGGAAGATGCACACGCCACAGACGTGCAGAAGGAGGGTCTCTGCTCCCTTCCCTCTCAGTTCCACCCCAGACATGCACATGTGCCTCTCGGGTGTCACTCCCTCTCCTTCATTCAGAAGCAGGGCAAAACCCATGTTGCTTTTCAGCCCCCCTCAGCACCCCATCCACGCTTGCCACAGGATAATGTGGCATTGGGGAAGTTCAAAGGTGAGAAAGACAATTGTTCTGTCTCACTTCTCACTTGCTGCCTCACTTCTTCAAAACATCTTTTTTTTTTTTTTTTTTTTTTTTTTTTTTTTTTTTTTTTTTTTTTTTTTTTTTTTTTCTGTGCAGGAGCCCACAGAACTGTTTTTTTTCTGAATGCTGGACCCAGCCTTGGGACAGGAGCAATTTCCCCTCGCCAGGGACTGACCATGACCATCCCTGCTGAGCCAGTGCAGTCCCTTGCCCTGAATACAGAGTCAGGAGAGAAATTCTGAGTTTCTGCAGGACCTTCAAACTCCCTTTCCAATATTCATAAGTGATTCCAGCACACTATGGATAGTATCATTGTTCATGTAAATACCAACTACCTTTTCTCTTTGGGAAATTCCCCAGTGTTTTAGGATCATGGCGTGAGTTCCTCTTCCTATGGGTGCTGCTCCCTCTTTCTGACATCATACTCCTCTTTCCTTTTTCCCCTTCATAGTTTTCATTCCATATCTGGCCACCCCAGCCCATTTCCATGTATTAATCCCTCCATCCTTGCTACTTACTCCTGCTTTTGCAAGTCCCTTGTATGAAAAAAAAGACACCTGAGTATCTGCCTTTGCATTGACAAATCACCAGAAAATAAATGGGAAAATGAGTAGTTCTCCTATGTTTTTTCACCACTTTATTTCACAAGCAGGTACCTTCTGCATTAAAACTTTATCCACTGCTCAGAGCCTAATCCACTCACCTCACCACTAATGGAATCCTCAAAGGATTCAGTCTCTGCTGTGAAGTTGTGTGTGAATGCATCCCTGAGTGGAAAGGGAGAGCTTTGATATGAGGTTGTCAAGAAATCAGTAAGGAAGGATGAGGAAAAATGCCTCTAGGTCTGGGACCAGGGAAAGGAAGATCAGTGGTGCAAAGGGGTGGTGGCCAAGAGGTAATTAGTAGGAAAATGGGGTTGATAACCAGGATGATCTTTTGGATTCCATCACCTGACTGGTTAAAGCACCTTGGAATGCAGAGCCCAGCCTCACAATGAGGTTTCCATGTGTGTTTGCAGTTCCCAAATGCTTTCAGATTAATAAGAATTCTGAATAATTGGTACACTGTAATAAACTTCCTCTCAATTCCAGTCCTCCTACAAGCCAGAAAGCATCAGTATCCCCAGAACATTATTATTCAGGACATTAAACCCTCAAAGGAGAAATCTAACAGGGTACAGGCTGCAAAGCACAGGACTTCCATCCAATGCAAACAAAAACTCAGTGAGAGAGGAAAGGAAAGAAAGCACTAATTCCAGGGAATTTTGTTCCTCCTTCCAATACTGTAAGCACATGGGTGAAGCTTTTTCCTTTCTCCCATCACAGAGCACTCCAGTGTTTGATTTCTAGCCTGAGGCCTTGTTTGCTGCCTGGCTTCTGAATCAGACTTGACTGGCACAAGTGTGATTGGGAAAGCTCGCAGTTGGTTCACTCCTGGCAAAATGAAAAGAAAGAAAAAGGAAAAAAATAGGAGGAAAAAACCCAAACAACCCTGAGGAAAGAAAGGAGGGAACAGCACAAAGGAGTTTAAAAGTTTGGGGAAATGTTGGTAGCTCTATCTTCATTTCCAAGGGTTGCTCCTTTCATATCCGATCAATACTGAACTGGGAGTAACTCCCCAGGATTGATGTGCAGACTACACGGAGTTATTTAATTTCAGCTTGTACTGGAAAATCATTTCAGTGGTGTTTCCTGGTGACTGGTACTGTTCCTTCCACCTCTGACGCATTGGGCTTGGCTGGGAAGTTCTGCACAGAGGAGAGAATGGAATTAAAAACACTGGTGAAAAGTCAAAGTAGAGAGAAACTCTTCAAAAAGAGGGAATGGGGGAAGACGAGGCAGCTGCACAGCAAAGGGAGAGGAAAAGAGTTGGTTTTGTGCTGTGAAGTGTGGTTTAGTGTCCAGAACTCAGCTGGTTTTCACTTGGGTCTTATTTTTCTGGCTATTTTCTACAGTTGTTGGTGTCTTTGGTTTGCTGGATGATGGCTTGAACACTTTTCTCTCCAGGCTCTACTTTCATCTTCCCAAATTGAGGGAGATGGGAGCTGCCCATGCTCTCCTGTGCCAACTCCAGGGTTTTTACCAGAGGCCAATATCCCCATGTTGATATTGTAAATCCTTTCTCATCTATGAAAATTTATTTTTAGTGGAGGGAAGACCCTGGCTGGCAGCGGAACAGTTCCCTTTGCTCAGCTCTTCATGCCAACAGCCAAATTTGATCAGCAGAGCTGTACTCTTCTTCAGGGAGTCACAGGTCAGGCATTTTCCTGGTGTGGTACCAAGGTGGTCAGAAAGGAACGGGACACACTTGGAAATGGGGTGGTTTTGGAAGTCACAGATTTATCTTTGCTGCCTGGCTGGGTGCTTTTCCCACACCTTTACTCCAGCAGAACGACCTCTTGGCTCCATTGCCATGCGCTGTGGGATTGTGGGGATCCATTCTGCATTCCCTCACAAATTCTGGGATTTGACCTCCCAGCAGTTCCAGGGAGAGGGTTCTGCCCTTCTGCTCCACTCAGGGGAGACCCCACCTGCAGAGCTGCCCCAGCCCTGGGGCCCAGCACAGGAAGGACATGGAGATGTTGGAATCCAGAGGAGGCCACCAAGATGACCAGAGGAATGGAGCAGCTCTGCTGTGAGGAGAGGCTGAGAGAATTTGGGTTGCTCAGACTAGAGAAGAGAAGGCATCAGTGGCCTTGCAGAACCTGAAGGGAGCCTATAAAAAATTCTGGGAAGGCTTTTTACAAGGATATGGAGGGACAGGGTATCGGTGCTGGGATCCCCGACCCAGGAAGAATGATGTGCAGGACTCCAATGATTTCAGAGGGCTAATTAATTACTTTATTACAATATATTATACTATAACTATATTACACTATATGACACTAATAAGAACTATCACTAACTAACTAACTAGAAAACCTGTGACTCCCTCCTGAGAGTCTCGACACACACATGGATCCAATTGGTCAATGAATCCAAACAACCATCACCAGAATCCAATCAAGCAATCACCTTGGGTAAACAATCTCCATGCCACATTCCACAACAGGGCAAGGGGGAATGGCTTCAGACTGAAAAAGAGTCGGTTTAATTTAGATATTAAGGAAGAAATTCTTGGCTGTGAGGGTGCTGAGGCCCTGGAAGAGGTTGCCCAGAGAAGCTGTGGCTTTCCCATCCCTGGAAGTGTCCAAGGCCAGGCTGGATGGGGCTTGGAGCAACCTGGGATAGGGGACGGTGTCCCTGCCCATGCCAGGGGTTGGAATGAGATGATCCTTAAGGTCCCTTCTAACCCAAACCATTCTATCATTCTCTGACATTCTTCAATAATGTGATGAGTCTGGCAATGTGAATCCACTGACTGACAGCTTTCCAAGGAGCCCTACAAGCAGCAGGTTCATGGAAAGGTGGCAGGGAAGCAGGAGTGCCTTTCCCTTCTCCTTTTCTCAGACCCAAGTTCTGAGTTGTGGGACCTAATTGCCATCTACTTTGCTGTCCATCCTTTTTTACAGACCTCTTTCAGCATGAATTGCTTCTTAGACTCTTTTACATTGACACATTTGAATTTATTCCTCCGTATCTCCTCACATCCAGCATCATTTCAGTTTTTTCTGCCACCAGTTCTCAATTATGAGCCATCCCATCTACTTTTCTTCTTTTGCTTGTTGGTTCAACCCTTAGTGCTTCAGAAACCTTTAAAAAAGAAGTCATGAATATGTTAAGAACTGACTTTATAACTAAGATAATTAAAACCTCTACAGGTCCTGTTTCTATTCCATCCTCTGTGCTATGCCTGACCTTGTACTTGCAGTTTTTTACCTGGTTTCCAGTCCTCACATTAGTGGAAATAAATCCAAACTTCCCTAAATTAATGCTTTGAGCAAGTTTGGTGAGACACACAGGCTTTTTGACATTTTCTGGGTCTGGATTAACCCTTAATGAAGGAGAAAAATGTTCCTTAGAATAATTTGCTGGATTGCTGGTCCTCCTTCTCTTGATCTTTGTTGATAGGTGGATCTTGTGGTGTTTTATTTTTTTTTTTTTTTCCTGCTGGATTTTCTGCTGCTTCCAGAGGAAGCTCAGGGTAGGAATGAAGTGTCAGTCAGATTCCCCACCAGCTGGCCTGTGAATAATCAAAGCTTTAGCCATGCATAACTAACATTTTATAAGGATGTCCTGGATGAGCACGGTGACATAAAGTCCTCCAAGTCTCTCCCTTCCCAGCCCTCTCACCAAGAGGTCAATAAATCCTTTCAGCCACCACAGCAGCAGCTCCCAAACCCTACAGAGGGACGCAAGGAGCTGACCTTCTCGCCTCTGCTGCAAGAAGTTCCTCTCCCACACACAGCACTCGACTCTCCGCTTCTTATCCCTCTGGGAATGCAGGCACAGCACATGCCCCCACATCCACTGCAGGCAGTCAGACACACCAGGCAGGATGCTGTTACCTAGGCAATGGTTACCACAAGTCTCTGGGAAGGGAGCTGGGGGAGAGGTGCAGGACAACGCAGGACTGGGGAAGGAGAAAATAAAGCCAACAAAAGAGATCAAAACTGAGATATAAGGACCGAAATGCTGTGATAGAGGCAGCAGCTGGGAGTGGGAGACTGGGTTTTGGAATAATTATTTTAGTTTTTTTCTTTTTTTTTTTTTTTTTTTAATTTGAAGCACAGTTCTGAGATGGACAGAAATGCTTTGACTCTGATTTCTTAGCAGCCTGAGAAATACTGCCAGCCTGTAGGTTTGGGATCTAACCTTTGCAGAAGAGCAGGGTCACACCCCCTGTGGTGTCATGGTTGGTCAAGATTTTGAACCAAGGCTCATCCTTGATACAGCTAGGCCTGAGGAAAATCCATAAGATGTTGCCTGAATTTTTTTTTTCTTTTTTTTCAGGTTTCCCCATAACAAAAATGGCTTTTCTCTTGCTGGACTTCACCCCAGACTCTGTCTTTTTAAACCAGCCCCAAAGAGAGCAACAATGAGTTTATGGCACAACGCTCCCTAAAGAGAAATCCTTGTTAGAAAAGTTGATCCAATCAATGCATGGATCACACAGGGATAGCACAAGAGTGCAACTGCACTGCTAATGAGCTCATTTGGGAAGCCTCAAAGCCTTTCAGAGGTAACATCTGAACTGTTTTATGCTGTGCTTAAGAACAAATTGCTCCCTGTGAGGGTGGGGAGGCCCTGGCACAGATTGTCCAGAGAAGCTGTGGCTGTCCCATCACTGGAAGTGTCCAAGGCCAGGTTGGACAAGGTTTTGAGCAACCTGGGATAGTGGAAAGTGGTTAGGTGGTTGGAACTGGAGCTTTAAAGTCCCTTCCAGCCCAGGACATTCTGTGATTATGATTTCAGCCACAGCAAGACTGTTGAAGTGCCCTCTGCATGGAGCTCAGTGGGCATCATGTGAATGCAGGAGACTAAACAGGATGAAATCCTTCCCCTTCCTCTTGGAGCATTTGTGTGTGATGCTTGTGAAAGTAAAGGAAACATTGGGAAGTGGGGGAATACAAAGCTCTGCTTGCAGGTTTTGTTGTCAGCTGTTTTCAAACCAACAAGAAAGGAAATGCGGAAAAGAGAGCTTTAAAAAGAAAATGAAAGAAACAGAAAACACCCCACACACACTTAAAAAAAAAAACCACAACAACAACAAAAATAAAAACCTCCCCTCCCTGGCAGCTCAATATCACAGGGTAGGGAGGCATTTTCCTTGCTTGCAGCATTTCCTGTGTCCGCCTTCCCACTGGGTCTTTCTGGATTAGTGAAAGGGAAAGGATGTTGTGCACAAAAGGGACCAAGCTGCCTGGGTAGAAAAGTGATGGGGGAGGACCAAAGAGAGGGAAAAAGGAGTCAGGAATAATAAAGGACACACAAGCATCTTGTGTAAAGCAGAGAGGTTTGGACCACTTAAGCAATTAAGCCTCTTGTTGGATTGTTTATTCTCGCCCAAAAGAAGAATTGCTGATTGGTGACCAAAACAGCATTTTGATGGTTACTGAGGGGGTGGAGAGAGGGAGGTGGGGTAGGAATGAGGCATTTTCTGTGCGTGTCTTTGAGGGAGATTCGGCATGGCAGGAAAAGAGAGGCCTTGTTAACACAGCATCCGGGTGGTCCTTGTGATGGACAAACCAGACAGGCATGGCTCAGCACCAGCCCAGCTTTGCTGTGCACTAAGGCAGGAATCCTCCAAAGGAGGAGAGAGCTCCTCCAAATCCTCCAAAGAGCCTGGAGAGAGCACTGGGATCCTTCCTGGATTTAAAGCGAGCACAGACCAGCTCGCAGCCTGAGAGACGGGGGGAGTAAGAGGTTGTTTAAATTCAGGAGTTCTGCTGCAATCAGGGTGTCATCAACCAGGGTTCACCTCACCCTTATCTTTCCAAAAGCAGTGGTGGATGTAACAGCAGTAGGACTGAAGCACAGGGGTTAGATTGGTTGGGTTGAACCAGGCTTCTAACATATCCAGCAGTCCCCATTTCCAAGATGTCCATAAACCCCCAGATCCAATCCCAAAGGACAGGCTGGAAAGTTCCTAAAAGCAGTGCTAGAAGAGGTTACCCTGTTAGCATGATGTGGCTTGCAGAGATATTTTGTCCCCAGGGAATCCAGCAGTGTGGAAAAAGGTGTCTGTGCTGAGTTTAGCTTCTAACCCATGTCTCTTCCATGTTTTGCTACAGAACTTCAATTCTATTTAACTCCAGCACACCAAAATTTGCCAGGCGAACGAGGAGCAGCAGTGCATGATTGCAGAAACAAATTTATACTTGGATGGACATTCCTGCCCAGCTTGGATTTACTTCTTGTTGAACACTTCTTCCAGGGAAGTTGCAGTGGATGTAGCTAATCTAGGTAAAAACCAGACTTTTCCAGGCAAAGCTCAAAGAAATTCCAGGAATGCCCAAAGAAATGCTGGAGCCACCATTCTTGGGGGATTTAAAAGAAATGTAGATGGAGATGTGGTTTAGTGATGGCTTGGCAGTGCTGGGTTAATGGTTGGACTCCGTGGCATCAAAGATCTTTTCCAACCTAAACCGTTCTATGATTCCATGATTCCATGACTATGATTCAAGGATTCCATGAACAGCTCACTAGCAAACACCGTGAATTCCTGCCTAGAATATCACCCATGTCTGTGAGATGGAAATGTTTGCTGGAACTTTCAGTCTCAAAATGCATTTCCATACCATGCCTTTTAGACAGAGATGATTTAAGAACTTCTATTCTCTGCCATGAGTCACTTTGCAAAGAAAACTCTGGCAAAATCTGAAAACCTTAATTTCAGTTTGAGGTTTGGAGCCTGGTTGTCCTTATCTCTCCCTGCAGTCCATGGAAGAGATACCTCACTCCAGAGAGGCAGGCGGGGACCAGGTCTTGTTTAGGCAGAAATTTGGGTAGGTGTAAAGCATCCAGTCCATATGGGGATGTCCAATTATCTCTGTATTTATCACAGGTACCAACCTGAAAGGACCTGAATCAAGGCCAGCTCATTGGATTATGTTTGCACTGACTTCTGTGTGCAATACAGATGAAGCACCCGGGACAGGGCAGGAAAAGCAGGAATGAGCTCAAATAACTCATTCTAAAAAGCTGCTCCAGAGTCCTTAACCTTGATGTATTCCTGCTGCCTTGACAAATCCTTGTCTCTGACTATTAATCATATTAAGGGCAACCCAGAAAGTTGTTATCTCACCACTAACCCTGCACTGATTGTTCTTTGCTTCGCTTGCAGAGTCTTTAAAGAGCAGGAAGATGCAGCATCTATTCAAACACCTCCAACAAGCACTGTGAGTAAGCAGCCTTTGGTCCTTGCTGAGGAGTTTTGGAGAGCCAGTTGTTAAAAATGCAATTTATGGAGAGCGGTTTTGTGTTAGAACAGTCATCGCTGCTGAGCTCAGTCAAATGGGAAAGGAGGAAGAACAAGTAGAAAAATAATTATTCCAGGAAAAAAAAAAAAAAAAAAAAAGAGATGAAGGGCAAATAATATCAGCCAACATAGGGGACCAGTGAGTGGTCAAAATGTTTGCATGTAAATGTTGTGTCAGAAGCAAAATCTTAGAATGTTTGAGGAAACATAATATGAAGTTTCTTCCTGGGCAGGGAATGTGTCTCTGCTTTTGGCAGGACTTGTAGCTGGGTGATTTTTAATGCCCTTTCCAACCCAAACCATTCTGTAATTCTCACTGCCAACATCTGCCAGGCTTCCCAGGCAATCCTGGAAGAGTTTATAAAAGCAAGACACAAGAGTACAAAACATTCACAACGAGTAGGCCAAACTGCTGGATTTCAAGCTGATAGAAGCTGACAATTTGGAGACATAACAGGTAAATTAGTTACACCAGGAACATTTATCATAATCAGCTGTGGAGTGTGAGCAGTCCTCCAGGAGGAACAGCAAATAACCAAAGAAGGATACTGTCGAATTTTTTTAGGTATTTCCAGAAAAACAGCTCCTAAGGAAAAAACCTGACAGACAGGGCCAGACACAGACAGAAGAACACAGAGAAAGACTGAGACTGGATCTGAATATCAGCTCTAGCTTTCTTACTAAAAAAGAGACTCCTAAAAACAGGGAGGCTACCAAAGTCTCAAATGCAGCTCTGACCAGCAGCCCACAACATCCTTTTTAGCCAAAGTTTGTCTGGATCTGATCTGTTCCTTACAGATAATTATTATGTGAAAATTTCTAATTAATCTCTATCTGATTAAAAAAAAAAACCCACAAAACAAAAACCATACAAAACATCTTATTTTCTTTCTGTATTTTGTCTTCCTTTTAATCAGACATGAATACAAAAGGTGCTGCCCTAAATACCAAAGATTTGAGTGGAGCTATTCAATCCTTAACTTGTTAAAGGAGCTTCAACTTCTGCATGGTGACACCAATATATAAATTTAATTTCCAGCATGTGCCCATCACACTCCTCTGCCAAGGAGCACACACCTCAGACAGCTGGAATCTCCAGCCCTCCTGCTCTTCTTTCTTTGGCTGAAATCTCAGCTCACTGAGAAGATTGATTCAATGTACACATATATTTTTTTCTTTTTCTTTTTCTTTTTTTTTTTTTTTTTTTTTTTTGCTGATGTTGTTTTATCCCTTGTCTCTAATGGGAATGTATTATCTTTAACTCTTCTCAGAGCACTCAAGATGACGGGAAAGCTGTTGAAAATAAATTAGACTAAAATAAACTCCAATTGGAAATGCTAAGTACTGCATGTTCCTGCTTTAGGAAAATGAAATACTTCATTCACATTCCTGAAACAGGACTTGGGACCATTTCAAGTGTTGTGACTTTTTTTAAATCCTCCAAAAATAGTGAGTGAGTTTTATAAATTCTTACTTTTCTCATATGATAAGGAATGAATTCATTATTAACAGAGCTTTCCTCTCTATGCATTTAATCAGAGCTGGGCCTCATTAACTAAAATGAACACATATTACAAGTGATTTTTGTCAAGTGCCTTTTTGACTGGTCACAGGGGACCACCTGAACACATCTATGCTGTAATTAATAATATCAAGATTGAAATGATGATGCACCTTACATACCTTTAAAGGTGAATTTGGCTTTCTGCTAAAAGCTGGGTTTAGTCTAATTTGGAAGAGAATCATAGATACAAAGAATGGTTTGGGTTGCAAGGCACCTTAAAGACCATCCAGTCCCACCCCATGCCATGGGCAGGGACACCTCCCACTGTCCCAGGTTGCTCCAAGCCCCATCCAGCCTGGCCTTGGACACTTCCAGGGATGGGGCAGCCACAGCTTCAGGAATTGTCCAGGGATTTCTATAATTTACAAACAGCTAGAGGGACAGACTGCATTGGGGAATCCAGATATGTGGGCTCCACCTTCCTTTGTGACTCATTTGTGGTCCCAAATTTATTTTGCTTAGAGCTCCCGCTCCCCTTGTCTTTTTTCCAGGGACAGTATCCATGTAGATTAAGCTGAGACAAAACACCAAAGTACAAAGAAAATGGCATACAGCAAGTACCCTTTCCTCGAGGAATAGCCTTTCAGAATGAGCTACAGGGATTTTCAAAGGAAAAAACAGGGTATATGAGGGTGGAGGGTGAAGTCCCCTGAGGGTACAGAGGTTACAGAGACAGGTCTCCCATAGCTCCATTTCCCAACATATTTTCTTCTATTTCCCTTCCATTTACCCCACCCCATTTGGTCCTCTTAAACCTTTAAGTAATTCCTCTCTCCCCTCCCTGTCTGCTTCACCTTAAAACTAATGGTCTGTCTTTCCAGGTCACATTCCCCACCTGAATTGTTCTTCTCTAGGTTCCCCAGCTGGTCCTTGCAATCTCCATCCCTATTTATCCCTATTCCTTGTGTCCTTTTCCTGACTAAAAGGCCTGGGGGTTACCAACAGCTGCTGCAGCCTGAGACCTTGAAGTGAAGAGCTTTGAAAATAGAGCAGGGACATCTCATCTCTTTTGAGGTTGCCCCACAGAGGAATCAAGCAGGGAGTGGGGAAATGAAAGAGCAGAAAGAAGCTTCTGTCACACAGATTCTTTGCCCCTTACACCTTTTCCCTCTTATCCCTAAGGCTCCTCTACTCCTTTCTTACCAGACATAAAGGGGAAGGATGATGGGGTCGCTGTAGGGCCACTGTGTCCAGCCCCACAGCCTGATAACCTCTGCAGTAAGGTGAAGCATAATGCACACAGAGCAAATTCCTGCTGAGATTTTGCTGTGTCACTCAGCGCACTTGGCAGAAACATGACGCAGGTCTGAGAACCCTGGGATGATTAAATTGCAATAAATACTACTGTGAAAAAAGATGTTTGTAGATGGTTTGAATCAGTTATGTTTTAGAATTGTTAAAAAGAGATAAAAATGTTAATTAATGGTTATGATAAAGTCACCACTTTTACCAGACCCTTAGGGTATTGTGTTTAGATGCCCCCCCAAAAAGTTTAAAAGGGTGATAAAGATGATTGTCCCAAGCTTAAACAAGGAAAATGCTGTAGGCAACCCTGCAAATTATTTTTCTTGTATCTCATCACACAGCTTTTGTTGTGGTGCTCACAAGTTGCTCCCACCTAATCTTTTAAGTGACAAGCTCTGACCTTTGAGTTTCTGATAATCCCCATTTGTTTCGCTGATACCCAGCCAAGCCTACCCAATTTTTCACTTTGGGCCAGCTGACAGGACCTGGGTTAGGCTGTGGCTGGGGAGCACTCCGGGTTCTCAGACCTGTCAAGTCCTGTATTGAATAAGAGACTCCTCCTCGTGCTCTCACCTTGTGTTACCCAGAGGCCTGGCTGGTGTAAAACTCTCTCCCAGCACTGTCCTGCTCTGCCCTGCAGTCATCCTGAGCCCCCAAATGATGGTGCAGAGCAGGGGGCAGCTCTGGGTGCAGCAGCTGGCGGGGTATGGTGCTCAGCAGAGCCTTTCTAAATGTTCTTCCCTTCCCTGCTGCTGTTGAGATCCTCTCTGCATGCACAGCTGTTCCCGTCTGCCTTGCCTGCAGGAGGAGAGTGGGATGGACAACAGGAATGATCAGACATCCCTGAACACACATTTTTTCCTCTGTGCCAGAGCTATGAAAAGCCCCAGTGAGCACTGCTGAGGGAGAATCCAACAGCTTGGCCAAAAGCCCTCCCTTTCAGCCCCTCTGTTCAGCAATGTTTTTTATCCCTGCATCTCCCACCCCTCCAAAGAGCAGAGACAAGGCTGATAATGCAGGGCTGTCCCTTCAGCCCTCTGCCCATGGCTGTCCTTCTTTATCCACCTTGTTTCCTGGAATCTCCTCTTCAGCTCTTCCCAGACTTCACTCATCATCAGTCAGAATAACAACCTTTGATTGTGGGGAGGCTCTGGCACAGGTTCCCAGAGATGTTGTGGACTCCTTATCCCTGGAAGTGTTTAAGGCCAGTCTGGATGGGGCTCTGAGTAAGCTGGAAGATGTCCCTGCCCATGGCAGGGGGTTGGAGCAAGATGACCTTTAAAGTCCTTTCCAAGCCAAACCATTCTATATTTGATGTTTTTTGTGATTTTGCTCACAGTGCTCAAGCAGATCTGTCTCTGTCATGACTATTTTCAGTGGTGCTGTAGCCATGAAAATCTAGAGAGAAATTGTGATTCCCAGGAAAGGTAGCTGAACTCTGGGCACAGGACACAAACCCTCCCTCCCTGTAATCTTTTTTTTTTTTTTTTTGACTGGGGAATACAACGCTTTAGGTCACTGAATAAGCCACACTTCATATCAAGGCAAATCCCGAAGCCCTCAATTAATTTTTGAACAGTTTTTATCCAGTAGACTGGACTGTCTGATTTAAAGACACATGAAAATGAATCTTCTCAACTGTCAACTTTGCACCTCGTTAGGAGCAGTGCGAATTGGAAGGAAAAAGAGACAAAAAAGGGACAGCAAATCTCTATTTCCAAAATAGCACTCAGTGCTTTAATAGATTAATACACACAGCTCCAAAAACAAATGGTTGATTAAATTAAATCAGATTAAATAAACAAAAGAAGCAAAGGGAAAGCACAGATAAGAATTTGGCTCTGTGACCGGTATTATTAGGCGGGGGAAAACAGTTAATTTAAATTTTAAGAAGGATGCTGTTTGTCAGGGTGGTTTCATTTAAACAGATCTATTCTGTCCATGACACATTGCCAGATCTTCTCTTTGGGAAGCCAACAGGGAAAAATCAGTGTTACTTTGCCAGCCCTGTGCTATGGAGAGATTGGGATGTACTGACATGAAGTTTTCCTATCAGGAAGAGCACTGGGCAGGATTTATTTCTGCTTTAAAGCATTTTGTACGTGGGCAGCCCACCAAAGCCTGCTGTATCTTGATGTCCAGGGGTGTCTATGTTCCAGAGCCAGGGATCTATCCCAGCACCAGTTACCCAGCAGAGCTTTCACTGGTACCAGCACAGGTCAGGGGACAGTCAGAAATAAAGTGAAGCATCATCTGAGTCATACAGATTCACTCAACCTTACAATTCCTATTTTTTCCTCAGTATTTCTGGTTTAGTAATGTATCTTTACCATTTTTACATGGTGACTCTGGGTTGTTTTTCCTCTTTTCTGGGTGGAAACAGGGTCCAGCTGAAGGTTTTCATTGCATGTTCATGCTGGCGATTTCTGGTTTGCAGTTCTGCCTTTTCTCCCTCAAACACTCAGCCATGGGGGAATGTTACCAGTGGCCCATTCTATTCTTTCTCCAACTCATCAATATTAATTAAACAGGAATCTACCAGCATTGATTAGGAAAATGCTCCCATTAGCTGCACAAATGAACACCAAAGGAAAATCAGCAGGGGCATCCCTGTGGAGAGGATGCCACAGTCAACACAAGGTTCAGTTCTGAGAAGGGAACAATGAATGTTCTTGCTTATCAGCCACCCAAATATTCATGGCAGCAGAATTAAAAGAAGACAGATTTTCTACAGAATTGTGAGCACAATATTTTGTAAACAATCCTGCCACCACATCCCCAGCTTTCCTCTCATGTACAGAACCATCTCCTCCTACTGAGATACAAGAAGGACCTTCCCAAGTCCCAAGTCTGGCAACGCATCGGCTTTGCAGATCCCTACATCTCCAGGCCTCCACAATCCTCAAACTCCCCAGATCCCCCCAGCTCATCCTCAGAACCCCTGAACTCACATCCACAGTCTCCAGTCCCTCTCTGGTACCCTCATGATGAGTTTATCAGGAAGCAGAAGAAGCAGCAATGCCCTCAGCACAGACACATAGTGACTGATGTGCCACCAGGGCAAGAGGAATGGGTAAGTTTTCATGCTAAGGCTAACAGATGAAGTCTTCTGTTCATTTCTAGGAGCAAATTCTTGGGGATTTGAGTAATTCTTTCAGTCTCATTGAAACTGGCAAGCAGACAGAAACAGTTCTAGGAGGAAGAAGCAAGACTGACAGTCAGCTAAGACAGACAGACAGTTGCAGTGTGATCATGTTAAAAATGAAAATCAAGGTAAAAACCCATTTAAGAAATTTATCCAGAGGTTTAGCTACCTGTCACTCCATCCTGAAGTGCAGTTAAATGGTTTTGAATCAGTTAAACCTCCAGTGGGATTGGTTGGTGTGATCCCTCCAGCTGCAGGCAGTGAAATGTGCAGCCCACTCCCATAGACGCATTCTCTCAGTAACATCTCAGGGAAAAGGAGGGATTAAAACAAAAGCAGCATTTCAAAGTTGGAAATCTTCCAGGTGGCCATTGGTTCTAATCACCCAATGGCAGCCTTTTTCATGGTGTCATATGAAAGAGGCCAGCCCAAGACGTCACCTGCTGTCTGCTCTGGAGTCATTCCTGGCTGAGGTATCTGAGGTCCCAGATCCAGATAAACATCTGATCAGCATTCCAGAAAACCTGGGGGTGAAAGCTGTCCTCCTGAATAGAGGTGTCAGGAACACAGGTGGTTCCGTGACAAACCTCAGGAAATACAGCAAGGCCAAATGCAAAGTTCTGTACCCAGGTCAGGGCAATCCTCAGTATCAGCACAGACTAAAAATGAATTGCTTGAGAGCTGCCCTGGAAAAAAAAGGATCTGGGGACACTGGTGGATGAAACACTGGAAATGATCTGGTAATGTGATATTTCAGTCCAAAACCAAAATTGTAACCTGGGCTGCATCAAAAGCAACATGGGCAGCAGGCTGAGGGAGGAAATTCTACCCTTCTACCCAGCCAGGAGTGCTGCATTCCAAAATAAGAGAGACGTGGAGCTGTTGGAGCAAGTCCAGATGAGGCCACAAATGTGATCAGAGGGATAGAGCACCTCTTAATGGACACAGTCTGAGAGACTTGGGATTGCTCAGCCTGGAGAAGAGAAGGTGGCAGGGAAAATTTAGACCCCCTTCAAGTGCCTAAAGAGGCTCCAAGAGAGTTGGAGAGGGACATGGTTATGCAGGGCTATGACAAAGGGGGATGGCTTTCTACTGAAGGACTGTAGGTTTAGATTATCAATTATTAGGAATAAATTCTTGACTGTGAGGGTGCTGAGGCCCTGGCACAGGTTGCCCAGAGCAGCTGTGGCTGCCCCATCCCTGGAACTCTTCAAGGCCAGATTGGATGGAGCTTGGAGCAACCTGGGATAGTGGGAGATGTCCCTGCTTTTGTCATGGAAGTTGGGCAAGATGATCTTTGAAGGTCCCTTCCAACCCAAACTGCTCAACCTTTCAATGTGAGTGAGTCACCTCGTGTTCCCCATGCAGGACTTGGAGTGTGGGGACGAATTGTTCCTACAGCTGCCTGTAACAGCTCAGGTCACTGATGAACTTCCACAAAATCCCTGTTGCCTGCATGTGGAGCCTTGACCTCTCACTCATCGACAGACCCACATCCCAAACACATAGTATGGCATATTATCACCTCTGCATGGACATGTTCAAACTCTTCAAACACTGATGATAATCTAGAAGAGAACAGGTTTTCTGTAGGTTCTCTCCTCTGTCACCCCTGTTCAGATCCCTTGGACACCCTGGGAACCCCCAGAGTGCACAACTTCCATGCATTTGCAAGCAAAGCCCAGCTCTGGGTGTAGGTGAGACGCACCACACATGTGGCACCCAAAGTTCTGATGGGTTACAGATGTTTTAAGCAAGGATAAAACCTCCCTGGACTTTGCACACTTTGCACAGTGGGATATAAGTTGGGAATGCAGTTTAGTTGTGATAATAATAATAATCACAAGGACTCAGATGTTTAAGTTCAGCCCTCGAGAGACTGTGACCACAGAAGTCTAACAGCAAGGAACAGCCCCATCTGCTTTCCCATCTGAAATTAGCTGGAAATAGTCTTGTTATCCACTCGGCCCAAGCATGTCATCCCAAACCACTTCTCAGCATATGCTTTTCAAAATACATTAGCTTGCTTCTGCAGGGTTTTGGCAAAATATTTTCCATCATGGTTTGCGAAGTCATCAAAATCTCAGCCTTCCTGAGGAATGCGCTGATTTCGTTTTGACATTGCTTAAAACCAGCTTTTACATAATATATTTCAGCATTTAGTTGGTGGAGTTATTCCATCTGAATTATATATTTAGGATGCATTGTTTATTCTGATTTATTTTATGTTAGAAGCTTATTTATTATGTTCTCTTTTATTCAGCATTTATCTTCACGTTTAATTTTATATTCACTTTCTTATTATAATTCCATATTCTATCTAGTAAAAATGAAATACTAGAAGTCAAACAAAAATAAATGTTGGAATAGTTTCAGTGATATATTCTCATTGACCAAAAAATGTGATGTTTTTTTAAATGCACGAGAGGCAAAAATCAAAATATAGCATTATATTACAGACTGCAATGCAAAAAAAAATCAGAACTACTGAATTTCTCATAAAGCTGAGTATCAATAACTCTCCTGGCTCACTACACATGCTGATATATTTATTCAATCATGCAAATATAAAAGACTCTTTTCCTAATACTGACATTGCTAGTGTCATTAAAAATTGATTTACAAATATTTTTGCTTTTCTGAATAAACACTCCACTTGCTGGGTTGTTTTTTTTTTTTTTTTTTTTTTTGAATTACATCATTATTATTCCTGTGTATTTGACGTTGCTTGTTTACACTCGTTGGGTTTGGATCCTCTTCAGTCTGACTCTAGATACATCCTGCTTCTCATTAGAAGAGCTAAAGAGCACACAGATCCTGCCTAAGCATATGTGGCATGTGCTATTCCTTATCCTCAGGCTGGAAACATTGATTTTCACAGTGAGGGAGAAGCAGCAGAACAGTGCAGATCTTGCTAATTATCCCTACACTACAAATTCAGAAGGAGAAATAAAAATTTGAGAAGGACCAAGCCCTGGGAGTTGTGTGAGATTTTCCTCTGCCTGTAATTCTTCAGCAAGTTTTTAGCTGACAAATGCATGTGGTGGGAGTCAGGACTCACACATCACCAGTGTTTTAACCAAAATATGTATGGTAAACCCATCTCCAGTTTATCTTTCCTCACCCTGCTCACAGCAAACCCCTGAATCACAATAACCTGCCTTCCCCTCTCTCAGTGGACAGAGCATTAGGTAGAGATCTGCTTTTGTTTCTGATTGCTTTTTAATGTATTTTCACTACAGCAGATAGGCCTGACGTCATTAAGGCTGTTGTTGTTACCTTTTGAGAGGATTACTGAACACATAATTGGTGTAAATTTCCCTTTCATTAGAGATTTAGGAAGTTTGGTAGTATTTATAAAAATGGGCTTTGTTTTTTAAAAATATTCTATGAGACAAAAGAACAAAAGTGTATGATTTCATTATGTTCCTCAGTGGTGAGGGGTTGGTTTGGATTGCTTTGGGTTGATTTTTGCTTTCATTTTATGGATACTGAATGCTGTTTCATGTGACACTAAACTTTATGCAGATATTGAGAGGCCAATAAAGTTGAATGCTGAGAAGAACTGATGCAGAAAGATGTCCAGGAAAGCCACGTCCAGCTGACAAGGGCTCTCCTGGCCTCACTCTTTTTTTTGCATGCACTAATAAATCCCCTGTTTATTTTCTTCCTTCCGATCTCCCTCGAAATTCCTTGTTCCTAAAATTGCTGACTAGAGTAGCATCCAGTCAGTATTCCAGTGAGGATCTCAGACAGGCAGAGAAGCACAGACAACCACCACAGACATTTTGTAGGACCTCACAGTGGAATTGCACAGCTTTTTGCATTTAACCTGGACCAGTACTTTCATCCAGAGCTGATCCTGATTTATCTCAGCTCCTGTACCCACACCGTGGGGAAAGGGACTTTATCTGGCTCAGAGGGTGAGCATGGGTTGGATGAGAGGGCAGAAGGAGGCTCTGATACACCCACAGTAAATCTCAGGGCATAACCAGACATGACTTTTCTGTTTCTCCAGCAAAGCCCGGCTTCCATCTAGGGTTTAACTTGTAACACTAAGCTGCCTCTGAAGTAGGCAAATCCAATTACAAAAATGTTCATATTCTGCTTGATCTCTTCTTAAAGATATTTAGAAGGGAGTCTCTTCTATATTAGACAGAGAGGAAATGGGAGAAGACAGCAAAAATCATAGCAACAAGCGCCAATCCCTCAAGGCAGGAGTGAAATTGTACAGAACCAGATGTGCCCACTGCAGAAACACCTTTGCAGAGCTCCAAGGCTCATCAGAGGCTGTCTGAGAGAAGCAGCAGGAGATTCCAGCAGCAGCAAGGACTGCTTAAAGCAAAGGTTTATTTATGTCTCCTCTTTCAATCTCACTTTGCAGCCTGGGGAGTGAAGTCCCAAACGTGTTTGACACATTTCCATGTCTCAAAGCCAAGCTTTTCCCACCAGCTGCTCTTTGCTCTGCCTGATCCACTGGCAATATTTCCCCAGGGCAAACTGGAGTCACCTGCCCAAGATAACCCAGGAGGAGTCCTCACAAAAGGCACTCAACTGTGCTTTAATTTGTGGGACTTCTCCCTTTGGTCCCAAGCTGGTCCAGACTGATGCCCTGGACTATAAAAGACCAGAACAATTAACACTGATTTACATTGTCCCTCATCTCACAGAGCTGCCTTTCTATTTGCCCCAGGACGGTAGAAAGGTCTTTGAATCACATTCATCTATTTTTCACTGGAAGACTGAGCCTGCTTTTGAATTCAGCACAGTGGTAATTTCCCATTTAGGTGGATTTGGTAGGTGGAGATCTTGGATGTCTTTTCCAGCCTTAATGATTCTATGATTCTTTAGGTGTTTCCATTGCACTGAGTTTATAAGAACTCTTTTGCTGGTTCTTACCTCCTCCTTTGCTTTGGTTTCCCTCATCTTTCAGAGTATTTGGATCAGGGACACAGCCAATCAATCTCTCAGCAATACTGAGCTCTCAGGTTACTTTGCAGTCCTGGTCCTTGAGGTGCAATTTGGATGTAGTCTTCTCCAAAAGAAATGGATTTGATAACAAGGCAAAATCAAAGAATCATTTGGGTTGGAAAAGACCTTTAAAATTATGGAGTCCAACCCCAGCACTGCCAAGTCCACCACTAAGCCATGTCCCCAAGTGCCACATCTACAGGTCTTGAATACCTCCAGGGATTTAAGCCACTTTCCTGGACCACAGTGGCCATAATGAAGTCTTAACCCAGCACACAGCAGGGACAGCCCATAATACCTTTGGAAAAAGGAAAAATTCCCTGATGTGGTGTGCATACTGAGTTTTAAATCATATGAGCTGGGGACTTTTCCACTGCTCACCAGCTTCTAAAAAAGACCCCCAAATAATCCATTCAGTGCAGGAGACTTTCATTCCCCGAGGGGTGAAGCTACAGGTAAATCATCTGTTTAACCAGGGAGAGGATGCCCGTTAGAAAAAGGTGATAAATCATCCTGTGATTTAAAATCGGAATTTAATTTCAGACACATGCAGAAGAAAAAAAAAAAAAAAAAAAAATAGGGGAGGAGGGGAGATGGAGCATTAAGAAACTGCTATTTTGTCTCCAAAGCAATTGAGCAGCGTGTAATGAGGACCAGCAGGGACAGATATTCAAGGATGCAGCGTGGTTTCCTGAAACACGAACAGATGGAAAGCAACTCCTGTGTGTTGCTGATGACTCCACCCAGATGCCTTTGTGCTGCTTCAGTGTTTCCACTTCCAAATTCACCGTTTCCAGGGTGCAGCCCCATCCATTCCATCAGCTGGGGGAAGTTCTTGGAGGGAGGTATTGCCTGAACTACGTTTGGGAGGCAGCAGATGGGTTGCCTCCTGAGAAGGAAACAATAAAATCATAAAATGGGTTGGAAGAGACCATAAAGATCGTAGAGTCCCAACTTCCTCCCATGGGCAGGGGCACCTTCTGCTAGACCAGGTTGCTCCAAGCCCCAACCAGCCTGGCCTTAGACACTTCCAGGGGTGGGTCAGCCACAGCTGCTCTGTGCCAGGCCCTCAGCACCCTCCGGGAGTACAGCAAGGTCTGGAGGTGTAAATCACCTGGGATCGTTTGTCTCCTCCTGTCCTATCGACCTACTGAGCTCCCCAGTTTACTCCCAAGTCCTGATATCTACAAATCTGTGCCAGCACCAGCACAGATGAGCCAGGGGCAGGACTCAGGGTGATTTTTCAGAAGGAGGATCTGAAGGTAGGTGAACATGGGCTCATGTATGAACTGAGGAGATTCCCCCTGCCCTTGTCCTCACAGGTGAAAGGTTTGACCTTGAGATCAAGGACTCTGTAAAACTCTAACATCTTTATCTGTCTTTTTTTAATTTTTTTTTTCCCCTGTGTGATATAACATGAAACTGCTCATGTTTTGTTGTTTTTTTTTTTTTTTTTTTTTTTTTCCCTCACAAAATACTCTCTTGCTCCCTGCCAAAGTGGACTGGAGAAGGCCAAGGCTGGAACAAATTGAAATCTCCAGGTATCTAACAGTCATTTCAGCTTCTCCGCATGATCCTTTGCACTGCTGGCGTTTCTGCAGTCGGGTTGTTATTTCAGTTGACATCTCCAGTAATTTTTATTTCTTGAAGAAGTGGAAATGCTGAGCCCTGTATCCAATGGGTGCTGGTCTGCAGCGCCATGAGAGCAGGACCTGTCTGGGCAGTCTTTGGTGAGGAAGGCAAGACAGCCATGAGCAAAATACTCCTTGAGAGTCATTTCTTTTTAACACATTCCAATTTCCTGGCCCTACTGCTTCTGCATGAACTGCTTCCACATGAGTAAATGATAAAATTCTGGTTCACGAATTACCACCGACTAGTGGATGGCTCCTGTGCTCAGCAGCTACCCACTCACATGATGTCTGAAGCTGTGTGTGTATTATTCCCTGAAGTACCAGGAATGTTCTTATACATCTAAATTCAGCTCAAGATTTGCCATGGTTTGTGCAGCGATTAATGGAAGGTCTGAGCTTATTTTGTGCTGCCGGCACCGTAATCAGTTTACTTGGGGATTCACATCGGGGATTAACAATTTTGCAAAGATTGTTACATCAGATACAGTTCCCAGAGGTGAAAATGCCATTTTTGACATGATTAACTGAGAGAAGTTGCAGTTATAAATAGACATACATGGGGCTGGCAGGAACCAAGAAACTGTGAGTTGCAGCGGGATGCTCAAAGCTGGTTTTTACCCCACCTGATGGTTTCTGTCACTCTTCAGGAGCACTGTGGTTCTTGGGCATTGCCCCCTACCTGTTGAACTCCTGGGACAAGGTCTTTTGCCAGTGTAAATTAAATCTCTGCCCAGTTTGCATTGGGAAAGGCCAGTTGATGTTTTCACACCAAAATATTGCACGCTGCATTGCAAATTGCCCGACACTTAAAGCAGAGAACTCCAACTTATTTCATTGCTGTTACACCCACTTTCATGTGGTGTGAAGTGCAGCAGATTTCAGGATATTTCAGTTTAAAGGACTGAATTTTAATGAGAGTATCTGTTAACCTCTCCAGTCCCAGCTATTTCAAACAGTCTGTAATTCAAGGCAAACTCACTCTGACAACTATTTGGCCTCTTCAAAGAAATCCCTGCCTTTTGAGAGGTCTAAGAAGGCTGTAACATGTCCTTCATTATTCTTTAAGCACCATATAAAGGTGTCTTTGTCTGTTGTTTGCTCGATAACACTGTGGCCATGGGGATGGACCCAGGTTTTGTATTAGCTGGAATCATGGATCAAAGCCCCCTTGATCCAGCACATGTCCAGAGTGATCTCTCATCCTCCCAGAAATCTCCATGGAAAGCCTTGGAATGGAGGAGTTTATACCAAGCCATTTTTGGAAGCCCTCTCTGTGATAGCCAAAAAAAGTCCTCAGTCATTCGTTTATGAAAAACATGTCACACAATGGATCTGAGTGTTAGATGAGCTTCCCTGCTCTCCTGCAAACAAAAATAATAGCATTTTACACACAGGTAAAAGGAAATGTAAGGGTAAAGAAAGCTGCCCAGCCCCTGTTTGAGATACAACAATTTCAGAGCCTTTCTTCTTGCTTTTTCACTACCAGGTCGCTTCCTGGACCTTTATGCACATTTTCTTCCATCAGCTTTTGCTTCAGTCACTGAAAAGAAAAGAAAAAACAAACAGAAACTCGATGGCCAAGGGTGATGCTGTTGAGCAGAGCCCGCCCTGCCAGCTTGCTATTTCTGGCTGGATCCTTTTAAACTTGTGGATGGCTCTGTAAGCCTTATTTACACTTATTTACCAAACTCCATCTGACAGAAAACACAGCAGCTTTCCTCCCCTCCTCTCTGTCACTCTGCAGAAGGACTCACGCAGGCAGAACCACAGTGCCCACTGAATGGCAGAAAATGTGATGGGAATGGGTGTGAATCCTTGCTGCTGCAGGAACAGAGGAGGAAAAGGAGCAATAGGTGTTCAGACATTTTCGGAGAGACCTCTCTAAGTGACCCCTGCAGACTCAAATGAGGAGGGCAGTGTTTCACACTGGGTGACTAAAACAGCCTCTTGTGATTCAGTTTTGTTTTTTTGGTCTTTTTTGTTTTTTTTCCAAGAGTGGAGGGAGGTCCACTTAGATGTGGGATAGAGCAGCTGTTTAGCAACACAGAGCAACACCCAAAATCAGTGCCAGGCAGAAATTTTGCAGAGGCATGAAATGCCTGGGAAAACTGAAGCAGGTAGGCTGTGATTTCTTGGCAGTGTGTAATCACAGCACCTCCTGAATCAGCACTAATCCAATTTAAAGCACCACCTGCTTTGCTGAAATCAAGAGCACCCTCCGCATCACGGTGGGACTCTGAAGTGAAAATAACCTGAAGCTGCTGCACCCTCAGAAAGGTCCTAGAGCAGACCCCTCAAAACTTTGTGTTTTTCTCTGCAGAGTTCATCACACATGGGTGAGCTTCTGCAATATGGAAGTCCATGTGAGATAAATTCTTCCAACCCATAGCAGGGATCTTACAGCTTTCTCAGCCTTGAAAATAAAATTAAATGAACATGGCCTAACCAAATCCCTAGAAAAGGGACAAGATGTGCCATCACTAAGTCTAGAACAGCTATGAATGAACCTGCAGAAGGATCATTAACATTTAAAAGCTGGGCTTTGGAACAAGATGATCTTTATGGTCTTTCCAACCCAAACCATTCTAAGATTTTATGATTCTATGATTCATGGGTTCATTGGCACTTTCCGTGCAAAAAATTCTTAGGTCTTTTCCTTTATAGAACAACATAATCTTCATATCTCTCCCACAATGACTTCAGGCTTCTTTGTTGCTTCAGGTGGGTGTAAACTCAGAGTAACTATGATTAGGGCAAGGAAAAGTCACAGGGGGATTTCTCCTCTTCTCTCCTCTTCTCTCCTCTTCTCTCCTCTTCTCTCCTCTTCTCTCCTCTTCTCTCCTCTTCTCTCCTCTTCTCTCCTCTTCTCTCCTCTTCTCTCCTCTTCTCTCCTCTTCTCTCCTCTTCTCTCCTCTTCTCTCCTCTCCTCTCCTCTCCTCTCCTCTCCTCTCCTCTCCTCTCCTCTCCTCTCCTCTCCTCTCCTCTCCTCTCCTCTCCTCTCCTCTCCTCTCCTCTCCTCTCCTCTCCTCTCCTCTCCTCTCCTCTCCTCTCCTCTCCTCTCCTCTCCTCTCCTCTCCTCTCCTCTCCTCTCCTCTCCTCTCCTCTCCTCTCCTCTCCTCTCCTCTCCTCTCCTCTCCTCTCCTCTCCTCTCCTCTCCTCTCCTCTCCTCTCCTCTCCTCTCCTCTCCTCTCCTCTCCTCTCCTCTCCTCTCCTCTCCTCTCCTCTCCTCTCCTCTCCTCTCCTCTCCTCTCCTCTCCTCTCCTCTCCTCTCCTCTCCCTTCCCTTCCCTTCCCTTCCCTTCCCTTCCCTTCCCTTCCCTTCCCTTCCCTTCCCTTCCCTTCCCTTCCCTTCCCTTCCCTTCCCTTCCCTTCCCTTCCCTTCCCTTCCCTTCCCTTCCCTTCCCTTCCCTTCCCTTCCCTTCCCTTCCCTTCCCTTCCCTTCCCTTCCCTTCCCTTCCCTTCCCTTCCCTTCCCTTCCCTTCCCTTCCCTTCCCTTCCCTTCCCTTCCCTTCCCTTCCCTTCCCTTCCCTCTTCCTCTTCCTCTTCCTCTTCCTCTTCCTCTTCCTCTTCCTCTTCCTCTTCCTCTTCCTCTTCCTCTTCCTCTTCCTCTTCCTCTTCCTCTTCCTCTTCCTCTTCCTCTTCCTCTTCCTCTTCCTCTTCCTCTTCCTCTTCCTCTTCCTCTTCCCAGCCTGATCATTGGAATTTCAGCCAGAGCTGGTACTTACCTGCATTTCAAACATGATTGCTTTTGGCATAAGGGGCTTTGGGAGTTTCAGAGCAGCTTTTGAAATCAGAAAGATGCCTTTACTTTTATAGTAGAGTGACTTTCAAAGGGAAACAGTGGCTGGTGGATTTTGAAGCAGCTCCACAGCAGCTCACGCGAGGATGGGAGAGTTGATGATACATTAACCAGGGAAGGCTGGAGGACACTGAAAAATAATCATTATGGTCCCTGGCATGACTTTTTCCCTCTCTAGAAACTCTAGGAACTCTAACAACTACCTCAACCCCTTGAAGGTCTTTCCTTGCACATGGTGCTCTCTCTAGGAGACTGTGTGGGAGAAGGACTTGAAGGATCAGGAGCTCCCTCTGCTCTCCTGCTCTGCACCCACTTGGCCAAGCTGAAGGGTTTCAAACACATGTCACAACTCATCTTCCTGATGAGATCCCAGAGGAGAGCAGACAATGGATTTAATTTGACAGCAGCACTGGATAACTTTTTTTAATAACCAATAACTAATGAAAAGCGTACTGGCCAGAGAAATTGTGAAATCAGAGAAACCCCTGGAATAAATAAATAAAAGCCCTGCTTTAGTGGAAGCGTTTCTGTAGTGAAACCAACTGCAGTGAGACGAGGAACAATCTTGCCAGTAATGGATAACATTTATCACATTCACGGATTCATGGAGCCATTCTGCACACCTGAGGCTGCTAACAACGTGGGGGACGGGGGGAGCTGCACTAAAGGCCAACATATGGCAGTAAATCTGGAACAGCTGAACAGGGGGATAAATTCACAGCAATATTTCCAAATTTTTAGGGCTGTGACTTCCCAGTTGCCCTATAAAGAAATATCAGTGTAGGGGATTCAAAACATCTTTTCATCTGTGAGTTACATGGGGGGAAAAAAAGTGAAATTCCGTTTCAAGAGCAGATTTCCTGCAGCTAATTCCAATAATTAGGCATCTACTGTAAGGCATAATTCTACAACAGCCAGGAGAAACAGCTACCTCTGCACATCACTTCCCACTTCACCTTCCATTGGGAGCCTTGTTCACCCATCACACAGGGAAACAAAGATGTGTGACCATCACGAAGCTGGAAAAGGACACAGGGTTTAAATTACAAGATCACAGAAGAGAAAATTGATGTCTTAATTTTCATTTTACTGATTATTTGTACTGGCCCTCTGTTTGCCTTATTCCTGCAACTCTCAGAGGCATGTGAGGAAATAATTAAGGTATAATCTTTTTTTGTTTGGTAAAATATGGAGCAATAAATGGCTGCTAAGATTGATTAGAGGCTGAAGTGAAGCAAAAGCCTGGGGTAGATTTAACCTTGCTGTTTCTCAGGATGATGCAAAGAAATTGAAGTTGAGCCTCTTGCAGGTAAATCACAGGCCCAAATAGGTAAAAAATAATCCCTGTGCATAGCTCCTTTCTTTGAGGTGACTGAATTGTTCTGTGGCATTTCTGCTTTTTCTTGTCCAGAAAAACTGGAGCAAAATCAGTTTCTTTGAATGGATGACCACACTTCAAAGGAAAATGTAACTGAAAAGCCAGTGTGAAAACCACACAGAAATATAGGATTTTCTGAAACAGCTGAGAGGCTGGAAAACAACTTCTGTCTGCCCCAGAGCATCACCAGAGAGTTGTGGGGCCAGGATTGATGCCAGCAATCAATCAGGAGGTTTAAATTCCAGGTTGAAGTGAAAGTGGAGCCCTGAGTAACCCAGGAGGATGCAGAGGACACAAGGATGGTTGCACGGGGCAGAAGTGGCTGCCAAAAATGCAGAAGAAATCACTGAAAATGGGAAACCCCTTCTCCAGAAAGATGCTTCATCTCACCAATTAACAAGTAATGGTGCCCTAGAACCAAAATGACTTTTTCTCTTTTCCTTTTTCCCTTTTTAAAAATTTTTCTTTCTATTCCTTTTGAATTTTCTTTTTCTATTTCCTATTTCTTTTCCATTTCCTTTTTCATTTTCTTTCTCTTTTGTTTTTCCCTTTTTCCTTTCTCTTTTTCTTTACTTTTTCTCTTTTTCTTTTTTATCCTTTCCTCTTTTTCTTTTTCTTTTTTTTTCTTTTTCTTTTCTTTTTCTTTTTCTTTTTCTTTTTCTTTTTCTTTTTCTTTTTCTTTTTCTTTTTCTTTTCTTTTTCTTTTTCTTTTTCTTTTTCTTTTTCTTTTCTTTTTCTTTTCTTTCTTCTTTCTTTCTTTCTTTCTTTCTTTCTTTCTTTCTTTCTTTCTTTCTTTCTTTCTTTCTTTCTTTCTTTCTTTCTTTCTTTCTTTCTTTCTTTCTTTCTTTCTTTCTTTCTTTCTTTCTTTCTTTCTTTCTTTCTTTCTTTCTTTCTTTCTTTCTCTTTTCAATTTTTTCCTCTTTTCCCCGTTTTTTTTTTTTTGTTTGTTTCATTTTCCTTTTCTGTTTTAAGTGTTTACAAAGTTATTCCATTTTTTAAAGTAGTCTATGTTAGATCATCAGCTGTCTGCCCACATGGCTGAATACCGGCTTACCTGATTTCTTCTCCCACTCTTGGGTCAACTCCTGCTGCCCAGCTCCCTGCCTGAAGGCAAAAATGTAAATGACAAAGATTGTGGAGGTTGGCAAGCAAGGACCATCACTTAAATTTTTGCTGATAGACAAACAATGCTTTTGTTGCAAAAATAGGTGTGAGAAATGGTCACATGAAAATTTTGATGTTAAAAAATGCAAAATGTTTTTTTCATTAGAATATCATCCCAGGTAAGTTTTTTCTCCCATGACATGGATCACAGGGAATGATTTGTCTTCTGGGCAGAGGCAACTGCAGGATTGGCTGATATTTGATGTAGATTTAGATTTAAAAATTAGATTTAGAGATAGAGGATGCAGGAGTCAAATCTGAACAGGGGCGTGAGTGTGGCTGAGCATTCACAGTCCTCTCTTGGTGTCCACTGATGGCTCCACCCCTGGGCACAGCTGTGTCAAGTATTTTGATACGATGATACCCACTCTGTGATTTTGACCCCATGTAATCAACGAGCTCATAGCCAGAGATATGGAATTATAGTGATCAGTGAGGTGTAGAGTGAAAACAAACTCTGATCAAAGTCATGCTGGTAGAGCAATATTAGTGAGTGGCAGAGACCTGAAGCTCTAAAAAGTGATCATGCAACAAATAGTGACACCCTGCTTTTGCCCTTTCTTGATCCCACAACAACCATAAAATGTGCTCAGCTGAAATATTTAACACTTTACTTGTGGATGGGATGATGCCCAAACCCAGGGAAAGCAAATGCTGTGGAAGGTGAACACTCTTGAAATTCCACTTAGGGCTTCACACTTCCCTCCCTCGTATTCTTGTCATGTTCTCCTTCTTATCTGTAGGTCAGGTATTAATATGAAACAATAAAGACAGAGGTAACTTCCTATTGATCTGGAAAATAAAGTGGGAGACACAAAGTGGAGAGAACAAAAAACCCTGCTGCAGTTCCTTTGAAAATTAACTCAGCATCTGTGTTTGGACCTTCTCCCGCAGATTGTGGCAAAGGAGGAAGCTGAAAGAAGAAGAAAGATATATAAAAGTAGCTTCAAAAATATTTTTGTCCCAGATCCAAAAGGCTGAAGACACCAAAAAGAAGGAGATTCATCTTGAAGCCTTCCTAGAGATTGATGGAAGCAATCTTTTTTAACACAAGGAAAGCACTTGGATTTGATCAGTGGCAACTTACAGATCACCAAACTGAATCAAATTCCTTCTATTTTTGTGATTTGTACTTCCTTCTCCTCCACCTCCTCCCATTTCTGATTCCCAGGAGAAGCCCACCAGGAGCAAACAAGGAGAGCTCAACCTGCTGCTGGTGTAACTCAGCTTCACCCTGTGGGCCTGGGGAAGAACATGACCTGAATTGTGAGATTGGGTTGCAGAAACTCCAGCCAGAGGGGAAGGCTCAGAATTCTGAGCTCGTGAATTATTCCCTGAAAGGAGGAAAAAGCCTTGGTGAAGGGTTTATTAGAGTTTATTACAACCTATAGCTTTCTATAGACTCCTGCCACACACATCTATGGCTCCACCTTACTGAACAGCATCATTTAAAAGCCCTCAAACTCAGTGTTTTTTTAGTCCATAAGGGGTGAAATTTAGCACTGACTTCCATTAACTTCAGGAAAGCTACACAAATTGTGCCAGCTGAGAGATCTCAGCCCTCAATAGTCCCTTAACCCCCTAACCCAGGTAGGAAAATATTCCTATATCAGACCCACTGCCACCTCACTCCTCATGTGCCCTTCTCTTATCCAACACCACCTCCACCATGACAGATCTACATTGTTGTGCCAGAGGAAATAAAATCCATCCCTCTACTTGAAAAGCAGGACTTGTTTCCTCTCCTGCTTTTCTATCCTTCGAAGGCCCAATGCTATCCTGGCATTCTGAATTGGGGATGATAAAAAAGCAGTTCAGGTGTAGGGCACATGAGGAAAAGACAGTCAACCTGCAGAGGATCAAAGAGATAATTTCTCACAGAAGCATCCGCAGAAATGAAAAGTAATGAGCTGAGAGCTAAACAGGTTTTCAGAATCCAAAGCACTGGGCAGCTGGTCAGGTGAAGAAAAAGAAATAACCAACCAATCCCTCTTTTTTCCTTTTTTTCCCCCCTTTTATTTTTAGCCAGAAGATGTGTTTAGTCCGGGGTGAAAAAATCTGTCATATTGGTGAGCTTGTCCCTGCCACAGCACCACTCTGAAGAGGACAGCTACTCCAAGTGGGTCACTTCTGCCATCAACCACGGGGTGAGCACAGCAGTGGCTGATTAACAGCGTGGGTTAAAAGCCATGTAGGACAAGGATGAGGTGAAACCTTGCTCTGAAATGAAGCTGTGGGAGAAATGAGGGGGGTTAGGTTGTAATCTTCCAGGAGCCTGCAGCCACAGCTGCAGCAATGAGCCCTTGAGTTCACAGCTCTGGGCTGTTTCTGTTGTGCTGCAAAGCTGGGCATATCTGTGCCCTAAGATAGTCCAGGTTTAGGCTCACAGCTGAGTTCAGTTAGCCTGTGAGGGTGGCAGGTGTTAAGATAGAAAAGTGTCACCTGAACTGAGAGTCTTCAGAGAGAAGGATGTCCCTGCACAGGCCACTACACTGGGGATTGTTCCAGCCATGTCACAGCTGAGGAAGGAGTATCCACGCCCACCAGTTTTAGGTTTCCACCTATATCATAGAACCATAGAATAATTTGGGTTGGAAGGTGTCCTGGCTAGTAAGATAAGCATATATCCTATTTGTTATCTGTCGGAGGTGGGGCAGGTATCTTCTGTTGGGCAGTTTTCTTATCTCTTCCAAGAACAATGTCTCCCTCTGGGGAGATATCTTCTGTTAATGTGCCACTGAATGGCTCACTGCATGACTGATGAAGTTACATCATCCCATTGTAAGATGCTCCACCCAGAGGGAGCATCCCTACCTGCATAAAATCAGCATTTCTTGAGACAGCAGCTCGGCCTCTTCACCGGATTCCCAGAGAAAGATCAGGCCCATCTACTCTATCACCAGACCTTCAGAGAAAACTACACCCTTCTACTGGACCATCGCTTCAGCAGCATTTCATCTGCCACTCCAGGAGCAAGAGGAGCAGCCACCATTTAACTGGACTATCACCAACACCCTGACTCCTCAGGGTGTCAGGTTTCTGCCTCTATCAGTAGTTTTGTTTGTACTAATTAATTTTTTTTTTTTAAATTTAGTTTTTTCCTAGTAAAGAACTGTTATTCCCATTCCCATATCTTTGCCTGAGAGCCTTTTTATTTTGAAATTGTGGTAATTTGGAAGGAGGGGGTTTACCTTTTCCATTTCACGGGAGGCCCTTGCCTTCCTTCACAGACTCCTGTCTTTTCAAATGAAGACAGAAGGGACCTTCAAGATCATCTTATTCCAATCCTTCCACTAGACTAGCTTGCTCCAAGCCCTGTCCATCCTGGGTTTGAACTCTTCCAGGGATGGGGCGTCCACAAATTCTCTAGGGAACCCGTTTCAGTTTCTCACCACCCTTTATTGACCTGAATCAACAGATTTTCAGTCTCCTTCTACACCTGACAGTGAGAAAGTATAGGTGGGATTTGTCCAACCTGTCTTCATGTGTCTATGTCTGCATGGGATTTCTGGCTTCCTGTAATAGTGGAAGTCAAGTCACCAGAGTCAGTAGAGGTAATGTCACGGGTCTGCTCGTGCTCAGACAGATTCCTAAATTTTGTCAGACAAATCATGCCCTGAATTTGTCTCAGTGAAAAGAACCTGGGGTGACTTGTTCAGATGGAGACACCTGCATTGAAGGTATCCATGCAGGTCAGATAGGTTTCACCTACAGGGGAGTGTTTGAAGAAAATTTCTGGCTTGGATGTACTTTATTGGAGTTCACTCCAATGACTCCAAAGAAGACCTTGTGTGATCAGTTGGCTTCCTGTTTTGACCACAGGAATGTCATGCAGACATCAGTTAAAAATTAGAGCTCATCCTCTGACATCTGGTCCAGCACAGGCCACCAAAAACCTGCAATAATGATTTTACTGGGAAAAATTATCATAGATCTCTCCTTGCAAATGGAAATGACTGTGCTAGCTAAATTGTGAGGCATCTGCCACAGCACCTTAAAAGCTTCCAGACTCACAAATCTGAAAGGGAAGACTTTTCCTCCTGAAATTAAGTGTTTTCTTTTTTCCTTAACAAGACATGCAATTTATTACAGTATGAGCCAACTGCTCACCACACAAATGAGTAAGAGAGGAGTAAATATAATCATTCAAATGCAACTTTATGTAGATCAGCAAAAGAAAACCAAAGGAGAGATCCAATAGAAAACTAAACTCTGAAATTTGAAATCACATATGAATCTTGTTGTATCCTGGGACTAGATCCGCATGGATGGAGAGGGTAATTTCAACTTGCAGCCTTTATTTAGAACTGAGCACTGATGTCCAGCCAGCGAGATGTGGATTCATGTTTATGAGCCGCCTGGCAAATACTTACGCACCTCCCACAAAAACCCTCTAATTAAATGTTAATTAAATGCAACACATTGGGCTTAGCAGACTCTCTGCTGCTGAGTTATATACATACACTGCAGACACTCTAATGAAATACTTGACTTTGATTTACGAACATGAATGCAGCTAGAACTGGGGCTCGCGCTGGTATCTAATTTTGCACAAAACAAAGGAGGCTGCCTTGCCTCTGCTAATGGTTCCAGCTTTTTAATGAATACTTCCAGCCATGATGTGATTACACAGTAACTTACAGGCAGGGAAGTGACACAAGCAGAGAAATGCCTTGCATGGAGGGGACCTCCTCTCCTGGCAGTGGGGAAGGATTTTGCTGGGTCTCCAGCTGCAAACGCCCTTCAGCCAGCGCGGTGATCTCATTTCAGTCCTCATTGCTCTCGCTGGCATCACAAAGCCTTACTTGATCTGAAGGGATGGAAACAGCAGGTGAGGCTCAGATTGTGTCATGCCCGTTACAGTCAAGATGATGAAGGGCCACGGGTGAAAATCATCAAGAGAAAATTAGAGGTGTCACTTCTGGAGTGAACTCGTTTATGCAGATGACTCCTGATAGAGCTTCTCAATGCCATATTCACTCGTTTCACATACAAAATCATCAACACATTGTTAACCTTTATTCAGCTTCAGAGTAAGGAAATACCACAGAATCATGAATATTCTGAGGTAGAAGGATCACAAGGATCCACAAGGATCATTGAGTCCAGCTCTTAAGTGAATGGTCCATATGGGGGTCAAATCTACAACCTTGGCAATTCTCATCACAGTACTCTAATCAACCTAATTCTGACCCAAGTATGGAGTTATCTCAAGTTTTCCTTCTTTTTATTTTTATTTTCCACCTGGGCCCCTAAATTTCCAGTGCAGACACTGACTGGCAAATTTAGAAATAAATTCTTAAGTACTTCTTATTCCCAAGAAGCAAGGTGCAGCCTGGCACATCGGACAACTGAAACTCTCTAGGATTTATAATATTGCTCATTTTCTCCTGGGCTTTTTGGTAGAATTCTTCTTTAGTGTCCAGAAATGGAGGCAGATCGTGTCATGCCATGTATTACAGCTCCTCAGTAATAATCAGCACCTAGCACAGGGTATGAATCCATGTGGCATCCACAAAATACATTGGTAGAGGAACAATATTTTTACAGTTTCCCCAAAACTCTGAGACTACTGGAAAGTAGCCACCTGCCAGGGAAACTTTCAGTAATCCTTCCCAAGGATTTTTCCTGGCTCTTGGGCAATGGCCCACCCAGCAAAAATGCAGATTAAATTGTCCCATGAATTTCTGAGGCTTTGTAATGACCTCAGGCAGAGTTTGTGGTGCTGCCCTGATGTCAGTAGCTGGGTTGGAGACTTTGAATATTGGCTGAGATATCTCCTGCCTCCACTGTGACTGAGTTCTTCTCAAGTCCATATATATTTCTCCTTAAAAATGGGTAGATTATGCCTCAACATGAAGAAAAGTATTGCTCTCCAAGCAAACCCAGCAATACAGAAAGAGAAACTTGAAAACAGCAACCCTTGCTGAAGTGGTAGGAGGCTGAAGTCACTCGTGTTGTGTAGTACTTTGAGATTCCCAGAATGGAAGACACATCTGAAGTGCACATTACTGTCTCAGGGACAGAAAAAGGAGAGATCAGATAAAATAATGATAAGAAAAGGCAAAATAAATGAGTTACTCACCTCCCTGAGGGCAGGCTGTGCCGGTTTTATGAATGTGAGAACCTATTCTTGGCCTTGCACAGGCATCTGTGAAAAATGTGCCACTGTTTTATCCCTCTGTGTACCCTGCCAGAAGGAGTGAGCGCAGAGGAATCCGCGCACCTGACACGTCCCGCAGGAAGGCGCGAGGGACTGACCACGTCTTTCTGGAGGGCTCCGCATGCACTGCAGCTGACTAAAGGACCAGCAAGGTCAGAGACTACCTTGGATGCAGTCCTAGAAAACCATCCAGGCGCACTAAATAAAACAGAAGCCAGTAGGCATCTGGGGAGAAGTGATCTTAATGCGTTCGGATCAGAGATGTCGCCAGCAGAAGGCTCAAGCAGCAAAGCTCGGGGCATAAAGACCATGGGAAATTTTACCTTAAACAGAGGTCCTTACCTGTGAGGAAATAAAAACAAATGCTGGAAACATCTCATTATTCCATATGGCAAAGTGGGAGCTTTCCTTTAGAAGTCCCTTTCCTTTCCTTTAGAAGTCCCAGTCATGACAGAAGATGCTGTTGTAGGAAGAAGCCAGGAAAAATGGATATTCAGGCACTTTACTTGTTCGCACAGAGCTGCAGAAGATCTGAACACCCCATACCCATGGAGAAAAATTATTTTAAAGGTATCAGAAAGCCTGCTGTAGACATCTTCTCCAGGATGAGAAGGTTCACACCAGGCAGTGCCTCTACTCTGAGTTCAGAGTGCAGAGAAACGTTACCCCTCGGTCCCTATAAATAACTCACTTTCTTTTTGGCAAGACCAGGGGGAATTTTAAAGACTTGTATTCTTCAAGGGACACCATATGCTGGTTTTGGCTCCAAAAGAAGTACAGAATGTAATTTTTGGGGCTCAAAAGGCACCTTAATTAGCTATAGTTATCCAGGAGTGGAACATACCATTGAACTCAACTGATGAGCTACAAAGACCAAATTATGCTGGTGTTAACAAATTATGCTGTCTGTTGAGGAAATTGAATTCTTGTGTCAGCCTAGCCTTTGTGGGTTAAACTATTCCCCAGCCACAGGGGCTGAGAACATTGAATGAAGTTGACATAGCTCCAATCTAAAACCTATAAATCCCAAAGCTGTGCCTGTTTCAAAATATTCCTTGATTTTTGAGATTTATGGCCTGAATATTCAGAAATTCCATGAAGTTAAGGTACCATTTTTTTTTCCCCTAAAAAATCATTAGTTCTTTCCTTCTCTACATGGAACACCTTGTAATTTTTTCCCTTTGAAAACATTATAATATATATCACTGGATCTCTGTCCTGGTTTCAGCCAGGGTAAGGTTAATTTTTTCTCAGTAGCTGTTTCAGTGCTGTGTTTTGGATCTGGAATGAGAATGGTGCTGATAGCACACAGATAGAGTTTTTATTTTTGCTCATTCATGTTTAAAAAGTCAAGGACTTTTTCCTTGTCTCGTGCTCTGTCAGAGGAGGTTTGCAAAAGGAACTGGGAGGCAGCATAGCTGGGACAGGTGACCCAAAGTGGCCAAAGGAATATTCCACACCACAGAACATCCTGTCCAGTAGATAAACTGGGAGGAGTTACTGGGAAGGGGCTGATCTTGGTTTGGGAAGGGGGATCTGGCACACGTCCATGGGTGTGGAGCAATTCTATTGTGCACCACTTGTGTTTCCCTTTTTATTATCATTTATCTTTATGACTGCATTTTACTTTCTTTTCAGTTATTGAACTGTTTTTATCTCAACCTACAAGCTTTACTTTGATTCTTCTCCCCATTCCACCAGGGTGGGATGGAGAAAGGGGAGGCTGAGTGAGTGGCTGCCTAATTTCCAGCTGGGCTTAAACCATGACAATCACAAAGTTCTTAAAAGATGCATATAACTTATAGCAGATTTTCCTTAAAATACTTCAAGAGAGCAAAACAGAGTTTTAAAACAGGTTTTAAAACTGACTGGTCCTCCTGCAGCCCAAACTGATGTACTTCCAGGGTGGAAAGAACTGAGCGAAGCAATTAAGGGTGATAAAATCAAGTTAATTCTGATGAAACCCAGATGTTAAACACTGCAATGAAAGTAAATGCTGCTTTTCTGTCTGTTGAGGGGGACAGTGAGAAATTGAGCAAGAACCTATAAAACATGTAAGAAAATGGACAAGTGAGTTGTCCACTCTGAATGAATCATGTGAACAAATCAATGGCCACCAGGACTTCAGGTTGGCCACCATAAGGTTAATTTTATAGCAGCAGCAGCAGGGACCCAAAAACAAAACTGATGAGTGTTGGATTAGGCATGAGAGAACAGGGCAGTTTACCTGTGGAGCCTCATGGTCTGTGATCCACAGGGAAGAATTACGTCCACCCCCACTTCAGGTGATCTTTAAGGTCCCTTCCAATGGAAAACATTCTATGATTCCTCTCCCTGAAGAAAAAAGTGGATTTCATAATTGAGCAGGCTCAAAACATTGTATGAAGAGAAAGTCACTGGTCCCATGGATGTGAGAAATATTAAAACTGGTTTCTTGGGAAACTGCATCTCACACTGTCTGTAGAGGATTATGCTAAAATTGTAGTTTGAATTCAACCCTATTGGGTGTCAGACAGAAAGAGATTTTCTTAATGCCCAGCAGAAGGGAGCAGAAGGGAGCAGAAGGGAAATCACACTTTGATGTCCTCAATAGTCAGGACCATTCTCCCAGAGGGACCAGTAATTCTTCCTCTCTTTACCTGGGAAACCAGCCATTTTCAGCCAAGCTTGTGAGAATTTAATATTTTCCTTCTGTCAGATTTCACCAATATTAGCCACCAGACCCAAAAGTCGTGAGTAAGGAACAACTGACAGGCTTAAGTGTGCAACATCAGCTGATTAAGTCCAGAACTCATCAGTGCTGAGTTATGACCCCCAGAGCTGCAGAGGTTGCCAAGCCAAGGAAGATGCACCGAGACAGATCTCATATTTGGTAAAATAGAAAAATAGAACAGAAATATGTGTGTAAGTAGTCTGAAGTGCAGAGGAAGATCTGAAAAGGAGATAAGTTTGAAGAAGACACACAACTGGGAGAAATGGCTGCTATGCCATTGGACAAGAAAGTCATGGGAATTTTTGTGGGTGTTAAAATTGTCTTTCCCATTTTAAGGGAGTAACCAGTGGTCTGCTCTAACAATAACACACTGAATCTTTCATGTTGTCCACAACCAATTATGCCCAGAACTGGGATCACTGTAATAACAGAGGCGTCAGCTGCCTGCAGACAACCTGTGATTAGGTTTGGCTCTGTCACACCTACCTAGGAAATGGGCACCCACTAAACCTGCTGGTCTTGGCTCCTCCCTCAAGATCAGCACCTAGAGAGGTGACTCATCTTCCTCTCTCCCCACACCTGATCCCCCTCCCAGATTATGGTGGGATGAATCACCCTATGGAGGTATCACTCATGCCCTAATAGATATTGAGGAAATCTACTTAATTGCCTTATCAAATGGTACAATTCCTAGTTGGCTTAAAGTATAAATCCAGCCTAGAGCATGTCTTGGTCGCTGCTGTGGCTTCTCTCCCTCTGGGCATGAGTTTTCTGGGTTCATGAGATGGGATTTCTCCATCACAGCAGTATTCCAGGTGGCAGGAGCAGCCTCCAATTCAAAGAGAGCCCCATCCCTGCAGGAGCAGCACAACTTTATACAACTCCAGCTGAAAGCTCGCTGTCACGAATGATCAAATCTCTTTATATTGACAGGAAAACGTTTAGAGCTGCAGGGAAAAAAAAAAAACATCAACATTTTCCCTGTAAAAGCCAATGCTTGTTTTTCCAGTGGTTGCTGGTGTGTGTTATGTGGATATCAAATTTTGAGGAATGAGGGAAGACACAGATGACTTCGGAGACTCATCTTCACCGCAATTTGCTTATAGTCTGCATGAATAAATTCCATTCAAATGACCTTGAGGAAAATATTAATAATATGATAATAGGTCATTTGCATACACTGCTGAATACGTTGTCAATTCAAACAGAAGAGTTTGTCCAGAGCTCTTTGTTAGCAAACAGAGAAACAGAACAAGTCACTCTGAGAGTAACTCTTACCTCAACCCCCCCAGCTGATGTCTGAAAATATTGGTCACAAGCTTGACTTTTTGGTGAGATCTTTTTGAATGCCAGATCACAGCACGAAGCAATGGGGCTCGGACATTTTAAAAATATTTCACCCTGTTCAGAGCTTGATTTCACTCTGTTTTCATGTTTCGTCTCCTAAGGATTTCTTGCATGCTTCAGAATTCCCTAAACATTAGAAAAAATATTACCTGACTGTAAGAAATGACAAATTAATTTCAGTTGTGCTTTCCTTATAATCTTATAATCTTAAATTTGAACCTAATTTTATCATCAGTGAGTTATATACAAAGAACAAAACACGAAATCAGCCTTGCCCACACAATTTTAGGTATTTTTACTGTGCTGTACCTCTCCCTGAAATGGAGATCTGATAATTTCTTTCAGATGATTTAGAAACTTGAAAATTTCATCTCAAGTTGAAAAAAAAATCCATTCTGTGGACTTATCATTTTCATCTCCCTTTGTAGTGTAACTTTCCCCATGGTGATCACATTTATTATGGACATGGAAAGGACAGTCTCAAACATGAAATATGTGCTTTGTGTGCTAAAAGGGCTCATTCTTCAAAGCTCAGAAAAAATCTGAGAGAAATTGACATAAGTGTAGAGAGGAAATTGTGAATGAAAATTGAGAGTCTTTTAGGAATAATTTATTAGATGGCCTAAAGCCAAGCATCTGCAATCAAGACAGGATAACTTTGACTAAAAAGCCATTAGAATTTTCTGATAAAGTGAAAGCCTCAAGTAGAAGTATTTATATATAGGCCTGTTATCTTTGTGTCTGTGGGCATTTATTATGGCTATTTGCTTCTTTACTTCTGTATATAATGGGCTTTTTTTTTCATGCGGGTGAAAAAAAATGCATTTATGTATTTTTTTTATAGATTCAGAGAATAGTCTGGGTTGGAAAAAGACCTCTAAGACATTGAGTTCAACTGTTAACCCGACACTGTCATTCATCTTCACCATTAAACTGTGTCCCCAAGTGCCACATCCACATGTTTTTTGAACACTTCCAGAGATTATGATTTCACCACTTCCCTGGGTAGCCCGTTCCAATGCTTGACCCTTCTTCTAATGAAGAAACTTTTCCAAATATTCAGCCTGAACCTCCCTTAGTGCAACTTGAGGCCATTTTCTCTTGTCCTATCACTTGTTACCTGGGACTTGGTTATCAGTTTGCTCATCAAACCCGGCTCTGAACCCTTCCAGTGATGGGGCATCCCCAGCTTTTCTGGGCAGCCTGATCCAGCATCTCACCACGTTGCATTATCCAAATTTTCATCCACCAGTATCCCCACATCCTGCTCCTCAGGGCTGCTCTCAATCCATTCATCCCCCAATCTTTATTGATGACACAAGTGCAGTAGCTTGCATCTTTTATGCACTTTTTTTTTTCATTATTTACTTTACTTGCTATTTCTTAGAAATCCCAGATGGGAGGGCAAATAGAAAAGAACAAAGTTTTAAGAAAGAATAAGTAAGGTGGGAAAATCTCAAACTGCCAGAAAATTGAGATAAGAATTAAGTCAAGACTGTGAAAGGTCAAAAATTTAACTGTCTCCAAGTAATGCCATTATGGAATATCCTGAGCAGGAAGTGACCAACAAGGACCATCAAAATCCAACTCCTGACCTTGCACAAGACACCCGCAACAGTCCCACCATGAGCCAAAACACTATCCAAACACTTCTTGAATTCTGTCAGACTTGGAGCTGACTGGAGAGCCTGTTCCAGTGTCTCGGTGCAAAATCTTTTCCTGATATCCAGCCTAAACCTCCCCTGACACAACTTCAGGCCATTCCCTTAAGTCCTGTCACTGCTCACCAGAGAAGAGATCAGTGTCTCCCCTCATGAGGATGTTGAAGACCACAGTGAGGTCTCCCCTCAGTCTCGTCTTCTTCAGGCTGAACAAGCCAAGTGACCTCAGCTGCTCCTGAAGCCTTGAATAAACATTTTCTATTCTGTTTTAGGACATCCCAAAACTTGCCGAGATTTTCAGCCTTGGCAAGGTTAAGTTTCCACACACCTGGGGATCCCAGGGACATTTCCAAAGGCAATTAGGGCAGAAGTCAGCAGGGGTTATGGCCACAGCAATGGGTCATGGGGATGGAGAAGCCCTTTAGGACAACCTGGGCCCATTCCAGCAGCTTCATCCAGCCAAATGCCAAGAACAAGGAGCATGGCCTGTGCTCACAGAACAGAATGTGATTTTCCGGCTCACAGGGGTTGCAAACAGGAATTTGGGAGCTGAATGGCAACCAGCCATGACCTCCCAACACAACGTTGTGGGAAGAGCAGCCTTTGGCTGGCTGACCAAGAGAAGTGAGTGGGAGTGAAAAGCAATTCTCTATTTACAGAGAGAGTTGGTCAAGCTGGTACTGCTGAATTTGCGTCACTTTGTGGCTGATCTTTTTCAAAAGGTCACTGGAGGTTCTGGAAAATACTGCACTAGAAGTTAAGATGAATAGAAAGTTTCCTTATCAAATGAGACAGAAAGAGGTCATGCTGTTTATTGAAAAAATAATAAAAAAAGAAAAGCAGTGCCTAGGTTGTGGCACAGACCTACCTGCACCAGAGGAAATTGTGGCTGTTCAAGCTTTTCAGTCTACCAGAGAAAGGCAAAACAAATACCACAAGCAGAAAACCAAAGACAGAAAAATCCAAATGAGAGGAAAGACACACATTATTAACAGCGATTAATCACTGAAACAAACTATCCAGGGAGGAGACAGAATCTCATCTCCTGATGTTTTCAGAGCAAATGTATTTGCTTTCTCAAGCAGGATGCTTTCAGTAAACATATGTTATTGATCTTGATACAGGAAGTACCAATAGAATTTAAGAAAGCATTCAAAAATATGACTTAATGACCCTTATTCTCTTATCTCTTCTTCTAAAGATTTTATGAGTCTATGAACTGTACCTAATTAGCAATATTTAGTCATTACAGAGATAATGAGAACACCCTGGCTACATCAGAACCAAGAGCATTTGCATAAAACACCTCCAAACAAGCACAAAGGTCTGCCAGACAAAAATTTACTATCAATTGACAGTGGGAGGAGTGAAAATATCCTTTTTTTCTCTGCCCTATTGATCTTTGTTCTCATTTTGTCTCAGGGAGTTTGTTCTGGGCTGGACATCTTTGGTCTGGGTGTTTCCATTCCTGTCATTTTGCTTGCAAACCTTTAAAAAAAATGATACTGTCTCAAAATGTACAATCTCCCCAGCTCGTGGTTTGTGGCAGAGGCTGAATGCAATGCCTGAGTTCCTCTTCAGTCTGAGTGTTCAACACTGCTTAAAAACGTCACTTAGGAGATGTCCCATATGGCCACCCAAAAGTAGTGGGTATTCAGATGACTAAAGGAAGAGAGTCATAGATTGGTATTTGATAACAGAACTAATATTAAGGGCTGTCATGTAACGTCTGTGCAGGAGTTGGTTTATGTTAACATGATCTCAGAGAGAATTATACGGTTCAAAATTATAGCATCACTGTGTTATGATTATTATGGCATTATTAAATAATGCCAAAATTAGCATTTTAAGCCATTTTCTTCCCTTAACTAGCTAATCTTCACCCAGAACAATGCCCTGTAACAAAATATAATGCAAAGTCTATCAAGCTGGGAACAGAATGATTCTGGGGGTTGGAACATTAATTAGGAGTAACAGGATTCTGATTTATTCTATTCCCATTCATCAACACAGCTTGGGTCCTCTTTTTCTGATCTGGTTTCTGTTGTTTACCTGCTTTTCTTTGGCTTGTTAGTAAAGCATCCAGGATTCCCAAGCAGTCTCCCACCTAAATGCTGCCAGACTTCGAATGGGTTCATTTCCAAGAAGAGATGAAAGCAGCACAGTTGTTTCAAAATGGGCATAGGCCAAAACACTCAATGCTCACAGCCAACGGCTCATGAACTGTCTACACACCAAGAGTTATTGGCAGGCAGCGTATGGCAAATGTGCTGCTCTTCAGAAAACTGTGATCTCTTTGTGAGCCACTTTTAAGTAGATAAACGGACCAAATGGCTTGTTATGAATTATACACGCCATTTCTATATGTCACCAGATGTGTTTCAGTGTAAAATCACCAGTCTGCAATGATTAGTTATCAAGTTGGAGACGAGGAGACCTTGGACAGGCATTTTCAGCTTGCTGGCTCTTTAATCCTTGCCAAGCTAAATCAAATTATGCCCAAATATCAAATTGTGCCTAATGAACTCCTGTGCTGATAATGAGCACCTGTATTTTTCAATGCTGTGTCATGGTGTTGCAGCAAAGATTCATTGGGAAGAAGAATTGTTGTGTGTGAGCATAAAAGTGACCACTACAATTGCTCCAGTAATTGCTGGCCACCACAATGTCATTGATGGCAAGTCAGATGAGGAAGAGTGGAAAAAGGTTTGTGCCTGTGCTAAATATAGGTATGGATTCACATCATCCCTTGCCGTTCTTGAAGGGTATCCTTGCTCTTGTGTGTAACTCCAGCTTTCCATCACAGTAAATTTCTGCAAATTTTTTTCTAGATTTGTGTTCTGTAATTCACTTCAGATCAAGTTTTACCCCTTTACTCTTGAACTCAGGGAAGTATCCTACAATTTAAGAGTACGGCTGGACAGTCACACACAAGCTGCAAGCTTTTGTCAGCTTCTTCATGGAGCTTTCTCTCTTCAACAGAAAGTTCATAGAATTGTTTAGGTTGCAAAACTCATCTAAGATCATTGAGTCCAACCTTTCCACCAGCAATTCCAAAGCCTGGGAATTGCTTCTAAATTCTAAAGCATGCCCTCAAGTACTACACAGAGCTTTTAATCCCTCCGGGGATGGGGAGTGTGCCACCTCCCTGGGCAGCCTGTTCCAGTGCTTGACAACACTTTCCATGAAAAAAAATTTCGTAATGTCCAGCCTAAACCTTCCCTGGTACAACTGAAGGCTGTTTCCTCTTGTCCTGTCCATTGTTCCCTGGGAGAAGAGATCAACCCCCACCAGCTACACCCTTCTGGCTGGTAGAGACTGAGGTCTCCCTGAGCCTCCTTTTCTCCAGGCTGAGCCCCCTCATCAGACTTGTGCTCCAGCCCCTTTCCCAGCTCTGTTCCCTTCTCTGGCTGTGCTCCAGCACCTCAATGCCTTTCTTGTAGTGATGGGTCCAAAACTGACACCAGGACTTGAGGTGTGCTCAGCAGAGAGGGACAGTCACTGCCCTGGTCCTGCTGGCCACACTAGTGCTCATCCAAGCCAGGTGCCTTTAGCTTTCTTGCCCACCTGGGCACCTGCTGGCTCATGTTCAACCAAACCTGCATCTCCAGATCCTTCATCACCAGGAAGCTTTCCAGCCACAGGAGTTTTTAGATGAGGTTTACTTTAGAGGGGAAAAAGTTCAAGCAAAAACTACCTGGGAAGGTCATTTGGGAAGGGCAGTGGGGAACCCAATCCCTGAAAAGCCAACTGGATAGAACACAAGAACCTACAAAAAACCCATCCTTCCCTCTCTCCCATGCCATAATTTCTGCTTGAATAGCAGGCTGATTGATGCTGGGGTGCTCACCCAGGCTGGAAGGTGAACTTTGTCTTCATGCTTACACAGCCTGATTTTAATTTAACGTTTCTCTTTCTCCCTTGTGGATTCCTCTCCCTGCCCTGCTCTGTGAGTTCACTGGGTTTTATGAGTTATATGCTAATCATTCTGCCAGGGCTGGGCTCATCCATCATCTGGGCTCCAGTGGATGGAGCTGGGTGTCTGTCCTCCTCACTCCACACCCCACAGCCCCAGCAGTCTGGAGGAACAGGCTGGTGGGTAGGGCTGGACCTGCTGGGAAAAGGGGAGGTGAAACTACTTGGTGGAGTAGAAAGGGCAATGGGATGTCCATTCCTCTCCGTCATCCTGGAAGTGGATCTCCTCTCTCCATGCAACTTTTCCTCAAGACAAAACGATCCTCCAGAAGTCCAGGGTGAGGATGGGGTGCTGGGGAGCTCCAGAAAACAGCATCAGTAAACTGTCAGGAACTTGCCTTGCTCATCACAGGGTTTGGGTAACTGCCAAGGACCCTACAGTAATTCAGGTGAGTTTCTTCCCAGCTAAATGAGTTTACAGTGATGAATAGTGTTTTCTGGGTAATTTAATAATATTAATGGGATCTCATTAGGCTGGCATTCATTAACATTCTTGAAGGTGTATCCCCTGCTGGCAGTCTTTGGGAAGACTGGGATGGAAAAGGAAAACCAATATCCTAATTCATTCACATCCCTAAATACTTCCAATAAGGCAAAGGTTTTAAAGCACTTTATTGGTTCAGTTTATTTAATTTACATTGCTCTTTGTGTACTGTGGTTTTATTTCCTACACAGGCAGTAAAACCAATATTGTTCAGCTGAAAGTGCCCTCAAGAAGAATGATATTAGAATTAGATATCAAATGGCCAGAATTATTACTATGACTATTATGATCCAAGAATCAGATGATGGAAATGCAATAATTTACTCAAAATAAATCTGTCTTCAGAGCTCAAGTAACCTCTCTATATGAGATAGCTGAGCTGATAGCTGATAGCACTGTCATCTCTGCCACTGCTCCAGCTATTGAAAAAGGACTGGCAGAGAAAAGGTATTCACTGAGTTTGTTTTGATCTCTCAGAACGAGACTGTATCTTTGATTTGCATTAAATTACACCTCTTACTCTGTGGAACTCTCTTCTCTTTTTTTGCTCTGCAGGACACACAAAGGTAACAATCACCACCACCAACAACCAGAATAACAGGATCAGGACAAAGAATCATTCCAGAAATTAAGGTGCTGCCATGTTGCTCCAGGAGATCCATGGTGGCAAACTGAAAGGGAAATTTAGGTTAAAATTTATATTTGAAAAGGAATCTCTCAGAATATGCTTCTGTGCTTTATGTTCTCACTGGCTAGACCGTAACATTGGGTGCAGTTAAATTTTCTGAGCAGATGACGATTTTCTGCAGAATTTTTGTTTGGAGACCAGTGCAGGAGATATTAAATTTAACTCATATGCTCCCTGAGATCCACCTTACTGAATTTTTCCCAAATTTTCCTATTCACATCATTTGTCAATACCTTTAAAGAAACCCTTATTCCCAGAAGCTCATACAGTCAATTGAAAAATGCCTCAGTTTTGAGAGAAACTCTTATTTTCAGTAAATATTTACTTCTCTTTCTGAAAAAAACTCAAACAACTCATCCTTTATAAAACTGAAATTTTTAATTCTTTTTATGTTGTATGGTGATGAATATAATTTTGGATGGCAAAGGCTTAAGCAAGCTGTTTCTGTGAAACTGCAAAAAGAAAAGTGTAGACAAAAGAAGTGATATTTTTAATAAAATGTGTTATTCGATAAAAATACTCCCACATTTTTCATCACAAATTTCAGATACAATTTTTTTATGCCAGCTGTAGGTTACCTCTGATACCAGAATGAAATCCCTATCATGATAAAAGCCTCCACATCCTCAGAGCTCATATTTCATGCCATTTTTGCACCAGAAGAGTGAATAATTCAGCAGATTGGAGTAATGAATCATTTTCTCATCCCAAGGTGGCTGCTGCTCACGATGATTAATACTGATTTATATATTACTCATGACAGTCTCAACCAGGTCAGGGCCTCGCTGTGTGACATCCTGGATGGGAGACACTGAATAAACACTTCCTGCCCCAAATTGCTCCCAGTGTCAGGTTTTGCTCCTTTGGTCCTCACCAGTGGGTAACTGACCTTAGTGGGCAGCCAACCTTCACCCACTCCAGCCTTGGAGAAGAGTGGGGAAAAGAGAAAAAGGGAGGGAAGAGAGGAAAGGAAAACGAAGAGGAGAGAAGAATTAAAAGGGGAAAGGTCATCTGATTGCGTAAAAAACCTTGTCAGTTTATCCTACCTTTTTTGATAAACACCAGTTTCTTACTTTTTTTTTTTAATTTTATTTATTTTTTTTTTTTATTTTCAGCAGCTTTACCTCATGTCACCTGGAAAAAACTGGATGATGAGATGTTTTTGCAAACAAGGAACCCAGAAAGAGGCATTTCCAGGCTTCCTGACAGTGTTGTTGGGAGTTGCAGTTACATTATTCAGCTCCCCATGCTGGGATGGGTTTAGGCTTTTTGACAGGCTGAAGTCCCTGGCCAGCAAGGAGCAGAGAGATGAAACACAGGTTATGCTCAGCTCCATTTCTGTGCCTTTATTAACCATTTTGAAGAAAAAAAAAAACAATATATTTTCAATACAGCTATGCCACAACTTATGTGGTGGTGTCCCTGCAAAGGCAACAGTTTGCACCCAGGAGAGGTGAGCACCGGACCACTGTGAGACAATCACACAACCACTGCATCTTCTCAAAACAGCAAAATGGACTGGACTTTCTGATAGCAGGCTCTTTAGACATTAAAAAAAAAAAGGAAGAAAAAAATTTAAAAATAATATATTTGCTTGTAAGCAGAGATTATGGCTTAGGACTTCCCATTTTCTCACAAACATTGAAGGAACCTGTTGCTGCTGTTAGTGTTATTATTATTGCTGTTGTTTCATGATTATTACTGGAAAATAATTGTGTAACTATTTTTAAATTAAGCATCATTATTATTATTATTCTGTCCCAAGCACAGATTAAAAGGGCTATTGTCAAACAAAAAGGATAAAGATATAAAAAAGAGGAAGCCTTTCTCTGTCCTCTGCTTTGGTCCACGACATGGAACTACCCTGCTCTCCCTGGCATCCCTCCAGTCCCTCCAGATGCTGTTTCCACACCGACACAGGAGAAGGACGGGATGGTTGGAACCTTTTGAAAAAGTGCTGCTTCTCTTCTGATCCTTATAATGAGCTCAGATTTATCTCTTAACTCATCCTGCGTCACACAGGACACCTGGGAGTCCTGTACTCAGTGGTGTGTGATACTTTTTAACCCAGAATCTCCTCCTTCTGCCTTCTTTGACAGGTGTTTTTACCCTGTCATCTTTGAAAGGTTAACAACTAAGCTCATGCAAATTCAAGACAGTGGAGTTTACCCGCAATTCTCTTTCTCATCCCTGTCACTCCATAGTGAGGAATGGGATTTCTCTTCAGGAATCCTCTGCGATTTTCTCCCTGAAGGGAAAAATTAACTCAAGGGAGCCTGACTCACACATGCTCAGCTCAGATGTGAAGTGGTATCTGCAGACTGGGATCAAGCCTCACCTATAAATAGGACAGTTTGGCTGTGGAATAAACTCCTCTTATCTGTGGGTGATGCCCCTGTAAAGGCACCGCCCTGGAGGAGTGAGATAACTTTATGATTCAAGAGTATCTGTCCCAAAATATTCAGGAACTGCAGCTGCAGGGCTACACCAGTGATGCCTCAATACCAGCAGAGTGTCTCCTCCACTGTTTCCTGCTCAAACAAACATCATTCATTATCTTGTTCTACACCAGGTAGGGACCACCCAGAACTGTAAATGTCTCCAGTCAGTGATTAGAATAACAGGGATATAATTTATTTTCTCAAAAAAAAAGGTAATTCCAGGTAAAGCCTGCACCTTCTGCCAGAGAGCACAAAAGCAGTGGTGTCAATTTATCCTGATCGATAATTTCTCCCTAAAAAAAAGAAGTGCTGTTCCAAGTTCATGTGCATATTCTAAAATTGGAGTGTCCCGTACCTTTTAGGAATGGATAGGTCTGGGATTGCCTATTTGTTGTTCTTTATCATCTGTCTCCTTTCTTTGCACTGTTTACAGTGCAAATTTTGCAATTGCAAGGTTAAGATCTTTTCAGGTTTTTAAGATTTTGTTTCTTCTCAGTTTGTAGAATCTGATCTTAACTTCTGGGTTTTTTTTGTTTTTCTCTGATGGTGGGTCTTCAGACCCCTTCACTACTTTTCTTCAGGAAAATTAACTCACAGACACATATTTATCTATCATTGTTATGTAGAGATCCCATAAAAATACTCATCTTTGTCAGCTACATTCTAAATGGAAATCTCATCCTTTCTCCTTGACACTGACCCATAAATATCCTGTTGTCTGCTCAATGTCTGCACTACAGACTGTCCACCTCTCAGGGGTTGGAACCAGATGATTTTTAGGGTCCCTTCCAACCCAAACCATTCTATGTTTTTATCATTCTCTGCCTTCCTTCCTCTCCTGAATGATCCAGCGTAAAACTCAAACCACCAGCCCAGCATTTTCTTTTGGCTCCTTCCTCGATGCCTGTCTCAAACGCCCATTTCCTTGACTGCCATACATGCCCTGCATGTTCATCAGCTCCAGAATAGATTTGTCTCTGATCCACCCATCCAAATTGTGCCTGGGTTTTGCAGATTCATCCTGGCAAATAACTCTGCAACCTCCCCTCTGCCAAAACAGTGGGCCAAGGTCTTTTACATCTCGCCTGGGCATTTTTTCTCTGCATCCCTCACAGGTAACATTGGGAAAGTCACTTCCCCAGGCTATTTTTACACATCTCTGTTGATTCCAGCAGTTCCCTGTGTCCCTAAAAGTACTGTGCAGTTTGTTAAACACTGTCTTGCTTCTCACCTCCCTGATCTTCTGCTGTCAAGGTGCAAAACCTTCCTTGTGGACAAGATTCCTCCCTACCCAGTAACCCTGTGCCCTTCTCTGGTGTGAGCATCAGCTTGAGAGCCCAGCAGGCACGGAGCACTGAGATTCAGGGCAGGATTCATCTCACCAACCCTGCTAAGCCTATCATAGAAATATCTATACCACATCTCCTTGCCTGGAGGTCCCCTGTACAGTCAGTGGGAAAAAAAAACCAAAAAACCAGATACTCCAGGGTCCAGCTGACCCACTTTATTTTGGGATGACTATTCCTAATGACAAAAGGCATTGTACACAGCTGTACAATGCTCCACTGCCTGAATTGGCTGCATCTCTCCCAATTAGCTGAGGGCAGGTGTTTCCTGTGAAGACATCACACTTAGATGAAACCTGCTTATATTACCAAGTGTAAAAAAAAGAATTTGCTTCTGTCAAAGTGCATCACTTTTTTTTTCTTCTTTTTTTTTTTTTTTTTTTTTTTTTTTTTTTTTTTTTTTTTTTTTTTTTGTTCCACAGTGAGGTGAAAGCATTTAGTTTCCTTGCAGAAGCAAGCCACTGGCAAGGTGTAGGCTCTGAATACCAATCCAGAAATAACACTTAAAGAACTGACTGCTTCCTTGGGAATGAAAGTGCAGACAGAAAATTTATGTGCATTCAGCCTGGCCCTTTTATTCAGCATCTACAACTATTTCCACACAGGACCTTTTGGGTTAATTAGGTCAGCTCAGATTAGTCACAGCTCTCCTAACGAATGTTTTTAAATAGGTTTCCCTCCTTAGGGCCCTGTGGAATTAGTAAGAGTCTCGTCAAAATACATGGACATAATAGCCTTTTCTGGGCTAGGGCTTTACAAAGTTTATTTAGAGAAAGCTATTTAAAAAATCCAAGTTCTAGTTCAGCTCCCCGTGAGCACGAGGAAGTAAATAGTGTCCCTGTAGTGCAAAGATGTGTCCCTGGAAATAAACAAAATAAGGGATACTTGCCATCTCTGCCCTTTGACTTCAGACCTCCAGACCAGACTGATGGCGGGTTGCCCACAGACTCAATAAAATGTGTCTATTATTGCAGTCTGTAAAGTAGAACACTGAGGTCACACTGCCTTGCAGAAAATACTCAGAGGAGGGGAAAAAAAGGTTTTGTTTTTTTTTTTTTTTTTTTTGGTTTGGTTTCTTCCCCTTTTTTGCTTTATGTCACCCATGCCAGCCTGGATCAGCCACCCCTTGTCCCCGGCTGTCACACTGACTGTTGCAACTCAGAAATTTCCTGAACTGATGGAAAAGGTTTGTGGGATGCTATAGGCCCATGTCTAGTGGTGATCTTTGTGTGTGTTCCTCAGTGCCCTGGCCCATAAATCTGGGGTTCCAGCCACCATAAATCCCTTTGGAGCCATCTCTAAGAGAACGGCAGTGGTGCCCATGTCCATGGTTGGGCACGGATGCAGTCAGGAGCTATGGAATATCCTTCAACAGCCTTCCTGGCTGTTATCAATCCTGCATCCAGCAAATACTCTCAATGATAAAAGTCTTCCTGTTGCTTGAGCTGATCTTGAAGATGTTTCAGCATGGCCAGGAGTTTGCCAGGTGTGCACTAGGGCTGGGTGAGGTTGTTGTCCTCATGGCACACTCTCTTGTGGTGGCCACAGCAGCTCTGGCCAGCCAGAACTCTGCCCTGCCTTGCTGTGCTTTGTCTCACCCTCACAGACACACAATCAGAGATGGTCAAGGCCATGCCAAGTGTAACTGATGTGTCTCCAAACATCTTGTGTGTGTTCTGGAGGAGAAAAAGAGAAGGAATGGGGCCAAAAGTGTGAAGCTTTGGACACTATTTAACCATTATTTAACCACTATTTAGCCACATTTCTGTTCTCTCTGACTCCTCTTTTTATCCAGCTAGGGATCTCTCAGATTCCCTTCAGCTTTCACTGAGATAAGCAATCCAGAAACTGCTCCCACTGCTTTGCCCTTGTCCCTCAGCATTGGCCTGAGGAGGTCACGTCCATCTCATCCTCAAGGATGGAAACAGCACATGGGGGCTGTTAATGCTTCCTGAGGTAGTGGTTGAGGAGATCATCAAACAATCCTCTCCCCTAGGGCCTGCCAGCCCAGCCACAGTGGCAAAACACTCTAGGGAAGAAGATCTCTCAGCATGAGAAGGAATTGTCAATCTTGGCCTCATTGTAGGTCTTTTTCTGATGTTTAACTCCAACCATGTGCTGGTTTCAACTTTTCCAAGGCATTCCTTAATGTGTTCTCCTCCAGTAGCTGTGATCCTGTGAATATTTTTGTTCCCAAGAAAAAGTGTTCTTCTCCTAAATGCAGCCTGGGTTGCAACCTCATCTGATGGAGATGCTAGTGGAGGTAAATAAAAAAGATAGAGGTGTTGCCTTTACTGGGAAAATTTGAAGTGACTAAAGATTAACAAAGTCAGAATCAGCATTTCTCAGGAACAAGAGATTCTTGGGATGGAGAGGGGGCAGTGCAAACCCTGAGTGCAGCTCTTCCCTGCTGCCTCCCTGTGGACAGGCACCTGTGCACAACATCACAGGGCTAAAAAAGCTCCAAGAATTATTTTTGCTAGGGCTCTCTCCTAGGGCAGAGTAGAAACACTCCTGAGATCATCACTGGGAATAATCCCTCTAGAGACTGATACTCTGGGATTGCATGGCTGTAATCCCCAATAGCCCCTACCAGGAACACTTCAGACCCCCAGTGTTTATCTGTAGGTGATTTATCACACCCCAAACGCTCCTGAATCCTGGAAGAGAGCTGGATGTATCCCTCTCTCAAAACATTCCAGTTTTTTGAATGAGAGATGGGAGTCTACCAAGAATCATGTCCCCTTTCCAAATGCCTCCATCCTCGGTCCATCCTTGAAACAACACAAGGACAAATATTTGCCTTTAAAACAGCCTTTTTATGTGGACTCTCCAGCAGGGAAAGGAGGCCTCTGGAACTGACACTGCTCCCAGATCCACTACACACTTCAGGGGTCATTCTAACAGGAGGGAGCCAAAGAACTCAGATACTTCCACCCCTTTGTGCTAGAGGTGCATTCAGCACAGTAAAACAACATAAAATAAAAAGAGAAAGTAAAATGCATAAATAAAATGCACAGAGATAACACGGTAAGAACTGTTGTTCTAAAAATATGTGGCATCATTTACGCAGCCCTAAAAATTATGGGCACTGTTATTGTGAGCTGAAGTGGTTCCCTGAGTTTGGTTTTACATCTGCCTTGTTTAGTGGTGGCTACTCCTGTTACCTGCTGGTGATGGTGCACAGTTCACAATAAAACAGCTTGGGGGGAGTCCTGGGGAGCAGAGGGTGGGGAGAAAAGAGGGATAAATCCAGAGGTACTGGAGTCTTTTGTCAGTTTCTGGCAAACAGAAATGCTGTAACTTCTAAAATAAATTTCTGCTTGTCTCACTGGATCATGCATTGACATGAAATTGTACAGGTTTAGGGCAAATCTGGGTAAACACAGACAAAATACCACAGCTCAGCAGTTGTGTGTGAATCCTTGGGCAATGGGCACACCAGCATCCAAGAAAAGGCTTTTGGAGCAGCCCATACCTGAGTGCTGTAAAGCCCACCTGAAGTTCCTAAAGGGATCAGGTGCCCCATTCCAGCTCCTGTTGTGGATCTGACACTGCCCAGACCCTGTCTCCCACCTGGGGTTCTCAGACACACCAGGGTGCACTGCCACCAGGAATGACAGCTTTGGGACACCTCAGGAACCTGGTTGGAAACATCTCAGGGGTGTATTTGTTAGCTGGGAAGTCAGCTCTGGGATGGCAAGGTGATGCCTTGAGAAGGCTGACCTAGAACAGAGGCTGGACAGAGTTAAAGAATAAAGTGGGGATTTATTAAAAGGCCTCAATGGATATGCCTTGGGTAGTATAAAAGCCTGGAGAGGGCTACACCCAGGATGAACCCAGAATTGTCACAAAATGCCCAACTGGTCACGGGGTCTCACACTTTTATAAGTTCTGGTCCATTTGCATATTGGAGTTAATTGTCCAATTACAGCTTCCAATCATGAAGTCCCATCCTTCTTGTTTTTCTCTATTGCTTCCACTGTTGTTTATGCTTTTGGTCCTGAAACTTGTGATGGTTGTCCTTGGTCCCAAGCTAAAAAAGGAATTGCTTTGTCTCCCTACTGTGTAAAGAGACCTACCAACACTTAATATGAAGCTCAGAATTACATATGAATCTGAAAAATATGCACAGAATCTGAAAAATATGAAAGCTAAAACTTAAAGCATCAAATGGAAGCAGGGAGGAGGAAAAGTGGAATATGTCCTGGTAAGGAAGTAACAGACACCAAATGATCATAGTTTGGGTACCTGAGCCCTAATCCTGCCCCTCAACTTTAGCATCTTCCTCCCTTCTTGCATCAGCAGAAATAAGGGAAGGTTGAATTAACCTTCAGGGTTGTTGGACAGAGAAATTGACATTTTGGGGAGGGATCTTTTGTCTCCTTAGATTCCCTCATATTCTCATTCTGAATTTTCCAGCAAGACCTCTCTAAAGGGAAGTTCCTTCATGACTGTCAGTTGTAAAGGGAGTTTTTGAGATGGGGTATGAATGTACCTGACCACTAAAGACCCTCCAGACGCCAACATTTGGATGTTTCTGGCAAAGGACTGATGTGATTTGAAGACCTGGAGGGCCTTTACACAAAGGAGTGAGGTGTCAGTCACCAAGAGAACAGCCAGAAGAGCCTCTCTTGGATGTGCATTCAATACTCTGAAGTCTTACATGTAGATAAAAGATAGGGAGAAACTCCTAAAAAATATCTTGATACCAAGCTGGAATAAAAATTTGAGCCTGTTGTAACCTGAAAGTCCCTTGAAATGCCTTGATGACCTTAGAGGTGTTTTCCAGCCTAAATGATTCTGATTGTAACATAGGCAATTTTTGGTGGGGATTCACAGGGAGTGGTATGGTCAGAAAAACAGTTTGGGGGCCTATTTTAAGTGGTGGGATAAAGCCTGTGATGAAGACAAGACACGAAGATTGGTGGGGATAGCAAATGGTCCATGAGAGACACTTGGGAAAAAAAGATTTACACTAAATGGAGCTACTACAACCTCCTCTGAAAACTGGGTGTTTCTTGACCTTGAGAAAAAACTCTGTCAGAGCCCTCTGTCTTCCAGTCTGCCTCTACTTCTCCTTGGTTATAAATCACCCCTGGAGAGTTTGGGAAGTCCTCCGAATACCTGCACCTCAGGCAGAGAATTTCAGAGCTTTGCATGTTATAGAAAAGTGACAGGAGGGGTGTGAAAATGAGCCACACATGCTGTTTTCATGGGTGAGACTTGATGTGCCTTGGATTCAGAAGCAGCCCCAATTAATACTCATCCCACACTCACCAAATTAAATTAGGCTGCTTAAAATTAAAAATACATATTTATTTTAGCCAGCCTGGGTATTCTGAATGAACTGAAAAGGAAAAAGGATGGAATATTACAAATGAGACAATTAAGCAAAGTGAGCAGAAGAAATTGTATAAATTACAGTCCTGTGATGAACACAGGGCTTTGATGCAAGGGAGGGGAGCTGGCAATGATTCCAGAGATGGCGAGTGGTGGGGATGGGTGGTGGGGAAAGGACTGAAAGTTGAAAGAAAAAAAAAAAAATTAACTCTGAGAGAATCCATTAGTATTGATTTAGGGAGGTAATCAAGGGGAAAGAGTCTCAAACGGGCAGGATGGAGTTTTAATGGTAACACATGAATGCTGTGATGCTCAGGGCCTCACACGGCTCCTTCAGCTGCACAATTGCACTTCTGGGAGAGCCTTGATCCATCCCTGGTACCTCCTGACCTGGCTGGATTCCCAGCACCTGCCAGGTGTGATGAAGCTCCTGGGTGTGAAAAAGGATTAGATCAGAGCTGAAGGCTCTTCCCTTGGACAGTGCTCAGGATGGAACCAGGTGCAAATGGAAAGGGCGGGAGGGAGGCTATTCGCTGCAGTCAGAGGGAAGCCAATGGGAGAAAAGACAACTTTCAGAGCAGCATCTTGCCAAATTTTGATGGTTTTTGGAACAAGTAAAATTCCCAAAAACTCTAGGAGAAGACGACAAAGTTGGCCAAGGATATTATTCACAGCTTGTTGGAAACTAGAGATGCTCAGCATACTGCAGAATCTGGTCCCAGACAGGTGAACTCCTCCTGAATGCAGAGCAAACAAGATTTTCTGGTGAATACACTGAAAGTGTTTCCAGAGCACACAAATTTTGCTGATGTGAAGGGGGTCCTGGTTAATGTGGCAGGGACACCTCCCACTAGACCAGGTTATTTCAAGACCCCATCCAAGCTAGCCTTCAACACTTCCAGCCACAGCTTCTCTGTGCCAGGGCCTCACCACCCTCACAGGGAAGAATTTGATTTCCATTGTGTATGTGTGGTTGTGCAATCTCTATGCATGTTTAAAATATATGGTCTACATTTTTTTTTTTTTCTTGAACAATTCAGCACAGTAATATTTTGGTCACAACCAAGTCAAATCTCTTTGGGATTAGTTTTTCAAAGGGAAAAATAATTTCCATGCAGAGGCTTGGGCTGTCAGTGGAGGAGATTTAGAGACTGTTGAGTGAGGCATGAGCTGGATTAAAGCAGTGAATGGGCCTTCCATACTGATTTTTACTTCATCCACCTGTCAAGCAGGCATTTTCACCTTTCACAAGTCCTACTCTAGCTACAAAATCCTAAAACCACATTTTCCACTGCGCCCAGTGGCTGCCCCATCCCTGGAAGTGTTCAAAGATGGGTTGGACGGGGATTGGAGAAGCATGATCTAGTGGGAGGTGTGCCTGCCCATGGCAAAAAAATTTGAAATCTGATGGTCTTAAAGGTCTCTTCCAACCCTGACCATTCTGTGATTCAATGAAATAGTCTTACAGAAACTGTTTTTAATCCTCCATGTGAGTGTTTTGTGTTTGATTTTTGATTTTTTTCTTGAGGATCACTGCCTTGGGCAGTAGATCTGATCGACTCTGACTGTGTTAGAGATGAAGGGGAATTTAAGTGCTCCTTCAGTGGCCCTTGGCAGGTGTTTCTTTCCAGAGCTGTTATCTGTAGGTCTGAGATCCGAGATCTGCTTGATCACTGAGGATCAGTGCTCTTGAATACAGCATTCACTTTGCTTGAGAGCTTCCTGCAAACCCCAGTTCAGCTATACACTGCAGAATTATATATCTAAATACATCAATAACTACTATACAAATGTGAAGTGATTATTATTAAGGGGAGAAGACAATTGCTGTATCCATCTAAATAATATGCTGGTAACTGTCAAAGAGCAAATACACTTTCTGCTAACAGGGTTTTTCAAATTCTAAGAGGAAGAATAACAGGGTTGGAAGCTGGAAGACATTTAGCAGCAAATATGAAAATGGGTTTGTTTGTTCCCCTCCTTTGTTCTGCTAAATTCTCGGTGCTTTGCCGCCTGCCTGTTTTCCAAAGCTCCAAAGCACTTTCACCCTGCAGCAAGCTCTGAAAGCAATTCCACATGGCCAGCAGAGCTGAAGGAAGGAGTGAAGGGGAAACAGATTGAATCCAAGAAAATGGAAGAGGGCATGGAGAGAGACCTGAGAGACAGGCAGATGTCATGAACCAAGACAGAAGCCATAGGTCTGTGTCTCATAAGGCCTGGCTTTCCCTCCCTTTAACTGGTTTGTGCTGATATATAAATATATATTAAAAAAAAAATTATATATATGTATGTATGTATGTATACAGACACATATATATGTTCATTTGGACATTTGGGTGTCTTTTGGGGACAAATACATTGTGGAAGAACCATTACCCCCTTCCAAATCCTTCCACTGAGTCCATGCCTGAGTCCTCAACACAAAGCAGGTCCAGAGGAGGCCATGAAGATGATCAGAGGTTTGGAGCCCCTCTGCTCTGGAACCAGGCTGGGAGAGCTGGGGGTGTTCACCTGGAGAAGGGAAGGCTCCAGGGAGACCTCAGAGCCCCTTCCAGTTCCTAAAGGAGCTCCAGGAGAGCTGGAGAGGGACTTGGGACAAGAGATGGAGGGACAGGATAGGGGGCAACAGTTTTAAACTGAAGGACAGAGGGTTTAGGTTAGATATTAGAAATTCTTCCCTGTGAGGGTGGTGAGGCCCTGGCACAGGTTTCCCTGAGAAGTTTTGGATGCCCCCTCACATCCCTGGGAGGGTCAGGTTGGATGGAGCCCTGAGCAATCTGATCTAGGGAGTGGCATCCTGCCCATGGCAGGGGATTTGAAATAAATGATCTTCAAGATGCCTCCCAACCCAAACCATTTATGATTCTCTGGCAAGGGAATTATATTTGATGCAAGAAACACTCCGTGTTACTCAGGTGGGTTTCTGCCCACCCTACATGCTGACAGAAGGTAGAGGTTTTCCACACTGCTCTGTCTTCACCAGCTAAAAGCCACACAAGAAACAAGCTGAGACTTCAATCCTGCTCAAGCAGATGAATGGTAATGTTTTCTTCAGGGTCTGCATTGTACATTCCTATTTTTATATCATTTTTTTTCTGTTCAGAAAAGGACATGGTGTTGATCAAAAGGGAGTTTTTATAATTTTAAAAATATTTTTTATTTTATTTTTTTGCTTTACTTTTTTTTTTTTGTTGTTGTTGCTTTCATGGAGTTTTCAGGAAGGAAAGGGAAGCAGAACTGCAGCGGAGCGACGTGTGTTTACAGAAGGAGGCAGATAAAAGGTGCTGCCAATCATTTTGCTTCATGAGCAACAGAAGGCTGAATGAGCGCTCAGGACTCAGGAGAATTTATGGGTGTTCTCTGTGATTAAATTGCCACACGTCCAGAGCTATGTAAGAGCACTAAAATGAAACAAGAATAATGAGAAGGCACTAGAGAGACGTCCAGCTCAGGTCCAGACATGGTCTAACACAAGTGGTCAGTGTTGTACCTCATCTAACAGCCCCTGACCCTTCTTGGGCTGTTCTGTCCTCACCGCCTCTTCTTCCCCATGTTTCAGCATCTTCCTGCTATTTCAGGCAGGGATATCCCAAAGGTGAAGAGTAAAAGGAGAGAATCAAATGTGACATCCTTTGACACATGTGGGATTTGTAGGGATGTCCAGTATATATGGAAAAGGGAAGTTCCACGGGAGAACTGAGGTCCTGGGATGTGAGAACCTGCAAGGTCCCCGCTGGTGGTGATGCTCATATTTTGGATCTGGAGGATTCGCAGGATGTTGATACCTGTCACTAAAATGCAGCCAGTGAGGAGGGTTGTGGCTGAGGAATATTTTAAAGCTTTGTTTTGGACATATTAGACAAATTTGAGGTCAGCCACCAGGACATGCCAGAGGGAGACTGCCTGTGTTACTGTTTTGGACAGAAGGGTCAACATTCTTCTCATTTAACTTCAGATTTCTGTACTACAGACTTCCTTCCTCTCAGTCCAACACTGAGAATCCCAACAGCCACTGGAGAGACACAAATATTTCTCAGTGCTTTTCACCACGTCCTTAGGGAGATCCTGAAGTACATCTGAAGAACTGTGTTCCAAAAGTACCTGCTAATTCCCATTAACTACAAAAAGAATTTTCATCAGAAGCTTAGATGCAGAAGTGTCTCCCATAGCTGTTTAAAGCCAGGCAAGACCAATTCCACCTCAGGAGACATCTGATGAAAGGGAAACTCTTGAAGCAGCTACACAAGGATGGCAATTAAAGGGGCAGAAGACACCAGCAGGGCCATGAGCTGGTGGGAATCCCCAGCCAGCTGGAGGATAAGGAGAATCCCTCACAAGTACCATAGGAAGGGTAGAATACAGCAACCATGGAAATTAAAAGAGAAAAAGGAGAGTCCATGGTGAGTAAAGAGAAAATGGAGTGCTGATCTTAGCTTTGGCTTGGGAAAGGCCATAGGAGATTTCTGAATGAGCAATTTCAGTGCTTGGGGCAGGTACTGGAATACAGATTAGCAGGTGGAATTGGCAGAGGGGAAATCCATACCTTGAAAGCAAATGCTCAGGGAGGTTGAAGATGAGTGGTGACAAATGAAGTAAATTTCTTTTGATATAACAGATAAATAAAACCTTCCAATCCATTACCACAAATTGTGAAATAAGTAAAAAAAAAAATAAAAGTGGGGTCAGGTACACATCATCTTTCTATTCAGTAGCTCACCTTTTGAAAATCACTGATACCACAGAAGAGGGACAAACCCTGGAATAATGGCTGGAATCTGGAATTGAGCAAGGACAAGGCAGAAGTACCCCCACAAACATAAGCTGGATTTTTCAACCTTTATCAGAGCAGCTTTGTTCAGATGGTCCCTAATGTGGGTGTCATCAGTGATATCCCATCTCTGGGGGTGTTCAAGGCCAGGCTGGGTGGGGCATTGACCAACCAGGTCTAGCAGAAGGTGTCCCTGCCCATGGCAGGAAGAACAAGATGATCTCTGTGTTCCCTTCCAAAACAAACTATCCTGTGATTCTATGATTCTATTTTAAATAGTTTAGGAAGACAGTTTTTAACAGTGTTCTTGTCATTGAAGACCTTGTTCAAGAGTAAAATGATGAGAATACACTCATTGGCTGTGGCACCAATTCCCTCTGTAGTATCAGCTTAAACATATTAAAAACCACCTGCCTCAGTTTCCAGTTGCTAAACAGGTGTAAAACTATTCTTTGTCCTGCTTGCTCAGACTAGAAATGTTGTGGGTTACTTTAGGATGTACAGAAGTACAACTCTGACCTCTCCTGAGGTTTTGGAAGTACCTTATTATAGCCAACAACCACAATTTCTTGCAATTTTACTAAAAAAGACTTTTCCTTCTTCTGCCTGTCTCCATATCCATATGCATCAATATTAATCCCGCTGAAAGAAAAGGGAAAAACAAAGAACAGGCAAAGAGAGGGGTGATAAAATTTCATCAAACTGGTTCTTCTTGATTTACAGTGGGTAATTATCATTCTTCACACATGGCTGGTCCCCTGTTGTGGGAAAGCAGAGCAGGTGGAGCAGTGCTTGTCCGAAATCCTTCCTCCACCTGCAAACTCCCCACACGTCTGCAGCAGAGAGGAATTGTCAGGACCAGACAGAAGGACAGGTGGGGAAAATAGATGGAGGTAGCTGTGCAAAGACACCTGGAAAAGTTGGGTTAGCCCATGTTTGAAATCTTCCTAAACATCCACTTTTGCATTTAATGTGCCATGGCAATGGTTCTGTCTTGTAACTGAGGGGGTTAAAAAAAAAAAAGCCATAAAATTAAAGGCCGTAAAGTAGTATGAAATGATAATTGGAATTATTCAGGTAATGGATTAAAACTATTCCAAGTACCATGATCTAAATCTGAATGGTGAGGGAGGAGGAAGAGGGGAGTAAACTAATAGAATTTGGAATTGATTTTCAAAGAATACCAAAAATTATTAGTGGTAAAATTTACAAGCGCCATAGATCACACTCGCTGCTGCCTTGTTTGTAACAGAAATATCCAATTCCAAAATGAATTGGTCTCTTCTCAAACTAACTCTTGCTGATGGTGGCAAGTTGTTAATTAAATGACACTTTTGCACTGTTCGTTTTGAAAGTCTATGGAAAGATAACCCGAGGTTCTCAGTTTCAGAAATGAGTGGGGAGAGGTGAGCAAGCACAGACTTTTTAAAGACTTCAGAGTTAGGGGGAAAAAAAATAAAATCCCTTCAGGGATATGCTCACCAGGAGAGGATTTTATCACATAAGCCCTCCATGGTAGGATTTTAGCACAGAGCTTGAGTTTGGCTCAGGCCATGTGGTTGTGGATGTCTACAGAATCGAGACTGAAGATGTCAAAGCAAGTTGTCTCTATAATTAATGAAGAGATATAGGCACTTTTAAGCAGTGAGTCACCTGACCTTTTTTTATAAATCTGTTTCATGATCCAATGAATCATGTCCTAAATTCCACTGTCTGTGTTGACTAGCTGTCCATTTACTGACTCAATTTATTCCCCATTCGTTTTGACAAATATGTTTATTTAATCAGATGTACTCCAAGCCAGGAAATGCAAGAAATTACCTCTTTATGACTCCCATTTCATGCTCTTAGCCTAACTGTTCATCCAGCTGTCATGGACAGGGGAGTGGGGCTGATGGACAGGCTGATCCACTGGAACAGGTCTGACAAACCTCTTTAAATCATGTTTATGAGTAATCAGCTCAAATTCTGAATAACAAGGTCTAGGGGAAGGTTCCCTGCCCATGACAGGGAGGTTGGAATGAGGTGATCTCTAAGGTTTGTCCCAGCCCAAATCATTCCATGATTTTGTGATTCACCACCAAGTCATCTACATTTAGAATCTGGAAATCTGATATTGTCCCAATGAAGAGACAATTCCAGCTCTGTAGAGAAGAAGAGACAAGGGTCGCAGTTTCAATTTCCACAACTGCTCTCTCTCAATTCAAATCCAAACCAAAACTGGGCTCACAATACCATCAGAGATATTCCACAGAATCACTGTGGAATCATAGAATCTTCAAGATTGGAAAAGACCTCCAAGACTTCTCACCAATTCCCAACAGTAGCTGCAGGTTTCTGTTGGGATGATCACACATTGACTGAACTATCTCTACTCATTCTTCCCAAGGGCATGAGCAGAGCAAGGCCACCTGTCCTGGAAGGCTTTACTACAATCAGGATGAGTCTAGTGGGAGTTTTCTTCTCATTCTCTTTAGAGAGTCTGACCCCAGGTTTTGGCAGCAGGGACATGCGGTCTTTCACTCAGTGGAAGAATCCCATGTGGGAATCTCCTCTTCAGATACTCTGCAGGTTTACTTTGGTGTTCAAAGCAGAATTACAGAATTCTAGAATCATGGAGTCATTTGGGTTTGAAGGGACCTTCAAGATCATCTCATGCCAATCCTCTTCCATGATCAGGAACAAGTTCCACCAGACCAGAACCTGACCCAGCCTGGCCTTGAACACAAGTAGAATTGGAATGATCTTAGTGCATTTTCTAATGGTCACAACTCCTCATCCTTCAGAGGTCTTCTTCCTTCCCCATCCAAAGAGTCAAAAGAGCAGGAGAGCCAGCTCAGAGCAGAAAACTCCTTGGAATGTGGGACTGGGAAAGGAAGAAATTTCACTCATAAACCTGACACCCTGATTATTTTGTGGCCAGGACCAGTTCAGCCTTTCTGGTGAGAGCCCCATGCACAGAAGTGTGGGGTGAGGAAAATAATGACAGCATAAAATGTGCCACCTTTTGAGTGGTGAGCAGCAGGGGATGGATGCAAAGGGGTGAAAGGAATTACAGCATGAATAATTGCTTTCTTTGACAGAATTATAAAATTATTGGGTGAAGGGAAATTTGCAGATTTAATATGCCAGTTAATGACTTGACATTTGAAACAGTCTCACACAAAGCACCGCTCATGATATTAATTGATATTGTCTGTGAGAGGACTGCTGAGTTTAAAATTGGTGGGAGCATAGAAAACAAAGGATAACCTTTATCCAGGCTGGTGTGCACCCACAGAGAGGTCTCAATAAACTTCAGTTTTGGTAAAAAGGACTAATAATGTCCTTAATTAAGTACTAAAATCCAAGGGGTTCTTTTGACCTTTTTTTTGTTTTAACCAGATAGAAAAATCAAGACACTGGAAACTTAAAGTAATTCACTGTACACAGCCTTTGCAATATTTGCCCTCTCTTAGTGACTGAGGAAACAATTACAGCAGAAGATTGATGGACACCCCTCAGCTCTGGTCCCTTTAGCTCTAGTGACTGGAGGAGATGTCTCACACAAGCACTTGAGATCAGAAAAATTCCTATTTCCTGAGAAATCACAGGATAACAAAATCTCTATTTTTGTGATATACAAAGTCAACTCCAGACTGGCAACCAGCTCAGCCAACCAGAAACTCCTCAGTGTGGATATCTATCATGGCCATAGGTAACACAGTGCCCATAGCAAATTTAATTAGTACATCCTAAAAATTCTTGCCTGTGGGAGGCCAGTGACCTTGTGCACACTGTACCAAAGGAGAAACAGTTCAAAGGAAATAGATCCTCTGTGCAAACACAGCAAGGAGATAAATGAGAGAGAGATGGACAAGCGCCAGACCTCCAAAATCCAAATCCAATGCTTTAATAGGAGCATGTCCTGCTTTGGGATATAAGGTACATGTGAGTCACAAGGAGCTGTCACTTGGGTCACAATGTGAATCAATGTCAGATCAATCTGCTTAAAAGCCTTATTAGCAGTATGGAAGACAGAGGATGGAGAATCCTAATGGCCACTGTGGGTTGGAGACTGGTACAGAAATCAAGACATTGCTCACAAGGGAAGAAATACCAAAATGGGTTTAATTTCTCAGGAATTAAAGTCCTGTCAGGAGGCTTCTTAGTGGAGAAGGTCATAGAATTGTAGGATCACAGAATGGTTTGGGTTGGAAAGGACCTTAAAAATAATTTTATTTAAATCCCCTGCCATGGTCAGGGACACCTTCCACTATCCCAGGTGGCTCCAAGCTCTGTCCAGGCTGTCTGTCAACACTTCCAGGGATAGGGCAGTCACAGCCCTCACAGGGAAGAATTTATTCCTGATATCTAATCTAAATCCACCCTCCTTCAGCTTAAAGCCATTCTCCCTTGTCCTGTCACTCCAAGCCCTTGTGCTAGATCCCTCTCCAGCACTTTTGGAGTCCCTTTAGACATTGGAAGTTCTCCCTGAATCCTTCTTTTCTTCAGCCCCCTCTCCCAGCTTGCCTCCATAGCAAAGGTGCTCCAGCCCTGTGACCAACTTAGTGGCCTCCCCTGGACTCATTCCAGCAGGTCCAGGTCCTTCTTGTGTTGATGACATGCAAAAAAAAAAAAAGTGAGAAAAACAAATCCCCGGTGTTCTGCACAAGAGTTACGGGTGAGGTCTTGGGCTCATGTGGAAAAGGATCTGCAGTGAAGAGCCCACCTTGAGAGGCTTTGCACAACATCCCCAGAACCTCTCTTTGGAGAAGGCAGAGGCAGTGATCCAGGAGAGACTGAGAGACTGAACTGCAGGACAAGTTAGGTAACAGCCTATTTTTTTTTTCCTTCCAATGACACAGCATTGCAAACGCCACTGCTATTGCACAAGATGTTCAGTAAAACACAATAAACCCCTCATTGTGAGCGACCTGAAAAATGCTGATTAGAGACTCAAAAGCAGTGTAATAACTTGTGATGAAAAAGGAAAGTGATAACAACTGGGCTGAATAATGATATCTGAAGTGCTGAGAAGCCATCCAGGAAAAAATGAAGGCATCAATTAAAAGGCCATGCACTTTGGGATAGAAAGGGAAAAATAGCAGTGACCCAATGATAGGTGGAGATGGCTTATGATGTCTAAGAAAAAGTATACAGTGAGTGTTTCTTTTTATCCCTTTGGAATAACAATAACGGTGGAAAATTAATATCACCTTTGGGTGTCAAAGCCTTTGCAGTTGTTCAGAAACCAAGAGCATTGAAATGCATATCTGCTGACAGAAATACATTGGATGTTTAGGCAGAGTGATCTGCACCCTGAAATTCTGAAATATAGGGGCAAATGGCTGCTTTACATTTGGGGTCAGCTTTTGAAAAACTTTTAAATGTGGGAGAAAATGCAGAAAGCGTGGGAGTGTGGATGTCACATGGCTGATGAAGTGGAATTAAACTGATCTGGGGTTGAAAAGCTGCCTTGTGCATTCTTCTGCAGAGGAAAAAACCTTCCCAAAGTGTTTGATGTAGCAGTGATGACAAAATTAGCAGATGGAGATATTGGTAAAACACATGGCAAATAGATGAAATAGATAATCAATAACGATTAATCCTCAGTGGGGAAAATAGGAGTTTTAGAGGGACACAGAGAAGTGATTTCTTCACCTGATCTACACAACATGTACACCACCAAGAATAGCATTAGTAAAAATGGATAAACAACAGATAAATAATAACAAAATGATTCAGTGAAATGTTCCATGAAGAAGAGCAGCCCAGCCCTGGAGATTGTCCCCTCTGTGTCTGGATAAGACACTGACCATGAACTCCCAATGCAATACTGTGGCAAGAAGACTTAATTCAGTTCTTGCTTTTAGAGTGGGGAATATGAATAGGAATTTATTGATGTCTCTTGTTTCTCTCTTGCTTCTCTTTATTTTAATTTTTTTTTTAATCTTTCAGCACAGGCAAAAAGGAATTCAGAAAGAAGGAAAGGATGGGTAAAATGCATACTGAATGCTGATGGATTTTTCAAAAGGTTTCACCAGATATCGCTAAAACCCGGAAAATGTGAAAATTACAAACAGCCGTGTTTTGTGTTTGTTTAAGGAAAAAAGTTGGTTTTATCTAAAAGAAAACTTTAAAAGAAAATATTGCAAATAGCTCTATTGAGGACTCTGGAAGCAAGAGTGAACTTAATACCAAGGAAGGCTCTGTAGAAAGTAAATGAGGCACCAAAAGACTTTCTAACTGCTCCATTAGCCCTCTTTCATCTTCACCATCTATGACACAGCCAACAGAGACACCCTGAGAGTCTCAGAGCAGGGTTTTTACCGGCTTGCTAGGGGATGCTATCAACCAACTGTGGTACAAGCCATCCAATTTGCACTGAACTCTCCCAGCCCAGTTAATTTCTGCTGTAATGGGACAGACAGAAGCTTCAGACAGATTTATAATTTCTTTCCTTCCATCCAGAAAAATACAGGAGAACTGCCAAGAAGTTGGACGGCTGTCATTTGAAGTACAATTCACCCAGAGCCACTGGAGAAGCACCAGCCTTGGTGGGCCTGGAGTTGCAGGATTAATGGAGCTGAAGCAGAGCTGAAGCTTTTTGCATGCAATTCAGGAAATGTCTAGACTTTGTGAGAAACCTGCTAAATTAGAGTGGCAGGATTTCGGGAACAGGGAAGCTCTTCTTGCTCTTGGCAGGAGGATCGGCTGGTGGAGGCGGGGGAAGTTGTAGGATTGATGGCTGGGGGGTGTCTGTGTTTGGAGAGTTGGCAAAGTGAGGCATTATCTGACTCAGGACTCCTGTCTCTAAATAAAAGTGGGGCATGCCCAGGATGAAGATTTGGGGGCATCTCTTATGAAAGTAATGGCCCTATGGCAAAACTGCTGTGGAGCCCTGCAACAGCCAAGGAGGGAGGAAGAAGAACTGTTAAGGCTGGTGGATCAGAGAAATCATTTTAAGGTCTCATTTCCACAGAAAACCATCCTGCTTTATCTTCATTTCTGTTCAGCCTTTCTTCAGGTGACATTTTCTAACAAGCAGAAGAAGAACAAGTCTAATTTCTTCATTTCTGTTCAGCCTTTCTTCAGGTGAGATTTTCTAACAAGCAGAAGAAAAACAAGTCTCCAGAAGCCATCTAGACCGAAATAGTGGTACAAAAGGCTGCCCTAGGAGATCTGGTGGTGATCTCTGTAAGACAGCACATGTAGTAACCTTCCAGGTGAGCCTGGACAGGAATTTCTGCTGTTTCAGCCTGTGTTTGTTACTTGAATTCTGTCACTCTTTCCCCTCACCCCAGCTTATTTCCCAGACTTGTGTTATTATCCTGGTTCCTGCATGAGCTCCAAATCTTCAGTTTACCAGAACCAAGTATGTCAGACAATTGCTGCTGTTTTCCCAGGACACGGTGATGGGTCTTGGGAGCAGAGGAGAAGCAGCAGAGGTTACGAGCTGGCAGTAGAAAGGCTCTGGATAGTGTTTTACATGACTTTTTCCTCAGGAAGATAAGGAAGCTGTTGAAGATGGATGTGGAAGAGGTGGTGCTGGCAGAGGGATGATGCTTGTCACGCTGTCACAGGGAATGTGTGCAACCAAGGGGAACCTGCAGGAACCTGCCAAGATATCCACGCAGGAACAAATCTTGCACAACTCACCCACTCACCTTTGCCCACAGTTTTTGAGCCCTGGAAAGGTCTCTAAACCAGCCATGGCTCTGGGAATCTCACTCCCAAAAATGTGGAGCATTGGCAAAGGCTGAGTAGGGGAGAGCAGGGAGAAGAGAGAGGCCTTAGAGCACCTTCCAGTACCTAAAGGGGGCTTAAAAGAAAGATGGAAAGGACATGTAGTACGACAAGGAGCAATAACTTTGAACTGAAAGAATGGAGATTTAGAACAGATATTAGGAAGAAATTATTTATTATAAGGGTGGTGATGTCAGATTGTGGACTCTGTGGAAATGCTCAAGGCCAAGTTGGATGCAACTTGGAGCAACCCGGTCTAGTGGAAATTGTCCCTGCCCATGGCAAAGAGGTGGAATGAGATGATCTTGAAGGTTCCTTCCAACCCAAAACCTTCTGGAATTCAATAAGAATTAAGTGCCAGAAAATTGCCTTCAGGGTGTGGTGGCCATGTAATGCTTGGCCTTCTAACAGTGTGGAATAATGAACCTGAGATGACCCTGTAGTTGCCAGAACTTCTTTTGTGTGGGTTAGAGAATGAAGTGAGAGGGAAGAAGATGGGAATGGGGGTTTCTGTGGAGCTTAAAAAAGAAGTGAAAGATGTCATCATACCCATTTTGGCTGCCTTGCACAATTTCTGCTCTGGCTGGGGGTGGGAGCCCGGGTAATGCAGAGATTTAAGCTGGTAATCACAGGGAGGAGGACATTTGAGGGCCTAACAGACCCACATAGTCTCATCTACCACAGAAATTGGTCATTTCCTAAATCTTTTGTAGAAGACACTAGAGAATGGGTCCGTTTTTTTTATTGCCTGCTCTCATTCTGTCACTGCTCTTTTAATTTTCTTTATCTATAACATTAATAATCCTAAAGGTATTTTTAGTGGGTTCCCTAGGAGATATATATCTTCCAGTCTATGTGTTTCCTTGAATACCAACAGTTGAATATCCTGATATCATAATTATCTGCTAAAAATGATCTAACTTTTTTTTTCCCCATAAAGAGTCTCCCACTAAAAATATCCAATAAAATTTGTTTTCTAAATTACCTCCATCCTGTGAAAGTGCCTGTGACAGAAAATAGTTTTTAAAATGTCATTTGTTGCTGCTAAATTTTCAAATTAACTGCAACTTTAATGAGAATTATTGCTTCAGACAATCCCATATGAGATCTTCCAAACTTTTATATGTTGATATTTGCCAGCTACGTTCATCTTTCATAAATCAGAGTGCAGAACTATTCACTAGCTTTAAGTGTGAAAGCTCATTTGCTTGTTTGTTTACCAAAAATATGTAAAGAGCCTCTTTTTTACTGAACAGGCGTTTACTCAGCAAAGCATTCAAACCTTTGATGTTCTTTGCAGTTTTTTTCACCGAGCCCAGCTTGAGCAACTGTAAATTTTGGCTCACATTGCTGGTACCTATTTTTGCATCCACCTTCTTGAAGCCCACACCTTGTTAACACAGCGCTCACAACTGGGCACAGTCACAGCAAGAATCACAGAAGGGTTTGGGTTGGAAGGGACCAAGATGATTTGCCATGGACTGGGACACTTTCCACTGTCCCAGGTTGCTCCAAGCGCCATCCAACCTGGCCTTGGACACTTCCAGGGATGGGGCAGCCACAGCTTCTCTGGGCAACCTGTGCCAGGGCCTCCCCACCCTCATAGGGAAGAATTTTTTCCCAATATCTGATCCAAGTCTACACTTCACCTTAAAACCATTCCCCCTTGTCTTGTCACTCCAGACCTTTGTCCCAAGTCCCTCTCCAGCTATCCTGGAGACCCTTTAGGCTCTGGAAGGGGCTCTGAGGTCTCTCTAGAGCTTTCTCTTTTCCAGGTTGGACTCCCCCACCTTTCCCAGCCTGGCTCCATGGCAGATGTACTTTCTTAGGCATCTTTGATCCCATGAGAGGACCGCAACTCTTCTCCCAAGGCCACACAGATTCTTAATAGTCTCGTGCATAACATTACCTCAAGGCTTTAGCTTTTTTTTGGTAATCCAAATAAATCCATCAGGACTTCAGCTCACAACCCTTTGCACTGGATTCTTGATGATTATTATGAGATATGAGATAGCTCATATTATGAGATATGAGATATGGGTTTCCCCTCCAGAGGACACTGTTTATTTTCTCTATTGCACCACTCCATCAATTTTCCTTCTATGGAAATGACACCTTCCTGGACAGCTCTTTTGACACCTTTTTTAATGTGTTTTTTAAAATTATGTATTTAGTTAAAAAAAATTGATATCAGGGTCATTTGATACCTTTATAAAGCTAAACTTTAATACTGAAGTTACGCATTTCATAAAATCATGAACTCATAGAATTAGAGAATGGTTTGTGTTGGAGGGGACCATAAGCATCATTCAGTTCCAGCCTTCCTGCCATTGCAGTGAACCTTCCACTGGACAATAATCTATGCCAGAATAACTACAATTATTAATTTGGGGGATAAACTGGAGCCCAGAAACATTCTTTCAGTATACTCTGCATGCAAAAAGTCTATTGCCTCTCATTGCTATTGTATTAATTCATTGCATTCAGGCTGCAGCAGCATCCAGACACTATATCAACATCCTGCTAAAGGACAAACCCTTCCCCAAAGAGCTTAATACTGTACCAGTTTTATCATATTGCTGAACATCAATTATGCTCCAGCTGCTCTCTCCACAAAGGTAATAACTCTGTCCTTTACAGGCAGGGTCTCAGGCAACTTTCTCATATCTCAAATAAAAAGTCTTTAGAAAACCGATCTGATTCCAGATTATTACAGGACTGGGGAAACACTGACCTTGCACTTTTAAGTATATGGCTTAAAGAGGAGGGTGAAATAACACCCAAACTTGCTGTACAGGGAGAAAGTATCTTTGCTCTTCCCTCACCCCTTTTCAACAAAGCTTTTTCCACCTGATATTTCCTGGGCAGGCAAAGACTTTGAGGAGAAGGAAGCAGGAACAAGTAGCACAGGGGAGATAAGACAGCAGTGATATAAAATGAAGGTACAAGGTGCCCCCAGCCCTGCATAATCAATGCCCTAAATCAGCCGAAACATTCTGCCCAGGTTCAGAAAAAGCAGCAGTTTCAGGAGGTGCTTTGTTTGCCTTCTGCTTGGCCAGGGAGAAATTTGACAGTTTGGAGCAGTAGCTCAAACTAACAAGTGTCTGTGTCCTCACTCTGCAGGAGAGACAACAAGCAGGCAGTGAATTTATGTGCTGGTGAAAAGCACCTTATTATTTTCAGCAGTAAATTTGACTCTGCAGACAAAGAGCTTGTATACTTTGGCTCACAAGCATCAATGCACACTTGCATGTGAGAGTGCAAACATGCCAATATTGAAATGTTTGCATGACAGCAGAGATAAGCCCCGAGAAATGCATTTGTAGAAGAAGAGACCATCAAGATCATCTCAATCCAACCCCCTGCCAAGGGCAGGGACACCTTCCACTATCCCAGGTTGTTCCAAGCCCCATCCAACCTGGCCTGGGACACTTCCAGGGATGGGGCAGCCACAGCTTCTCTGGACAAGCTGTGCCAGGGTCTCAGCACCCTCACAGAATTCAATAATTCAGTTTCAGAAGTCAAGAATTTGTTCCTAATACCTAATCTGTAAATGCAAACCTGAACTCTTTTGGATTAAAGCCATTACCTCTTGTCCTATCATTCTCAAGGCCATGTACAGTTAAGGGTAAATCCCTGTATAAACATGGAAATCAGTAATGCAAAATCTCAAACAACTGCAATGCAGCTGCCAGGCTGTGGGGAACTACCTTTTTCTAATAGTAACCAAACCAATGACTTCCTCAAAACAGGAGGTTCATTAAAACACGGGACAGTTTCTTTCAAGAAAAGTTATTATTTATTTATCCTAATAACTATTCAGGCTTATTCCTTCAGGTGTCTGCAAATTCCAGAACAAGAAACAAAATGCTCATTTCTGGACAGCAGTGGCTACATCGTCCAACTCACATAATTAAAGGAAATGCTTATTTTCAGAAGCACAAGGCTCAGATCTGTGGTTCTTTCAGTGCAGTCCCACCTGTCAGCTGGCTGGGGTAGCTATCAGACTGTATTGTTTCTGTGTTCACTGTGGCTCAGGCCCAATCACAGAAAATCCCAGCGGACTGGGCTGTGAACACACTTAAAACCAGTCCATGCAGCTGGGCTCGTGGGCTCTCTGCTCCCTTGGCTCCGGGACCAGGCCTGCTCAGGGCCCTCTGCTATCTCAGATTCCTGCAGTGGTAGAGGAGATGCTGGAAGGTAACTCAGTAAAGGAATTGGTAATTTCCAAGTGCACAGATTCCATTGTCTTCACCAGCACTCAACTCATTCAACAACGCCCAAACAGCCAAAAAGGAGTTGGTGGCTGCAGAAGGACATATTAGCATCAGTATGTGGCTGTAACTGCTTTTTTGCTTTGTTTTGCACCAGAACAGCTTTCCTACATATGGCAGAGCTCATCCCAGTGATTGATCGGCCTCATTTGACTTCCCAGTTCCACAGCTGATGAAGATTTTGGGGAGGAAGTCCATGCAAGCACCAGAGAGAGGCAAATTGGGTTTTCATGGCCCCATGCTACTTTATCCAATTATGCTTCCCCATGCAAGGGCATCCCACTGGGGGCTCACCCTTGGATTCACTCTTCTTAATGACATTCAATCATTTTGTGCTGAAGACAGTCATTTTCATAGCTGCTTGCATAATAAATTCAGAGTTACATGCTCACTGGTTCTCTAATTACACCCCATTCCTGCAAAACAAAATGATTAAAGTGAATTTTCACAGAAAAAAAAAATTGTGAGTCAGCACTTTTATTTTACTGATAAAGTTTGGCCATGTTTGGTTGTGTTTGATATTTTCTTCTGCAAACTGAAAGCTTGTATTTAAAGGTTAGAACACAGAAAATGATTGAGCCAGTGGATAATTGTCCAGTGAGTTTGCAGGACATTCTGAATTTCACTCCTGGCCTAAAATGATCTCAGTGACCCTGAGAAAGTAAATCTGCATGGAATTTGGAGTTTGTGATACTTGGTTATGCAGAGGTAGCAGGACTCATGTAAACTCAAGGAGTTCCAGACCTGGAGACACCAAAAAATGTGAAGAAATCATTCAGTAACTGTCTGGTAGATAATGGAGAATGAACCATTCATCTATATTTAGTTCAGTCCAATCACACACCTTGACATCAGAGAATTAAATCTGGGAAGCTCCAGAGGAGGTGGTGGAAACCATCAGACCTACAATCACAGTGATTAGACTTCCTTCTATTTTAAGTAACCAGTGCTGAGGTTTGCAAGTGGCTGCTGGCTCAGAGCTTTTCTGGACCTCTTGGGTTGACAGATGTGATTGAAATTGACTTTGCAGTGGTTAGGTTGAGGATGCAATTTTGGGTGTAGAGCCACTGGAATTGGTTGTACCAGGTGTTGATTGTGGCAACTAATTGCAAGATGTGAGATTAACACAGCTCAGATTCTAAATACAGTTGATCGTGGGAAAAAAAAAATAACCAAAGGGATAAGCACAAACAAGAAAGCTCCATTAGGAGGGGTCTGCCAGCCTTCCTAACACATTCCCAATGTCCTACAAGCCTTCTGTAAATGGCCCCAAAGCCCTCCAGCACTGCTGGCTACAGGAGCTTGGAGATTTAGGACAGAATTGTCCCAGTGGAGAAAATACGCCTATGACCTTGCTATGGTTACCCAATGAGTCCCTACCACTGCCCTCCTGTCATGCAAGGGAATATTTTCATTTAATTATTTGTGTACACAATCAAGAGACTCGAAAAAATAGAGGTGGAGCTCTAATTTAAAGGTTTTCCATACATAACCAAGTGATAGGCTTTCCTTTCCAACTTGAAAATTTTGGTTAAAGCCCCCGGTGCAATCAAAATTAAATCTTATCCTAGCCACGAGCCACATATGCCAACACAGTTTCTATTGCAGCTCAGAAAGACTCTTCCAAAATATCATTAAATTATCTCACATGGCTACAGCCAGGAGTGTGTCTATGGTAGCAGGGAGCTCAGTGAGGGTTTTATCCCTTAAAATCAATTTAGTTTTCCCAGAAAAAAAACTGCTGCAGTGTCTGTACCCGAGGAGGTCCTTTTGGTACAATCTGCTGCAAAGGCTTGGCCTGAGGTGGGATTCATCCCACCTAACACATGGGAGAGGTTTTGTTTGATCAAATAAAGATGGAGATGAGATGATCAATGTCCTAAAAGCCCCTGGCTCTGCTGACTCACTCTTCCTTGACCTTAAAAGGAGCACTGATGGCCTCAAACATTGGCACTTCCAGAATAGACACCACCGTTTACTCATCCAAATCCTGCCCTAATCAAGTCCAGCTCACTTCACCCAGCTTCTTTCCACACCCACACAGAACTTATCTGCCCTTACACATCCATTTTGCCTCCCTCAGCTCTGGCAAAAACGTGGTTACATTGGTAGACATTGACATGGGGGGAAAAAAAAAATCCGTCTCCTTCTCCTGCTGGCAGAGATCTTGTGGACCCAGTGAGCATAAACTGAGCTCAACAAGCCTGATATAACTCAGGAAAAATGGATCAAAATGCAGGAGTTTTTCTTCTGGAAGGGCAGTTGGTACACCTGCTGTGGGGACTTCACCCTGGGCTGCAGTTGGTGGTGGCTGCAATGTTGAAATGGTTTTGATTGTCCTCTCTGTGTCTCACTGCAGACCTCCTCCCCAGACCTCACACTCCCAGCTCCTTCAGTTTTAAGCCCCTACTGGAAAGCTCTGTAGTCCTTGAGGGCATGTCAATAAAGGAACAAAGTGAGTGTGATCATTGCTGTGTGGATGGAGGATTTATGCCACCACTGTTTGTTTCCTACTGCTGGATTCTGTCACCTCCCATCCCTCATCTTTGTTGCTTTCCGACATTGTAAATTCTTCCCAGCACAGAACTTGCTCTCTAATTTTTCTGTTAAATGTCTAGTCTACAAATGAGTCCCAGCCATCCTCATTAACAATACTTTGTACTTATTCCTTCATAAACTGATGGATGAAAAGCTCCATAAAAGCACACACACAAAAAAAATATTATTTCCCCCAAGAGGAGGGTTTGCAAAGTCATTGCTCAAAGGAAGCCAGCAGACTTTCCCATCTAACTCAAATCCAACACAGCACAACTCTGTTGCCAGAAGCATATCTTGTTTTCCTCCTTTTTGTTTTTCTTTTTTAATTTTACTTTATCTGCTGGTTGATTCACTTATGAAATTAAAGAAGATTATAATTTTAACTCTTTGGTTTTAGAGCCACAAGCAAGGAAAACTACGAGAGCTGCCATCTGCAAATTGCAAGAGACATAAAACAGTGTAAAATAAAGGGAAGAATATGCATTTTCCACTTAGCAATATATTTCAGCAGAAGATTAATTTGCTGCCTGACACTTGATGCTTATTGTTTGCAAACTCCAGATCTGCAACTGCAAATCAAGCTGAAAAGCATCATCTAATCAAAGAGGGAATAATTTAGCAAGAAACCACTCAGATCTGTCTTCCTTTCAGGTTACCCATGTGCATGCACATGAAAACAGAGATCCACTAACCTGGTGCATATCTGTGTCCCTGACAGCCTCCTTGGACAAACTGCGACTCACTGACCTTTATTTCAGGTGAGGGGAAGAAGTGCTGATGCCCTTTCACAAGGACTCAAGAAAACACCCATTCCTTGAGCTCTGCCAACTCACATTTCAGAGAGTTGCATCCAAATGGAAACGGAAGAGAAAATCTAAAAGAGGGAGCAAGTGAAAGCGAGATCCTTCGCCTGGTTTTTAAGATGTGATGGTTCAGGTGAGAAGCTGACACAGTGATCCAGGAAATTCCTCTCCCCCCACCTTTCCATACATGTAAGATGTTATTAAAAGTGTGAACCTGCAGTACAGCCTTGAGCACACTGCAGAAAAAGCACTTTAAAAAAAGAAATCTAGACTTGTTTGAACCCTATTAAATCTTTGCTCCACTGGTTCTAAGCCTGTCCAAGTCAACCTGAATGATTATTGTTATTATTAACAGAGTGCAAAGTGGGAAAAGAGACGATTTTTTATTTAAATAGGTTATTCTGCCTGCAGCTGGCTGTGCTGCAGAGGCCTGGCACCAGTTCATATTACAGGCATTACCAATTCCTTGGAGCTTTTCATGGGAGAAGCTTGCTCTGACATTCTCATTGAGTCTTCTCTCCCCTCTTTATCACCCATAGATTGGATGATGTCCTCTCACAGCCATAACTGCAGTTTTAGAAGCCATCTATGCACTTTTGTCCTCGTGTTGGGACTTTTCTGTGGGATTTCTGTTTCCTGCTGCTTGCCAAATAAATAATTTTTGTGATTTCAATAAGACTTTTCTCTCCTTTCCTACCTAATAAAGTCAGCTGTGGCTCTGTAAAACTGTAAGAATTGAGCAGGAAAACTTCAAATAATAGTACATTAAAATAAAAATACTGTGTCTGATCAAAAAACAATTTCAGCCCATGTTTTGACTGAGAGTGGTTACAGAGTGCAAAAGAAAGGCAGCCAGACTCTGATACTAAACAGTGTCTTAATAAACTTCAACAGATTTTTTCCCATTATTTTTTCCCTAGAAACAGCCCCATCCCATGGCAAGGAATGCCACAGCTCAACCACACTGCCTGTGAAGAACCTGCTACATTTCCTCATCCCTGCTCCACACCCATCGTGACTTTAGCCTGGAAAAAAAAAATGCTCCTTAAAATGTCTTTTCCATGACCAAAGTGTGCACATCTATTTAATCCTTTTCTGTGCTGCTGCAGCTGTTCCTTATCATCCTTCTGGCATCTTCTCAGAGCCTTTTCCAGGGCCACTAAAGCCTTTTGAGAGGGGACGGCAAGCACCAGACACAATATTCAAGCTGCAGGTCCAAAATGCAAATTTCTTCAGTGGCATTATGATGATTTCTGTTTGGTTTTCTATTCCCTCCTTAATAATCCTTAACATTCAATTTCCTCTTTTGATTGCTACAGAACAATGAGCTCATAATTTCATTCAACTGTTCATTATAAGACCCAAATGCCATTCCTGGGCAGCAATAATCAGCCCAGAGCCCATCACCATGCACAGAGTTGAAACTGTTGTTTTCCTTGTGTGCAATGCTTGGATTTAATGCCAGTGAATTCCACCCTGTGTTTTATTACCCAGCAATCAAAAATTCTTCATGGGTGGTGTCAGGAAGCTCCAAGTCTGGGCTGATCCACAAGGGAAGGTGGAATGAAACACAAGGGCAACAGCAAGGCAGGGAGGGACTTCTCCTTCACCAGCAGGGTGAAGGAATTTTGTAGAATCATAGAATTATTAAGGTTGGAAAAGGCCTCTAAGATCATTAATCAATCACTAAACCATGGTCCATCACTAAACCATGTCCCTGAGCACCACATCTACACATATCCTTAACACTTCCAGGAATGGGGATTCCTCCACTTCTCAGGGCAGCCTGTTCCAATGCTTGACCATCCTTTCAGTGAAGAAATTTCCCCCATTATTCAAAGAAAACCTTCCCTGGAGCAAATTGAGGCCTCTTCCCTGTATGTGAGATTTTCTGAACAGAATTTACTGCCCCCTCACTTCTCCCTTGGGGAGAGAGCTGGGGTATGATTCTTTCTGGTCCAAACACTCCTTCTTATTTTCTTTGCAGCCTTATTTAAAGGTGGGTGTTTGAGCCTTGCAGTCTAATCGAGCAGTTTACAGCCTGCCCAGCTGACAGCAATAATTTGGCATCATAAGTTTGCAGCTCCTTTCAATGTGTGTGATGTACCAGATCCCAGAGTGTTTCTCCTAAAGTATCTCAGAGATGTTTGCTTTTCATATCAGTGAGTGTTACAGAAAAACAAAAAAAACCCTGAATACTCCCAACTCTTTAACCAAGACAAGTAGAAAATCCTCCCATGTAGCCAGCTAAAGTTATTTATAAATTTATTCCCTACAAATGTAGCCACTTGAGACAGGTTATATTAACACTTTTCCAGGTTGGACTCCAGGAATCCTTGAAGGAAGGGCTGTGCATGAAGTCTTCTTCTTGATGACATGGCCAGAGGTTCAAATAAAGTCTTAATTTGGAGGCAGACCCATGTGAAAAACTGGAAGGTGGGGTAGGTATGGATGCCAAAAATGAAGTACAACTAAAACTTCCCTTAGGTTGCCCAGAGAGATTGTGGAGTCTCCCTCGCTGGGGATATTCCAGAAGTTCCTGGATTCAATCCTGTGCCATTTGCTCTGGGATGGCCCTGGTTGAGCAGGGCTGTTGGACCAGATGATCCCACTGTGGTCCCTTCCAGCCTCACCCATTCTGTGATTCTGTGTTAACAGGAACCCTCTCATCTTTGGTGCAGGGATTCCAGACCAGCTCCCCAGAGCAGGGCAGGGAAAGGCTTTGGCAAACAGAGGCACAAATAATGGTCAGAGAATCTACCATGGGAAAAAAAAAGTGCCAGTGAGATTTGCTTCTATAAAAACCTCATATTGTTCCCACTTTAGCAATAACCCAAGATTCACCCCAGGGGAAGTAGAACAACATTGCCCCAGCACCATTTAAGGTGCTATTAAAATACTGTTTAAGGGGATTTGGGAAAACAGGTAGGGAAATTATTCTTATCATAGGAAAGTGCCCAAGGAGATGGGCATTTGGAAATGTGCTGGAAGATGGGTTATTGCAGTGCTGTTACTAATGACTACAATACATCATTTCAACTTGTTGACTTTTGTTTCTTTAATTTCCAGATTATCCGGCTGTTGCTTATCCTCCACCCATTCTGGGAGTAAACAGAGACATGTGCTTGAGCTGCAAAAAAGTTACTTTCAGCAGAAATTAGCTTGTGTGGATTTTCCCTGTTTTTTTCTGTTTGTTTGTTCTGTGGTTTGTTGGTTGCTTTTTTTTTTTTTTTTTTTTTTAGAAAATAAAATCTTTCAGCTTTACCTGTCAGTTTTACCTTTCAATTTCCTTTTGCAATTTCCTTTTGCAATTTCACCTTTGTAATATTTCAGTGATTTCAGAAAGTATTATATCTATTCTAGAAATATGAGAAATGCTGGCAAAGGGTAGTTGAAATCTCTTGCATAAAACTCCAGGGAAAGTCTCTGAGAGGTCTCAGAGGAGGAGCTGCTGCTTGGGAGGTCCAGCTCAGAGCACTCAGTGTGACTGAAATTATGGGCTCTGACCAGGTTCCAGCAAGAGGGGATTTTTTTTTACACCTTATTGAGATCTCAGGCAGAGAAATCTTCTGGGATTGCTTTGGGAAATCTGACTTTCTTTTCCTTTAGAATCACAGAACAGTTTATGTTGGAAGAGATCTTAAAGATCATCCAGTTCCAAACCCCTGCCATGGGCAGGGACACCTTCCACTATCCCAGGTTGCTCCAAGCCCCATCTGACCTGGCCTTGGACACTTCCCGGGATGGGGCAGCCACAGCTTCTCTGGGAAACCTGTGCCAGGGCTTCAGCACCCTCACAGGGAAGAATTTCTTCCTGTTATCTAATTTAAATCTGCCCTTCTGGAAGGATCTTGAAGAAGTTCTGAAATTCACTGCCAACCTCAGCTGCAATAACTGTGTTCAACTCTTCTTCAGATGAATAGCTCAGGGAAAGATAGGAAACCCCCCCAAAAACCCCAGGAAGGCTCCAGTGGTCTTGGCGAGACTGTCCAAAGTTCCCCTGTAAAATATAAGATCCGGGTCTATCTGCTATTTTTTCCTTCTTTCCTTTGGAAGACACCCCAGGGGGTTGAAACAGGATGATCTTCAGGGTCCCTTTCCATTCTATGGTTTTGTGATTCTTTTTCTCTCACAAGAGCTCTCACTTTTTTTTTTTTTTTTTTTTTTTTTTTTTTTTTTTTTTCAGGGAGCAGCTCTGTTTTGAAAGGGCCATGAATCACATCCATCAATCTTCAGGAGAAAAATAATCAACAGATGGTTATTTAAGATCACATGGTGCCACTCAGATCAGGAGATGCAGAAAGAAACAAACTCTCTTTCCCTCTTGCTTACACTTCACTGAAGTCAAGTGTTCAGTCGTTTTCAGCCTGGGAGGAAACACATGAAACCACCAGTGCTTTGTGTGTGTGGTACCAAAATCAGGCCACAAAGCTCCAGCCTCAATCAGAAAAAAGTCTCTACCCCTTCTTAAGTAGAAGGTGAAAGACAGGAGTGTTTTCAGACAACATAAAAGAAATACTGGATTGCTGAGGACCAAATAGTTTGATCTCAATATGTGGTGCACAACCAGCAGCTGTTTCTCAAGCTGGCATCTTCTATTCCCAACAACATCAGCAAGGCCACATCCAATTTTAATGCCAACAGATGGGAGGGAGAATCCTGAAAATGTATATTAGACATCTCTTATTGAGGTATTTTAGATGAGCTATTAGGATTTTTTTATTATTATTATTTAATTTAGTTATGCTATTTTATTATTAATTACATATTTTATATAACAGTATTACATTTTTATATCATAATATTTAATTATTATATTATTTTAAATAAGATATTAGGATTAAATCCTTCCCTGTGAGGATGGTGAGGCCCTGGCACAGGTTGCCCAGAGAAGCTGTGGCTGCCCCATCCCTGGCAGAGTCCAAGGCCAGGTTGGATGGGTCTGGAAACACTCTGGCCTAGTGGAAGGTGTCCCTGCCCATGGCAGGGGGTTGGAATGAGATGATCCTTAAGGTCCCTTTCAACCCAAACCATTCCGTGTTTCCAGATATTTTCATCTGAGTTTCAAGTGAGCATCAGAGGTACCAACAAGCCAACCATCACAGTAAGGTGTTAACTTAGAAAATGGCTGCAAATTCTGACTATTTTTGCTTTGGGCAGCTTATTTTTAAACCCCAGACAACTACAAAAGATGGAATTTGTCCTTGGATATCTATTACCCTCCTTTGGTTTATGTTTATACAAAACTGGACCTATCCAAGAGGGGAACCTAGGGCACAATAGAATTTTCTCCCTGCTTTGGAGTGAGCTGCAATTAAAGTTGCCAATGGGCCCTTGATATCATGGAGAAAAACGGTTTTGGGGTCTTTTTATGTCAGAGTATCCAAGTCCAGGCAAGTGAATTAATCCTCCATGACAACAAGAAGCCACTTGATGCTATTACAACAGTTAAAAATGAAACTGTTCAAAAAGTGATGGCCCTTTGATTGAAAAATCCTTAAGCAGGTGGTAGGATTTGAGGTAAGCATTTTGGTCTCATTGGTGTTTGGGGTTTGTTTCCTGGGAAAAAATGGAACTGTAGCTACAAAAAAAAAATTATCTCAAAAATATTTTTTCAAAGTTCTTTTCTGAGCTGATTTCTAAAGAATGAAAAAGTTCATGGTCTGGAACACAGAGACAAGGTCCTGTAAAAACCTGTCACTGAAATGTTCTTAATGTTGTGTGGAAAAATACAAAAATTCCCCACACACACACCAAAGTCCCCCAAAAAACCCAAACCAAACCAAACTAGACAGTATCTAGGAGGCCAGAAGAGATCTGTAGAATTGCTTACCTGGGGGAAATAAAGCATGTTCAGGAGATATTTTTGAGCACTTTATTGGGAAAATAATCTTCCAGTTTCCAGCAGATTTTAGAAATCTATGTATGTCCTGCAATTCCATGCCCTTCATTTATTCCATTGCACATATGAAGGATGAGGAGCACGTCCTGGGTGCCTCATTGTACCTTGGCCATTTGTTTCAGCCAGAGTTTCCTACCTGAGTATGGAAAACGTTCAAGTTTCAACTATTTAAACCCAACCTGCCACCTGCTCTTCCCACAGCTGTGGGGTGAGACTGCAATTGCAGAGTTCTTCAGAACTTTCCTGTCATTTCCATCCTGCTCTCGTGAATGATGTTTTTTTTCCTTCCTTTCTTTCCTTCATGCTTTACCTCCTCCCAGTGACCGTCCGCTTCAAAATGCACATTGGAACAGGACAAAAATTCATTCCAGATAATCACTCCCAGTTCCCAAAGCCCACCTGAATCACCCCAACATCAGTGTCTGTCATGAGTAATGCATGGGATGGAACCACACACAGTCTGTTCAAGGCACTGAAACCATGGAAACGCTCCTGACGTGAGCTGCTCCTTGGGATGATCAGAGCAAATGGTGGCTGAAGGAAGCTTGTCTTGTCTGCCTCTGTTGCTCCAGGCCAGATCATTATAAAATATGAAACATTTCAGTTGTCAGACTTGAGCTCCACAAGGTTGTTGACAAGTTTTGGTTAACAGAAAAATTTAACAAAGTCCAGAAATGGGCAATTTTGGAGTTTCATCAATGAAATCTAAACACTTTGAAGAGGGAGCATGGATACTGGGACAAAATTCTTCTCTGGGAGGGTGGTGAGGCCCTGGCACAGGTTGCCCAAAGAAACTGTGGCTGCCCCATCCCTGGAAGTGTTCAAGGCCAGGATGGATGAGATGTGGAGTAATCCAGGCTAGTGGAAGGTGTCCCTTCCCATGTCAGGGGGTTGGAATGAGATGGTCTTTAAGGTTCTTTCCAATACAAACCATTCTGTAACTCTGTGATCTCTGGTCTGACTCCGTGGAACCAAACCACCTTCACAACCTTCAGCTGGCCTTGGAGGCACAGGAAAGAAGTTCTTCCTTGTCTCCTTATAGAATTTCCTGGACATCAGTTCCTGCCCGTTCCTCTTGCCCCGTTGCTGGGCCCCACTGAGCAGAGCCTGGCCCCTCTCTGACCCCTCCCTGAAGACAGTGACAGGCAGGGATGAGGTCCCCTCTCAATTGTCTCAAAGCTAAAGTACCATGCTCATGATAATTAGACCAGTAACAAGCACAGCTTAGATTTAATTTCCCACTCCTCGATGTCCCACTCCCCCCAGTCCCAAAATCAATCTTTCCATCCCTTGGGCATCATCTTTTCCATGCTCAGAACAGAACACCCATTCCCAGTACACCTGATACCTCTCCTATCTATTTGGAAGTGTTCCCTCTGCCCCCTCTACTTTTAGGGCACATTTAAATGATCCAGAGCAGCCAATGCATCTAAAATCTACATGATTTGGCTTGGAAGCAGCAGCTAAAATTAGTCTGTACTGTGAAAGTGTAGAAAGGAGAGAAACTCAGGGCAGATATCCAGTTATTTTACAGCTTCTTGAGTCATCCATGTGGAAGCAGCAGCAGCTGGGTGACACGGAGTGATGCAAACACTGCACTGGAAAGATCCCAGTGCTAACAACAGCTCACATGCATGGAGGGTCTTTCACTATCCAGCTTCAAAAGGGATCAAAAAGAAGTAAAGCACATTCTTGGAGTGCTTTACCCCTTCAGTGATGTGGGAGAAAGGCTGGATGGATAGATTCCCAAAACATCTGCAGGCTTTGAAGGACATTGCTACTCAACAGCGATGAAAGAAAACCTGGAGCAACATCAAAGCCTGAGTTGGTGAACTCCGGAGCAACTTTTCTCACCTGAGTAGGTCCAGAAGAAGTTGATACAGAGTTTTAAATAAACATTTTTTTTAAAATGAGTGTCTTCCAAAATCTTCCTCAGCTATGCAGCCTGGTGATGTGTCTGAGCACAGTTGGGAATAGACCCCAAAACTGGATGTGAATCAGTGTTTGGTCAATATTCCTTGGTTATGTTTCACTTCTTACCTCTTCCTTTACCTTATGTCTGGTGTTCATGAGCACAGCTTGACTTCTGATCTCACTCCAGCAAAGAAATTATGCCAATTTTCAGTGTATAAAACTTGAGATGAAGCAGAGCAAGACACAACCCTACTGAGTAATGGGCATGTCTAGCAATCATTTGAAGTTTCTGCTCCTATGTAGTTATTTAATACCCAAAACTCTCCACAATTCTTCATTCAGGAGAGGCAGCCAAACAGTGCTGCACATTGCAAATTATTCCAACACAAAGATGTTTTCCAGGTAATTACTGCTATTTAAATTATCCTGCATATACAGCATGAGTGGCAGATATTAAAATGAAGAGATGACTTAATAAGTTCTAGCTATCCAGATGTGTCATTCTTTTAATAAGATAAAAAAAAAAGTGTGGTTATATTTCAGACTTACCAGGTGTACAGTAAATAAAATTAGTTTATTGTATTTCAAAATCCTTGTAAGCAATATTGCCCCTGCTAGAATTAAGACAAATGACACCAATAAAATAAGCAGATTAGGATATATTGTTTTTTAGGTGTTGAATCAAAAGTGTGTGTAACTTGTTGACATGAACATTAAAATCGTTGTGAATGAAAAAATCAACTCCCATTAAAATCTAGTAGAGGGTGTCCCTGCCATGGCAGGGGGGCTGGAACTAGACAATTTTTAAGCTCCCTTCAACCCAAACCATTCTATGATTCTATGAAAATTAATGATTAAAGAGGCAAAATCACAGTGAATGAGAATTGGGCAGCTTTGAGAGAATGGAGAAAAGAATTCCTGGTACCTGTATTTCTGTTGAGGCCGCACAGCAAATATTTTTAAAACAGGGATTTCAGCTGCTACTCAGATACACCGTAACTGATCCACTGATAGACCTCAAGCAAAGCAAAGACCCAGGGAGTAATGGCATTTTAAGACTCTCTCTTGCAGCTAGAGCTGAGAATTGATCTTTTTTCATCAGTCATGAACACAAGAAAAATAGGGGATTGCTCCTGCACCTCGCAGCTGAGGCTGAAGCTGGGGAATAACCAGACAAGCTGGGTTTATCCCAGTACAATGTGTTTAGATTTGTCTCATTGCAAGGTCAGGTTTTAACAAACAATGACAACAATAGACAGGGAAGGGGATTGCACCTTGCAAAACATGTTCAGCCAGGCAAGAAGAGCCCTGCTAAAATGGGAAATGCAGTCTTGGATGTCTGGGCAGGGAAGCCCTGAGTGGAGACAATTATTAATGCACCCAGCTCTAAAGCACCGCGTCTGCTCCTGCTGTTCCCCACTGCAGAAGAAGCTGAGAAACAGGAAAAGGCTCAGGCTGAAGGTCTTCACTGGCATGACCTCAAAAACTGGAGGGATCAAAGAGTTTGGAAGAAAAGAGAGATTGGATCATCGATGTTTGGGAGTTGCAAGCAAACCTGCACTCCTCTTTTGGATGAGATGAAGAAATTGTTCTTTTTAGGCAGCTAAATGGGTTATGCAAGACACATTGCCAGGCTGTGAATCTGTTTTAGGGATGGTTTGTTAGAACCACGGAAGGAATAAGTTGAGTGTCTCATTCAACACATACATGGACATAAAAAGCGAGTTTTCTTCTGCTTTCTCTGTCTGTTTGATGCAATCATGAATGTCAGGGCTAAGAATTTTTAATAGTTTCTTTTTGGAAAACTGGGTGCCCTCTTGAGTGGGATTGAATAATCTTCATATATATCCTTTCCCAGAGGGATTGTGGACTCTCCAGCCATGACGTGTCCAAGGCCAGATTGGATGGGGGTCGGAACTGGATAATCTTAAAAGTTCCTTGCAATCCAAACCAATCTATGATTCTGTACATGAAATAGCAGCATAATTTCCATTTAATGCACTAGTTTAGATTATATATATTTGTATATACACACACACATATATATATACACATATATATGTGTGTATATATATATATGGATGCATGCAAATGATATTTTCACAAGAATTTTTTTTAACTGAGAAAGTTAATTTTATAGAATATCAACTATTTTACTCGGGGAAAAAAATAAGCAATTTTCCCCCAATTTTCTGCAACATCATATTTGGCTTTTATTCAGGATTTTCAGGACTGCTTGGGTTCCCATCTTTTCCAGAGCTGACAGTTTGGGATTCAGGCTCCTCAGAGAGCTTCAGACATGTTTGAAAAATATTTAAAGGGAATCCCTTCACAACTTCCTCTAAACTGAGTGTGAGAGTTTCCATTCCACAGGAGATTAGAGCTTCATTCTATCTCAGAATAATTATCTCTAAAAAGAAAATAGAGGGGATTTTTCAGTGGAATTCCCAGGGAGTTCCAGTTTTCAGCCAAATCTATAGATAGACTCAGTTTATTCCGTGATCAGAAATAAACTGTGAATCTTTTTAGCCAGTATGGAGAATCCCTCAAGACTCTGATTTCAATTTCATACAAGAGTCCACAGAAAGTTAAATCCTTGGCAGAAATCCCACCCTTATTCTAAAAATGTAGTGAATCCACCCCTTTCTAGATCCCAGCTTTCTCAGGAGGGCAGAGCAGATCTGGCTGACAAAAAATTGTGTGTGTGTGTGTGTGAACACAACGTTGTTCCATTTTAAGTGTATTTCTTGGTTTAACAAAGGTTGTTGCCTCCACATGCAATTTACTCATTGCCTACAACAAGGATGGCAGTACTGGGATGCCCCATTTGGGCAGGGAAGTGGCTGGATTTGAAATGGGGACTACAAGACGTGGAGAAGAAAGAAGTCAAACTGAGCAGTGCCATCTGCTTCCCAAACTTAGTAAGAAAGAGAATAGAAGCTTAAAATTGTTAAGGCTGAAAAGACCTCTGAGATCATCGAGTCCAACCATTGTGCTCCTAAACCCTCAAGACTTTACGATTTAAGGCCCCTGTTCTGGTCTGAAAACAAAACCAGTGAGAGACTCCAAGTCAGAAATACAATTTATTGGGAAAAGGGAAAAGAAACAAAATACATGCAATAATACAAAAGGAAAACCACTGACAGAGTCAGAATACAACCTGATGCCCCTTTGGCCAGCGTGCTGGTAGCAGTCCAAATTGGAGTGGCTGCAGTCCTCCTGGAGCGTCAGGTGGGGTTCTGTCAGAACAGTGATCCCGTAGAAAGGGTGTAATCTTCCTCTGAATGTCCAGTAGAAAACTCCAGCTGTTTCCTCTTGGGAACCAGTGGGAAGGCTGTTTCTGATGTCCCCAAAACCCAGATTATATCCAGTTAGGAATGCTTGGCTCCTCCCTCTGGGTGGAGCATCTCATAATGGGATGTTATAGTTCTTATCAGTCACAAAGTGATATTATCAGCCCATTATCAGCAGATGTCTCCCCTGAGAGAGGACTGGCTGTGGAAGAGATAAGGAAAACTGCTCTCTTAACAGAAAACAACTGCTACACAGATGACAATAGAAAACATCTTGCTTCTCAATCTGGGACAGGCTTTAAGTTTAAAGAGGGTAGATTTAGGTTAGATATTAGGAAACAATTTTTCACTGTGAGGGTGGTGAGAGACTGGAACAGATTGTCCAGTGATGCTCTGGGCTCCCAATCCCTTGAAGTGTTCAAGGCCAGTTTGGACGAGGATTGGAGCAACCTGGTCTAGTGTAAGGTGTCCCTAACCTTGGCATAGGGGCTGTAACAAGGTGATGTTGAAGGTCCCTTCCAACCCAAACCATTCTATGTTCCTATGATTTTATGAATTAAAAACACCAGTGATAAGCTCATGAACCCCAAAACTTCTGTTCAGAGAGCTTTCTGGGTTGCTGGAGGTGGCTCTTCCACACAACCAGACTGTGTGGTTGAGGGAATAGAGCATGAGCTCTTTCTGCCTGTATTTGTAGTTGGTGGGGGGAAAAATTCTCTGAAAACATCCTAGACCAGCACTGTATGTGAGTTTTGAGGCCCATCTCAGGAAATATAGACCCAAGATTATGTAAAGCATCATGCTGGTGTGGCTCCATGCTGCTATTCTCCGTGTTGCTTGTGTGTTGTATGAAAGTTTCCTTCTGTGTGCAGGCATTTCCTGGGATGGTTCAATTCACAGAATCACAGGATAAATAAATGGTTTGGTTGGAAGGGACCTTAAAGAAAAACTCATTCCACCCCCCTGACATGAAGAGGGACACCTTCCACTAGACCAGTTTGTTCAAAGCCCCATCCAGCCTGGCCCTGAACACTGCCAGGGAGGGGAAGTCCACAACTTCAAATTCCTGAGTATCCTGAAGCGCTCAGTACTAAAATTATCATCCTCAATGCCTCCTGTTGCTCAGCCCTTCTCTGAGGGCCTCCAGCCCATTTGTTGCCTCCTAGGGAGCTTATTTGTCTCTCTACCTCAGGCAACAACAACTTCTGCTCTCAGTGAAGCCTCGCTCCAGCTCTCAGGTTTCTTCGAAAAGGCGTTGGTAAGGGAAAACTGAACAAACCAACAGGGCCTCAGTTCACCTCCAGAAGAACCCCACCTGGCTGCTTCTCCCTGTGCCGTGATCCACATTAAAAAGTCATGGAATCTTAGAATCAAACCATTCTTTATTCCACGCAGGCAGCGGGCCTGAGTCACGCGGCCATGCCTGTCACAAGCGGCAGAGCCGGCATGGGATGCAGAGGCACAAACCATCCCTCTGTACTGTATGATAATCAACAAAAAATTAGCTGCCTAAGGGAACCAGGAAACTCTGCCATGAATGCAGCAATTAGAGACTGAGCCTATTTATTTAACAGGTGTCCCCTGAGCTGGGATGCCAGGCTCTGTTTGCCAAATTTGCAGAGAGAGGAAGACAGCTTGAATAAATACGGGCAAGAGGAGAACAGTCCTGAAGCCATTTTCTTTGTGGATTGTTGTGTTGTTCAGTTTTTTTTTTTTTTTTCCCAGCAACTTTTTATTGTAAGAAAGTCTATCCTAGTTCTTGGCTGGGAGCATTTAGACAGCAGGAGCTGTGCCAAAATCCAGTTTCTCTCCTCGTAGCGGTGCAGAGTCCAGCTCAGCCACAAAGCAAAGTTAGCTCTGCTGGATGGCTTTGTGATTGGTTTGTTTGTTCAGTTTAATTAAAATACAGTATGGGGTACATTTTGGATGAGAACCCATCCCAGGCTGTCAGGGACCAAGAGCCAACAACAGCTGTGCTGAAATGATCTCCTTCCCCATTCCTGTGCAGTGGAAACACAAGTTTCTGTGTCTGGTGCTGCAGCACCAAGAGGCCTTGGATTGTATCCGATGTCACAGCACGAAACATTCCACACAGAGCATCTGGGTGGTCCTCGTTCAAGTTTTGGAGTGTTTTCACACAGTCTGGAGGAAAGGGATAGGAAAAGACATAGAGGAACTGCTGTAGGTGTTAATTCCAGTACAAAGCCAAGCAGCTCAGTTTTCAAAGAAGACACAGAATCACGGAATGGGTCAGGCTGGAAGGGACCACAATGGGGTTGTCTGGTTCAACCTCTGCTCAAGCAGGGCCATCCCAAGGCACAGGGCACAGGATTGTGTCTCCAGACAGTTCTGGAATGTCTCCACACCCTCTCTGGGATCTGTTCAGTGCTTGGTCACTGCACAGGGAAGAAGTTCTGCCTCTTGACCAGGTGGAAGTTCCTGGGCATCAGCTCCTGCCCATTCCTCTTTTCCCATTGCTGGGCCCCACAGAGCAGAACCTGCTCAATTCTCTGACCCTTCCCTGTAGATATTTTAGGTATTGATAAGTTCCTCTCTCAGCTGTCTTCTCAGGGCTGAACAGGCCCCACTCTCTCGGTCTGCACTCATCAGAGAGATGCTCCAGTCTTTTGGGGATGCTTAGAACCCATGTGAATCCTGATCCTCCTCCTGGCACGTCTTCTCAGGAAACTCTTTTCCCATATATTTCCTGTGGCCTTTCAGTCATGCCAGAAAGTCAGTGCAAGACAGAGGAATCAGCAGACTCATGGAGAGGGGCCTGCAGCAGCCCTGCCTGACAACACAAGCTGAAGGCAGTGAGTAGAGTAAACAATCTGCTCATCTGGCGAAAATTGCACAGAGAACATCCCACACAACCACACCAAAAACTCTGTAAGCAGCAGGGAAAAAAAAAAAAAAACAACTTTGTCCAACCAGATGTTTTGCTTCAGAAAGGGAAAGTTTCCAGACACTCTAGAAATTTTTACTGACTGCTCCTTACAAGCTGTAGCAAATATTTGCCAGCTGCACTGAGAAATAATCTGATAAATAAACAAGATTACATTATTTTCACTTAGTTTTTTTGTGTACAAGGCATTGCCCCAGCAATATCAGCTACATAAAGCACACAGATCTGGATGATCACAGCCATCTCCAAGCCATTCATTGCTCATTTCAGTCATGAACAGGGCTGACATTCACATCTTACACAGCCAGGGCAGACATCTGGGAGATGTTCATCCCTGTGGCAAGACAGAGATGTGAAGGTCTTGCTCATTCCTCCATCCTCCAGCAGCTGTGAGCTGAATGGGGACCATTGTGAGCCAAAATCTGCCTCAGGGGTCACTCGGTGGTGGCTGCAGTGATCAGTGTGTGACAGAGGGCAGCTCACTCCAACCCTGCACCACAAACATTTGTGTCACCAGGTGACCCATGGCAAAGGGGGATTCAAAGGCATTTTCCATGGTATGAAATGAGGTAAGAGCAGATTTTGTCTTTCAGCTTTGATGGGGACACAAGCTTGAAGGACAGGGCTGGATCCCCTCTCTGGAGAGTTTGGAAGAGCCCAGTCCTGCTCTTCAGGGGCTGAGTTAACCCACAAATCCATTCCCACACTGTGTTGCTCTGAGCAACCTCTGCCACCACCTCTGTGGCAGAACCTTCTCCTCTCTAATCCCCCAAAACAGCTCCTCAAGGGGGACCATGAAATCTTTGCCCACCCTGTTCTAGAAAGATAGAAGCCAGGAGAGGGAAACCACACCCTGTGCTCCTGCCAGCTGTGATTAAAGAAATAAGGTTTAAATTATTTGTGTTGCCTCTCCAATTTCTACCCTAAAAACCCAGCAAAGCCTGAATTCTTCTTGAGCCCTACTGCAGGGCAGAGAAATGAAGATGTCTCCATAGGAATAGAAAGCTAAAATAGCTGTGTTTCATGGACCTGGCTGCAATGACACTGCCAGTCCCAATTCACAATCTAGTAAAGGGCTCTGTAATTAATTCAAGACACCCAAAGTGTTTTCACACAAATTATCAAGCCTATGGGAGAGGTTTGTGACAGCATTACAAATTCATAGGTCTGGAAGAGAACTCAAGAGGTTGCATATTTTATTTTCCTGTCCCAAAGCAAGACACAGTATTTCTAGGTCACTGTTGATGGATCTTTGTTTAAACTGTTTTTTGGTTTGGTTTTTTATTTTTTTTTTATTTTTTTATTTTTTTTTTTCAAGGCTTCCCATGATGGAGATGTTGCAGGCAATTAATCTCAGTATTTTGCAGTCCTGACCATTGGAAAATCTCTCCTGATATCACAGAATCACAAAATTATTTAGATTGGAAAAGATCTCTGAGACTGAGCCCAACTTTTGACCCATCCCCACCTTGTCTCCCAGCCCAGAGCTCTGATTGCCATGTCTATTTGTCCCTTGGACACCTCCAGGGATGAGGGCTCCATAACCTCCCTGGGCAGCCCCTTCCAATGCTTAACAACCCTTTCCATGAAGAGATTCTTCCTAATGTCCAACCTGAACCTCCCCTGTCACAATTTGAGGCCGTTTCCTCCTGTCCTGTCCTTTGTTCCCTGGAAGCAGAGCCTGATCCCCCACCCCCAGCTTTTTCCTCCTGTCAGAGAGTTCTGCAGAGCCAGAAGGTCCCCCCAAGCCTCCTTTTCTGCAGGCTGAGCCCCTCCACTTTCCTCAGCTGCTCAAACAACCCAGCACAGCCCAAAGCAGCTTAAACTTTTCCCCTGGTTTTCTTCTCCCGTGATAAAACAACCCTTCACAGATTTGAACAGCACCACCACATTCCGCTCAGCCCTCTGAAGGAGATAATTATTTCAATATTTCCCCACAGGTAGTTTTTCCCTGTTGGCTACTCTTTTGGTTCCCACTAGGTACTCCTGAAGTAGGACAAATCTTTCTGGAAATGGAGTGCCCCACTTTACATAATCTCCTCCAAGTGAGGGGTTCCCAGGGGTGAGCAGAGCATCTCTGGCAGGTTACACAGCCTAGAGCTGTGTTCATCTTTCTCATGGCAGCCCAATGTGTTGATCTGTGGGCAGGCTGTGATTCATTACAGCCTCCAGGTGTGGGTTTATTTATTTTTTTTTTTTTTTTTTTTTCTGAGAGCTGATGTCTGATGAGTTGTTCCCAGCCTTGAAATTAATTAGGAAATTACTGAAGTTAAAATTCCTGACTAAGGCCATGCTAGAATGAAAGCAGGCTATAGGGTGAGTGTAGGAACATTTGTTTCCTTGTTGTACATTTTACCATCATGGTCAAGACCTGAATCTTCCTTGCCCAGTCACAGATCTACTGATAATGGGACTTTGGGGGAAAGTAAGAGAGAGGGTATAAAGGGAAGTTCACCTTTCCTCAGTGGTTTTGCCAGATTATTCTCAATTAGTGACATTGTTTAACCCCAGCCAGCAATGCAACCCCACAGAGCTGCTCATTTACTCCTCTCTGGTGGGAAGGGGTAGAGAATTGGAAAGGCAAAAGTGAGAAAACTTGTGGGTTGGGACAAAGACAGTTTAAAAGTTAAAGCAAAAGCCACACACGTGCAAGCAGAGCAAGAGAAGGAAATCATTCCTCACTTCCCGTGGCCAGACAAGAGTTCAGCCATGTCCAGGAGAGCAGGACTCTGCACAAATCCAAACCATAGCCCTACATCAGCTACTATGAAGAAAATTAAATTAACAACCGAAAGCAACACCTTCTCCACCCATTATTCAATGGCATTTACAGCCTGCTCAGGTCCAACATTATCCAACACATTATGTTACCCTGCACCCCCCTTCCCATCATATCATATAATACATAGATATCATTCCTCTAATCTATGGAACAATCCTGTAAAATGTTCATAAAATGCCCATAAAATGTCCACAAATATCCACAAATGTCTATTGAGTTCACTTAGTACATGCCTTTGGGCTCCAGCTGTGATGGTGGTCACTCAGGAAAGGAAAGGTGATGTGTGGTGTGGAGTTTTTGAGCCCCAAACCCAGTTCACTGCTGCACTTGCTGCTTATAAAGCTTGTCCACTGATTTGGGTGGTTCCTGCCAGAATAATTCCTAAAAACATGCAGCCCACAACACAGGTCACAGCAATTTTAAGGTGTTTCCATTACAATCCCCACCCCTGGTCCCCTTAAGTTACAGGGTTTAGTATTACAGTGAGCTCCTGCCTGTGCTCTTAACCCTGACTGGATTTATCCACAGGCTGCAGTCTTTAGGAATGTACCTGCTCCAGCTGGAACCTTATCAATGAGCTATAATCTCTCCATGGTATAGATTTTCCACAGCCACAGTCCCTTTGGACTAAAACCTGTTCCAGCACAGGCTGAGGTCCATCCAGGGATGTACCTGCTCCATCACGGGCTTATCCCTGGCCACAAGCTTTGAGTTGCTCCAGTGTGACCCCATGCACAACCACTGATGCTTTGGGATGCTCCTTCTCCAGCCTGGACTTATTTTTTGGCCACAATCCTTTCAGAGGCGTGGCACAGACAAAACCCCTGTCTTGGATCCTTCAAAAAGAAACTGCTCTGGCGTGGCACAATCACAGCCGCAGATGTTTCAGAGTCTCCTTTTCTCTCATGGACTCACCCACAGGTCATGTTTTCTTTGACTTGAATTCACTCTGGAAGTCCAGAGTGTTCAGTGAAGCAGCACAGGAACAGCAGTGACTCCCTGGCCATCTGCCAGGGCAGGCACATCCCTGCTGCTGTTATCAGAGCATTCCCAGGCACGGCACAGGCAGATAAGGAGCAGAGCAGTGCAAGGAAAGAGCAGCCACTAACAAGCACCGGGCTCAAACAATCACTCAGGCAAGCACAGGGGCTGCCAATTAACAGCTGAACAGTAATAAGAGCCATAAATTCAGTCCAGCACATCCCAGTGTCGTGGTTTAACATGGAAGTGAATGGAACACCCAGTCAAACCTGGTGTTGTCATGAGCCCTTCCTTGAGGGCCACCAAGCCACTCACTCACTCTGCCCTGGTAGGAGAAGGCATCAGAAGGGTAAAAGTGAGAAAAAGAGAGGGTTGCGAAAAAAAGACAATTTAATATGTAAAGCAAAAGCCAAGCACATGAAGAAAGGAAAACAAGGAATTCATTCCCTGCTTTCCATGAGCAGGCAGGTGCTCAGCCATCCCCAGGAAATCTGGTCTCCAGAACATGCAGCAGTAACTTGGGAAGGCAAACTCCATCACTCTGAATGCCCCTCCTTTACCTGTTTTCCTCCCCTTTATATGCTGAGCGTGATGCCACAGGGTCTGGAATCTCCCTTGCATCATTTGGCATCAGCTGTCCTGGCTGTGTCCCCTCCCAAACACTTACGGACCCCCACTGGTCGTGGTGTGATAAGGAGCAGAAAAGGCTGTGTAAGAATTGCTCAGCAATATCTAAAAATCTCTATATTATCAACACTGTTTGCATCACAAATCCAAACCATAAGCCCATGTGTGCTACTATGAAGAAAATTAAGTGTATCTCAGCCAAAACCAGCACAGTTTGGTCTTTAGTTGCTATCCCTGAGACTTTTCACCCCTGATTTTTCTAAACCCTTCCTGAAAAACATTATGTTTTTAACTCCCATGACAAATTCCAGGACGTGTGCAAATGAAGTTCTTTTTGTTTGCATTAAACCTGCTATCTGATCACTTCATTAGTGTCCCTGGGTTGCCATGACATGAGAAATAATGAATAACCTTTTCTTACTCAGCCTTTTCGTGCTCGTCATCACTTTGTAGATGGCTGCTGGTGCGCAGAATGACTCTCAGCTGCAGTGAGAATTACTATTTAGCCATTCCTCCTATTAAAACCACTCAACTTCTCTGATCATCCTTCTCTCTACCTTTTCCAACTCTACCACATGCTTTTTTATATGGCATGAATGGAAGTCCATACAGTGCCCCAGATTTAGGTTCACCAGGGATTTATGTACACACACACACACTTTTAAACAGGAGCTCTGTTTTCCATCTGTTTCCTAGTAAATTCTACAATTTTATTCACATATTTTGCTTGTGCTGACAATTGAAATGACACATAAAAGCATTATCTGCAGTGACTTCAAGATCTCTTTCCTGAGGGGTCAGTGCTAATTTAGAGAAGATTATTGTGGATGCAGTTATCACCTTTTCATTTCCCTCCTGGCTGCTCCTTGGCATTAGCTCAGGCTCAGAGGGGTCGTAGTAATATTCTGAGTCACCAAACACCCTGGGTCCTCCCCGAAAAAAGGTCTCATGCCCCAGCTGGAGATTCCTAGTTTATTATGTGGGCTCAGATTGAGCAGTTGAAAGGTAGACATATGCTGGGTGCTTATGTGCATCCTTTTTTCTGTCATTAATGGAAGGTGAAACCCAGAGATAAGAGAAGGTGCATCTGTCCACAGCCCGTGCCACTTCAAGTCAAAATTGGATCAATTTGGCTGATTTCACTGAGAGGTGGTACTTCTATTACCACTTTCTCACAGAGATGGGATAAATCCCACCACCCTGTGCATTTTCTAGTCCAGAGGCCATTTCATCTGACTGGGGAACACAGCAGGAACAAACTCAGCAAAATTTCCATGACTCCGAATCACGCGGCTGGCGGGGATCTGCTGTTCCTGGCTCGAATCAAAAGAGGAAAAAAGCCTCAAGATGTATTCCCTCATTTCCTTACAGTGTCAGTCATAGCCTGCAGAGGTGAGAAACTGGCTGTTAGATATTATTCTGTCACCTCTGAGGAGGTAGGAGTGATGTGGAGGAAGAGGGAGCAAAGGAAAGGTCACATTTACCCAGCAGTCGCTCAGCCCCAGCCTGACAACTCAGAACCACTAACTCCTAGACAATTTCATCATCCCACTTTTTCCTCTGAATTCTCCCCCTCCTGTGAGGAATTCAAGATCAGATGGATACTTCTTTGCTTAGCATTCATGAGGTATCAGCATTTTTGGCTTCAAAGTTCACTGAGTTTTTTCCTGAGCTCACCAAGTCCTACAGCACAAGATTTGCTCCTTCCTGGAGGTTCATTAATCAGCCCCAGAGCAAGAAGCCCAATTAGTTGCCACTCCTGGGGATGCCTGTTCTAGCAGACACTTTTGTCACGAATGCTGTGACATGATGCCCCTCACCAGCACAACCTGGCCAAGCTCTTAAGTGCCACCAAGGACTAGGCAAGGGATACACTGAGATGGACATACAGGACCTCAACCAAGCCATGGAACCATGAACCCCAAGGCTGTTCTGGATACTTTGGGGTGAGATGATTGTCCAAGAAGTTCAGGTCCCCTTCCCAAGCTGTCAGAACTGGCATGTGAAAGGTCTCTTCCAACCATGCCCCAGTTTTAAGGCTCATGCTACTGCATACTGCTGTCCTAAAGACAGTTCCTGAATCACTGATTCCTCTCCATAGCTGCTGCCAAAAATGGAAGTTCCTTTCTCCATCCTTCTCTTATTGCCTTTTTAGACCTCCTTGGAGTGGAGAAGCTGAACTCCATCTGTGGTTGTTCTCTGTAACTCGGGGCATTTTTGCACATCCACCATTGGGAAAACACTCAGTGCCTGACATTTCCACTACTCTGACTGTTGAGAACCACACCATGAGGACAAATCTCAGACCTAGAACCTAGAACAAGCTGTCATTTTTTTAATAGTAATTTCTATACTTTTGCAATCAGTTTTTTGCTCCTAACTGCAAACAGATGGGGGAAAAATCCTGGTGTGTAATACATGTACAGCAAAGCAGCGAGTCCTGACAGAGCCAAGGTCTCTTCTCTTCAACTGCATCCACATCCCAAAAAGTATTTGGACAATGCTCTTGGGCACATAGTAACTCTTGAAGTGCAGGAGTTGGATTCTGATGATTCTTGTGGGTCACTTCCAAAGCAGGATATTCTATGATCCTACGTTTGATTTTGCAAAGAAAAATCATCATGTTATTTCCATTTCTGAGCATAAGATCCAGCCATGAATTTTGAATTGCCAACACAAAATGTACCAGTGTTAAAAAGATGTTGAACATCCCTCACTGCCCTGGCTTTTTGTATATTGAGAATCTCAGCTGGGATGTTAATGACCTCATTTGCTTTTGGAAATTGGGCCTTTTTAGACAGAATCCCTGCAGCTCTGCAGAGGTGCAGCAAGGAGGTCCAGAGAAATAACTGCATTGTTTAGGAACAGAGAGTTGTGTGATTCCAATCCCTGAGCTGGAAGGGACCCATGAGGATCATCAAAGCCCAAATGCTGGCCCTGCACAGGAGAGCCCCAAGAATCCTACAATGAGCCTGAGTGTTGCATAAACATTTGAGTTCAGACTTGGTTCTTTCACCACTTCCCTGGGCAGAAGGACAGCCCTCTGGGGGAAGAACCTTTTCCTAATATCCAACCTAAACATTTCCTGGCACAGCTCAGAACCTGGCCCTGGACAGCAGAGAGCAGAGATCTGTACCTGTCCCTCTGCTTCCCCCTCTGAGGATGTTGAAGACTGCAACGAGGTCTCCACTCAGTCTCCTCTTCTCCAGGCTCAACAAACCAAATGTCCTCAGCCACTTCTCTTATGCCTTCCCCTGCAGACCCTTCACTGTCTTCATAATCTCCTCTGGATGCTTTATAACAACAGCTCTATAGCCTTCTTTCATTGTGGTGTGGAATCCTAAATGGTGACCTGCATCCAAAACAGGATCCCTGGCTGGGAAAGAGTGCAGAGACATCACAGGATCGAATTCTGGGAGCAGATCAGAGCTCAGGGGAGAGAAAGTGACTGGAGTGTCCCAGAGAGACAGGAGGGGATAAAATATGCAGAAGTACTTGAGTACCTGAGACAGGAAACTGCTAATGGGGAGATTTAGCATCTCTTCCTAACTCTCTCCTGGCAAGAGTCAGTGAGCATTAATCAGTCATGGCATTCATCCCTCCTGTGCCTCTGCATCCCTGCCTGGCAAAAAGGGATGGTGCTGGTCTTTCGGGGACCTCTGCTTGCTCACTTTGCCCCTGTTGGAATGCTCTGTCAACAGTCTCAATATGAATCTGAGTGATTCCTTTTCCTTTTCAAATAGACAAGTTCTATTCTCTCCCCAGACTGAAACATCACCGTGATATAAGACAGCAGCAGCACAGAAAATTAACTTAATTTCCAGGCTGAATCCAAAGAAAAAAACAGTTACAGCTGTGCAAACCTGAAGATGAGCTCCAGCTTGTGTTAAGACACCATTTTCTGGTGGTGAAAACTCCCCTGTGCAGAGCTTGCAAGTGGATTTGTATTTCTCACCTTTTTTTTTTGTCAACAAACATGGAGAAACCTACATCCAGATCTCTCAAAAAGTCAATTTTCCAGGGCTCCGCGTTACAAGAACCCAAGTGCATCTACCCGTGGGTGTGTGGACGTAGGTGGTAATTTAAGGGTCTTGCCATGATCAACTCTTCTGAGAAAATTTAAAATACCATGCTGCTGTGGGTGGGGATTGGAGGACCTTCTTCAAGCAAATTAGAAGCTTTTTTTTTTTTTAGTGCATGCGTGGGTGGTGAAACTGGGCTCACCTTTGGCAACTTCGATGTAAAAATAAAACTTGTAAGACACTTAAAATCTTAAGAGAGGATTTCAGACCTTCCTGCAGACAAATTAGCAATGAACATCTTATGCATATGTGGAATACACAGAGATACAGAGCTGGTTATTATTAGCACAATATTAATATCTCTGGAGGTTCAAACTTAGAGGTGTTGGTGTGCAGGACACTGCAGACACCATAAGTGGGACTAGCCAATTTTTATTTTAATTTAATTTGTTTTTAGTTTTTTTTGTACTGACTGATTGGCTTTTTGCTTATTCTTCATCCCCACTACACATTGCCCATCTCACTTTTGGTGACACTGCCAAGCTTTGTAAATCTTGATCAAGGTTCCAGATCAATTTTAAGTAAAATAAATAAGTAAATTAGAATATAATGAAACTGCCAATCTTCTGCTCAGCAGCTTGCTGGGAGGGGGAGGTCCTTGGGGTCTGGTCATGGGGACATTTATTTCAGTAGAACTTCTTTAACTCTTGTGCTGGATGATGTAGACATGACCCAAGAAGAAGCACAAAGCCCAGATGGTGGTCATTTAGAAAGAAAACAGAGCAAATATTGAATCTATAAGATGCAATTTTAAATAACAACTGAATTCAGTCATTGCTGCATCACTGACACACCACACCTAGGATTAGTCAAGAATCCTTCTCCCATATAACACTGTTATTGGAAGTTATTTTTCCATGAAAAAATTCCGAACTATTTGTATTTGAGTCATGGTGAAACAGGTGAATCACTTTTTGCGTGGCTCTGGTACAGCTTCTTACTGACTAATTTTGGTATTTAAAGGTTTAGAATGGTAATTTTGAAATATATCAGTGATAAAAGTCATGGCTGAAAGTCATGGCAATGCAAAGAACATGGTAAAAGCAACATTAATTAATGTTTATTTCAATAACAGGAAGTTGGCAGAACATGTTTTAGGAAGCAGAATTTAATTATAGAAAGTTATCCTTAAAGGGTTCAAATCAAAATTCAAAACCCAGCCTTCTTTCTCCTTTTGGGGATTTTGAACTTTGGACTTAAACTTCCTACTGAAGACTCATTTGTAAAACCAGGAGCAAACATTCCTCAGTCACTGGAGGTGAAAATTTAATATGGCTCTAGATCAGTTCCTAAGTGTGGAATGTATTATCCAGCACCCTGGATGAGAGTCCCATGCACTTTTCCTGTGAGAATTAAAAGGAATGTAATGCTGAAAATACAACCCATTTCTCCCTCCTAAGCACAACCCCTCTGCCAATAAAAGTGCAGAAATTCCTTTCTAGCGGAAAAAGCTCACCCAAGGTGGATGTTTGTGCAAAGAGAGGGCTGAGGGAAGAGGAGTGGGAAGCCAAAGACCTTGGATTGTGTTTTTGGAGACTTCAATCATAGAATGGTTTGGGTTGGAAGGGACCTTAAAGACCATGCAGTTCCACCATCTGCCATGGGCAGGGACACCTTCCTCTATCCCAGGTTGCTCCAAACCCCATCCAGCCTTGAACAGTTCCAGGGATGTGATAGTCCCAGCTTCTCTGGGCAACCTGTGCCAGGGCCTCACCACCCTCACAGTAATTTCTTCCTAATATTCCATCTAAACCTTCCCTCTTTCAACTTAAAGCCATTCCCCCTTGTCCAGTCACAGCAAGCCCTTGCAAAATAAATCCCTTTCCACATCTTTTCAAGTAATGGAAGGGACTCTAAGGTCTCCCCAGATGCTGGAAACCTGGCTGCTGAGAATTTTAGACTTTCTGTGCTGACAGACACTGACCCCCAAGAGAACATTGCATTTGACCTGAGGCCATGGAGAAGGCTTCCAAAACTGAATGACAGAACTGGGATTATGGGTGTGGAGTTTGAGTAGGAGCGTGTAATATCACAGGGTGGAAAACTTAGAGTTTAAGGTTTTAGAATATACTAATATATGTAAGCAAGATGGAGGTTTTAGGGAGGAGGCTGGTCCTTCTTCTCCACCTTCTTCATGAGTTTGGGTGGTATTGTGCAACTGGATAGAAAAGTCTGCATTGCAGGCCACGGGTGGTTGGTTATTGGGTTAAAAGTAAAAATAATTTAGGTGCCATTTCTTAATTGGACAGTTTATCCTTAAAAGGTCTTGTAGAAAGAGAGATAGTCTCCATTTTTTTGTTTGTTAGAGTGAAGTGCTGTAGAACTCACAGTCTGTGAGACTGTAACAGAGGTAAGAACTAATAAACATCTGATTCCGAACAAGAAATAACATCTCGTGCATTAAATCCCGACCCTGGCAAAAAACAAGATAAAGCTCTACACCCAGAACCTTCTCTTCTCCAGGCTGACAAATCCCAACTCTCTCAGCCTGTCTCCAGAACAGAGGTGCTCCACCCCTCTGTCATCTTAATGACCTCTCTGGACTGGTCCAATTCTTTCTCTGGGGGCCCCAGACTGAACACCGCTCCAGGTGGGGTTTCACCAGGGTAGAAGGGCAGAATCCCCTCCTTTGACCTGCTGGCCACTCTGTTTTAGACACAGCCCAGGACACAGCTGGCAAATGACACCCTCAGTTTTGTTGGCAGATTGACTTTCCCAATTATCCCAAGGTTATTACAGAAATGGAAATCTCTCAGTGGCACAAGACCAAACGTTCTCCATTGGCCACAGACTATTTGGAATGTTTGAACTCCACTTTCATTCTGGAGATCATCCTGTTGACCCCAGATGAAATTCACCCTGGATAGACTGCTGAAAGTGCTTCTCCCTTGTTTTGTATCAGCTCTTGCTGGGATTCCTCCAAACAGCCTTACATTCTTAACCAGCCACTCTTTTTTATTGTGTTTTTTTTTTTAAGTTAAAGCAGAGAGAGATGTTTTCCAGTGGGATTTGCAGTTTCTGACAAGTAGAAATGGGCAGGCAATGGGACCATCTTTAATACCTTTAGTCTGCTCAGCTCTTCTCCCTGAGCACACAAATGTCCTGTAGCTATGTGCTAAAGCTGAATGCCTGAGTCTGGCTGCCCAAGGTGACTCCCAGCTTTGTGAGGAGAAGATCATTTCAAAGCAAAAGGCTTGCCTAACATTCCTGTGAACTCCAAAGTTTGAAGCCAGAAAGGAAAGGAAAGGCATTTCCTTGAATTTCAATGGACACTCTGCTAAGCTCCAGAGTTTCTCCTGGAGGATTGTCAAGGTTTGCTGTGTCTTTGAGGTACAGAAGAACGACAGTGCCTCAGCTTTGTCCCCATAATGTAGCTTCCAGTAAAATCAGTTTGAAATTCAGGCGTGCATCGCATGATAAGGTCTATTTCTCACAGTTTATTTTTCTTCCAGATACATTCCTGGCAAATACAATTAAATAAATCAGCTTCTCCTAACAAAGAGAAGTATCATTAATGAAGGCAGTTACGACAACTGTAGAAAAAAAATGGGATTTCAGAGGCTTTTACTTCATTGTTAAAAAAAACCCAAACAAACAAAACTCAGAAAATACTGGCATAAACAACGTCTCAGCATTCGGGGAGGTGGGGGAAGGTAGAGAAGGAGGAAGCAGAAGAGGACGTTGACTCCAGAGGACAATAACACGACTTGGAGGAGGAAATGAGGGACACTGTGATACTGCAAACTGCTGGTAAATTAAAATATTTATTAAGTTCCCTTAACTTTAGCTCTGCTGCAATCCTGGGCTGCATCCAAAGCAGTGTGGGCAGGAGGTCAAGGGAGAGGGTTCTGCCCCTCTGCTCTGTTCTGGTGAGACCCCACCTGCAGAGCTCCCTCCAGCTCTGGGATATCAACACAGGAAGGACCTGGAGCTGTTAGAAAGAGTCCAGAGGAGGCACCAGGATGATCAGAGGGATGGAGCAGCTCTGCTGTGAGGAAAGGCTGGGAGAGAATTGGGAATGTTCAACCTGGAAAAGAGAAGGTTTTGAGATGACCTCATGGCAGCCTTCACGTACCCAAAGGGAGCTGACAGGAAAGATGGAGAGGAACTTTTTACAAGAACCTGGAGTTACAGGACAAGGGGAAATGTAGGTGTAGGTGGGATATTAAGAAGAAATTCTTCCCTGTGTGAGTGGTGAGGCCCTGGCACAGGTTTCCCAGAGAAGCTGTGGCTGCCCCATCCCTGGAAGTGTCCAAGGCCAGGTTGGACAGGGCTTGGAGCAAACTGGGATAGTGGAAGGAGTCCGTGCCCATGGCAGGGAGTTGGAACTGGATGATCTTTAAGGTCTCTTTTCCAACCCATTCTATGATTCTAAGCATGAGCACCACTTAACCACTCCAATATTATCATTGCCAGTCACTGTTGCCTTGCTGGACTGGACTGTTTGTACAATTGTCTGTACAATCTGTTCTCATGCATCGAGATGAGAAACTCCTGAGGATCAGGATGGCTCTTCTATTTTTCTGAGCATGCCACTACTTGTTTATCACATCCCTTACCTACCTGGTTTCCAGAAAAATGTCTGGAAAACATTAATCAAAAACCCCAAAAGATGCTCAAGAGCTGTTATTTTCCATTTTCTATTAGAGACAACTTGGCATCCAGTAAAATAGTTGAGCTTGTTTGTTAAAAAAAGAAAATGGATTTATTTGTACCTACTAGGATAAGCCAACAATGGAAAAAAATTAGGTATAGAAAAAAATTGAATTATATTGCTAAGTATGTAAATCACTTTTGAGGCACCATGTTCCTAAGCCACCATCAATTTGGGTTACTTCACATCAGTCACCTAAAAGGTGAGCTATTCCAAAAAAAAAAATCAGCATTTTTTAAATGATTGAAAATCCCTTGGACAACAAGTATAAGTCAAAGTTAGAGGCAGGGGAGACAGCAGGGTGTTTGTTTAGGACAAGAGATGAGACACAGGCAGAAGAAATGGGGAGCATGGTAGCACAATTCATTAATATTTCCTAGGACACAGAAGACTCTTCAGAAGTCAATCTATAACAAAAATATTTTATTTTCATGTGTTGGCAGCTTGTTTCTTGTCACGAATCTGTCCTGTTACACAACAACTTCCCATGGGTTTTCCTTCTCCAGGATTTCTGACCAACTCCTTTCTACTCCAAACTTGTTCATCCCTTCATGTTCCCTTGTTTCATTTTTATATTCTGGAGAATCAGGTATTTGGAGAGAGAGATGAAGTGTCTGCAGTGCTGCATCATCTTATCTCATCTCCACAGGCTTTTTTTGTCCCAGGAGAGTTTTCCCATAAAAACCCCCTGAGTTTTCCTTTCCATCCTCTTCTCACCAGTTTATCAACCTGATGTGCACAAGCTCTAGTGAAAGAAAAGTGCCTGCCCAGTTCAGTATCAGAGGATCATCCCAGTTAACCCTGGGTAAGGAATGGCCCCAGTGCTCCTGATGTGGAAGCCAAGGTGCTAAAACGGAACCATAGAATCATTTCAATTGGAAAAGCCCTTTAAGATCACCAAGTCCAACCATTAACCCAGCACTGCCAAGGCCACCACTAGTCCATGGTTCCACATCCATGGAATTTTAAATTTTAAATCCCTCTAGGGATGGTGACGCCACAACTGGTTTGGTTAGCTAATGTCCTAATGTCTGACAACCTTTTCAGGGAAGAAATGCTTCTTAAGATACAATCTAACCCTCCTCTGGAGCAATCTGAGGCCATTTCCTCCTGTTCTATCTCCTGACAGATGTGTATGGCAAGATACAAACCCCACAGCACCCACCTGGAGGATTTTACAGAGCTGCTCCTCAGGTACCACCCTCCCTTCCTCATTTGCATATTTGTGTGTGAACTATTGGTCCCAAATCCTGTGGAGCCTGTTTAGAATAATGATTTCAGCAAAAACTTGTCTGTAATTGCATGTTCTAATCAATGCTCCAGGCAAAGCACACAGAATAAAGGACAATGCTTTGTTACAAGAGGTATTTTAGGGGAAAACTGCTTCTGTTAATATATCAGGTATTTTTCTAAAAAGTGAACCTTCCATTGCCCTGAAATAGACCACTGAATGATTACAAGCTTCACTTTTCTAAATAACAAAAGGACTCTAAGATATTTCATAAAACATTAATTTCAGAATCTATTACAATTTTTTTTACAGGAACGATGGATTTAACTTTAATAGAATATGTATTTATCAGCTTCAGAAACTTGTTTGCTTGCACAAAGAAAAGATGCTTTTTGTAGCTGCTGTGAATAACTCAAATTCTACAGTAGTTAAAAAAATGGGAAAAAAAGGTTCTTTGAAGAAAAAAACATGATTATTTCTGAGTGGATGTTTCTTGAGGCATGTAAACACACTCCACTTGATCTTTCATTTCATTCTATCCTTTTGCTGATCCCACTTATTTCATAATGTTTATGACATCCTGAAACAGCAAACTTTTTTCAAAGAACATCAATAAATTAGGTTAAGAACACACCATTTCATGAAAAATAAACATTGGGTATTTCAGAAGTAGTTTATGTTGCTGAATAAAACTTTATTTATTTATTTATTCCCTGTTTGGCTATCACAGTCATTGCAGGTAAGATACAAATATATGAGCAATTTTTCAGAATAATTCCAAAGTTTTCTTTTAGTTCCCATGTTCTGCCTAAACTTCAGTGCAATTCTAAGCTTTAATGTTGAACTCCAAAAGTCAGATAGACTTTTAATACATTTAAAAAGACACATTAAGAGTGACTGTGAACAAATCTGTCCTCACTTTTATCTTCTTTAAAGAACTTAGAAAATTAAATTAAGCAACTTTTCCCTAACATGCAAAAGAAGGGATTTACGGTAAGCAAACACATAGAAATCTATCACAAATCATGAAAAAAAACACATTTTGTGAATATGAGTAAATGTTTTTTTGGTTTCAAGAGCCACACAATGAAATATGTCCTGTAAATTTTAAACTCCTTTTGAAGAATTAAGAAAGTCGTTAAGAAATCCTGTTCAACGTTCAAGGCCTGGTCAATGTGATTGAATATTAAGTGATATGGGTCATCCCTGATAACTGAAAAAAACCTGATCTTCTAAGAAATCACCAAAAGTAAGTAAAACACAGCAACAACAACAACAGATATTGTAATGAGGAAAGTATTAGAAAATATAAGTCACTCCAAGTCACTCTTCTCTTTTGAAAAATCAAGGAGTTCAACAGGAAGGGCAGAGTGTGATTGAGGCCCTAATTGCCTTCTATGACAGAATTGGATGGCTGGTGGGTGAAAGAAGATTGTTAAATGTCATGTCTTGTGCTTAATATGACTTTAGATATCACCTCCCACTGCATTCTCCTTTGGAGGAAGTGGTGGAAGAACAGGCTGTCAAGTAGGCTGAAAATTGGCTGGATCACCTTGTTCAAAGGACAGGGATCAAGGGCTGAGTGTCTGTCAGGCAGCTCACGACAAGAGCAGCCAGGGCTGATATCATCCTTCCCCTTCCTCAGTGTCCCTGGTGCTGGCACAGTGCACCCTCAGCAAATTTAAGGATGGCACTGAACTAAGAAAATCATCAAATGGTTTGGGTTGGAAGGAACCTTAAAGATCATCGAGTTCTAACCCCCTGCTGTGGGCAGGGACACCTTCCACTATCCCAGGTTGCTCCAGGCCCTGTCCAAGCTAGCTTTAGACACTTCCAGGGATGGGGCAGCCACAGAATTCCTGTACAGCGTGTGCCAGGGTCTCACCACCCTCACAGGGAAGAATTTCTTCCTAATATCCAATCTAAACATACCCTGCTTCAGCTTAAAGCAATTCCCTCTTGTCTTATCACTGCATGGCCCTCAATAAACCCCAGAAGAACCCCTGCACTAAAAAAGCACTGAACCTGTTTGCTAGAGAGGTCATGGAAGTGTCAAGACTCGACAGGGAGAAGTCATGATCTGATTGATAGCATTGATCTAATGTTGGCAACAGCCCTGTTTCAGGCAGGAGGCTGCACTAAATGTCTTTCATGAGTGTCCTCCAAGCAACATTTCTGTGAAATTCCCTGGCAATCCAAGACTAAAATGAAGATGAGAGCCTTGAAAACAAAAGTTTTCCAAAAAAAAAACTAACCTAGAGATAAATTTCACAAGTGTGGTTGGTAATGTTGTTGAATATTCACTTGATATATCATACTATTTGCTGTCTCTATCTTCAAAAGTTTCACTGTTTAGGAATTTTCTAGAACTCAACCTTCAGCGTTTTCCATGAATTATGTACACCCTTTCCTTATGTCCAGGAGATGCCAACCACTTTATGATCTTTCCTGCTTCCCACATCACTCTGGCTCCACTGACACTTCCAAACTTTTCATCCAAGAATTGGTTAAAAATAAATGAATTTAACTTTGAATAATGATTGCCTCCTTTTACTGAGCTTGGCAGGCTGCTCATTCTACTACCTATTTGAAGATTTGGTGCACGAAAAACTCATATTTTTTGTTTCTTTATTTTTCTTTTTCCTCATTTACATCACAGAATCAGAGAGTCATTGAGGTTGTAAGAGACCTTTAAAGTCATCAATTCCAACTGTCAACCCAGCAGCGCCGTGTTTAGCACTAAACCATGGCCTCAAGTGCACGTTTTGAACACTTCCAGGGAACACTCTACACTTCTCTGGGCAGCCTATTCCAGTCTTTTCACAGCTCTTCCAATGAAACATTCTTCCTCATATCCAGTCTAAACCTCCCTTGGAGTAACTGGAGGCTGTTTCCTCTCATCCTGTCCCTCGTTCCCTGGGAGCATATCCCGGCCCCCACCTGGCTTCATCCTCCCATCAGGGAGTTTTGGAGAGTCAGAAGGTCCCCCCTGGAGCCTCCTTTTCTCCAGGCTGAGCCCCCCAGCTCCCTCAGCCACTCCTGGTTCTCCAGACCCTTCCCCAGCTCCATTCCCTTCTCTGGACACGCTCCAGCCCCTCAAAGACTTTCTTGCAGTGAGGGGCACAAAAATATCAGCTTGTCTAAGGAGAGATTTTCTCTCGGACTAAGAACTTTGTTTATTTCAAATTTCCCTATGACCAAGGACCAACAGCAGCACTCGTCCCGTGGAAGTCAGTGTGAGCTTTGTCATCCACAAACAACTACACGTTGTGAAGCCAATTTACTCTAATACACTTCTTGCAATTTCAAGCATTTCTAATGAATTTTTACTCTGTTTTTAAAAACAATTAAGGAGACAATAGATCGCTTCTCTTTCTCCTGTGTAGGAATGAGCATCTGCCAGGAGCGTTTTAACATTTCCATGGTTTAAAGCACCAGTGGCCACAGAGGAAAATACACCCTTTTCAACCAAGCCTTTAATGATTATTTTGATTGAAAATGGAGCTAGCATATCACTTGAAACATGCAATGCTTTTATTCTGCCAAGATATATTATTTAACAATGGGTGAATTTATCAGAAGAACTCGTCTTAATTTGTTCTTTCAATCTAATGACCCATAGGAATGATTGTAGATACAATTGTATCACACGAGTTGCTCCTGTCAAAGTGAGAATGCGTAATTTCCTTCACATCTTCATTAGGGAAAACATTTCAAGTGTTTCATCCCAGTACAAAAATTGTTTATAACCTGGTTTGTTTTCATGTTGCCATATTTATGGTGGTCAAGCAAGGAGAACTTTTTCAGTCACAGGATCATGGAACCATTAAGGTTAGAAAAGACTTTTTAGATCATCAAGTGCAGACATCAACCCAGCACCACTGAATTGAGTCCTCAAGGGCTATGCCCACACATTTTTTCAACACATCCAGGGATGATGACTCCACCACTTATTTGGACAGCCTGCTCCAATACTTTACAACCCTTTCCATGAGAAAACAAACAAAAAAATAATATTTTATCTAAACCTCTTCTGGTGCAACTTGAAGCCATTTCCTCTCATCCTGTCACTTATTCACTGGGAGAAGAGACCAACCTGGCTACACCCTCCTGTCAGGGAGTTGTAGAAAGCAATAAAGACTCTCTGAGACTCTTTTTCTACAGGCTGAGCCCCATCCCCAACTCCTTCAGCTCCTCTTCACCAGACTTGTGCTCCAGGGCCTTCCCCAGCTTTGCTGCCCTTCTCAAATTGTTCATGCCAGACCCTCTATCCAGACTTTCTCTAATATTTGAACCAAGATCACTCCTTGATGTACTTCAGAGATGTTCCTGCTGATCCAGGCTGGAGTCAGACACCTCTTATGTTGCATCCACACCGGAGTGAAGATCCAGCAGCTTCTGGGCTAGGGAAGGGTGTTCCCAGAGACAGGGCCCATCAGAAAGATCTCACTTGCCATCACCTCTGGAGGCTTTAACCCACAGATAACCCATCTGCAGCCTTGCAAAGAGACTGATCTGCACCTCCGGTGAGCATCTGCTACCTGCTGAGCTGCTAATGGACCTTTCACAGATCTGCTTCCTTGCATGCAATTTCTCTACTTGAGGAAAAAGTGAAAAGGAATGGGTTTATGGGGTAATAGCACATTTTGACAGGCAAAGCCCATTATTTTTATTTCAAGTGTGTAGTTCAGGACTGCTGAGGGCAACGTGAATGGGCTTTTCTTAAAATTAATTTGTCGAGGCTTGGGCTCACTTTTGTTAAAAGGTTTCTCAAGGCAGGCTTTGCACTGAAAGGTGCCATAAACATCCACTCTGCTTCAGTTCTGTCCTGCAAAAGAGTGGTTGATTATTTAGCTGATCTTTTACTTACCTAGAAGAAATGGATGGAATAGAAGGTATCTGTGCCCATGGAACTAGAAGATCTTTAAGTTTTCTTCCAACCCAAACAGTTTTGTGATTCCATGATTATTTTAATGAAGGAAGAGCTTGTCATGTTTAAATCTTTCAGAAATGAGGGACAACCACTTAAAAACAGGATAGTTAGTTAAGTTCATGTCTTTTCCCTTACTAAAGTCTCCCTAAACCTATAACAATGTCTTTTATTCTCAAATACCATCTGCCTTGGAGGATTAGCAGCAGGCTCACAGCCTGCGTGATGTTTTGTACCCACATGTTTCTCACAGGAGTCCCACCTCAGGGGGGAAATATAGAATCACAGAAGCATGGAATAGTTTGGGTTGGAAGGGAGCTTGAAGGCTATCTCATTCCACCCCCCTGCCATGAGCAGGGACATTTTCCACTACCCCAGGTTGCTCAGAGCTCCATCCAATCTGGCCTTGGACACTCCCAGGGATGGGGCAGCCACAGAATCTCTGGGAAACCTGTGCCAGGGCCTCACGACCCTCACAGGGAAAAATTTATTCCTAATATCCAATCCAAACCTACTCCCTTTCAGCTTAAAACCATTTCCCTTTGTCCTATTGTGCCCCTGTTAGAAGTCCCTTTCCAGCTTTCTTGGAGCCCCTTTAGGTACTAAAAAGCTGCAATGAGATCTCACTGGAGCCTTCTCATCTCCAGTTTGAATAATCCCAATCTCCTCAGCTTTTCCTCACAGGAGAGGTGCTCCCTTTCATCATCTTTATGGCCCTGACCACCACGGGTCACTGCTTCTTTGGGAGGGCTCTGAGGATGTAGAACATCCTTAAGCACTCTTCTTCATCAGCAGCTTCCCACAGATTCCTTGAAGCATCAGGAAAGCCATGGAGCCTCTCAGCAAGGGACTAATTCCCACTTGATGCCTCAGGTTTTAGCTTTTATATTTTTCAGATTCTGTGCTGCTTTAGCATGTGGGTCTGAGCTTCATATTAGGGGATGGTGAGCTCTCTTCACAGAGTAGGGAGACAAAACAATTCCTTCTCTAGCTGGGGACCAAGGACAACTGATCCAAATCTCAGGCCCAAGAGCACAAACAATGTGGACTGAAGAGAGAAAAACAAGAAGGGTGGGACTTCATGGGCTAAAGCTGTAATTGGACAATTAACTCCAATATGCAAATGAACCAAAACTTATAAAAATGTGAGACCCCGTGACTGGTCGTCCATTTTGTGACCATTTTGGGTTTTTCTTTGGTGTAGCCCTGGCTGGGCTCTTGTGCTGCCCAGAGTGTATCCATTGAAGCTTTCTAATAAATCCCTACTTTATTCTTTAGCTCTGTTCTAGGTCAGCCTTCTCAAGGCATCACCAGATGCAGCCCTGGCTGTGTCTGTCTCGGCAGTTCCTGCTCTGTTTGGGAGTCCCTGGCTCCACTGCTGTGGGATGAGATCATCTGTGTGCCTTTGCCATATTCCAGAGTGCCTTGCAGACCACCTACACTCATTGCCAAGTTCTTCCAGTGACTGATCTGTAGAGGAAGGCGCTGAGGAACCCTGGGATGACCAGAAACATTTGTGATTTTCATCCAACAGGACTAAAAACCTCTGATAAAAGAATCAACAAAAATAAACCTTCTTCAGCTTCTGGGTTGTTTTTTTTTTTTGTTTTGTGGTTTTTTTTTTTTTTTTTTTTTTTTTTTTTTTTTTTTTTTTTTTTTTTCTTTTAGATTAATTCAGGTCCCACCTTCCAGCCTCTTTGCCTCACAATTAAAATTACTGGGTTTGTTTTTATTTTATTCAATAGAAGCTGAGTATGTAATAATTTGGTTTTGAATAACACAAGAGGCAGGATTTTATCTCGACAATTGGCAATGTTTTTATAATAAAAGCTCCTGTGCTCAATGGGGTTTGGATCTGATTCACAAATAAGATGGAGGATGTGAACACTTAAATTACAGGACATCTAATCTTTAAGTATATTAATAATATAACTGGCTCAAATGAGCTGATAAACAGTAGTTTGGTCTTTGTTCTTCTAATCAGTATATAAATACATTTTTGGAAAAAAAAGATAAAATCTGAATGATACTTCTTCATACTGGAGCTAATTAATATTGTAGGTGGAATGGTTTGGCTTGGCTTCATGTTTTTTTTCCTCCTTCTGTCAACAAACCAGCTCATATGCCAACTATGATTCCCTTTAACAAACTAAAATAGAAGCAAATACATTGGCATCATAAACTATTCTGTTCTGAACATATATAATATAGCCTTTAATCTGGGGTCGTTTAACATCTCTCATGGACAAAAGATCACTCAAATGACCTAAACATTTTCATTTTAATGCCCCTTGTAACTGGGGACTGAACGTGCCATTCTGAACCCTCCTGGATCTCGAATTTGGGCGGAAATTCCTTGCTTTGAATAAAAGAGATCCAACAGGTTGGTGTTGTGGTGGTAGCACCTGGATTTGGACACGTCTTTCTTGGGTCAAGATTTCCACAGAGGTGTGAAATGACCAGGAATGAATCCAAGCAGGGCAATGAAAAGTTTAATGTGCAAGGCATCGAGCCTGGCAGAAATGTGTAATCACACCCCAGATAAAGCTGATATCCATGCGGGAAATAATCATGATGAGAAATAAAAATATTGTCAGGTGCTAAAAAGCCATGTTTTTTATAGGAGGGAATCGATCTGATGATAACATTTAAGATCAGCAAATACTGCACGAGCAGAGAGACGATGTGAGTTAGAAAGATGAAAATAGGTGTTTCACAAGTTGTTTTTTTTTTTTTAACTGATATCATCCAACCACTGAATACGTCATTCTCATATACATCAATGCCTATCTGTGCTCTCTGAAATGAAAATTTTCTAGAAACCCCTAAGAGATTAACATCTCGTAAAAAAAAGAAGGGGAAAAGGAATTTCAACCATAAGTTCAGTTTCCTTTGGATTTCCAGGCAACTAATTAACTCATGTGGAAAATGGGAACCTGGACTGGAGAGTCAAAAGTGACTGAATGGTGTGGTAACACCTATTAATGTGAGCCAAGGCCAGTGGTACAATGGGATAACCTTAAACTAAAGAGACCTTTGTTTTTTATTGCATCTGACCACTGCAGCTTCAAAATATGTTTTTTCTTGATTTGAGTTTGCCTGAACAGTATAAATATGAAATTTCTGTGTCAGGGGGCTGGAAATAGATGACCTTTAAGGTCTCTTCCAATTCAAACCATTCTAGGATTTTGTGATTTGTAAAATAAGTCACCGGCCTTTTATTTGGTGACCTCAGATGACAGAGGGGGTGTTAAAAAAACCCACCAAAATGAGGATGACTGATTGAATTGTCAGGAAATGGCATGTGCTGGCAAAAAAATTCTCTTTGCTGGAGTTGTACAGATGAAGATGAGTTTGGGACAGCATTTTTGGATGGCTGTGTAACACTATATTGAACAGTCTGGGCATGTCCTCAGACAGCAGAACACGATCCATCTATCTCAGCAAAAGCTTGGAGAGGCCCTTGGAGTGCCTTTGGGGCTCTCCAAATCCCTCCCAGGCCCCACTCCAGCATCAGTGCGTTCCAGGGTTCAGGCCCACTTGGCACTTTGCATCTAAACGAGTTCCTAGCAGAGAGGCAGCTTGGGAGGTGCCAGTTGCCCTCATTGCACAGGAAATTTTCCAAGTATATTTAATTTTCGAGCACAGACAGAGTCTCCCAGGAAAAAGAGCACATTGCATCTGCAGCTTCTGCCTCTGCAAGCCAGTGGGAATTTCTGCTCTTGCTTTGCTGGTTGCAAATATTTGCAAAGGGCCCTAATTCAGGAAAGTCTCTGTTTAGGGGCAGTGTTAAACCCCAGCCCACAGCTCGTACAGGTTAAAGCTCTCAGGCATTACCTAACTTTTTTCTACATATTAATGGCAACTTGAATTATTTTTTCCTGCTGCAAGAGCTGACAGTAAAACTTGAGGTGTGAGAATCACAGAATCATGGAATGGTTTGGGTTGGAATGGAGCTTGAAGGCCATCTTTTTACAAACCCCCAGCCAAGGGCATGGAAAACTTCCACTAGACCAGGTTGTTCCAAGCCCTGTCCAATCTAGGCTTAAACACTTCCAGGAATGAAGCAGCCACAGCTTCTCTGGGCAGCCTGTGCCAGGACCTCGCCACCCTCACAGGGAAAAATTTTTTTCCTAATATCCAATCTAAACCTACTGCCTGCCAGTTCAAAGTCATTCCCCCTTGTCCTATCACTCCAGGCATTTGTAAATAATCTCTCCACATCTTTCTTGCAGGTTCTTTTGAGGTACTGGAAGGACACAATGAGGTACTCCAAAGCCTTCTCTTTCCCAGGTTGAAAAAACCTAATTCTCTCAGCCTTTCCTCATAGGAGAACTTCCCCATCCCTTGAATCATCTTGGTGGCCTCCTCTAGAGTTGCTCCAAGAGCTCCATGTCCTTCAGAAGGCTGAGGATGGTGGGTACAAGGGACACTTTCAGCCACACCTTTTATTTCCCTTATTTTACTTATTTATTTTACTTGCTTTACTTATTTTACTAATTTTACTTATTTTACTAGTTTTACTTATTCAATTTTCCCTGGTGCATCACAGTTAGAAAGGGCCAAATCCCAACACTATACTGAGGCTGAGCAGGACTTCAATTATTTCCACAAGACTTCTAGGAATAAAAAGCACCATCCAGTGCATTGCTGCATGCAGCTAAAATAAAGCACAGGTATGTCTGACCCAGGGCACTGATAGTGAAACTTCTTCAGAGGTAGACAATCAGCTTTAGGAGAGTCCAAGGCTGTGGTTTCCATCCTGGCAGAGCCCTGGACGTGCCAGCTGTGACTGACACACACAGTGGCTTACAGGACCTCCTCTGAAAATAGAAGCTGAGGTCTCCCAGCCTGCAGTGGTAACCCACCCAAACTAATGAGGGAGATTTGCTCAGCGTGTGTAACATTTCTTGTTCTGTGATTAAAGGAATGATTTGGCAGTAAATGTGCTGTGAATGAGCTGACAAGGCTCTGAAGCAACCAGCAAATGACTGCAATATGCCGTTTTTATTAGAGCATGCGTCAGCCAGCAATATTTATTTAGAAGTGGATTTCCAAGAGATGCAAAGGACATAAAGGTTGTGACTCCTGAAGCTTTTAGACTTTTTAATTCTGAGCTATCCCGCTTTTCTAGAGTAGATGAATAACCTCTCTGCTTCACCCTTCTTCCCAAATTCCCTTGAAAATTATTTTGTACTTGTCTGGCTGTTTGCATTGGTTAAAAGAAAGGAGGCTGGAGGTGGTGTGTGTTTGTTTTTCTTCCTACAGCTTCAAAAATAGAGACTTTGTGGATAGAAGCAGCAAAAAACAAGGCTGAAAGTAATTTTCTGGGGCTTCTCACCTTCTCAGGTACATTCTTTGTCCCCAAATCATGAACCTCTGTCCTAACCCCCTCCTCTGCACCAAGGAAGAACCAAGGACACCTACACCACTCCACAGCTTATGTGCCTCGGGTCTCCTGGTAAACATCCAAGGAGTTTTCACAGCCTCTCCAGACAACATTCACTCTTCATTTTCTTTTATGGCATTTAATTTATTTTCTTTGCTGGAAGTGGAACAGATTTCATGTTGTTTTAGTCACCAAGGGCACAGAACTATTGATCTCCATAGCCGCCCTCTCCTTTGATGGAAGAACACACACCTGGCTTCCTTTAGGTTTCTCTTTTCTAGGCTAAACAAATCCAACTGTTTCACTTTCTCTTCACATGTTGTTTTCACATCCTCTGCTCATTTTCGCTGTTATTCTCCAGAGGTTTCACAGTACCTGTGGACTCTGTATTTGTACTGTGCCTTTGCAGCCACTGCTGAAATTCATCAGCTCGCTGGAGTCTGTGGCTTTTCCATTATCCAGTGAAAGGAGCAGAAAAAGGCATACTGACCTCCAGGGAATTCTGAAGCTTAATTCCTAGAAATCACCTCTAAGGAAAGAGAAGATAATTCCATCTCACTGGCCTAACTGAGCTGGAGGGGACACACAAGGATCATTGAGTCCAGCTCCTGGCCCTACACAGGACAGCCCCAAGAACCCCACCGTGGGCCTCAGAGTGCTGTCCAAACACTTCTTGAACTCTGGCAGACTTAATGCCATGACCACCTCCCTGGGGAACATGGAAATTAGGCTGAGACTGCAGAGAAAAGAGCCCCTAAACTCCCAAAAAATCAAGTTGCCCGATCTGCTTAGATCAAGATTCTTGGGGAAATTCTTTGCCCTTCTCCAGCGAGGAGGCAAAGCAAAGCTGGGATGTGGGCAGAGTTCTCCAGCCCAGGGATGGACACTGCCCAGTGCCCATCATGAATTCTCCCAGTGCCCTCTGAGCCCAGTGAGTGGAATAGAAATTCTGACCCTTCTCCTGCGTCTGCCCTTCAAAGTCTCTGTGTTGAGACTTTTTTTTTTACCTTGAGAAAGGTTTTCTTTGCTGAGGGACTCACAGGATTTACTAAGCCAATGACCTGCGGTCTTTGGTGGGTCTCATGTGAAATGGAACAGTCATCTGGGCCATCAGGTCAGTTAGTGCAAGGAATTATTCTGCATTTTGATGATCAGGTCCAAAGCTGCACTGAGGCAGACATATCAGTCTCCGTGGCACCTGTCTAAATTTGAAGATTCCCTTCTTGGCAGCAGCGAAATTTGGGTGGAAAGTAGAGTTACTTGGCACTCCAGCCCAGATCCAATTCTGCTTCTAGACCCAGGAGGCAGCCTACAATCCATGGGATAAAAAGTTGATGCTTTGCCCATTTGAAGGACTTTAAAGGGAAAAGCCAACCACAACCTCATCCTGCCACAGCCAAACCCAGCTGTGCCTGTGCCCATTGCCCCTGTGCCAACAGAAGCCTCATCTCACAGTGGTTTCAGGCAAGCTGGAATGCCAGGAATTGAGGATGTTTTCTTAGCAATCCAGGTTTAGAAGAAATCCTTAGGGGAATAAAAGAATATGTTGAGGGTAAAAATAGAAGACATTTTTTTTCCCAAGACAGACATATTTTCTAGATCATCCTCTTTGGTATTGCCTTTGAGATACAATGGAGGAGGATATAACCCTCCAGGTAAAGCCCTTTTGCTGCTTGCTGGCTCAAGCCCATCCCTTGCATTCTGTGTCTTTTCTGAGTTATAACAATTTATGTAAGAGGAGGTCAGTTTTAGAAGGGAGATTTTCAAATCCCATCCCTACCTTGAGGAGGAAAAAAAAAAATCCAACAACTTGACAGAAAAACCTGACCATGAATGGCATGAAGACTTTCTTCAGCCATATGGAAAAAAGAAAAAAAAAAAAAAATCAGGTGTGCCAGCTGTTCTAAAGTATCAATCTAGCATGATGCTATTTACAGCACTGAAGACAGTCTTCCTAAAACTTCTCTCAGATGCTGACACTGAGCAACATTAATAAAATTCCTTGCCCACATAATTTTTCTTTGATTTCCTCCAACCTGACACAATATTTTCTTATTAAGTGCCTCAGAAGTGAGTACTATTATCCAGGTAAAGTCAGCCTTGAGGTATGGAGAGGAGGAATAGCTGTTCATGGAGCTGTTGGTACAGGCAGTGAACCATGATGGAGCTGTTGTATGCCAAAGTCTGAGATATTTATTATTCTTCTAATTAAATCCAGCTATGCTCTGCAGATACCATTTTCTTCCTCTGATTAGTGGACACAGATTTGTGTCACAGGCATCAGGCAGCACTAAGTGGGGCTGGTTTCCAGCACAGCCACCTAAGCCAGCAGGGAACATCTGGATCGTGAAAGTTTGAGGGAGATAAAGATCATGAAAAGTGACAGAGTTGGGAAATAAGTGTACATTCCCAATTCAGAGATGACAAGCCCCAGTCACAGCCCAAGGCTGTGATTCACAGAGATGTATGGATTTAACCTCCTTCTCTCCACACAGCACATGGCAGTGGGGCTACTCAGGTCTAGAGTTTATGGAGGTACTACAAGTGAGGGGACAAAAAAAAAAAAAAAAAAAAGAAAAAGAAAAAGAAAAACCACCACATTTTTAGGAGTTATCCATAAAATATCTTTTTAATAAATTGGGGTGTGTCTGCATCTGGTATAAAATTCCTGTTCATTCATTAATGGCTTTGCTAATGGGTTTAAACTGAAAGAGAGCAAGTTTATATCAGATATTAGGAAGAAATTCTTCCCTGTGGGAGTGGTGAGGCCCTGGCACAGGTTGCCCAGAGAAGCTGTGGCTGCTCCATCCCTGGAGGAGTTCTAGGACAGGTTGGATGGGGCTTGGAGCAGCCTGGGATAGCAGAAACCCATGGCAGGGCATTGGAACTGGATGATTTTTTAGGTCTCTTCCAACCCCAAACCACTCTCTGATTCTATGATTAACTCTCAATAAAAGCAACACTTAAATGATGTCCATCAGTCACCTGAGCTCTTGGATGCTTCTCCCGATTTTTATGGCAATTCCTACAAAATCCTTTCCCAGAAACAAGAGCTGTAGTGCAAGTTAGAGAGGTCGGTTTCTTTTTGGAGAATTTGGACTGAGCTGTGAACTTTTAATGGGAATCCAGAAACAACCTAAAAGTGGAACTGATAAGATTGCTGTTCTGGGAAAACTTTCTACTCACCTTATAATTACAAAACAAAACAAAACAAAACAAAACAAAAAACAAACAAACAAACAAACAAACAAAAAACAACAAAAACCAAAACAAAACCAAAAAAACCCCCAAACCCAGAAAACAGCACAATTGAAGTCAAGCAGTTCTGCCCCCTTACGGAGCACGGAGGACACTGTTATTATAATGAAAGATGAAGTCTTAAGCTTTCCAGCAAACATATAATAAATCAATGTCCTTTCCCTTGTTTTAATTTCTCACACAAGATTTATGAACCTGTATATTTAGACTGCTTATTTAGAGCTCTGGCATGCAGGCTACTCTTGGCACAATGAGAGAGCTTTCTCTGAATGGATTCTCAGAAGCTGCTTTGATTTGGTTTTATTTTAATGATTTAAATTTAAGATTCCATCACTGCCTTCCAATGATCAGCTCAAAGTTACCAAGGGCACAGGCATGTTTTGTGTTAGTCTCAATTCTGCTGCAGCATCATGTTTGAATTTGTATCTGATGCTATGAATGGAAAAATCACTCCTTTCTTCACCACATCCCTCTGTTTCTTCACTAAATCTCTGTCCTCTGTTGGTCTTGATCCCCTCCCTACCCTCTGCTTTTTTTTCTCCTGTTCTGCAGGGAATTCTTGGCTTCCAACCAGGTGCCACCTTGGAGATGAACCAGGGGGAAACAGAGTTGAGCTCTTCAAGTCCTCCCACCAAAGAGCATCCCTCTGCTTGACTCACCAAAATGAGAATAAATATAGACGTGTGGACAGTTTTTGAATCACTTTTGAATTTCTATCATTCCCTTTATATTACTAAAACTCTCTGATAGAGGCTCTCAGCATTTTCTGTATCACGAATGTTCCTTGCTTACACACACCATGGATACCAGCAAGGGCTGTCCTCTCTCTCCCATCACTATGGGAATACAAGGCAGTCATGACGATTTTCTCCTCCACAAGCCTTCTTCTCCAAACAAGGGCTGATATTCCTCATTGTTTCCAGACCCACTGCTCACTGGATCACTTCTTTCCATATGACATGTCCCAAATACAGGCAGACTTTAATATCACCAACTGTCGCTTGAGTGTGGGCTTCTGACAAAAAAAAAATAAATTGATGATTTCTAAATAAGAAGTTAAATTCATTATTTTTTCCTTTTAGCATTTTCCTTTTTTGCACTCCAGGTTAAAAATACATCCTGATTTTTTTTGACTGCTCCGTAAACCCTTCTCAGATCTTCCTAGGATGACTGTGCAGTCACTCTCCCACGTCACTCCCCCATGGCTGTGTCTGTCATGTCACAGTGACCTGGCAGCACCCGGCTTGCAGAAGCTACAAGGGAGATAATTCCCCTCAAGATGCCTCAGGTAACACGGCAGAGCATTCATTAACATGAGTCAAAAAGTGACACTTTGATGCCTGTAAGGCGGAAAAGCCTCCTCCTTGCTTTCTCACACAAGGAGGGCTCCTTGACTGGGATGAATTGTCAAGAGCAAGGAGCAGCACATTGCTCTTAACTAATCTGGAGAACACATCTTTGATGTGGGTAAGACACTGCAGTTTAAGGATTCATACATTTAAATGATCTAAAAGAGAAAAGAAGTTTCTTTTATAAAATTCTCTGTTATTGTGACATTTTACTGTTGAGCAAACTCTCAGAGCCTTAAAGAAATGTGCTTTCCCCTTACCATTGAAGGGATTTTTGTACTTTCAGGAGGGCAATGAGGAGGTTATATTTGTTTTTAGGTGAGACATTTAACCTTCTATTGTATTTCACTCACTCAGTAAACTGTGCAAATTATACTTTACAAGAACCAGAGAGCAATGTCACTGCTGAGTAAGGTGTCCTGCCTGGTTATGGACATTTTCTCTGAGTACATGGTGTGAGTGAGCATGTAAATGGTTATGTGCAAGTAAGCAGGTTGGCCTTGTACTGAGAAACTTTGTGTTCTGCTGAAACATTTACTCAGAGGAGCTGTGAAAGGACAGCTCGATAAAGATGTGTCCTTCCCTCCCGACACAGAAATGTTCCCCCGTTGCAATTGCAGTCTTGTAGTGCTTTGTCTCAATTCAGCAGGTAGAAATTCACAGTACAAATGAGAGATATTTTTCTTCTTCCTTACATAGGCCTGGTCTGATTATTAATGATAAAATCATTGAATGGTTTGGGTGGGGAGGGACATTAAAGGTCATCTAGGTCCAGTCCCTGACCCCCTTCAACTATCCCAGGTTGCTCCAAGCCCCATCCAACCTGGCCTTGGACACTTCCAGGGAAGGGTTAGCCCCAGATTCTCTGGGCAACCTCTGCCAGGCCCTCACCACCCTCCCAGGGAAGAATTTATTCCTTAAATCTCTATCTACTCTCCTTTGTTTTAAAGACATTCCCCCTTGTCCTGCTGCTCCATGCCCTTGTGAAAAATCCCTCTCAAACTTTCTTGTAGACCCTTTAGTTGCCAGATGGGGTTCCAAGGTCTGCCTAGAATCTTCTCTTCTCTTCTCTTCTCTTCTCTTCTCTTCTCTTCTCTTCTCTTCTCTTCTCTTCTCTCTTCTCTTCTCTTCTCTTCTCTTCTCTTCTCTTCTCTTCTCTTCTCTTCTCTTCTCTTCTCTTCTCTTCTCTCTTCTCTTCTCTTCTCTTCTCTTCTCTTCTCTTCTCTTCTCTTCTCTTCTCTTCTCTTCTCTTCTCTTCTCTTCTCTTCTCTTCTCTTCTCTTCTCTTCTCTTCTCTTCTCTTCTCTTCTCTTCTCTTCTCTTCTCTTCTCTTCTCTCTCTCTCCTCTCCTCTCCTCTCCTCTCCTCTCCTCTTCTCTCCTCTCCTCTCCTCTCCTCTCCTCTCCTCTCCTCTCCTCTCCTCTCCTCTCCTCTCCTCTCCTCTCCTCTCCTCTCCTCTCCTCTCCTCTCCTCTCCTCTCCTCTCCTCTCCTCTCCTCTCCTCTCCTCTCCTCTCCTCTCCTCTCCTCTCCTCTCCTCTCCTCTCCTCTCCTCTCCTCTCCTCTCCTCTCCTCTCCTCTCCTCTCCTCTCCTCTCCTCTCCTCTCCTCTCCTCTCCTCTCCTCTCCTCTCCTCTCCTCTCCTCTCCTCTCCTCTCCTCTCCTCTCCTCTCCTCTCCTCTCCTCTCCTCTCCTCTCCTCTCCTCTCCTCTCCTCTCCTCTCCTCTCCTCTCCTCTCCTCTCCTCTCCTCTCCTCTCCTCTCCTCTCCTCTCCTCTCCTCTCCTCTCCTCTCCTCTCCTCTCCTCTCCTCCTCCTCCTCTTCCCTTCCCAGAACTTCCCAGAACTTCCCAGAACTTCCCAGAACTTCCCTTCCCAGAACTTCCCTTCCCTTCCCAGAACTTCCCTTCCCAGAACTTCCCTTCCCAGAACTTCCCTTCCCAGAACTTCCCTTCCCAGAACTTCCCTTCCCTTCTCCAGACTGAACAACTCCAACTGTCTCAGCCTGTCTTCATAGCAGAGCTGCTCCAGACTTCATGGCCTCCTCTGAACTTGCTCCAGCAGTTCCACACCCTTCTTACTGTGGACCCCAGGCCTGGATGCCATGCTCCGGGTGTGCTCTCAGGAGAGAACAGTACCGGGACAGAATTCTCCCTTCACCTGCTGCCCACACTGCTTTGGAAGCAGCCCAGGACAGGGTTGACTTTTTGGGCACATTTGCCAGGTCATGTTGAGATTCTCATCAACCAAGACGTCCAAGTTGTTTTCCTCCTGAGTGGCTTTGATCCATTCCTGCTCATTTTTGGCCTGATGGTAGTGTTTAAACTAAACTAGGAAGCAACCTGGGCTCCCAGGTTTCTCCATACAGAAAAAGATTCACCTTGAGAGTGTGGTTTAGCTCATTTAACTTCAGGATTATCTCCTTTACCTGAAGGTGGGAAGAAAAACCTTTCATGCAAGGAACCAGCAGAAGACCTCAAAGTCTCACTCAAGACTCATCTAAGATGGGTTTTCACCATGCAACAGAGAACAACAAAAAGGCCCCAAGTCTGCCAGAGCTCAGGAAACATTGGACAAAGCTCTCATGAACAGGGTGTGATTCTTGGGGTGTCCTGTGCAGGGACAGGAGCTGCACTAAATGATCCTTTTGAATCCCTTCTAACTCAGGATATTATTTGATTCTGTGATTCTGTCAGAGACACATAACTGTCACTGCAGCATCATTCTATTTTGGGACTGAAGGTGACACAGCTGAGCTCAGAGCATCCAGGCTTTTTTCTGGGCCCATTCTGTTACAACAGCTGGTGATATCTTCCAGTTTCTGCCTCATAAATCTACCTGTAAGTAAGGTCCTTTGTTTCCATTATTGGCATTAAGACACTGTCCCAGACCCTTCCATCTTAATTCTTAAGGCTTCCCAGTCCAAATTAATGGATGGAATAAATGGTTATATATTGGACATGGATAAATTAATCCATGTCCAATATATAACAATTTATTCTTGCATCACTCTTGCGCCATTCTTGCATAAAGGCTCTGAGCATCCTGATCTGTGGGTGGCATCCCTGTCCATGGATGGGGTTTGGAACTTCAACATCACTTCCAAGCCAAGCCTTTCTATGATTATATGGTTTTAAAATCACTTGTCTCCCTCTGCTTAAAGAATCCTTCCTGGAGTTCACTTTTATTAAAGAATAGCCATATTCCATCTGAGCTGCCCCCGTCCCAGGCTGTATAAAGCACAAACACTCCAAGGTTTTCCTACCTGGTGACCTCTCCATGCCGCTGGTGGTTGGTCCTTCAGGACCATCTTGAAGGCACATTTGTTCTTTGTGGGAGCCAAGGACTTTCTACCCTGTAAGAGGCCTCAGTTCAGTCTCTCCAAAGGCCTCTCCCGAGAACCCCTCTGCTGAGGCAGCCCTGGGATGTTTGCTTTTCCAGGGCTGTATCATTCTGTGATCAGCAAACACAACGTGCCCTTTTTACTCCCTCATTTTCCACTGCTCCAGCTTCAGAGCTGATTCTCTTGTTATTAATCCCCACACACACGACCTTACTCTTTGTCCCATTATATTTTTCAGTTCTCCATCCAATTCACCTCACTAATACACCAATCCTCTCCTGAATTGCCTGTACCTCCCAGCTTTGTGCTGTCTACAAAAGTCATTAGTAAAGCTCTATTTTTAAGGCAGGGTCACCAATGGCAACATGAAATAAGATTAGTCTGAAGACAGAGCATTGTGAAACTCCACTAAAAACTGCCCTGCAAACTACAAGTTCTCCTCTCTTCAGAATCCCAGGTCATTTCTCTTTAGTAGTTACTTACTACATTAGTATTTTGGAAATGATCCATATTTTCTCCAGTTAATAATATCCCATGTGGCACAATATTGATATTCATTGAAGTCTAAGTGGATTATGTCTAAAGCATTTTTCTCATCCATAAGAATTGGTTATCCTTTTTAAGGAAAGATATCAGACACAAACAGCCTTTGATAAATCTGTATTTCCTCCTATCTTGATTTATTTTCACCTCCTTTGGTCATTCCTTTTCTTTAATTATTCATTCATTTTTGTTTTCGGGAAGATTTATTCTAAAGCTTGCACATTTCTGGGTCTGGGTGGTTGCTTTTCTGCACTCATATATGGACGCTATATTTATTATTTGACACACAGATGGAGCCACCCCCAAATTCAAACATTTATTAAAGAGCTTTGAGATGAAGCACTGATTTCCTGAGCCAGCTCTTTCAAATATCAAGGATGCTGATTACCCAGCTCTGTATCTCCTCCCTTCTCCCTGGCTAAATGAAACTAGTTTAGAGAGTTTTGTTTCCACTTTGGTAATAGAAATTTCCATGTCCGCAGTCTTCTTCCCATTAATCATCTTGTCTTCTCTTAGCAGGTTCCACAGCAGAGTCCTTACAGAAAACAGAGCTGAAGTAGACCTTAAACTGCCGGGTTATATTTCCATTATCTTCATTGTCTGCCCTGCATTTCTTATTCCATGTTTTCTTTCTGGTTTCATGTTTAAGTGCTGAAAAATCCTTGCTTTGTGTTTTAATTTTCCTTGTGAGGATTAATCTGAATTAACTTTTAGGAATGCTTGTGCTAGCCCTGCAGTTCTGAGCTCTAAAATGCAGTTTCCTGTTTTGAGCTTTTAGCTCTTTGTAAGGTCTCTCTTTAATTCCACTTCTCTATTAAGGTGACTTCAGTAGAAGCAGTTCCCCTTCTGAGGAGCCCAATAAATCTCATCTTTGCAAAACACAGGTTGCAAAACACCTGTGGTGATTTTTGGTTGTTTTTATTTTTTTTTTTTTATCTGCCAGGAGACAGATTTTGCTGAACCTTGAAATTGTTGCCTAAAGGACGCACCTCAATCCTCTCCCATTATATTATCCCTTAGATTTCACTAAAGTCTTATTCAAATGTTTAAAATGGAATCACAGAATATCCTGAGTTGGAAGGGACCCACAAGGATCATCAAGTCCAACTCCTGGCCCTGCAGAGGACAAGCAAGATTCCCATCCTGCTCCTGAGAGCATTGTCCACACACTTTCTTAAATTCTGTCAGGGTTGGGGCTCTGACCACTTCTTTGGGGAACCTGTTCCAGTGCTCAGCCACCCTCTGGATGAAGAACTTTTTCCTGATATCCAACCTAGACCTCTCCTCACTCAATTCAGGCCCTTCCTTCAGGCCCAGTCCCTGGTCCAAGCTGAACAAGCCAAGTGACCTCAGCCACTCTTCACATGGCTTCACCTCCAGACCCTTCACCATCTTCATTGCCAGTGAATTATTTTAGTACCAGGAATCACCTTGAAGACAAAAAGAAAGCAACCACTGGTTTTACTTCTGAATGTATCATTTTTTAATTTTGCTGAAATAAGTTACCACTTCACCACATAGGATTTCCTAATTACTGAAGTTTCCACAACCACACTGGGCTATGGTGCCATTCAGAGTTCAGGTTTCATGTCACTCTCACTTGGTCCAGCTCCAGGCTGCTGCTGGAAGTGATTCCTGTCCTTTCTGTTGGCCCCACCAACAGAACTGCCCAGCCAAACATGGGAAGGCAGAGGAATGTGCGGCCAGGGTCAGCTGGGAAATGGAGGAATCAGGACCGGCTGCACTTGTGGTGGCAGCCCACACTGAGATCAGAGTGTAACACAGATCGGAACACTAAGTCAGGGGCTTCTAAAACACTCCCAGACACGTGGAGGGAGCCTTGGTGTCCTGTGCAGGGCCAGGAGCTGTTCCTTTCAGCTCAGGGTCCCTTTCAACTCAGGATATTCTATGATTTTATGATATTCTGTACTCCCAATAAATGTATGAAGTTGCCCACATTTAATTCTGTTGTGTTTGAAATTATATCACTTTAAGATTAAGAGGTCTGGCTCATTCAAGCACCAATTCATTAATATCTTAAGCTAGTGGACTACAAAAAACATTTTCCAAAGTTAATCTTTCTCTCTTTTTGCATTTATCATGCTGATGAATGCAGGTATCCTCTCTCCATTTCTCTAGCCCAGCACTGTATTATCTCAATGGCCTGCAGGTGTGTAGATTTGTATCTCGTTTTATCAAATCTGTCTAAGAAAAATAAAAAGAATACACTAACTCATTAAAATTAGAGTGCCGGCCTCACTCTGATTTCACATTCTTTAATCAGGCTGATCAATAGACTTCAGCTCCAATCTCCAAACGGATAAATAACCAAGTAAAACAATTTCCAAAAAAAGTTTTATTCTGATGATATGCAAGTAAATGAAAACACTAATTTCGATTTTATATAAAGCCTTCAGGATACATTATTCAAAAGCACTTTGTGAACTGACATAGGAAATTGATCCGGGGATTATTGACTCAGTAGAAGTTCTTCCACTGACTTCACAGTAACTCTGGACCAGGATTGGAATGCAGCTGATCCAGGACTGAAGTGAACCAGCTCTGATCCAGGGTGGAGGTGCTACCCAACAGCATAACAGCAATTGCTCTCTAAAATTTTGGGGCATGTTGTCTTAATGAGTTATGTCGTGACTTGAATTCTTGGTGAAATTTAAGTGGGCAGAATAAAACTCTTCAGCTTGTCACTCAGCCTAAGACTAAGACTAAAATGTCTTTTCTCAACTATCCTCATTTCTGCTACTGACTGCAAGTGATTATGGAATAGTTTGGGTTGGAAGGGACCTTAAAGATCCTCTAGTTCCAACCCCCTGCCATGGTCAGGGATACCTTCCACTAAACCTGGTTATTAAATCCCTATCCAGACTGGCCTTGAACAATTCCAGGGATGGGGCAGCCACAGCTTCTCTGGACACCCTGTGCCAGGCCCTCACCTCCCTCACAGGGAAGAATTTCTTCCAAATATCCTGTCTAACCCTGCCCTCTGACAGTGGGAAGCCATTTCCCCTTGTCCTGGCACTCCATGCCTTGTTCATACCAGCCCTTTTGTAGTCCCTTTAGCTACAGAAGGGTGCTCTAAGCTCACCTCAGAGCCTGGAGGGGTGGGGGAAAGGTGTATTTAGGATTTGGGTTTTTTTTCTCATTATCATACTCCGATTTCATTGGTAATAAATTCAATTAATTTTTGCCAAGTTAAGTCTTCTTTGCCCATGATGGCATTTGGTGAGTGCTTTTTCCCTGACCTTATCTCACAGCATGAGTCATTGTATTGTCTCTTCCCTGTCCAGTTAAAGCAGGGGAGTGACACAGGGATTTGGTGGGCACCTGGTGTTCACCCAGGGTCAACAGAGTGCTCCAGATGGGGTGTCACCAGAGCAGAGAGGGAGAATCTCCTTCCTCGACCAGCTGGCCACGCTGCTTTAGACAGAGGGAACTTGAACTAATTCGGGATCCAGGGATTCCCACAAACTGCAACATCTGTTCAGCTTTGAGGCAGAGAAAGCTTTACCTTGTGGATGCCTCTTTTGCACCATCCAGCCTCTTCCTTGGAGGTCTGCCATCAATGAGAGCTTTGAAATGGCTGAATAACCAGGATATTTTAAGGAAGTAAATGTACTGAAGGTGGGGATGAGGCACTAAAGATGCCCAGAGACCACAGCACAAACCCAGGTGTAATGTGCCAGGCTCAGTGCTGCTTGTGTCCTCTCCAGTCAGAAGCACTTTACAGACCTGTGCTCATCTCTCCCACTCACATAACACAAAGAACAAAGCTGTCCTAATGAGAGCAGGGTTTATTTGCACTTAGCATTTATTTCCTTTTAGAAAAAGGATGCTCGGCTGAAAAGAATCAGTGATAAAACCTCTCCTCTGAAAATTACAGCTGTAGCTCACTACAATAGTTAGTAAAAGCTCATTTTTAAGAAGAAAGGCAAAGTAATTTTCCAATCCCTGGGCAATCTATTTGAGAGCAGGGATGAGGCTCAACAACATTACAAAGGCCATCCACCGAGGGAGGTAACCTCTATTATTTCATCGGACACCCTCTAGGAAAAAGCTCGTCCATATGAGGATTAGGGAAATTCAAGCAAATTCCCTCTTCTTTATCACGTCAGACATGAGTGTTTTGTTTAACCTTAAAGGTCCTCTGCAGTATATTTTTTACACCCTTTTGATGCTCTCCCCCAAGAGGTTGCCTAGGATCCCCTCTTTCATGAGCTGCAATGTCATGTCGCTTTTTTGGCTGTTCCTTCATTGGCTTTATGGAGCTTTAGGGCCCTTTTTCCACACAAAAGCACAGCTTTGCCTAGCAAGATAGAAAGCAGCTTTAACCCAGCTGCATGATTAGCACATTTTTCTAGGACATGGGAATGGTGGATTGGAAACTTCCCAACCTGCGAGACTTGAGTCCAAACCACCCACTTCCTACGCAAGGAAGATAATCTCTATTACACTGCAAAAAACACAGATTTTGCATTACCAGACAGTCAGGACTGTGTCACTGGTGATCATTACATGCACCTAGAACATGCTTTTGAGATGAGCTTTCCTGGGGTGCTGGAGAAGAGAACTAGAGTCCTGAATCTCATGAAGTTGTGTGAAAGAATTGCTCAGCTCTGCAAAGAGAGCAGCACCTCTGGATATGCTCTAGAGAAAATTTTAGATAGCCAACATTTAATGCTTCCCATCCCTGGACTTCCTATCCCTGGGGCTGTTTAAGATCAGGCTGGATGGGGCTCTGAGTAATCTGGTTTAGTGGAAAGTGACCCTGCCCATGGAAATGAGATGATCTTTAAGGTGTCTGTAGAAGCCTAGAAGATAAAGGAGGATGATGTTTATCCCTCAAACACCAATAGCTGCACAGCAGTGGAGCCAGCCAAGGATTTTTGTGGCTGGAAGAAGGGGCTATATGGAGGTAGGACAGAACTTCTGAGGACAAACATCCTTGTTCTTGGTCCTGGAGATGAGCACAACTCAGCAAAGCCCAAACACAGGAATGAGGTTGAGAATTGGTGTAAGGAGAGCCTGGACCATCCGAGATTCCAGAAGCCTCTGACCCATTTCCAAACAGATCTAGAAGAACAGGCTGTGAATGGCAATTAATTTGCACAGAAGGTGAGAAATTTATCTTCAATATGGGGAAAAGTTATCTATTAAAATGTACCTCCATAAAGCCTGGGTGCATGGGCAGCCCAGGACTCTGGGCACCCCATCAGCTGGATCAGCACTGAAGCCAGGACTGGTGATTTCCTTCCTCCCTTCCTCCCTCCCTCCCTTCCTCCCACCCTCCCTCTTCACTCTATCCATTTATCCAGAACCCACTGCCAGTGCTTACACAGAAGGACAGGGAATAACTTATATCAATTTCCACACCAAGCGTGCAATTTACCTATAAAACTTTGTACACTTTGTCTGACTATTGCTGTTCCTTTTGCCCAGGAGCATCTACAGACACTGAGCACGCCCTTTCCCTTAAGGATGGGACGTCACAGTTCCTACCAACATTAAACATTATACAATTCTAATAGGAAAAGCATTGGCATTTAGGGACACAGGTGCCTAAAAATTCCCTAAGAAATCTTTTCACAGACAGTTTTGCAGAGTAACCATCCCAACCTTCTTCATGAAAGGGGACCTAATTGCTAAAATTTCTTAATTTGGATCTCATTTCCAGTGCTAGAAAGCAACCAGAGATCCAATCAGTATTGGCAACCTGTACTACAATCACCTTGTTAGCCAAAGTGTCTCGTGTGGGTCTGGGTGATATCTTGTTGTCTGATTTCTTGCTCCCACTATTGCTATATGCAGTCATGACACTGAGAAATTTTAGGAGGAATTTTAGCAACATAAATAAGGGCAAAGGAAAGCATGTTTTCCTGATCACAGACTATCAGCCAGCCATTCAGATGGGAGGGGAGGAGCTGATTTAAGCTGCTAAATTTAATTAAAGCATATGTTCTCGGGCTCTGCAGTGGGATATCTTCAAATCTCCCTTACCTCGTCTCCTTTCCAGGTCGTTACAAAGTTTAAATCACATTGAAAGGTTTTTGTTTCGCTACAATATTTTTTTTTCTATTTCCTCCAGAGAAATCATACAGAAACCCCTAGCAAAAAGACATTAAGACCATTTGCAAGAGGGCAGCAAAATGAAGATGCTTGGAGGATCAATCAGGAAAGCAGTTATCACTTATTAAAGGTATTAAGAAATATAAGATGATGCCATTTATCGTTAGAAGACATAAAGGGAGATGAAAGATTAGAAGAGACACACGATGAGCAGCCTGTGGCCACAGCCCAAATGGGCATCAATGACACAGGCAAGGGAGGTTGTGTGTGTGTAAGCAAAGATTAGAAACCAAAAGGAAGGTGATGTTCTATGAAGTGCTTCCTTATCTCTTGCCGGTCCAGAGAGACTGGTGGAGAGGCAGAGTATGAATGTAAGACAATTTCAGGCTAAAATGACATGTCTAAAGTGTCAAAATCCAGCACAGGAGAGACAGAGTTCACCTGAGGCATGGTCACTTAAAATCAGGGAGGTTGTGAGGGAGCTTTTAGAGTGGGGAGTGAGGGAAGTCAAACCAGAGCATACGGCTTGGGATGACATTTCTAAAGATGAAGACACAAAGGTAGGTGCCTCTCAATGAAGAATAGGTCATGGGAAGTAAGTACTCAAACAGAAGATGGAAAACAAAACGTTTGACATTTGAAAAGGTTGTCGAGACGTGGAGCTAACGTGGCAGTAGGTGTTTTACTATGTAAATGCTGGAAATCTCAGAAATGCAGGCGATGGAACTGGCCTTTCTGGCCTGAATGAGGAGATGGAAATACACGGATCAAAAACTTGGTGGAGGGAAAACAATCAAAGGGACACTGTATCAAATAAGCCAGATGCTGGCTGGACAGAGAAAAACACATCAGCAAGAACCTCTATGAAGTGAAACTCCAGGCCAAGATGGAGCAATGCACCTTTGGGCCAACAGACCTTCCTGCACACCTGTACAGTGGTACTGACTGATGTAAAAAATCCAAAAATGTAGGAATGGCAGGAAGGGGAATCATAAAATCATAGAATGGGTTGGGTTGCAATCCCATTTCATTCAATCCCTTTGCCGTGGGCAGGGACTATGTTCTACTCTTCCAGGTTGCTCCAAGCCATGTCCAACCTGGCCTTCAACGCTTCAAGGGATGGGGCAGCCACAGCTTCTGTGGGAAACCTGTGCCAGGGCCTCCCCACCTTCATGGGAAGAATTTCTTCCAAAAATCCAGCCTAAATGGCTCATCTTTTAGTTTAAAAGGTTCTATCACAATAGGCTCTGGTAAAAAGTCTTTCCCGTGAGCTCCTTTAGGTACTGGAAATGGTTCTAAGGTCTCACCAGAAGTTTCTTTGCTCAGCTGGGCTACACAATCCCAGTTCTCTCAATAGCAGAGAAGGCATCTTCATCTCCTGGGCATCTTCCTCTCCTCCTCTAGACTCATTCCATCAGGTCCACATTTTTCTTATCTCAGGGTCCCAAGAGCTGGAAACATAAGTCCAGGTAGGGTCTCACCAGAGTGGGGTAGAGGGGCAGAATCCTGTCTGTTGACACACCAGCCACACTTCTTCTGCTGCAGCCCAGGACATGGCCTCTCATCCACCAGCATTCTGGGTGATTTCAGGTCCCTCCATGGAGACTGAGCAAAGATCACATCTGATTCTGAAGCAGCAGCTGGTGACTGATCCCAGAAGAAGATATGCAACCCCTGGGCTGCTATAAAAATCTAGCTCAAAATCTCATCATGAAGTCAGCATCCTGCAGCGAATTCCACAACGTACCTTGCATCAACATCCCAACGGGACCAAATGGGCCGAGCATCCACCAAAGCTCTGTTCAAATCCAGCAGCAGGACTGGGTAAAAAAAAAAGCTCTTAAACTAAAAAAGGAAAGTTAAAGGAATTAAATCCTTATGGGTGTTGACAGTACCATCAGGGTGTTGAGTAGGAAACAAGTCGCTGGTCTGCTGCTGGTTTGCTCTTGGAGAAAAAATTGAGTGAGCGTGGTTGAACAGGAGGATAAAACTGATATTAGAAATAAGAAAGAAATATAGAAGAAACAGGGTTGATAAATATCCCAGACCCGCTTTGAGAGGATGCCTGAAAAAAAAAAAAATTTTGGATTAAAAAGACAGAATAACCACAGACAAAACAGCAGGGCTGGATATATTTACCCAAGAGTTTTAGAGCAAATAAAAAATTAAATATCTGAATTATTAACAACAATGTGCAATGTTTCACTTAAAGTGTCCCTGGTATGTGCTGACTGGAGAGGATCCAGGACAGATCCAGGGAACTGCAAACTTATAAACCTGACATCTGAACCATACAAATTATCTGAAACTTTGATGAAGGAAGGTAAAAAGGCTTCACTTCTGGTTAATTGCACCTTAAAGAATTCTTGGGTTTTTTTAATGGGTTAACAGGGTGTCAATAACCCAGAAAATAAAATTATTTTGGATGTCCAAAAAAAGTTTTAACAAAAGGTATTTAAAGGAAATAAGCAGCCTTGGGATAAGATCATCCTCTTATCTGGTCTTGAGTAATAGAAATAATCTTTTAAAGGCAGGATGCAAAAGGTGGGAACAACAATTTGGTCTATTTTGGGGCAAGGACTCATGTCTTTAAATGAAGGTAATGGGAATTAAAATAAAACAAAGAACATTCTTCATGGAGCAGGTGCCAGTCATGAAGAACATAAATGGACATTTTTATGGGCTAAAATCTGGATGGGAGCTGGAGGAAGGAATCAGCAAGGATCACAACAGGGCCAGGAAATCTCGGAACTGAAAGTAGTTGGAGATTGGCAGAGTGGTCATAAGAATCTCCCCTGTGCTCTTTTGGTGAGGGGAGAAGATGGGTCAAATGTATGTGGGTCTAAAACAACACTGATTTTTTTTTTTAAGTGTTTATTTTGAAACAGAATGTGTTTGATTTTCTTATGGGCTTAATCTGTCCAACCATTCCCACTGGAGAGGGAATCGATTGTCCAACAGAATAGATTGCCCTACAGAATACAGAGGCTTCAGGAGATTGGTCCATCCCCAAATCATCTCAACCACCACAAAAAAAAAAACCAAAACACTTCCACTGATGATTTATGATTCATTCTGGTTTTGAAAACTTCCAGCAGCCAAAATTCCAGGCCTTCCCAGGTAGTTTGTACAAGTGCTTTACAAACCTTAATACCAGATAGAGGCTTTTCATATCTAAATTAAATCTTCTCCCACCAATCCAAGCCAATTTAAGCCAACGACTTCTTGACCTATCCTCAGTGGACATGGAGAAGAGTTTTTCTGTTTCTTTTTGCATCAAGGCTTCATGTATCAGAGAAGTTATTCCCATTTCCCCAGATCTTCAATTTTCTAGATTCACCAAGCTCATCTCTTTCAATCTTTGTTAGTAATTACATTGTCTAGATCTTGGATCTTTCTTGCTGTTGTTCTTTGTTCTTTTCTCTCACTGTCTTATAGTGTGGACAGAAACTTCAGCCTAAGTTCTGCTCAGTCCTTATAAACACTGGAAAAAGCACTTTTGCTTTTGTCATTGAATCCCCAAAATTTGTTTTTGTCTTTGGGCATTTTTAAAATTTTCTTTAGGAAATGGAATATTTTCTCACATGTCTCAGATCAGTGTTACTATCTAAAAATGATTCTGCAGTGGTATACGCAGTTTGAACAGAGTTATAATCTGTTGTGAGAGATGTATAAAAAACATAAAATCACAGAATCATTAAGATTGGAAAAGACCTCCAAGATCATCGAGTCCAAGCGTGGAGCCAGCATTGCCAAGTCCATCACTAAACCATGTCCTTAAGTGCCACATTACATAGTACAAATGTGTAGAAAACCTTTTACCTTTGAAAATGTGTAATTTAGGGGAAAAACCCTATTAACTGGATGAGAGCAAAGGCAGGAAGAACAATTCTTGACTAATGAGTGGTAGTAACTGCAACTTTAATAACAGTAACCAAACAGAGACTTGATTATGGTAGAGGGAATTCAGCCTTAAAAGCAGATGATGAATTAAACCAGAATTAGATGTTTTAAATTCAGATGGGTTTTTTTATCTTCTATTTTTTTTTCCATTTTCTTATTTTCCTATAGACCCACTTATATTTCAGGTGTTCCTTTTTCATTATTTCACAAGTGCAGCATAAAAAGGAGGTTTTCAGTTATGCTCTGGATACTTTGATGGCTTTAGATGCCCCAGAATGACTTGACTTGGAAGGGACCTTAATATCATCCCATTCCACCCCCTCTGCCATGGGCAGGGACACCTTCCACTGGACCAGGTTGCTCAAAGCCACATCCAACCCAGCCTTGGGGACGAATTGTAATAGGGAAGGAAGAGGCACTGAGATTTTCAGAGATGAAATCTCCCTCGATTCACTCTTTTCAGTGCTTTCCTTGCATCCTTCATACCTGCAGCGCCTGGGCCACGGCTCCTCTGCGCCCTCCAATTTTTCCTCCTGATTATGCAGGTGCAGCACCGCTGAACCGAGCGAAAGATCACCGGTGTTTTGTCATGGAGTTAAGTGGAGTGAGGGATTTGTTCCGACCTCTGAGTTTTCCTCGCCACCAGCCCGGTTGAGGCCTGTTCCCTCGCCGTTGTGTTACATCTGTTGCTCTCAGCATGGGCTCCTTTAGCTCTGTCAACATCACTTTCAATTGCCACTTGTCATCCCTGCTCCGAGCTCCATTTAATATCTCCAGCTTCCATAAGCAAAACTGATCACCGGGATTACTGAGAGTATTGGACACGCTTTATTGATGAGGTGATTGACTTATCACTGCCTCAGAGACGAAGATTTTTACATTGGCTCGTGGCTTTTATTTTCCTAATTCAGATGCAGTCAGATGTCTCCAGAAAAGGAAGGGTCAAATGTAGCAACGCTCAGATAAATCCAAGTGAAATGCCACTAAAATCCACAGCTATTGCAGCTATAACCAGATGTAACTGATGCAGGAATACAAAAAGAATTGAAAATAATTTCTTTATGGCTCGTGATTCTTCCTTGTGACGTACCAGACCTGCCAGGTGGTCACTAGCTTAGGACATGTATTGCTGCCACTGCAGTACTTGATGAAAACATCTGTTTTATGCCAGATTTTGCTCGGTCCTGGAATTCAAGTCTCTCTTGGACTTTAAATAGACTGAAATAAGGTTGTTCAGGGATTAGCTGGCTTTTTCCAGACTCCTTTTATTGTTGCTATAATATCTTTTTTATTAAATTGCTCACAGGTAGCAACATATGGATGTGCTGTGATAGGGAATCTTAGGTCACTGGATGAATGTCTGGAAATAGGAAATAAGAGTCAGCCTTGGTTTTGTGAAGCATTCAGGACGACTTGTGTTTGTTGCTGTGCTCCTTGCAGTTGACTGGGTTGGTGTATAAGGCATTTGAGTGGAAAACAGCATTTTATCAAAGAAAAAAAGTGCTTTTCCAACTGTGTGGTTGGTCAATTAATTCAGCACTGAAAAGTTGAGTACTGCTAAAAAAAAAACAGCTTTATTTTTTCCAGCAGTATTCAGGAAAGCCATAAGCCCAGCCTAATAACTGAAAAAAGCAGGAAAAAAATAGTAAAAGAAAGTAGGAATCTGGGAAGGAAAGAGGGGAATAATTTCTTATTTAAATCTGAAAAGAAACTGGACCAAACAAAGAAAGAAACTTCTGAAAAGAAGTTTTGTGGGGTTTGGTTTAGGTTTTTGTTTGTTTGTTTGTTTGGCTTTTGTTGTTGTTTTGGAGGGGTTTGTTCGTTTGTTGGTTTTGCTTGGGTTTTTGTTTGTTTGTTTTTTTAAGTGGAGACTCCTTAAGCACAAGTGTAAAACTACTCTAAATAAATAATTCCTAGAATATTTTAAAATCTGGAGAAATGTATTTGTGCATATTCCAGACAAATATCCAGGCTTTCTCTTTCATGTGATTGCAATGATAAGTTGCTCTTTTTTCTTCCTTGATGTTTTTGCTGCCATGTTTACATCTGTGTCCTAATCGGATAAATTAGGTACTCACTGACACTTTTTTTTGTCACATATTTTTTATTTACCTCAGTCTTCCTGAATTTATCAACACTTCCAGTCAATCCAGCACAGGAGAGAAGCAAATAGCACCTTAGATTATATACCTGGTGTTAAGAGCATAATCAAAATTATAACCTAAAACCTGCATTTTATTTAATGCAAGTTATTTGTCTGGGTTCTCCTGCTTTGTAGAAAAGTCCTGTAGTATAGGAATGAAACCCCACTGAGTTATTTGTAGGGATGTAATAGGGTGTAATACAAATTGTTACAGGGAAGCCAAATCCACACAGCTTAGGGAAAAAGTAACCAAGAGGACAATTGCATTACCTTTCCATACATACTTCAACAGCCCAGCTATTAAGAGGTTATGACTTAAGATGATTCTCAAAAGAAACCTGTGAGCCAAAAGGAAACTCCTTCCAAGGAGTGGAAGAAATTCCCTAAAGATGCAGCCAGCCTAAGTGGGTAAACATCCCAGCAGGGATGAGGTGAAAACATCACAGCTGAGTTTGTTTAAATTCCGTTAGGGATCCTCCATTTCATCTTCATGGAGGAATAGGGGCAGTTTTCCCAAGCAGAAACCCACTGACAACTTCACCCCCAAGTCACATTTCTCAAATCCCTCCAGGTTCACGAGTCTGACCTCCAGGAGTTTTGTTCATGTGGAATGAAATCGCTGCTGCCACTTTGGGAAACGCCACACGGCATCTGGTAAACGGGCAACTTCCTCCCACTCAAAGATGAGGAACATGAAGATTAAGCTGTTTTAATAAAATTTTGGCCCCTGGAGCTTTTGGTTCCCATACAGCTGACTGTATATTTTTCAGATTTATAGATGTTATCACTGTGGGATGGAACAAAGCTGTTAATTATATGGGTTTTTTTTCCCCCTGAATTTAGAGAAAGCAACATCTTAATGACGCACAATGCCTTGCTTATGTAAAAGACCTGACTTCCATGCCATGCCAAAAACCCTCCCTCGGTCTTTCTAAAAGCTGCTACAGATCAATAAGCAGCTGTTAATAACAAGGACCTGCCCTGCTGCACACAATGAGAAGGTTTGCAACAGCTCAAATTCCTCAGAAGAAAAATGTCCCAAGAGAATGTGCAGCATTATTATTGTACGAATAAGGCACGTATTGATTAGGCAGTATTTCTCCAGCTCCAAAATGCAAAACCAGCAAGATGCAGCCTGCAAACCAAAGCAGTCATATGAGATTTATCCCACTGTAATTTTTATGATTGCTGTCCCTTGGAATACTTGGGCTGTTTTATATTGGCACGTGTTTATATATTTCTTTTCTTATTTACTTTCATGAGGCTCATGCTGGAGGTAAATATGATTTGTACTGAAAATTACTGCAAAATTTTTTACAGTGGTTTTTGAAATGTAATCTACGCTTCTTGCAGGATTAACTCTCTCTTCCTCCCCGCTCAAAAAGAAAAAAACCATCCAGCAAGACACAGGGCATTGCACATGTAAGCTGTAGTCAGAGGACTTTGGAGACGACAAGCAGACAGCTGTATTTTGTTATCAGTATATTTTTATGTCCCTTCTCCTAAGGGATTTTCCTCAGAGTCCACAGAAATAAATGATTATCAATGCAGCAAAAGATGGAGGAAACTGCTCCGATAGCACTTCGGTGCTGTAAAACCCTGAAGTTTATGGAGGCTCAGGTGGCCCCTCAGCCCTTTTAAAGCTTTTTTTAGCAGGGCTACTGGTGCAGAACTCCATTTCTGAATAGGCAGCTGGCTTGTCATTCCCTTGTTAAAATGAATTGTTGGTTAAAGGCTCTATCAAGAAAATCCTCTTTATAACTCCTTTTGCAAGCCAGCCACCACATAAAGCTGCTGTGGCTTGGCAAATAAAAAGCAAACTCCTTGCAGGTACAGTTGTACTCCAGACTGCTCTATCAAAGCACTTCGGCTGGGTGAACCTCCAGTCTCGGGCTGCAATTTGTGGTGTTTTGGAGAGAATTAGTGGCTTTAGCAGCAGCAGCAGCAGCAGGTGGGTGGGGTTTATTCATTTATTTCTGTGAGCAGTGCCCTGGGCACTGTGAGGCTACGAAGGAGGGCATAGACCTGTCAGAGAATCACGGAATCATTAAGGTAGGAAAAGACCTGAAAGATCACTGGGTCCAACCATTCACCCAGTGCTGCCAAATACACCACTAAACCCTGTCCCCAAGTGCCACATCTACACTTTATTTGAGCATTTCCAGGGAAAGGTGAATCCACTACTTGCCCTTTAGAATGCTTGACCAGCCTTCCAGTGAATAATTTTTCTTAATATCCAACTTGAATCTCCCCCGGTGCAATTTGAGATCGTTTCCTTTTACGCTGTCTCTGGTTATTTGGGAGAAGAGACCGACCCCTCTCCCGGCTACACCCTCCTGTCACGGAATTGCAGAGTGATGAGGTGCCCCCTGACACCCCTCTCTACAGAATAAATACCTCCAGCTCCCTCAGCCGTTCCTGGGGGTTTCCCCGAGGAGGGGGAAGGTGAGGAAGGCAGCGAGGATGAGGAGGATGCGGAACAGGGACCATCCCCCGGAGCGCCGGCAGGCGGGGAGCGGCTCCTGAGGGGCGGCCCCGGGCCGCGCCCTGGAGCGGGAGGTGCTGAAGGGAGGTGGGCGTGGCTCCATCGGGCCGTCCCCTCCGCCGATTGGTTGCCGGGTGAAGGGGACCGGACGCCGCGTCGCGATGCACTATGGGAGTTGTAGTCCAAAGCGAGGAGCGCTTCACCAGCAGGATGAGGACTACAACGATGGGGGGGGGGGGGAGGGAGGGACACGTGATCGCGGTGGGCGGGGCCGCGGCGGTCACGTGATGTTTGGGTGCCGGCGGTGACGGGCGCGCGGCGGCAGGTGAGGGGCGCGCGGCGGTCCTGCCGTGGGGACAGGGGGGTGACACGGGCTGGGAGCGTGGCACAGCGGTGGCACTGGGGCTGTGTGACACGGGGACGGGGCCGGCCTGGCGCTGGGGGTTTGTGTGACACGGGGACAGGTGTGTGTGTGTGTGTGTGTGTGTGACATGGGGACAGGGATGGCCTGGCACTATGCGCGACATAAGGACAGCGCTGGCCTGGCACAGGTTGGGTGGGGCGGGTGTGTACCTGGGGATAGGGCTGGCCTGGGTGTGTGCGAGGCGGGCACAGGCGTGCGTGTGACCTGGGGACAGAGCTGGCCTGGCACAGGGGGTTTGTGACATGGTGACGTGGGGACAGGGCATGGCACAGGGGTGTGAGTGTGACATGGGGACAGGGCATGGCACAGGGGGTTTGTGACATGGTGACGTGGGGACAGGGCATGGCACAGGGGGTGTGTGTGTGACATGGGGACAGGGCTAGCACAGGGCTTGTGACATGGGGACAGGGCATGGCACAGGGGGTATGTGTGTGGCATGGGGACAGGACATGGCACAGGGGGTGTGTGTGTGACATGGGGACAGGGCATGGCACAGGGGGTGTGTGTGTGACATGGGGACAGGGCATGGCACAGGGGGTGTGTGTGTGTGACATGGGGACAGGGCATGGCACAGGGGGTGTGTGTGTGACATGGGGACAGGGCATGGCACAGGGGGTGTGTGTGTGTGACATGGGGACAGGACATGGCACAGGGGGTGTGTGTGTGACATGGGGACAGGGCATGGCACAGGGCTTGTGACATGGGGACAGGGCATGGCACAGGGGTGTGTGTGTGACATGGGGACAGGACATGGCACAGGGTGTGTGTGTGGCATGGGGACAGGGCATGGCACAGAGGGTATGTGTGTGTGACATGGGGACAGGGCTAGCACAGGGCTTGTGACATGGGGACAGGGCTAGCACAGGGGTGTGTGTGTGTGTGTGTGACATGGGGACAGGGCATGGCACAGGGGGTGTGTGTGTGACATGGGGACAGGACATGGCACAGGGGGTTTGTGACATGGTGACGTGGGGACAGGGCATGGCACAGGGTGTGTGTGTGTGACATGGGGACAGGACATGGCACAGGGGCGGTGTGTATGTGTGACATGGGGACAGGGCATGGCACAGGGCTTGTGACATGGGGACAGGGCATGGCACAGGGGTGTGTGTGTGTGTGACATGGGGACAGGGCATGGCACAGGGGTGTGTGTGTGTGACGTGGGGACAGGGCATGGCACAGGGGGTGTGTGTGTGACATGGGGACAGGGCTAGCACAGGGGGGTGTGACATGGGGACAAGAGTGTCCTGGCACAGGGGCAGTGTGTAACGTGGTGACAGAACTTGGCTGGCACAAGCTGGGGGGGGTGTGTGACATCGGGACAGGGCTGGCACAGCGACTGTGGGTGGAAACTGGGGGCTGTGACTGCTGGTGCACAGCGGTTTATGTGTGCAGTGAGTGATCTGGGGACAGGGCTGGCCTTGCCCAGGGCTGTGAGCAAGGAGGGACACGTGTGAGGGTGCTGTGGACCACACCTGTGTCCCATGTCACCGGTGACTGGGTGAGGATGGGATGTCCCTGCACCCAGATTGCCGCTGTCCCACAGCTGCTCAGGAAGAAACCCTGATTTATCAATTTTCAGCACAATGACAACGCTGGGAACTGCTCCTGGCTTGTTACCTGCCAGGTTTTTGCTCAGTTTTAACCTCACAGAGGACATGATGTTGTTTATTTATTATTTTTTCCCCCTTCCAGGCTAATTCGGGAGCTTGAGGCAATGGGATGGATTTGGAAGTACAAGGAGAGGAAATAAAACCACTTTTAAATGTACAAAGCGCCGCTTTCTGCGGTGGCCCTCGGCTGACTGCAGAAACTTTTTTTTTGGTTGCTTTTGTACTTGGAAAAGTGTTTGTGGTTTGAAGCTTTTAATAAAAGCTCCCCCAAGCTGTGGGGTACAATTAACCTCCGGCATCTGGCGCTGGAGTGGACTTTGCTGGGGAAACCTCGTGTTCCCATGGAAGTGCTCAGTGTCTTTGTGTGCATATCAAAAAGCAGAGGGTTTGGAAAGCTAAAAGCACGTTTCATTCTGCCACCAGCACGCTGAATACGCCCTGCAGAACCCTCTTCTTGTTAGCATTTGAAGTTGCCTGTGACATTTTGGAGCTTGAGGTGCATCCTTGTGTCTGGGAGCGCTGCAGGAACAAGGAGATGTTTGTTTGCAAACCCTTGCGTGGGGTGGTGGCCTCAAGTTCTGCTTTGTGCTTTGTTCTGCACAAAGGATTTAGGGTTCAGCAGACTGAATCCTAAATTTTTACTAGCTGTGTGCTGTGCTGTGGAGTGGGAAGGATTGATTAAAATATGGTGGTTTTCCCCCACCTTTTTTTTTTTTTTTTTTTTTTTTTTTTTTTAGCAATAAGGTTTATACTTTATCAAGCATTTATCCCTTTTTCCAGGCTGGTTTTCCCCTTTGCAGTGGGGCTGTGAAAATACAGTGCTCAGTCCCGCCCTGCTGGGCTCTGCCGTGGTCCAGGAGTCCCTGCAGGTGTTTCAGGTCTTTAAATCACCACTGACTCAGCCCAGCTGCTTGGTCTGACCCCTTGATGCTCTCCTACTCCGCTGTCTTTTCCAGCTGTGATGTCCTTTTCCATCTCATCTCCAGGTTGAACTCTGGATGTTACCTGGAGTATTAATCATAGAATGGGTTGTGTTGGAAGGGACCTTAAAGATCATCCAGTTCCACCCCCTTGCCATGGGCAAGGACACCTTCCACTGTCCCAGGTTGCTCCAAACCCCATCCAGCCTGGCCTTGAACACTTCCAGGGATGGTGCAGCCACAGCTTCTCTGGGCAGCCTCTGCCACGGCCTCCCCACTCTGTCAGTAAGGAATTTCTTCCTAAAATCCAATCTAAATCTACCCTCATTTAGCTCAATGATATTCCCCCTTCTCCTATCACCCCATGCCCTTCTGGAAAATCCCTCCTCTTTGGGTTGATGCAAATTCAGGTTTTTAAATCCCTGATGTGTCAGGGCATTGCTGTCTGACCCCTTGTTGCCTTCCTGCTCTGCCGTCTTTGCCAGCTGCAACATCCTTTTCCCTCTCATCCTCAGTCTGGTTTCTGGACTTATTCCAGGGTGTTAAATGTGCTGATTCCCATTTTCTAGTGGTCATCCATGCAACAAATCACCTCTCCAAGGTTTGTTTTTGATAATTAATGCAACTAAAAATTAGCTTGACTACTAACGCAGCTTTGATGGACATGGGAGAGGCTGATCAGTGCAGCCACGTGTCCTGCTTGATCCAGGCTTCTGATTCAGATTCCATCCCTGTTTTCTCCTGTTATTGTGTCTAAAGCAAGAGTTACGGGGTGGTGAGGCAATGAACCAGGCTGCCCAGAGCAGCTGTGGATGGCCCATCCCTGAAAATGTTCAAGGCCAGGTTGGATGGGACTTGGAGCAGCCTGGGATAATGGAAGGTGTCCCTGCCCATGGCAGGGGGTGGGACTGGATGAACCCAAAGGTCCCTTCCAACCCAAAGTGTTTTGTGATTCTCTATGTTATTTAGTTGAGATTGGCTAAAAGAGACTGGTAGAACAGAGATTTCAATATTACGGTATTTTATTCTCATCCTCTCTTGTGCAAGCAACCTCATTAATTTTCTCACAGCTCTATTTATTTATTTATTTATTTGTTTATTTATTTATTTATTTAAAACATTTTAAACCTCTTATCATTTACTCCTCATCACACAACCCTCTGGTGTGACCAGGTCTTCCTGCCTGCTCTGGGTCTGGAGAATCTTTACCAGGAGTGGAGGAAAAATAAATATTCGGTGTCTTGATAAATTTTCACATTGATATTATAGCACTTAAAATGTAATTGAAAAGAAAAAAAAAAGAGAGGAGCTGAAAATGAATGAGTCTGTGCTTCCCCAGATATATATATATACACATATATATCTCAAATGGTATTTTGAATTGTTGGTTCTTCTAGGATTTCAGGAATATTTAAATAGCAAGTGTGAAAGGGCAAATAATATCAAGATAAAAATAATGCTTTCGATTCCCTGCCTGTACCATAAACACATTCTGCTCGATGAAAGTGGAATGAACTGTTAAAAGCTTGTAATTTACTTTTCCCATCTTTATTATCCCCCTTCCTACAGTTCACCTGTTCTGTGCAGTGAGGTGAGCTGGGTGACTCTCACTTGGGTTTTTATAGACCTTCCCAGGGTTGCTGGTGCTTCAGAGGACTGGAAATTGGTGAGACCTGAAGGTTTTAGGTGGGCAGAAGGAGCCTGTTTTATTTCAGGTTGGAGTTGTCAGGGCAAAGGCTGATTGCACTGGAAAGGACTTGTGTGTCCAGGTTTGGTCACAGTGAGTGAGGGTGGATGGATGGATGGATGGATGGATGGATGGATGGATGGATGGATGGATGGATGGATGGATGGATGGATGGATGGATGAATCTTTCCACCCAGGGCATGGTTGGTCATATGTTTCGACCTCTGGTGTCTGGGCTGGGGGAGGAACAGATTGAAGGCAGTCCTGTGGAGAAGGACTTGGAGGTGCTGGTGGATGAGAGGCTGGACAGGACCCAGCCACTGCACTTGGAGCCCAGAAATCCGAGTGTGTTGGGCTGCATCCAAAGCTGGGTGGGCAGCAGCTGAGGGGGTTGTTCTGCCCCTCTGCCTCTCTCAGGTGAGACCCCATCTGCAGGGCACAGGAAGGACATGGAGCTGTTGGAGCAAGTCCAGAGGAGGCCACCAAGGGGATCAGAGGGATGGAGCCCCTCTGCTCTGGGGCCAGTCTGGGAGAGCTGGGATTTTCAGCCTGGAGAAGAGAAGGCTCCAGGGAGGGTATAAAGTCCCTTGAAGTGCCTAAAAGGGATCCAAGAGAGCTGGAGAGGGACTTTGGACAAGGGCCTAGAGTGATACAACAGTGGGAATGGCTTCCCACTGACAGAGAGCAGGTTTAGATTCAATATTAGAAAGAAATTGCTTATTGTGAAGGTTCTGAGGCCCTGGCACAGAGAAACTGTGGCTGCCCCATCCCTGGAAGTGTTCAAGGCCAGTTTGGATGGGGCATGGAGCAACCTGGTCTAGTGGAAGGTGTCCCTGCCCATGGCAGGGGGGCTGGAAGTGGATGATCTTTAGGGTCCCTTCCAGCCCAAACCATTCCATGATTCCTGACCATTAGAATGTGTGTGTTTTCCTATGACATGATCCACCCAGTCTAAATTTGATCTAGCTATTTAAGCATGAGCCTAACTCACAGCTGGAGTATCAGAGTGTACCTCTGTGATGGTGTTTGTGGAGGAAATGCTGCAAAACTTCTTCCTCAGCAGCATCACCAACCTTTCAAAGTGCATTGTATTTTGCAGAAGACTTTTTGCCACGTGCAAATCCAAAGTGTGGCCCCAAACTGGCGTTGGTGTTTTCAGCAGTGGCACTGGGCACCACAAGGCTGGAGGAAAGCTCTGCCCTTCACTTGATGCTGAGTGAACAGAAAACTTCATAAAATATTGGTGCTCTTTTCCTACTGCAAAAAAAAAGCCAGAAGTGTCTGTATTTTGCTCTGAGAAAGGCTATTTGTGGTTTTTAATAATACAATGTATTTCCCAAAGAATATGGTCAAGATAAGAATCCTACTCCCTATTTTTTTTTTCCTGCTTGCCTTGCAAATGCTGGCGTCTAAGATTAAAATAACGCAAGAGTTAAATTAATCTGATTTAACACTTGCAGGGAGGTTTCTATTTAAAACTCTTTTTCTTCGAAGTGTCACTAGTCAGGAAATTCAGTAGGCAGGTGCCATCTCTTTGTTGCAGTGCATGGGCACATCTCTGCAGTGTTTCTGATGATGGAAAAAATAGCATTTAACTAAAATAAAAAAGGGGCAGGATGGATTACCTTTATTTTTTTTTAATGTCCATTTTGTGTGTCCAATAGTAAAGCAAAGACTGCACTGATAATCAGTTGCTTTTTAAACGTATCCTGAAGATTGTTACAAAAATAAGAAATGGTGTATCAAAAGATGTTTTTGAATTCTTTTTTTTTTGGGATACAGAGCTTAAGGGAAAAGCTCTTCCAAGGGCCATTTAGGTGTGTTGGCAGTTCATCTGCTGGGATGCTGCAAGCAAAATCTGGAAAATATTTTCCATCTACTTCTTGAATGAAGTCAAAATTGGCTGCACTACCTGTACTTACTTTTTTTTTTTTTTTTTTTTTTTTTTTTTTTTTTTTTTTTGTAGAATTCCTTTTTTTGGAGGTAAATACTGATGTTGGGTTAGGTGATGATCACTCTCTCTGTCATCTCTTTCTTAAATAAAAGCAGAAAATAACTGCAAAATGTTTGATGCTCTTCATTGTGTAGCGTTTGTTTTGTTCTTGCTCTGCTGTCCCCCTGCTGCAAAGCCAGGCATTGCAAAAATAAGATTTTTTTTGAGGTTATTGAGGACTTTATTAGTCCTCCTTCTCCTCTCTGCATACCTTTATTGTCATTCTGGTCTTGAATAACTTGGCCATGTATTTTTTTTCCCATTGTAGGATTCCTCCATCGTCTGGTGCATGGAGTAAAGGAGTGCAGGAGAGAGCCGTGCTGTAGGATTTTATTCCAGAGCTGTTGCCATAGTTCTTATTTCTGTAAAATAAAACATTTTCTTCTTCCACGAGAGACTTTGATCATGCTCATTGCTGAAACCTGTTGCTTTTTTTTCCATTTTTAATGAATCTTCTTGTGATCCTTCTGCGTGGAGGAGGGAGGTGCCTTCTTTATTTTTCTACATGGGAAAAACCAGGCAGATTTGGAGGTGTTATGACCCAGATTTTTGGATTAACCCATTTCTTGGCTGTGTGAGATGCCAGAGACTCAAATATGGTATGAGGGAACTCCCAAACTTGCTATTAATGGCTGCTTTGTAAAAAATCCCATACACAGCCAGGAATGCTGTTTTTCTTCATCCTTCTTCCCCCACATTGAAATTCCCAGATATTTTGTGATAGGAATAGGGGGAATGGCTTTAAGCTGAAGGAGCTGAGCAACCTGGTCTAGTGGAAAGTGTCCCTGCCCATGGCAGGGGTTTGGAATGAGATGATTTTTAGGGTCCCTTCCAACCCAAACCATTCTGTGATTCTATGATTTACTGACATGTGACATCTCATGACTGTGACCACAGTCCTCATGCAGTGCTTGTGTGCCCCAGTTTTGGGGTGTCTCAGAGGAACAAAATCCTCTTGGGCTGTTCAGGGAAGATTTGGATGATGTCTCACTGGGTCTACAGTTGTGGAATAGTCACTTCAATTTTAGATTCATTGAATCAGAAGGGTTTGGGTTGGAAGAGACCTTCAGGATCATCTTATTCCAGCCCCCTGACATGGGCAGGGGCAGCTTCCACCAGACCAGGCTGCTCAGAGCTCCATCCATCCTGGCTGTGGACATTGCAGGGATGAGAAGTGTTCAAGATCAGAGGGACCAGTGGTTGCAACTCACTGTAGGCAATTGCAAGTAGGTTTGAGCTGAATTATTAACAAAAGCTTTGCAGCATCCTGTATCCCAGCATGGAGATGTTCACCGTGCTCCAAATTCTTCTGATTTTGGAGATAAAAATGCTGCTGTGCATCCAGAGATGGGGGAGGTTGATGAAGCTGCGGGAGCAGTGCTGGGTCACACCTTGTTTCATATAACCCTGTACGTGACAGAAATTCTTGTTGGAAGCTGCAGGTCTTCAGATTTTCCTTTGTGTGAACTGAATCGAGAGCTAAACCTTAATACAACTTTTCATTATATTTTTCCCCACAAAAACAATTGATTTGTGATTCCTCGTGACACTATTCACTATCTAGACTCTCATGAGAACCTCCTAATTTCTAAATACCTGATTTATACAAATTTAGACACAGTGTTAGGTAGCTTGAGATGTGATTTACCTTCCCCAAGTGTATTCTTGTCTTCTGTTGTGTGCCTGGTAATCTCCAGCTGCTCCCTTACCCGAGTGCCTGTTGCTGCTGGGGTGACCCTGATGTCAGTCCCATCAGATATTCTGCTGCAGGTTGTGGATGCTCAGGGAAAAAGTATGAAAATTAAGCTTACAAATATACATATGTTATTAAATTAACAACTAATATCTGTAATGTAGTGCATAAGACCATATATAAAAAACTCATATATAATAATACTGGATGTGGTTTTGTTTGATTTTATGTTCTGATTTTTTTTGGCCTTTTTTTTTTTAGGAATTGAAAATTTTAGTCTTTTCTCTGCCAAAAGTGCTGTGGGATTGGTGTGGGCAGGATGAGGCCATAGTGAATACTCATAGTGATCAGGGAAGTTTGTCCAACCTCCTGATCCTCCCCATCCTCTTGCAGACCATCCCATGCAGGTTTTAACTATCCAGAGCTGCAGTGATGGTGAAAAATCAAGTCATTTTACTAAATCTACTTTTACTAATGGTAAATATGGTAAAACTCTAAAATAACTAAAATAGTGGTGCTTAAATTGTGTTGTGGTTACTGTGTGTTAGAGGTTCAGTTTCTCAGTGTCAAGGACCTTCAGCTTTCATTAACACAAAGTGCTCAAAGATGGTAGTAGGTGGCAAAATGTGGGTGTGGAAGCCCGAGAAATGCTGTCCAAAGCTTTTTGACACTTCTCTTTTAGAGAACAGCTGTGTGCTTTCCAAAGCCCTCCTAAGTTTTGATCACCCATCACAGGGAGGTTGCATAGCTATGGGTTGGTTTTCTAAAAATGTGATGGATTCTGTCCTAGCCAAGGGCCCAAACCAGCCCTTGGAGAGACATCTTAGCAAGTGGTGAAAACAAGATTGCAATATTTGCATAAAACAGGACACCTTTGAGGTTGAAAAAGCAAACTGAGACTCTCACTACAGGTATTTCCCTGTTGATCATCTTCAGAGCTGAAGCAGGTGGGTTTCATAAGATCCTAGAATAGTTTGGGTTGGAAGGGACCTTCTTCCAACCCTCTGCCATGGGCAGGGACACCTCCCACTATCCCAGGTTGCTCCAAATCCCATCCAACATGTCCTTGAACACTTCCAAGGATAAAACAGCTTCTCTGTTTTTCTCTCTGTCCCAAACATAGGGCAATCATAAGACTGGAATTCTGGTGGGTTGGGGTTTTTTTTTCCCTCTTACGGGAATACTGGAAAATTACTTGTCAAGATCCTCTTCCCTGTGCATGGAAACCAAGGTCTGCTTTTTTTTATTTATTTATTTTTTAATTTCTATTTTTTTTTGCACACTGTTCAGGTGTACCTTTGTTTCCTTTCATGTATAGAAATATCTCACAGGCTCTGGGGTCATCAGGCTTGCTCTTCTCTCTTTGGCCAGTTCTTTTCCTACTGCACTGGGCTGGCTTTCCATCTAAAAATAATTATAATTTAAGTATAATCTCAGAAACAGAGTTGTGCATCCTAGTCCTGTTTGTGAGGCATTTGAGCACAGAATATAAAGAGTGTGCACAAAATAGTCTGGAGATCCTGCTGTCCCCAGGGGCACTCACTGCTTTTCTGCCTGTACTTCCTGAATTTAACCATCTCTTTTTCTTTCTTTTCTGGTAAGACCAAAAAGAGTTTTTGAATTTTCCTCAGTGTCTGCTTTGTGGGCTTGAGATGCTGCTGGCTCCTTCAGCCCCATCAGGGTGTGAGATCCTCCTACTGGGACAGTTTGGCATTTGCTGCTTTTCTCCACCAGCAGAAAAGAAATTACTTTTCAAAATTTGTGGTTCTTCCTGGGTTCGGGCAATAATCCTTGGAAGCAAGTGATGGCCTGCAGAGTAGGGGGATGAGTGGTCTCCACTTGTCATTTACATGCAGGTCATGGAAGGATTTGGGTTAGAAGGGACCCTCAAGATCATCTTGTTCCAATTTCCCTGCTGTGAGCAGGGACACCTTCCACTAGACCAAGCTTCATCCAATCTGGCCTGGAACAGTTCCAGGCAGATGAGTCCCTTGGCTGCTTTCCTCTACAACAACTTGGTCGAGGGAGACTTATGGACTTGATGTCCTCCTTGCTCCTCTCCCACACCCCAGAGTGGCAGTTGGTTGTCATAAGTGGATGTCATCTCAATGGACATCATCTCAAAGCCTACCAGCATCATGATAAATCCCTTGTTACTGGCTGGAGCAATGTCTTTTGGTGGTTCTCCACCCTCTGTTTCCATTAACTCACCATCCTGGGCAGACTGAGCCTGGTTATTTTGCCTGGCTGGCTGCAAACCACTTTGCAAAGTTGTTCGGAGCAGACCAGGGTGACCTTGCACTCGCTGATCTGGTAGCTGGGCTCCGATGCCGATTCCCTGCGTGGCATCTCGTAAATAGCTCCAGTTTTCAGTTTCATTTCCCAGACCTGTTTACACCTTTCCAGAAATAATTACAACCTCTGAGCCTGGGGTTTGCTGGGCAAGGGGGAGGAGGGCAAGGAGAAAAACCTGCAATCCATGATTTTTCATGCGCTGTTGTCAACACGGTGCTGCCAGCGGGATTGGGATCTCCCTCCTGGGGCATGAATCAGGCTGTGCTCACATCCGCCCGGCATCGCTCCCGTTCTGTGCTTGAGAATTCTTTCCCTTCCTCTGTTCAGCATCATCTTAAATTCATATCCCAGGCGGTGCCTCCCTCACCTGCTTTATTACCTCTTAATGTGTTTTCCCAAGAATGTCTCGCACGCGGATAAACCTCTCCTGCTTCCCTTGTAAAACCAGCTCTTCCTCCTCCAGCGCCTGTGCATTTTTCCTCCATCCATGCAGAGCTACTTTTCTCCTTCTTGCCATGTTTTTTTGAGCACCTTGGAGCCTGAGCATCCTCCTGGAGAGGCGGGTGGATGCCATCACTGACGGTTTTGCATCTGAGCCGGCGCTCGCTGTGGTCATGTGTGGAGCCGGTGGGGAAGGCAGGAATATTTTTAGCCCGCGCTTCTGTGAGCTGCTCAGGGGGCCGCCCACAGCAGAGTATTAAAATAATAGTGGGGACATTGGGTAAGCTCTGCAGCAAAATGTTGATATGCAAATTGCCATCTTAAGAGCAAACCTCAAGGCGATTTTTGGCAATGCATGCAAGGCTCCAGAGTGGTGTGTTTTGAATAAAGATTACAGCAAAGGGATTTTGCCTGGAGGCCACGCTCGTCTCATTTATTCTGAAGCTTAGCAGAGCTGGTAATTCAGTGCTGGAAGCCAACAGGGTGAAACGTATGCACCTTTAAAAAGGTATTAGATTAGCATTGGTGAAACAAAATGTCACGTCACCTCTGTAACTGAAATTTCCAGGCTTGCAGAAGCAATAAATTCGGTTGTATTTAATTTGCGAGTAGTTCCTGGGCGCTGTCCAAGGAAGAGGTGGCTCTGATGGCAGCAGAGTTGGTTTGGGAGTTTTCGAGGCATTACCTGGTGAAAAAATGAACTTGTGCCAGCTGATTTCACATTGCTTTGACTTTTCTCTTCAACTTGGTGGTGGACGGCTTGGCTGTTGGAAACCTTGCAGTAAGAAATCAGATCACATATGAATTCCTTATTTTTGTTGGATTTTTTTTTCTTTATTTTCTTGGCTGTTGAGTTCATGTTGGTACTACTAGGAAGGAAACAACAGTAAATTTGTAGAATATTAGAATGGTTTGAGTTGGAAGGGATCTGAAAGATCATCTTGTTCTGACCCTGTGCTGTGGGCAGGGACACCTTCCAGTAGACCAGGTTGCTCCGAGCCCTGTCCAGCCTGGCTTTGGACACTTCCAGGGATGGAGCAGCCACATTGCCATTTATAATGTCATGTCGAGCTTCCCATCTGCCAATATCCCCAAGTGCTTCCTCTCTTCAGGGATTTTCTCGATGAAGGATTTGAATTCTTTCATTTATTCCAGTTCTTGAGGAACAAGAATGAAATTGTAGGCGTTTTCATTGTTCTTTGCTTCCTTCACCCATCAATGCCTGGGCATTGCCTGAAGCAAAGTGAAGGAAAAGTTCGTATTGCAACAAATATGTTGCTCTAGAATTGAAAAGTGGCAGTAAATTAAACAACAGGTGAGTTTTGGGGTTCTTTTTTTGGAATTTTTTAATTCTTGAAGATTGTTACAAATCCATCCCTTTTAGAGGCTGGAGAGGGATGATTTTGAGTGGGAATAAAAGTAGTTGGTAGCTAATTTTTCTCACTTTAAACGAAGCATGGAAGAACCAGGTGGCTGAGACTCTGTGGGAACACATTCTGACTTTGATACAAGTTTGTGTTGATCAGATCTTTGTTCACTTGTATCCTTTTCCTTTAATTACATGTTCCAACACCATGAGACTTTTAAATATCAGATTTTGAGAATGTTCTCTGCCAAAACTGCACGCTTTAAGTGCAGATCCTGTTGGCAGGCATCTCAGGAGCTGTTGACTTCCCTCTTTTGTAACCTCATCCTCTCTTGCCGAGTTTTTTTCTTCTTAAAATTCTAACATCATTTGATAAAATTGCAAAGCTCATGGGTGTGTAGCCCTGTGAAGATCACTGTGTCCTGCTTGCATCCCAACAGAGCCAAGTGAGAACAAGAAAAACATCTTTTGAGTTTGGTTCAGGCACATCTTGGGTCTTCTTTGTGTCTGGCCTTTGATGCATCCTGCTTCTCCCTGGCCTTAAAGATGCTGGTTTAGTCTTCTCATGCTGCCTTGTGCCTTGATGAGATATTGATTCTTCCCTCCAAGGTCATGAAACTCTGCTCCTGACTTTGAAATGCTCCAAGTCTCCACCTCTCCATTATTCTTCCTTTATGATTATTTCATTTGTAGGACTGTTGTTAATTTTCCCCGAAGCTTGTTTTTTTTGGTGGTGCATCGGGGAACGTCACAGCTGACTGTCATGCCAGTGTTTTTGTCTTTCCAGATTGTGTTTCCTGAAATTTCCCATCAAATCTGTGTTCAACTCCTTCTGCGTTCAGTCTCCTATTTTAAGGTCTTTATTGCAGGAATTATCTCCGTATTCTGTATTTATACAACATTTCATGTGATGCAGATGTGATTCCAAAGTGGTGCCTTTGATAATACCTTTAAAATTGTTGTCTTAGTAGTTAGCAATCTTGAGAATGCTGTCATTTTATAGAAATAATTTTATTTATATAGGTCAGAGACAAAAATTAAGACATATTAAGACATTGTAGGTGTTAATACTTAAAAATCAAATACAAATAATTAAAATATACATGTATTTTTTCTGGCCCTACCTTAGTTCCTTTGGTAGTTAGGACATCAGCTGCTTTCTGTGGGGCAGCTAAAATGCTGAACTCTGGTCTCAGCAGATAAGAAATATTTTTGTAAAAGCTGTGCATTTACACTAATTCTGTCTGCCGTAGAATGTGCTGAGGATTTGTGATCCTCAGCAAGGATTTGACAGATCTTAACTAGTTCTGCTCTGTCTTGTCAATCAAAATTAAACGCCCACCTCACTCCTTCCTACTTTCTCTCTCTTCCAGCCTTTTTATTTAGGTTGGTCATTAAAATTGCTCATAACCATGGAAACGAGGAAAACCCGCCCCTTACTTTCCAGAGCCTTAGTGTGATATTCCTGTACTGATATTGTGTGAGTTACATACATGATGGCTTAAAAAAAAACCCCAAAAAGCTGCAGGTAGGCAGAGTTGTCATTAATTCCTCCCTATAATGGAGTTGTCCCAGTGGATGCCAACCAAGGATCACATCCCTCTTGCATTCCTGTATGGAGAATGCAGGAGGAGAGGCCCTGCTGAGGAGAAACCACCAGAAAAAGATTGAATTGGAGAAGAAAACATCAATTCAGGGGATGGAACTGGTGAGAGGATGAGATAAGGAGAAGATGGATGAGCAAGAAGTCTCATGTTCTATGTGGTGTGGTTTTGATCATTTCAGTATTGGTTTTCATCCTCCTAGGGCTGCCCTGGGTGCTCTGGGAGATGGGCATAATGATATTTCTGGGAAATTGGACCACCAGGTTTCTACAGTTAAATACCTGAATCCCCACTTGGCAGGATTGGGTGTGCCATGGCTTAGACAGTTCTGAAAAATTGAAATGGCCACTGTTTTTTTTGGCTTGTACAGGCAGTTTACAAATGCTTGTCCCAAGGCTATGTGAGGTTGATAAAAACTCCTGCCTTAGCATCCATGAACATCCTGAGATTTCAGTGCTGCACTCTGTGTGCTGCACAAATAATTCTGTTTTCATTTGGAGCAGGACTGCCACAGTTTGAGACAAATTTGGTCATTTCCCCCCACCCCCCCCACCTTCAATTGCAATAAATCATATTTGAAGGAATATTTGTAGGAAGGTCTCCAGGACGGAGATGTGGATTGTTCCCGAATTAGTTGGATGTAAAAGTTTCACCACTCTTTTTATCTGAAGGCTTGTCTCTTGGGAAGAGGAATTTTGACCTTTGGTCAGAGAAATAACAAGGAAGAAGTGTTGTGTGATGTGGCATGACAAGGTGCTGCTGAGCAACATCTTAAAATTTAAAGGTCTTCCTTATTTACCCTGTCTTTGAAAGCTGGTTCTGGGTACTGTACTTTAACTTAAAGGCTCTTAATCATTATTTTTCCCCATGTTTTGGAGGTGTTGGCTTTTGAGGGTGTTGAAGTCGATTGTGTAATCAAAGAGGAGGAAAGGGTAATTGGATGGTTTTTCTAAGGGTAGAAAAACTCAAGGCAGGAGCTCCTTTGGCATCCTTTGCTGCTCTCTTTGGCCCCAGTGTCATCCCATGTGATTTTATTTTCTCCACCATCCCATCATAAGGAGGGAGTAGAAGGCTTTCATGGTTAGTCTGGAAAGCTGTCTCCTGTGTGGTGATGCTCCTCCTGCTTAAAACAAGTCCAAAATATCAGCATTTTCATTAAAACACTTTCTTTGAGGAATAGTTGCTGTAAAATGTCTGTAATATTTTTATTTCCGTACTTTGCCCAGTGTATAAGTGCCTCTACCTGAGTTGCCTAAGCCATTCTTTTCCTTCTTTTCTCTTTTATTTTTTATTAAAGCATAATAAACTGCATTAAAAGTGTCTTAAATTCCTTCTGGAGCATTAGTTTCCAAATTTGGGCAGAAAAACCCCACAAATAGTTGTGAAAGTGTGTGTGGGAAATGAGTTTATGATGTCATTCCAGTCTCCAGAGTTACCTGAGTTTCTGGACCCTTATGAATGCTGTCCCTGATGAGAGGAAATGGCCTCATGTTGCACCAGTGGAGGTTTGGATTGGATATAAGAAAAATTTTGTCACTGAAAGCGTGGTCAAGCATTGGACAGAGTGCTGAGGGAAGTGGTGGAATCACCATCCCTGAAAATGTTCAAAAGTCCAGTGCTGGGTCCACTTGGTTGTCTCAGTAGTGTGGTTCTCTCTCAGCAATCCCTATATTTGCACGGGCTTTCTTTTTGTAGGAAATGCAGTAAAAATGTAGTAAAAACATAGTAAAACCAGTTTAACTGGCTGATACTGACCATAAAATATGACATGGCTAAACATGGGGGAAAAGACAATAATGCGAAATCAGAAATTGCAGAAAATGAAAATTACTTGCTCTGTTTCGCAAGGCATCTCCTAATGTTTGCACCCTGAAGTGAAAGGAGTGTTCTTTTGTTTCCTTTTTTATTTGTGTGTGTTCCATTGTCAACAGACATTGTGTAGGCCAAAAGCAAGGCTTGCCTAATATATGGATACGTTTAACAAATTCACAGGGTGTGAAAACTCCCAGTTGAATCTAAAGATACAGCTAAAACCTCAGTCTTGGGAATCCCTGAGCTTCAGACTGAGGGAAACAGAGCAGATAAAAGCCTGTTTGTGCTTTTCACATCTGATTTTCTTTTTATTTTCCCTTTTATCTAAACAGGAACAATACTGCTGAACTGAGCCTTGGGTCCATTGGGTTATTGCTGCCAAGTTCCCAACAAGTTGCTCCACAGCACAGCAGAATAAAATTGTGGGTGAGGTAATTTTTGCTGTTTTCTTTCCTTGATAATCCTTCTCATTTCTTTTTTTTTTTTTATTTTGGTTGTTTTTTTCCATATCCCTTCAGCTCATTGGAGGTGATGCTGCATGTTGTAGAGGAGGCTCTGGAGTTGGGGTGTAGGAATGCTGTGGGCTTTGCTCTTGCAGATGTTCACCTCTGGATCACATTTTCTGCTCTTGCAGTGGTTTCTTTGTTTTACCTGGTTACCATTGGGTGATCTCCATCCAAATTCTCCCCCGACACCTGATCTTGGCTGTACATTAAGCTCTGGGATGTCCCCTGCTCATGGTATGTTGACTTTGAGTCGGGCTTTCTGGCCAAAGCCAGAGTTGCTGGGTGTTCTCTGCTAGGAACAGATGGTCAGTGAAAGTTCAATTTTTCAAGATGTAACAGACGGTGTCTGTAAAACCTATGGAGTTCTTTAACAGCAATAACAGTTTTCTTAAACTGCATCTGTTTTTCACACCTGGAATATCGTTAACGGTAATTTGTATCATGGCTGGAATAGTTGTTTCATGGGCTTCAGCTTAATAGGAGGAAATAAGTCTTTTCTTGGGTATTTTTGGTTTAGTGTCTGTTTTTCCTTGTTAAAATGTTATTATAGAATTAGTAAAATGGATGGATTCTATATATTTATCTGAATTGATTGGTTATCTTGCACGAAGAAACTGAAGATATTGAAGAAATTTGAAACAAATCCTAAAAAAGGTTTTCGAAATTTTAAAAATATTTTTCATTTCTCTACTTCCATTTTCCATAGCACTTGGAGCATTGGCTTGCTCCAGCCCCGATTCATACACAGAGCTGAAGAGATTTGTAACATTCAGTAAATAATATGCATAAATTGTGCCTATTAGCGTTCTGAGTAATTACCAACAACAGAGTAAATACGAGGTTAATGAGATTAACGGGGCAGAGGAACGAAAGCTCTGAGTGCCCCTCCCGGTGGCCCCGGAGCCCAGGGTGGCCCCGTTTCTGTTGACAAGCCCAGCATGGCTGGAGCTGCAGCAGTGATTTTGCTGCTGTTCCGCATACAGAGCCTAATGAGTTCCTACTGCTGGCGTTCTGCTTTAAATGCTGGATAATATTATTAAATCCCACTCCTTGTTTTTAATAGTTGTGTTTAATAGTTTTGTTGTTTCCCCTATTTGCTCTGGTTCTGGGGCTCAGTGATAAGGTGCCTGGTTAGCCCTTGTTCTCTGACACCTTCTCCCAGACATCTGGCACTCTCCTGGATGTCTCCTCGAGGCCAACAGAGGAATTGGCCAAAGTCTTTTCATGTTACTGTCAGAATATTGTGCTTGGAAATCCTTTGAGATTAACCCCTATTTTCTTATCCTAAGATCCATCCTGCCTTGATTTCATTTGTCCTTTGCCTTTTCCCCTCTAAGAGCTCTTTATTACATGCTCTCCAGTAGGTCTTGAAGGGACAGAAAGTCCAATTTCCAACCAAAACATGATTATTTTTCTACTCCAGTATCTCTCAAGCCCTCTCTCTTTTCCAGGTTAGTGGGTTTTCTGCTCTCTGTCCATCATCTTCCAGCATCCTCTGGCAGTCTTCAATGTTTTATCAATGTCACTACTTCAGAATTGTTTATTTGAGTTTTCTCCACCCAAAACTGCATCTGCGTGGTTCCCTCAAAGCTCTGGGCACCGACTCCCCTTGCTGGTCACGTCACAAACTGCAACCTATTTTTTTTCTGTTTTAAATGAAAATGCCTTACCCAGAGACCTATTTTGTTTACTCAAGATAAATGTTGTACTTATGACTCTGGTTTTTCTTGTTCCAGCAGTTCTGATTAAACCATGAACTTTCCATGTAAGCAATTCAGGTAGAATATGGGCACTGCACATTGCCTAAATGAATTATTCACCTCTTAGCTTTTGTTTTCATTTCTTGGATATTCGATTTTCTTTTTCATGTGGGCTTATTCTTTAGATTTATTTTATTATTGCAAGTTATTGTCCTCCTGTTCCAATTGTGTAGAGCAGTGATTTCTCTCTCCTCTCAGTTCTTTCGTGTTTTGTCATGAGGTTGATTGGTTAAGGGATCAGGAACACACGTAGTGTTCTCCTCTACCCTTCCAGTTGTAGGGAATGATGAGTGGGAAGCAGGAAGATCCAGCAGATCAATACCTGGCCCTGAGCCTGGTGTCACCAGCAGATTTTTGGGTTTTTTTATCATGGGATGCTGTGTGAGTGAGGCCCTTTGTTCTGCTGTCTCAGTGGAGGTAGGGGATGGAGATCCCTGCAGCAGCAAAGGCACCAGGGTTATTGATGTGTTTGAAATCATGGGAAAGGCCATTTAGGAATTAGGGCTCCTTCCCCAAAAAGAGGTGGTGGGGACAATAGCCCAGCTGAAGTGCATCTGCACCAGTGCCCACAGCATGGGCAGCAAACAGGAGGAGCTGGAAGCCCCTGTGCAGCTGGAAAAATATGGCACAGTTGCCATGAGAGAAACATGGTGGGATGAGTCCCACAGCTGGAGGGACAGGGAGCAGAACGAAGCCCCCAGGGTCCAAGGGGAAATGGTCAGTGACCTGCTGTACCACCTAGGCCACTACAAGTCTCTGGGGCCAGATAGGGTCACAGAATCATAGAATAGCTTGGGTTGGAAGGAATCTTAGAGATCATCCAATTCCAGCCCCTCTGCCATGGGCAGGGACATCTCCCACTGTCCTAGGTTGCTCCAAGCCACATCCTGGCCTTGAACACTTCAAGGATGGGGCATCCACAGCTTCTCTGGGCAACCTGTGCCAATGTTTCTCCACCCTAAGTATAAAATATTTCTTCCTTAGAATCTATGATGATGGGGTTTTGATGGGAACAGTGCCTCCCTTACCCTGCACAGCTGTGATAAAGGGCATTCTGAGGGAGAGGAAAGTAGGTCTTAAGTTTTTTTGGTGGGGTGATCTCTCTCCCTTTTCCCCTGCTCCCCACTGGTAACTGGGGAAGCAGTTGATCTGAGTGTTGTCTCTGTGCTGAGGCTGTTGAGTCCTATTGCTGGTCAGCCTGTGGGGAAATCGTGCTGGTGCTTCCAGATGTTGCAATGCAGCTGGACAGAGAGGTTGCTGAGCTCCAGGACGGCGAGACCTCCATAAGGCGAGGAACGTGTTAAATCATAACATCTTAAATGCTCATCGTTTCATTGGGATATTTTCACAAATAGGAAAATGATGAAAACAGCAAATGTGTGTGATACAAGGGAGGGAATCGCACATATTTCTGCGTGAGGGCAGGGGGAACGAGTCAGCTTGCTGCAGCTTGTTGCTAATATTTGTGTCTGAGCGCTTAAAATTTCACAAGAGATATTAAGACTTGAGGAATGTGTTTTGTTGCCTTGTAAGTGTATGATTAAACCTTCATAATTTTCTTCTTTTTCACTGTGGGAATCTTTAAGTCGTTACGCTTGTTTTCTTCAGGCATCGTACAGAAAGCAAAGAGTGGCGTCGTTATTTATTTATTTTTTGGAACGTGCTCCTCTCTGCCTTTTATGCAAAAGCACTTTAATTGATCTTGCAGACGGTCGAGAAGAGGACAAAGAAGAAAATATTTAATGCAGCGTATAATTCTTTCTGGTTTTGCCTCAAAATAAAAAGCCACTTTGCAAGGATTTATGTATCTAAACACGTTTTATGTAGACGGAACAGCTACATATTATCTGCCTACTGCAGGAGGCTGATGCAAAGAAATGCCTTGATCAAGGGTATGAACTGGTTCTGGGTAACTCCCAAACTTTTCTAGTGGTGAACACATTGCCAGTTTCTTGCTACCTTGATTACAATTGTTGTATTTTTCTATATTTTTGATTGGTGGGACTATTTTAATTTAATCTTCTTGAATGTTAAAAATGAAGATGATGCAGGTCCTTTCCTTACTGTGCTGTACTGAAGCACAGTAACATCCCATTCAACCAGGAGTCCTTCCTCTGCATTTTGCAGCTCCAGGATGCTTTGGATGAGGTGAGAGGACTGTGGCTTCTCTTTAATTCTCCTGCTGCATCCAGAGCTTAGTCAAGCCTGGCAGTTGAACACAGATTGCCTGAACTGCAAAGCATCACTTCAGTGTCAACACTTCCCTTCTGTCTATTTAAGGTGAAACAACTGCAGGGATTCAATGCTGTTGTTTGCTTCCTTTCAAGGTTTGAAGTCTGAACATCTTCAATGCTGGTGGAGTCAGGAATATTTATGGGCTGGAGTCACCTTGCTTTGGCTCTGTTGTAGTCAAAGGTCAAATTAAATAGTGTGTGTCAGGTTCTGTTCAGTGTTTGTGATTTGTTGTGGCTGAGATGTGGAATGCACACATGAGTTAATGCACACTCCCCTGGTTTGCTCCTTCAATACTGAAGATTTCTGGGCATAGCTGGACGTGGCCTGCAAGAGTCAGCTGAGAGACTGCCTGAAAGCTCTCCCCTAAAGTAGTGAGCTTTGGGAAGCCCTCTGTAGCCTGGGAAGACTGAAAATGTGGACTGTGGGGTTGTTGTCACCTTCATGTGCTGGAGATTTTGTCAATTTAATTGAGTTAAAATACTTGGAAGAGATTAATGTTTTTAGAAGTTGTGTCAATGTCTTCAATGTCTTGAATAAGTGAAAATCCCTTATTGAAATAGCTTTATGATAGTTTGGAGGTTTTCAGCTGCATTCATTTGAAATATGCCTTGTGCCATGACTTAAGAGTGTATTTTCAATATATTTCTGGATTTCTTTTATTTAATATTGAGCTTGAGGAAGAACAGCCCCTGTCAGCCGCCCTCCCCCCAAAAAGAAGGATGAGTAAAAGCGGGAAATAAGCAAGAGGAGCTTGTCATTAAACCTAAATCCACTTACAAACATCTAGTAAAAAGGCATCTTTAGAGGCTCATTCTGTACTTTTATTGCAAGGATGGTGTTATACTGCTGTATATATCAGAGAACTGGGTAACAGCACGTCCTCTGTCCTCAACAACTGCTTAGAGCTGTAGGTTTTTGTGTTCAAGCTGATGAATATTTTAGCTTGATGTCTCCAAGGGTAAAATGAAGGAGTAGCTGCTCTGAGGGATTAATACAGAGTGAATTAGATGTTTGTAAAAGGCATTAAAAGTTGCAGTCACTGTATTGAATCCCAGCATTGGAAATGCGAGGCGAGATGCTGTAGTGCATCCCCCTGTTGCAGAGCACATCCATCTGGATTGCAGGATTAAGACAGCTGGATATTTGTTTAGTGGGTGCTTAGATGACATGAAAAAAGGGGAAAAAAAACTTACTCTCCACTCCCTCTCCTCTTTCCCAATATGAATCATAAAAATAGTTGTAAGAAACCTCAGGGATGTTGCTTCTCTTTTCCCTCACAGCTTCAGCTAGTACCACAGGCCAAGTGCTTGTGGGTACCACGAGGATGATGTTTCTTGACCTCAGAAGCTGCAACCTGACTTTTTCTCCCTACCAGCTACAAGGCAGGAATAACACAGTTCAGTGGGAAAGGAGATGCCCAAAGATTAGCTTACAATGGAGGGTGGTGGTGTCCTCTGAATGTCCTGCTCCTACAGCATCACCAGGATGGGAGCCAGGCACCATCTTTGACATAGGTAGACATTAACTGGGGGTATTGAGACTGTTTTCCCACTGCCAGGGTTATTCTGGAGCCCCAGCAATGCTTGGAGCAGCTCAGCCCATGTTCTGCTGGTTGGGCTCAGGGTTGTTTATTTTGCCACCTTCTCAGATATCGCTCTCAACTCAGCTTGCTTTTTTTAGAAATGTGCTTTCATCATTTGTGATCCAGAATGCTCTCCTGCAATGGAGGAGGTTTGGGCTGTTTTTTTTATTGATCTGATTTACAGCATTAGCTGCTGGTCCCTGTATTAGCAAGAGAGTGGAGAGGCAGGCAGCCATGGTGTGGGGCAGGGAGGGAGTACTGTGGGGAGGTCTTGAGTTCCCTCCCTTGTCAGAGCTAATTCATCACAGAGCTGCAGCCTAAAGATGCCTTTCTGCACAATTTTAGGACACTAAAAGTCAAGGTTCCACTCTCTTGGAAGTGGATTCATGGATTTCAGCCCTGTCCAACATTTTGGCCTTGGTGTGTTAAGCCAACACCAGAGTCTGATGCATTCCAAAAAAAAACCCCTTCCAAGAACAATTTAAAAAAATTAGATTTTGGATAGACAACACAGTTTCAACTCTTATGAAGCAGCTTGTGCTTTCTCTTGGGTTAAATTAATCTTGCTGCATTCCCAGCTGAAGAACCTGAGTTTCAGCTGCTGGGACATAGTGGGACCTTGGCTGATGTGGTAGGATGGAGGGTGGTTTCTTCTGGACAGTGTCATTCTCTCCTGGAGAAATGGAGGCTCAGGAGGGACCTTATCACTCTCTACAATTACCTGGAAAGAGGTTGTAGTGGGGTGGGTGTCAGTCTCTTCTCCCAGGTGACAAGTGACAGGATGAGAGGAAATGTCCTAAAGGTGAGCCAGGGGAGGTTTGGATCGGATTTTAGGAAAAGCTTCTTCACTGCCAGGGTTGTTAAGCATTAGCAAAGGTTGCACAGGGAAGTGCTTGTGTCACCATCCCTGGAAGTGTTCAAAAAACACGTGGATATGGCACTTGAGGATGAGTTTTAGTGGTGAACATGGTGGTGGTACTGGGTTAACGGTTGGACTCGATGATCTTGCATGTCTTTTTCAACCTTAATGATTCTCTGGTTGTCTGTGATGTGGAGAGCAAAGCCTTCAAGGAGTGTAAACGGGAGCTGGGAGCACCTGAAGCCTTCAATGACAGGTTTGAGTGTTCAGCTCAGTCCTAACCAAGTGCATAAATAAAGCTGAAAGCCTCAGGAGTGGGTTATTTTTCTACTTGACGAGCCAGAAAATTAAATACAAACAGAATATTTGGGGCCTGGGTCTGAAAGTGAGAGCAGATGAGCACCACTGGGTTGCTTACAGAAATATTTTTTTTTACTTTTTTTGATAGTTTGAAGTCTCTCACTTCCTTTAAGGCTTTCTTCTGTCGGTGTCTTTCTGCCTCTTCCGCTGAAGTAGGTTGGTTGAGTTAATCACATCAGAGAAAAAAATACAGTTCACTGATTTTCTCCTCCATCAATGTATGCATTCACCAAGCACATAAGGACTTAATATCTCAGTGTCCTCAAGCAAAACTCAGGCAAATTCACTGACTATTTTATGGGTATCATGCAGTCAATCAGTTAACGTGTGTCTGGGTCTAGATTACCCATGTGGGTTGTTTGCTGCCTCTCTGGATGCTTTGGAGAACAAATTGAGGCATGGATGGGTCCTGAAGCTGAGGAGGGGGAGTGTCCACGGATACAGGGAGGGTGTGGAGAGGTTGTGACAGAAGCATCATGGGGATATGGAGTAGGAGAACAGGGGCTGTCATGGCAGGAACCTTTTTGTAGGGGACATAGGTGGGGATTCACCGTTGATTTCTGCAATCCTCAGTGCTATGCGCAACACAGATGTGTGGGTTTGTCACTGCTAAGCCTTGTATTGATCAAAAAAAGAGTAGAAGGGACGTGTTTTTTTCCAAGATGCTCTGAAAGTTGGACATTTAGGACATTGGCCATACTCTTCCTGATGCAAAATAATTGAATTACTTAACCTGCCATATATTTGGTGTATGCCCTCTCCTCCCCTGGAACTGATGAGAATGTCAAGGAACTCGATTATGAAAAGTAGCACCTCTGTGAGGTCAGGGTGGCTACCTGTGTTTTAGAAATCCTCAGGTGTTTCAAGGCAAGTGTATCCATGTGGATAGTCCAAATTTAGAAAGGAAAGTAGGGTGAGATTCAGCCTGTCCTGCTAGGTTGGGTTTCTTCATATATTCACAGAGTCTTTAGGGTTGGAAGGGACCTCTGGAGTTCATCCAATCCAACCCCCTGCCAAGGCAAGGTGACACAGGAAGACATCCAAGTGGGTTTGGAATGTCTCCAGAGAGGGAGGATCCACTCCTTCCCTGGGCTGCTGTTCCATCCTCCATGAAGAGAAGTTCCTCCTCAGGTTGAGGTAGAGCTTGCTGTGTTTTAGTTTATGGCCACTGACCTTGTCCTGTTGCTAAGCTCCATAAAAAGAGCCTGGCACCATCCTCTTGACTTCTGTCATGGAGATATTTGTGTGGTTGATGAGATCCCCTCTCAGTCTTCTCCAGACTAACCAGGCCTGGCTCCCACAGTGTCTCCCCACAAGAAAGACCTTTCTCCCAGCTGGACTTTGAACCATGGAAAATCCACTGAAGCCAGTGTGTGTCAGTTGTCTGCTGATGACACGGAATCATGGAATGGTTTGGGTTGGAATGGGATGGCCTTTGACATCCCTTCCAACCCACAGCCATGGTTAGGGAATCTTCCACTAGACCAGGCTACAGGCAGTGCAGATTTCCATTGTGTTCTTCTTAAAAAACCAACTTTAAAGAGCCTCTCCTTTACTTGAGAAACTGTGTTTTCATCAGATGATAGTGTTCAGGAGGGAAGAAGTGATCTCTTTACATTGCTTATCTCCTGTATCTCAGCGCTTATCTCCTGTAGTGTTCACAAAAAGGCTGAAAGCTGAAGCGTAGCCAGCCCAGGGCAGCAATCCCATGCACTCTGCTGCAGGGAGATCCTGGCTCCCCAGACTTCTGCACTAACAGGAACGAGCCATCTGGGAGGCAGGAGATGGCTCCAAACTGTTCTGTTGGTATGGATGACTTTGCCAAGTAGGGGAGGTTCCTGTCACACTGGGTGCTACTATTGATGGCACTGATGCAGATCTTGTGTGCTCCATCATGAGCACTGGAGATGAGCTCACTCCTCTTCCTGGAGTGAGGAAGGCTCTTGCACACCCAGACTTCCTTTCTGGTTGCTCTTTTCCCCGAATGGCCAAATAAGCTCATTTTTTTTCCTCTTGAAATGTTGTTTGTAAACTTTTCTCTTATCTTCTGCTGCCTTCAATTTACTAATGACCTTTCCTGCAGCCTGAATGCAGTGCTCCTGGTACTGTGAGCAATGTAAACTGTCTTAAATTATACCCCTTGTCCTCCATCCATCTCAGTTTGGCTTTGCAGGGAGATCGTGCGTTATCGCTTGGAGTTTGCTTTCAGAATTGAGGATGGTGATAAATAAATGCTGCTGGTGGCAACGGGAGAACGTGGACTGCTTTAACCAGCTCAATGTGTGGAAAAGAAAGAAGGAGGGATTTTTAATTTAATTTTTTTTTCTTCACGTATGACTTGTATAGAGCCCTGTATCTTCTTCAGCCTAGGTTTTCTAGGGTTATAGGCAAAGATGCTCCTGTCAGCTGATTTTCCTGTCTCACATCTGGAAATGCCAATTAGGGTCATTGCAATAAAGGCAGCTGCACTAATGCAAACTCTGCTATGTGTGCCTTCCTTTGCATGCTTCCTCTGCACCTGGAATTGTTTCCCTCTCCATGAAATAACTTCTGATTGGGCACCTACAGGTGTGTTGCTGTATTTTTCTTGGTAATCTCTGTCACTCCCCTAATTTTAACATGGCAGTTTAGCAGAAGGGCTGTTGAGATCCAGCTGTGTTGGCATTCATCAGTTTTGCTCTGACTTGACTGCAAACAAGACCCTGTGTTTTGTTTGCAGTCAAGATGGTAAGAAATCCTTAAAATAGAAAAGCAAATTCATGCAATGGATGATATAGATCTAATTTTTGGATTAAAGTGACAAAAATAAGGTCACTGTTTAACTGAAGGACACTTTTCTGTTAATTATGGTTCAAATTTCTTCAACAATGGGACAGTAATGTGGCAGATCCATTTGTTGGAGCACAACAGATCTATGTTGGAAGCAAACTGTGGCATTTGCTGGTTGGGCACAGGATACTTGGGAAGCAAGAACTGAGTCTTCAGGCCTCTGGTTGTGGGACACCTGCTTCTCACAGGGGGTTTTTGGGATGCAATACGTTGATATTCTGGTGCTTGTTGGAGTGTGGATATAAAAGTTATGGAATCACAGGATGGCTTGGGTTGGAAGGGACCTTAAAAATCATCGTGTTGCAACCCCCTGCTATGGGCAGGGACACCTTCCACTAGACCAGATTGCTTCAAGCCCTGTCCAGCCTGGCCTTGAACACTCCCAGGGTTGGGGCAGCCACACCTTCCCTGGGCAGCCTGTGCCAGGGCCTTACCACCCTCACAGGGAAGAATTTTTCCTTCCTAATATCTAATCTAAACCTGCTCTATTTAAGTTTGAAGCCATTCCTCTTTGTCCTATCACTACACATCCCTCATCAGCTCTCTTGTAGCCCCCCCTTCATGTACTGAAAGGCCACAATTTAGGTCACCCTGAAGCATTTGCTTCTCCAGGCTGAACAATCCAGATTCTCTCAGTGTTTCCTCACAGGGGAGGTGTTACATCCCTCTTCATGGCCCAGTTCAGAATTAGAGAATAATTTTGGTTGGAAAACACCTTTAAGATCATCAAGTCCAACCCTTAACTGCCAAATGAAAGTGTAATGGAGAACTGGAGCATTAGTGGTTGACTCCATTACTTTTGGTTACACCCTCAAGACTGGCCTTGCTGTTGATGGGGACACCAGCCAGGATGTCACAAAAGAAATGGCTAAAACACGATCCTGAGAAGGAACATCTCCATCTGCTCTCCACATTCCATCTGCTGAAGAACAAGTAGAAGGCTCCTCATTTTCCACAGACGTGCCTTTCACCTCCTGACACTTCATCTGCCACTTGCTGTGTCTACTTGCCCCCTCCACCACAGGAGAAACCATAAACCTGGTTGGTTTCCCATTTATTTACTCACAGTTAATCCACTCACTGGGTAATTGCTGCAAGTGTTGTGCTTTGGTCTATTTCTCCACCCTGGTGTTTAATTATCTTTCTTTCCTTAATTCATAGAATCACAGAATAATTTGGGTTGGAAGGGACCTTAAAGACCATTTTGTTCCAAACCCCTGCCATGGGCAGGGACACCTTCCACTATCCCAGGTTGCTTCAATCCCCATCCAACCTGGCCTTGAACACTTACAGGGATGGGGCAGCCACAGCTTCTCTGGGAAACCTGTGCCAGGGCCTCAGCACCCTCACAGGGAGGAATTTCTTCCTAATAGCTAATCTAAACCCACTCTCCTTTGATTTAATTCATTTCCTCTGTGTCCTATTACTTCATGCCCTTGTGAAAAGTCCCTCTCTACCCTTCCTGTAGGCTCCTTTTAGGTATTGGGAGGGGCTCTAAGGCCTCCTGGAGCCTTCTCTTCTCCAGAATGATCAGCCTCAACTGTCTCAGCAGTCTTCATAGCAGAAGTGTTCCTACCCTTAATATTTCCCTTGATTTTCAGGCTGATAGTTATGATTTAGGATTTTTTAAATTAATTTTTCTTTTTTCCTCTGGTTTGCTTAAGCTTTCCAGCAGTTTCAAGTTACACGAGCAGCTGAAAAGGCAGGAAAATGGGACCAGTAAAAGAGAATTTCAGCTCAGGCCTCTGGTGATTCTTGTATCACTGTAATTCTTTGTGATGATCATCACCATGTTGCTGGGAAAGGCTGAAAAAGTGGCGTCTGTCACTGCACAGCCATGGGGCCATTTTGTTTAAACATAACAGAAAATTATGGGATGAGTGTCTGGAGGCAATGCCATGGGAACAAGTAGTAAAGACTTCTCTCTCAGCTCAAGAAGATCTCTTTCCTGGAGGGGAATGTCAAGAAATGCATCTCCTGTGACTTCTGCATCCCTTGTGACACAGCATCTCTCTTGACTTTTGGTAGCCTATTTGTGGAAGTATTCAGAGAACATATTCTCCTACATATTCTCCCATCTGTCTTTTTCCCAAACTCACTGGCCTTGGTGAATGCTTAAGAATAGATGTGCTTTCTGCGTTGTGTTGAGAAGGCAGTTAAGAATTTATTTTTTGACCTTTCTGTGTTTAGATGATAATATTTTTAGTATCTTCTATGATGTCTGCTTCTGAGTTTATTTGGACTCTCTTTTCCCATTTAAATGCAGAGGAGAAAACTTGATCAGTGTCTTAATGCAAAGATATTTTGGGTTGTTCTGCCACCTGGGCCAGTCTGTGCAAGAACCCTTTTCATGGCTCTGAATTGTTTTTTTACATTGTTCATAAAACTCTTTTTTGGGAATGGATGAACTGTACTTGAAGCATTTACCAGTTCCCAAGAATGTGCAGTTGCTTGGCTGTACAGACCCTGAATAAACATGCAAAAAAAGGGAGCCCAAAAATATCATCCTACCACCAAAAAAGTGTGAAATGTGAAGGAAGGAATTGTTTCTCTATGTAAACTTTAATTTTTTTTTAATTGGCTTACTTACCACATCAGTGTCTTTTTCTTCTGTTTGCCACTTACCTCATGTTAAGCTTGCAGGCAGATGACTCTGGATGGTCTTTTCTTTTCTGAAGAATACAGGCGAGAACATCTCAAAGGATCTTAAGATTGTGAGATATGGAAAAAGCCTTTTATAAAATGACATCTGTTGGGGATGTGATGTATCTCTTGGATTCAGTGTAATTAGACCCTGCTCAGCTGTGTAACTTTTGACATGGATTGGCATCTGCTTCTCTGAAGGCTTAATGGTGCCTTTAATTATAAGTAGTCTAGGAATTGCCTGGAGAGCCACAGGCTTCATTTAGTTCAAGAATCTCTCTTTTGGATGGTGATCATTAATAACATGCTGAAAAGAAGAGCAAGCAGTGTCCTTACATGCAAATGTGGTCATGAATCCTCCCTGGGTTTGTCCTGATGGTAAATCATTAATCATTTCATGTTGCAACTTAGTTATGACAACTTTGGCTGGTCTTGTTATGTGCTTCCCTGTGCCTTTGGATCCTGGAGTTCTTGGCCTCTAAAACTTATATGTGCTATATGTCAATTATTAAAAAAAAAACTCGCTTCTCCCTTGAGTATTTCCTGTCTTCTTTTTTTTTCTTGAGGGAGATTCCCTGGTTGTTTTTTTTTTCTAGTATGTTGTAGGTAGCTGAGAGATTCTTCTCTAAAATGTTCCTCGTTGAAGCTTTTTCTGCCGTGTTTGGTGCCAGTTTCCAAATCAAACTCACTCCTTCACTGTGTCTCCTTTCTTCTCCCCAGTCTCCATGGAGCAAGAAGTGTTTCAGGTCTTCATCTCTCAACATTTTCTGAGCTGCTTCTCTATTAAAAAGATTAACAATCAAATTATACTGCACCACCAATTTTACCTTATAATTTTCATAGATTTCTACAGTGGTTTGGGTTGGAAGGGACCTAAAGATCACCTATTTCCAAAGCTCCTGCACCTTCCAGGTTGCTTCAAGCCCCATCCAACCTGGCCATGGACACTTCCAGGGAGGGGACAGCCACAGCTTCCCTGGGCAACCTGTGCCAGGGCCTCACCATTTTCTGGGTGGTGAATTTTATGTTATAGTGATCTATAATAATTCTATATTTCCTTAAAATAATCTTGATATTATTCTATCTTTTTTTCTTATGTGTCCCGTTGCTCAAGTGAAAGGATTAGCTTTGGGCAAAGTTTCCTTTTGAGGTGCCAGTGGTGATATCTAGTTCCTTTCATTGGCTTCAGCTTCTGTTAGGACTGTGCCTGCTGCAACGCTTCCTCTCCATCTTTGTTTCACTTTTATTTGGCCTGGTGTACATAATTCTAAGCCACGTTGAAGTAAAATTTCTGAATAAGAGAAAAAAATCAACTTGCGTGCTCAAGAAGGCAGTGAGTTGGAATTTTGGGGACCATGAGCTGCTGTGGCGGTCTTAAGGTGTCATCCCCCTTCTTTGCCCATCAGTTGATGTCCCCCACCATCACAGAATGGTTTGGGTTGGAAGGGACCTTAAAAGTCATCCAGATCTGAATCTCTCCCATGGGCAGGGACACCTCCCACCAGACCAGGTTGTTAATCCTGGTTTTGTTCATTTGTGTGGTCAGGCTCAGACAGTGACAACAGCAGTCCCAAAGGACTTGAAGAAGTTCCTGGAGACCTGTGACTCCTCCCATGGTCAGTGAAGCACCTTTGGGGTGGCTCTGGTCCCTTGGCTGCAGAGCTGGATTCATAGAAACAACACTTCAGTTACGTGGGTGAACTTGGCTTTTTCTCCCTTCCCTGTTCCCTAACACATTCAGGGAATTCAAATTGAATCCATGTTAGTGTTTACCATTTTCAGATGTGCTCAACTCAGCATTCAGGCTGTTGTTCCTACCCCTGCAAGCCTCTTCTTGCACATCCCAATCCTTTGAACAATCGGAAAACCTTTGACAAAGTATTTAATTAGCTGTGTTACAGCCTCGCTGCCCGGACTTAGCAATATTTGTGATTCTGCTTGTGTTTGCTTCCTCCTTAAGTCATGACTGGAAAAAAAGACAGCTGTGATTCCTAGTCAAAGCTCACTGGACCTGGGATCCCTCTGAGCTCATGCATCACCCAGGGAGCTGTTTTGAGCTTTCATCTCTTGCTGTTCATGGTGTTTTTTCCACATTAGAGAAACTAAGGTGAAATTTTTCTACCACTGGAAGCCCTAAAATCGAAGCAGAGGCATTAACTGCATTCAAAGTTATGACTCAGAGCAGGTTGCCATCATTTTAAATCCTGTGTATTTAATTCCTTTGCAGAAAGCATCCCCGTGGTACAATAATTCCCAGCCCAGATCCTGCCTAGATGGTGCAGCATCAACTACTAAGGTCATCTTTCCACTTTGGGAAAAACATTGGGATTGTCACTTGAAGGATCCTCCTTGTTTCTTTGGTGCCTTTTACTTTGATCTGGGAGCACTTTTTTTATCCAGCTTCCTGGCATCTTTGCAAGGAAGGGAGGTATTGAGAGAAAATAATTTACAGTGCTTGGTGGCATGGTGCCATTTTGTTACAGTGTAATCATGCCTGAAATATTCAATAGAACATCGTTCTGGAGTTAATGGGGGAGATTGTTGTTGGATTATATCCCATGTGATTTTTCTTTCTGTGTGTGGAGAGTTTTCTTGCTGCAAATGAGATAAATAAAGGATTATATCTACATTTTTAATAGCTGGTATCAGAAGTGAAGCACTTCCAATAAAGTGTTCCTATATTTTCTTCCCACATAAGACTGTTTTACAAGCTTATGTCCTTCTATTTTTTTACCCTCTTTAAATAATCTTAAAATCAGGTTAGAAATTGTTCTCCTTTGCCCAAACTCTGGATAAAACATCTCTTCACAAAAATAGCAGAATGATGTTACATTTTATTTGTTGTAGGAAGAAAAACAGTGAGTTGGAGGTGAACTGAAAGTTCCTTGAGAAGATGGGAACTGCTTTTTCTCTTTTCTTATGTTTTGTTTGTTTTCAGATCTGCAGCAGTGACCTGGTGATGCTGTGCAGGTGCTGCAGCTGCTGGAGGGACAACAGAGAGAGGGCTCTAAGAGGATCAGCAGAGTATTTCTGGGTGTCAGGAGGCTGCAGGATTCATCTCCCCATCAAAGCAGGGCTGAGAGAAATTGAGGCCCTTTAGAGAACCATTTCAGGTGATTTTCAGTATCAGTCTGGAAAAATCAAAATGTCCTTCTATAAAGGCAAGATAAAATAGAGGTAATTCAAGGCAGCTTGAATCTCTCTGTTTTTCTCAGAGACTTTCAGCAGATACTGGGATCTCAGCATGGTTTGGGTTGGAAGGGACCTTCAAGACCATCCAGTTCCAACTCCCTGTCATGGGCAGGGTCAAGACCAGGTTACTCAAAGCCCTGCCCAACCTCTTCTGTTTTAAAAATTGGTGATCTTCATGGTTCTTTTTGAGATGTGTGTACAGCACCCACTGCCCCGTTACTCTTAGATTTAGTATTGGCAGCAGTTTCTTCTTCAGTGTGTTGTTCCTTGTCCTATTTTCTAGGGAAGAAAGTATTCTTGACAGTCACAAAGGACACTGGAGTAGATAAAGTGTTATTGTATGGTAATTCCTGTACTCCAAAGTTACAAGGAACCTTTGATCAGTCCTCTGCATGATTATCTTAATATCATGAAGGCTGATAATGTAAATGGAGATTTCAAGCTTGACCTGATTCATAAATAGGATAAGTTAAAATGATGAACGTGATTGAGTTATTTGCTGCAGCTGCTTCCAGGGCTGGATTGATTTGAATTTCTGCTGACAAGGCGTTGAGACCTCTGGGAAGGACATCCCTGAGTTTATTAGCAGATTGCTGGGGAAGGAGGAGTTTTGGGGATGTGGAGGGTGGGTTGGCTGGGCTCTGAAGCCTTGGGCTGATAGTGAAGTATTTTGCAATAATTCAGTCTGGTTTTAGCAACTTAATATAATAATTTGAATTGAATGGTGTGTTCCTGGTACTGCCACTCCAATCACTGCATCTCAGTAATGGTTCTTGTTTTGCCTGGTGTTGTGGGCTCCTGATTGTTGCTGGTTTGGAGTTTGGGCATTTAAACAAATTCTGACTTGTTGATCAGAGGTTCTGTTTGGGTTATTTGTATGTACTGGCAAAAGCTTGTGATGGTAAAAGATTCTCTGTTCCTTGCTGAGATTTTGTCTCAGAAGCTGTGAAATCAGTGGGGTGAAGGCCCCAGGCCAGATCCGTGCTTTGAAAATATCTCTTCTGCAGCATCTCCATTGCTTATCTGAACATCAGACTTGAATCAGTTTCTTTTTTCCTCTGTCTTAAGATTTCACCTGTGTATAACTTCCATCAGAGCTTAAATTGTGTTTGAAACCTTTGACATACAGAAATTTCTGTTTGTGGATCTGTCTATAGGGTTTCTTGCCTCCTGGCTCTTGATGAAGAAGGAGCATCTCAGTGGTGTCACTGTAGCACTTCCTGCTAAAGACTTGAGGCAAAAAACCATGGAGTTCAGCCTGGAGAAGAGAAAGCTCCAGGGAGAGCTTTGAGTCCCTTCCTGAGCCTAAAGGGGCTCCAAGAGAGCTGGAGAGGGACTTGGGACAAGGCATAGAGTAACAGTGTGGGAGACAATGGCTTTAAATTGTCAGAGGGCAGACTTAGATGGGATATTGGGAAGGAATTCTTCCCTGTGAGGGTGCTGAGGCCCTGGCACAGGTTGCCCAGAGAAGCTGTGGCTGCCCCAACCCTGGAAGTGCCCAAGGCCAGGTTGGATGGGGCTTGAAGCAACTTGGGACAGTGGAAGGTGTCCCTGCCCATGGCAGAGGGTGGAACTGGATGATCTTGATCCTCACCCTTCTCCATATCCTGGGTATGGGCAGGGGGCTGGCTGTGTGCTCTGCTGTGCTCTCACATCTCCTGTTGGGATGTGTTTGCTCTCTAGATATTCACCCCCATCCACGTATCTCATCTACCAACCCTCCTTTACTTAACCTGCAAAGATTTAAGGCACTTAATGGCTGGGGGCTTTGGCAATGTGAATTGAAAACCTTTTTAAATCAGTGTTTGGTGGTCTTCACCTCACTGTGTAAAGGTAGAAAGCAGCTGTGTCTCCTCCTCCTGCTGCTTCAGGGCTCTGTCCTTGTGTTAAATCCTCCTTCCTACTGTGTTTCCTCTGTAAATCCTGCAGGTTGTAACAGTCTCCTAAATCTTGCAGATTGCTGTGGAAAATATCTTCTGTGTTTACTTGTTTGTTAGTTTTAAGAGAGTCCTTTGTATTGACCAGCTTTACATAACTGTGTGTGTGTATATATATATACACACACATAATACTTCATTCCTTGCACAAATCCCTATATATATTATATATTTTTTTTTAATTCTAAAGAGCTGGGTAAGCTTCCTCAACCTGTTGTGAAGTGATGCCTTATTTTTATGCGAGTCAAGATCTCAGTGCACAGTAGATGACCCCACAGAGGCACTGCAATACCTGTTCCCATTTCTGCACCTCATTTATACAGCACCTGAGATCATCTGATTGTCTTTAACTTCTCCCACATCGCAGCAAACCTGGTGCTGGCAAATGCAGCAACTCAGCTGATATGCACTGATTTGAAAAAAAAAAAAATTAGTTTTTCCTGGTGCTTCAGGTTTGGGAAGGGGATTTTAGTGCATCTGCATTATCACAGGCATCTGAATTACAGCCCCATTTTTTATTTTGCTTTTTGTCTTTACATTTTTCTCCAGCAGTGCTGCTTTTTATGGAACTTTTTAAAAACAAAAATAGTGATTTTTTTTTCCTACTCAAAAATCACTGTCTGATGCTGGAAAGGGCTCTTACAAATGCTGCACAGTGCTGCTGCTTGGAACAGCCTCCCATAGCAACCTTGAGCTTGAAAACTAAAATCACATCACCCCATCCAACTGCTTTATTATTGGGATTGGCATGGGAACCCTTTGGAAGGGGTCTAGGTGGCAGCAAAAAAATTCCTCTGGAATCTGTATTTAGGAGGATTTCTAATTTATTTTAGATTTTGTGGGGGCTTTTGTCACTTTTCAGTTTTGCTTTTGTTTGTTTGTTTGTTTGGTTTTTTTTTTTTTTTCTGGTTTCAATTTTCTTTTTCTCAGATAGAATAAATGTTAGAAAAGTGAGAGACACCATTCTTGGGAAGAAAGAAGATCTCTGCCATGGGGAATGACACATGATCGTGGCTGTCAACAGAGCAATTTCACAGAAAAATAAGAGTCATAGAATAATTTGGATTGGAAGAGACCTTAAAGATCAATTCATTCCAGCCCCTGCCATGTGCAGGGACATCTTCCACTATCCCAGGCTGCTCCAAGCCCCATCCAGCCTGGCCTTGGACACTTCCAGGGATGGGGCAGCCACAGCTTCTCTGGGCAACCTGTGCCAGGGCCTCACCACCCTCCCAGAGAAGATTTTCTTCCCCAGTATCTATTTTGGCCTAATATTTATTTAAAGTTTTCTACTTCTGCACATGGACAAGATGGGAGTCCTTGCTGGACTTGGGTTGTGCTTTTTTGGGATTTGTGTCTATTGCAGTGACACGTGTGCCCTTCCTTTTGTTCAGCCACTTTGTAGACTCGTGTCACATCTCTGTGCTGGCTTTGCTTCCTCAAAACTTACGGTGAGAGGACTCAAAAGACCTGGAAAGCCAGGGGAAGCTCCTGACAGTAGTTGGGAAACCAAATCAGGATATTTCAGATCCAGTCTGAGATAGGACTGATGATGGGAGGGTTTGTCTCCTGAGGTTTTCATTGAGCTTGGCATCTCTGATCTGATGGATTGGACAGACTCTGCCTCTCCACTGGAGATCCAGATTGGGTGGAGCTTGGAGCAACCTGGTTTAGTGAAAGGTGTCCTGCCCACGACAGGAGAGTTGGAACCAGATGATCTTTAAGGTCCCCTCCCACACAAACCCTTCTGTGTTTCTGTGATTCTCAGAAAAACAATTGCAGAATAATTGGATGTGTGTGGCTCACTCTGAGCTGGAGGCTTCTGGGGCTTCTCTGGCTGCCAGGGTGAGAGCCATGAAATGCCTTGTGCTGTTGATGACACCAACTGGTAGGGTCCCCCCTGATCATATTTCAGTGGTGCAGGGAAAGCCACATCCACACTTTTGAGCCACTGGGTCCATGGGAAGAGCAGCATCTCTCCTGCTTTCTGCTTGAGCTCCGGGTTTCTCATCCCAAGATCTTCTGGGGAGGAAGAAAGCTCAGTGGAGGAGAGGGGGTGGTTTTCTGTTCTGGCTGAAAGCGAGGAGACAGCCAGGATTAGACCCTGGGAAAGCTCTGGTAATACAGAAAAGGGTTTGGGGTCCATGTGAGGAGTTGCCTCTCTTTATCTGTGATTCCTTCAAAGGCTTTTCAAGCTTTTCTAACAGGTTTTGTGAGTGTCTCCATCCTCCATTTAAATCCTATTCCTTTCCATCTCTTTGCACTTCATAGAGAAGCAAGAAGTGACTCATTACACAGCCTACGAGGAAGCCTTAATGAATAAATGCATTTAAGAAAAAGAAGAAAAGAAAAAAAAGAGTTCTGTCTGGGGCAGACTGGTGCTTTTGCTGTCTTGAACTCTGAAATAATAAGTTAGGCTGCTTCTTTTTACTTGATTTAAATTAATTGAGTCACTTTTGTGCTGTTGTTAAGACTAATAGGACTTTGTTGGGACTAGAGCTGTGGGTTTGTGGGTTGCTTTTTCTATTTTGGGGTTTATTTGGTCTTAATTTGCTTGAAACATCAAGAGCAAAATTTGCAAATCTCCCAAGCTTCTTTCTTTCCACTTTCCCTTCTCCTTCAAACCTTGTTGCTGGCAGCATCACATGGGGAGAGGAGCAGTGAAGTGCCCTGTGGTGCTTTCTGCTCATCTTTGCCACTAATTGGGGCACAACAGTGTCTTTTGAGGCACCTGCAGTGTTTTGGAGGTTGGTGGGCTCCCCTTGCCTTTCAGAGGAGCTGTGCTTTCCTGCCAAGTCCCTGAAACAATTCTGTTTATTTACCTTTGCTGCTCCGATGGAAAGAACCTTGGTGATGCTTTTTTGCTTTTTCTCCATCAATAAAATCACCACACAGACCTGCAGTTTTAAAGCTAGAACTTGTGCATCCCCTTTCTTGCTTCTAAATGTTCTGTTCAGGCTGGAATCTCTGCTCAGGACTCCTGAACAGAGCAGGACACAATGTACATATGTATTTATATATGTTCTACATTGCATGAATTAAAAATGAAGAGAAAAAAATAATAAAATTTATGTAATTCATTCAATGCACGAATTGTGGAGTACATGGGAGCAATAGGGGTAGTTGGCTGGGTCTGGTGATTGTAACTGGGAATTGCACTTGTTTTTATTTAAAAGTGGTAAAAAATGTCCCTGTCCATGCCAGAGGGCAGGAGCAAAATGATTTTTAAGCTCCTTTCCAACCTAAACGATTCTGTGATTCCACGATTCTGTGATTTTTCATTTTGAAGACTCTTCTTGAATTCAGAAGCTCATTAGGCCTCCTCTTCTCCATGAGCTCCAAGTCTGGGCTGTTTTTTTCTATTGTTTAAGTACAGCAAAGCAATGTTTTCAAAGGGAGGGAAGAGGGTGAGAAAGAAGTGTGGGTGCTCCTCAGAGATCGAGCCGATCCATTTTTGTCTTGTTATATATCATTTTAACTTAATGCTGTTATATTATTTCAGCTGTGCTTGGTTTTCAGATTGGGTGCAGATATGAAGTTGCTATAACAACATGATGATTCATACAATGAGAGCAACAATCTGCCTGGATTTATTTTTCTATCATGATGACTTAGATGTTTTTGATGGGGATTTCTGTCTATTTTCAGATAGGCCACGCTGTTATCTCTCTGCAGTGATTTCTGTTGGATTACCTGGACTTGAGGTGGTAACACCTGAGCTTGTGTAACAGACCCAGAGTTCTTAAAGCAGTGCCCAAAGGTCAGGGCTGTGGTGCAAGATTTAGAGTGGGATATGGAGGCACAGAGGTGTGGGGGGCTGATCCAAGCAGCTTCAGCATGTCAGGTGTGCAAACACAGCACCTGGCACGTTGTACCTGTGCTCAGGTGGTTTTCCATCTCACTTCTTGCAGTGATAGAGCTGCCAAACCGATCATTTCTGAGAGCCTCCTGATCCTGTTGGTTAGAAAGAGGAGCACAAGTTGAGATGTTTTGAATTTCTCCTAGAAACATCTTGTCAGTGTTTCTGTTGCCACCTAAAAGTCCTCTAGAATCAGTGGGGAGTTCAGGGGTAGATCCAAAAATCATTGATGGAATCACAGAATGGTTTGGGTTGGGAGGGACCTTAAAGATCATCCAGTTCCACCCCCCTGCCATGGGCAGGGACTCCTTCCACTATCCCATGTTGCTCCAAGCCCTGTCCAGCCTGGCCTTGGACACTTCCAGGGATGGGGCAGCCACAGCTTCTCTGGACAACCTGTGCTGGGACCTCACCATCCTCATGGTAGAGAATTTCTTCCTAAATCTTATCCAAATCTTTCTACTTTCAGCTTAAAGACATTTCCCCTTGTCCTGTCACTCCATGCCCTTGTTCAAAGTCTTTCTCCAGATCTCTTGGAGCTCCTCTAGGACTGAAGGTCTAAGCTCTGTTTGAAGCCTTCTCTTCCCCAGGCTGAACAGCACCAACTCTCTCATTCTGTCTTCGTAGCAGAGATGCTCCAGAAGATTTAATTAATAAATCTGTTTCTTTAAAAATTTTTTTAATTGCAATCTGAAATAACAGAAATGCTTTATTTAGGTCTTTTAATAGAAAAAAAAAAAACCCTAGAATTAGGAATGATTGATTTTTCTGTGAAAGATGACAAATTATGTAGAAATATCTACTTCTTGCCAGTTTCACGTTGCTTCTCCTTTGAAAGAGCAGTTGTGATGGGAAGTGTTTCAAGGTACCTCCAGACATTGTCAACTTCTCAATTCTGAACTTTGAGCAATGGAAATAAAAACCTTGAGCTTCCAGAAGCCTCACACTGAGACCTTTCTCCTTCTCTCTCTCCCCTCTCTTTTCTGTCCTAATGTTGGGAGTTTACACAGAGAATCTCATAATCATGGAGTAGTTTAGGTGGAAAGGGGCCTTAAAGATCATTTTATTCCGACTCTATTGCCATGAGCAGGGACACCTTCCACTATCCCAGGTTGCTCCAAGCCCTGTCCAACCAGGCCCTGAAGATTTTTAGGGATGGGGAGTCCTCAGCCTCTCTGTGCAACCTGTGCCAGGGCCTCACCACGCTTACAGGAAAGGATTTCCTCTCAATATCTGATCTAAACCTGCCTGCCTTCATTTACTGCCTGCTTTATTTACATCTATAAATAGAGCAATGTGCCCTGGCAACTTTCTTGGAATTTTTTTTTTTCCAGATTTAAAGATGAGGTTTTTTAAAAATTAATTCTTAATTTTTTTTTTTTTTTTTTTTTTTTTGCTAAAAAATACTGGATTACTTGATTATTTTTTGGCAATTTTTTCCCCCATGTAGAGCTGCAGCAGGCCTTGGGCTTTTGGAAAAAGGCTCTTCCTCCTTGCACTGTCCTGTGCTGATCTGAAAACCATCCAGAGATGAAAACAAGCTTTTGTCCAGCCTGTCTATTGAGCTGGTGTCTCTTTATTTCCCCTGACAGCTGGAATGAAGTTGATCCTGTAAAATGTCTGGGCTTTCTGTCCTGCCTAATTGTGTTAAACTGCATTTGCATCCTAAAGAGAGTGTCTGGGAGAGGATGTTGAAGCCTTATATACATTTTTAAACTCATAAATGCCATCAGTGAAGTCTAAAATGCCAGATACTGACTCTGAAGGCCTTGCTGAAATGCACTGATGCCTTTATGAGTTGTCTTCCCCTGCACAGGGTCTCCAGATCCTACACATGTTGCTGTCAGCTGTATGAGGGATAAGGAGGAATCATAACTGTGAAAACAGCCCTGAGGGCTGTAGATATCTGCACACCATCAAGTGAATTTTGAGGTTTTGCAGGGGATCACTTTCTTGTTCCTATGGCAAGACTTTTGTTGCAGTGCAAGAAGCTGTTTTCAGGCCTCTCTTCCTGTGTCAGAGGAGCCGTCTCTTCTGGTGTTCCTGAGCATGTGCCCTGCCAACCCTCACTCCACCTTTTCAGCAAGTAAATATTTGGGCACCACAATAAAAATGCAGTAGAAGTGGAGACAATGGAAAATATATTCCAGTCAATCACGACTTTTTCTGGAGGTGTGTTCCAAAAGTTTAAAGCATGTGAAGAAGGCAAGTCTGCATGGTAGATGAGGTACTGTGTGCATCACTAAGGGTTGTTGCTTTCACTTTGCTCCTGGGCATGGTTTTTATCCCTTGACCACATTGATCATCCTGACCTGATCCCACACAGCCTCTTCCATGCAGAAAGTTGTAGATTTCTCCTCCTGTGACGTCCTCTGCACATGGGATGAGGGCTTTCATGTTTGGCTTGGTGGTTTCTTGGAGGAAACCTCTTTCTGTTCATCACGGCCCTGCAATTTTAGCCTCTGACTCTTGGTGCTGTTGCTTCTTCTCTGTTTTCTTCTGGGCACGTGACAGAGCTTTGCCAGTCAGAATACCCATGACCTGGGACAAAAGACCGTGTCTCACTCAGCTCTTTGCGTGCACGTGAGCATTTCTGTGATGGGTAGAAGATGATTCTCCCTCTGAGTCATGCATTTGCTGTTCCCTTCTCTAAGAAATCTGGTGAAATCAGTAGAAGTAAGGGGAGGGAAGAAATGGAAAGTGTCTCTGCATTTCAAGAGAAAAAGCAACAGCTCCCCCAGGGTGGTTGTTTCGGCAGCAATCCGCATCTCAGTTTCAACCCCAAAATTGCCATCAAGGGCAGGCAGCTGTGTTTGCTCTCCCCAAATGTGACTGAGAGGGTGTCAGTTTTCTTGCTGTGGTCCTGATGGTGTGATGAGCCATGAAGGAAATGACAGCCACATGCATGAGGAAAAGAAAAATCAGTTGGGGTTTGCAGGAAGACCTTGGGAATGTCTTGCCCTGCCATATAACCCTGAAGAGGGTTTTCACAGTGATTTCAGGGTTGTGAGTCAGGGTCTGTCCCAGTGTTCTCTCTGATAGAACTGCTCATCTGAGCTGGAGTTGCAGCGTAAGACCAGCTGTAGCTCAGATATCAGGGTTTTGCCCTGGTCTGGTAGTTCAGTGTTAGGTCTTTGCCCCAAATCTCTCTGTTGGTGTTGCACTGAGGGTGGAGATGTTTCCCCAGGTGGTTCAGAAGGAGGGCCACTAATCTGATCATGGGACTGGAGCTATGGAGACAGGCTGAGAGAGTTGGGGTTGTTCAGCCTGAAGACAAGTAGGCTCCAGGGAAAGCTGAGAGCCCCTTCCAATGCCTAAAGGGATTCCAAGAGAGCTGGAGAGGGAGTTTGGACAAGGGCATGGAGTGATGTAACAAGAGGGAATGGCTTCAGTCTGAAAAGAGGGCATGTTTATATTAGATATGAAGAAGAAATTCTTCCCTGTGAGGGCTGGAGACACTGGAACATGTTTCCCAAAAACGCTGTGGATTTCTTATCACTGGAAGTGTTCAAGGCCAGGTTGGACAGGGCTTGAGCAACCTGGTCTGGTGTCCCTGCCCATGGCAGGGGCTTGGGCCAAGATGTTCTTTAAGGTCCCTTCCAACCCAAACCATTCTGTGATTCTGTGATTCTCAGATGCTTTTTCTCCTTAGGGATGCCCAGCCTCATGAGGTGTCATTGTGGTGTTGTCCCTGAACTTTGTGTTTGCTCCCACCTGAGGTTTTTGCAGAGATCAAATGAGTTTTCTTCTGGTTTCTGTTTTTCACTTCTCTCATGTCAGTGTGATGGCACAGCCAGAACACTCATGAGCTCTTCAGCAATTTTTTTCTGAGAAAACCTCATGGTTGCCTTTTCCTTCTCCAAAATATCTGGAAAGCACCATTCCCCTGGTTCTCTCACAGCCATTTATATTGGAGGAGGATTGTGATGGAGGAAGCTGCTCCAAAAGCAGCTTTGCTGTGTCTCAGGAAGGGGTTGGTCTGCTGGAACACACATGGTGGTGGGGCTGGAACCCTGCTCTGAAACCTTGGTAGCAACTGGAAATGCAGTTTCCCATTAACCCCTTCAGAGTTCTGAGTCTCTTGATGTAACACAGGGAAGTTGGTGCCTGGTGGATTTCAGGGAGTGAGGCAAGGGTGGGTGTACATTTTAATTTTAATTCTGCATGGTTGAAGATGCTTGCGAGCCCATCATACTGATTTCAAAACTCTTCCGGATTGTGCTTATTTTGCTGTAATAGTGCAGTGGGTTGGCTGGGGAATAAGCAAGCAAAGCAGGAATTTGTAGAACAGTAAAACCAACCACACAGACATGAGTCAGTCTGCACAGCCTCTCAGTAGCCACCTGCATATATTCCTTGACCCTGTTCCTACCCCTAGGAAAAAGGTTCTGACCCTGAAGGATCTTTGCATCCTCTGTCTTTGGGTGGGAGTTACTGGATTGGAAGGACTCCAGTTGTCCAGTTCAGCCATCTTCCACTGGTCCCATCTGCTCATTCATCCTCCAGGAGAAGCGGAGGTCATGCCAGCAGGAACTGTCATTAGGTGTCTTCATGTCTAGTGCCTGGGCATGGCAGAGGGGAAGGCGTGGAGAATTCCCAAAAGCGAGCTGAGTAATGGAAGGTGATGGCTCCAGCTGGAGCAGAGGCATCTCCACAAATGGCTGCTCTTTCTCCTCTCTAATTTCCTTGCAGCTGAGCTTTGACAGCATTAAAACTTCAGTTGACCTCCATGAGAAAGCCTTTGGTTGCTCAAAAAGGGGCAGCTGGTTGCAATCCAGGGATGCTGTTTTGGGCTGGGAGGAGGAATATGAGATCAGCACGGACAGTATGTGCAGGACCAAGGGTATGGATGCGAGGTGGCTCAGCAGCAGAGAGTCAGGAAGCCTGGATTCATCTCTTCATATCAAAAATATTGTTACAACAGAGGCGTTCAGGGGAGTGTTTTTGTTGATTTGGCTTGGTACTGTCCTGGTTTCCACCCCAGAGGCGCTTTTGATTTTTGGAATATTGGGTACAGTTGTGATGGAGTTTGGAGATATTCTTGGAGAACCCAGGAGAACCCAGCAGGGAAATTCCTCCAGACAGCGGGTGATTGTACATTGTACAAGTGAGATGCAATCTGTGCCTCCACCTCATGAGTTGAGCTGTTGCTATTTTTATTTTTTTTTAATAAATACTGTGTTTGTGCACTTGGATGACATTTCCCATTCAAAAATGGAGGGGAGGAAGGAATGTGTCACCCACACTCAAGGTGCCAGGCACATAACTCAGGAGAATTACTCATAAAGCCACAACCTCATTATCCAGCTATGAAGGATTTCTGCCACCAATTTCCTCAGCCTGGCCACAATCCTGAAATTAATCCCACCTAAACAGTCAGGAGTGTTTCCTCTCTCAACGCAGGCAGAAATCATTTTGTCCCATGGTTGAATGCTTCAAACAAATACGAAAATAGGCAAAACCCCCCAAAAAGCCCAAAGTGTAATAATTAAGCTGGTGCATTTCGGGTGTTAGAAAAGGATGCTCCCATCCCAGTTCCAAGCAGATGATGGAGTGCACAGCATAGGTGGAGCAGATCCAGGAAGACTCAAAGCACCAGCTGGGAAGTTGAGGTGGTTTCCCCCTCGTAAACATCTCAGGAGGAGGGATAACTTTGTCTTTTGGGGATCAGATGGGAGCTGGAATTTCAGTGTCCCTGTGGGCACTGGTAAGATGAGCTGAGTTTTGGATCTTCTGAAGTACCTGCTGCTGTATTTCTTTCTTCTGCTGGAGTCACCTGGGTTTTGGCTACTCCGAGCAATATCCTGCAGGAAACAAGGACAGTGAGCCTGTGATGGTTAAAATCCAGACCTAAATGCACCTCTTACAGGCTCCTCATCATACTCTTCCTAATTTTTTTTTTTCTGGAGCAGAAAGGAATGGCCTGTGAAGTCATAAATTCCTAGCTCTCAGCCCCTGTTTTTTTTTTTTTTTTTTTGTTTTTTTTTTTTTTTTTTTTTTTTTTTCCTAAAGAAACAGGGTGAAGGAAAGGGGCTCTGGGATGTCCAAGAGAAAAAGCATCCTTATAACCAGGGCAGTGATGGTGTGGTTCAACAAGAAGCTGGAACCAGGATGTCCTGGGCCAAACAAGAGGATTGGCAGGCTGCACATCACCATGTCCTGCCCACTCTTCCGAAGCAGCAAGTGACAGGACAAGAGGAAATGGTCTCAATTTGCACCAGTGAGGTTTAGATTTGATATAAGGAAAAATTTCTTCACTGAAAGTTTTTTCAAGCACTGGAAGAGGCTACCCAGGGACATGGTTGAATTACCATTCCTGGAGGTATTTAAAGATGTGTGGATGTGCCACTTGGGGACATGGGTTAGTGGTGGCCTTGGCAGTACTTAGCAGTTGGACTGATGGATCTGAAAGGTCTTTTCTAACCTGAATTGTTCTGTAACTCTGGGAAGCTGAGAACATTTCTTCTGTCAGCTGCTGGCTATGACTGGTGGCTTTAAAAAATTCGTGTTTTGCCTTTTATCTTGCCAAAGGATATGGAAGTGCTGCTGGGCATGTCCCAGGTGTGGGACACTGAAGGATGAGGTGGATTAGCACTCATCTGCTGATGGAGGCCACAGCAAACAAGAAGGGATGGAGTGGGAGGATTGTGCTGACTTGCCCCATGGTGATTTCCATAGGATAAACAGGCAGGTCATTGGGAATTACATCCTCCAGATGTAACAACTCCATAAGATCAATGTTTACAAAACCCCTCACACAGCTGGATCCAAATCTTGATTAAACCTCGAGGCTGGTTGTCCCCAGCCTGCTCAGTAACACACACTCACTAGTTGCACTACCTTTTGATGTTTCTCACTCCGAGCAACAAGAAGCTGCTGCTCTGGGAGGGGAAAATCCTCTGTCAGTGTGTAATTGGCTTGGTGTGTTTGCACAGAGGTCACCAAGGGCTGGGATTGCTGCTCTGCTCCTCTGGGCAGATATAAATCATTGCTGCAATTTTATCTCTGTATTTTTCTCTCTGGGGAAATTGCATACATTTTTAAATTTTTTTAAACGGAGCTTTCTGTAGAGAGCATGCATGTAGGAAGTATATGGCATTTATATAGGAAGTATTTATAAATGTAAAAGGATTTTTAAAGTGTTCAGCCCACAGTGACCAGAGCTGAAGGCCGTGTGTGAAGGGCTTCCTCACTGGTGTTAATTGAGCAAAGCAAGTAGAAGTATTAATTAAAAGGCCTTCTGTGAGCTCTTGAGAGCTGCCTGGTGCTCCTCTAATGCAGGACCTGCCCTTGGGGTTCTACCAGTGCTTTTTCCTGGCAGCAAAATCGGCTGCTTTTGTAACCAGGAGGTGTTGTTTCTAGAATAAAAGCTAAAATTGGAAATTCTTGGAAGGTAGGAGTGTGTGTACATGTTTGAAGGCCAGCAGGAGAGAGAAACAAGCAGCTGGTGAGAAATGCCAAGACCTTGATTCAGCAGGGTTCTCCCTCTTCTCTCAAATCTGACACACTGAAATGCTTAAGTGGATTTTGGCCAGAGTGCTCCTCCCACAGCAGGTTTGGGATCTTAAAGAAGACTGGACACTTAAACATGTGATTCTCCTTTTCCATTGAAGGTTTCAATTTGTTATTTATTATTTTTGCAGGTATTCTGCAAACAATTACAGCCTCCTACTTTTGTACTGTTGCTAATCTGGAAATATTGAAACCTTCTAGGAATTTTAAAGATTCATACCAGCTTTCTTTTGAAAGGGAGGTGCTGTTCCCCATGCTCAGCAGTGGTGTTTTGAGGAACCAACAGTTGTTTTTGTACCTGTTCCTGCAGCCCAGCTCAGAGGCTGCAGGATGTGCCTGGATATCAGAGCTCTTGGTGTGCTGATGGTTGCCATGTCCTTAACCATGACATTGAAATAGATTTTTTTCCCAGCACTTATCAGTTGTCTTGCTTTTTCTTCCAGATTAGAAGAAAGTCTTGTGTGCCCAGGAGAGAAGGACTTGGGAAGCAGCTGGTAAGAACATCTCTTCAGGAGAGAGTCACCTGAACGTGGAATTATGGGGCTCAGGCAGATGCAAATAAAATTTTTCCCTTGAGAAACTTTTTCTTTTTTTTTTCCCATGACTTTCATTTTATAGGAGTTTCACTCCCTTTTGGACTGAGTTGCCAAAAGGGAGAGCTGGTTTATGGACGTTTTTGCTGGTGAGGCTGGGGAGGGAGTGCTTTATCTTCATACATATGGAAAGGACCTTATCCAAGAGCTGTCTCAGAGCTTTGGCCATATTTTCATGTTCTCCCTGTGTTCTCATTGTGCTGATCCTTTGCTGATTCCATGTCTTTGATCTCTTGAGCAAACCATGCACAGGAATAAAATAAATGTGGAGAGTGCAGTGCTTTGAAACTTGGGTGCTTAAGGATGCTGGGCAGAATTTGAATCATGGAATAGCCTGGGTTGGAAGCAACTTTTGGAGGTCATCAGATATAACTCCCCTTTAATGAGCAGGGGCATCTCCAACTTCATCTGCTAGCTCAGAGCCTCATCCCACCTGACCCTGAATCTTTCCAGGGATGGGGCACCTGCCACCTCCATGAGCAACATTTTTGTGTCTTACCAAACTCTTTTATCTTGCCTAAACCTCTACCCTCTTTCAGTTTGAAACCATTACCCTGAAACTACAGGACTTACTAAAAACTCCATCTCCAAGTTCCCTGAAATCACTGAGAACTGTATTTTTCTGTAGGTCTTCAGGTTTAACTTCATGTTCCTCATCTTGGAAACTCCTGCCAGGGTGGTAAAGCCTTGTTGGTCTCCTGGGCAGTGTGAAAAGCAAGCAGGGGAGTGCTGTTCCATGTCACACTGGTGGGATGTTCATGTGTCCCTTGGATGCTCAGTGGTCCCCTCCCAGGGAAATTGCTTTTTGCTCCAGCAGCAGATCCATTTGTGGCAGATCCATTTGTGTGCAGCACAGCCACAGCCAAGTTCCACTGGCTTTTTCTAGGACTATTCTGTCCCTCCTACCTGGTTTATCTCCCCTTGGGGTCATAGGGAGATTTATAGGACTCCTCCTTGGTGACCCTGGAGACAGAAACGGATTCATCCCCCGCAAGGCTCGTGTTTGGGGAGGGAGCAGTGCTTTGTGTAATTTTCCTGTCACCTGTGGCAGCACTGGTGCTGAATCAGTGTGATGGGTGTCCCCTTTGATACAGGTGATGTTTCCCTAAATACCAGTGCTCACTGTCCCTGGATCTCCTCGCAGCAGGACTGAGCACAGAGCTTTAGTGGTGGTACTGCTGTCCTGAATAGTCCCCCAGCACCACGTCTGGCTGGAGAGAGAGAACACAAATTGTCCTCCCACTCTGGACTGAAAACCAGAGGATTTGGCTTTCAGTACCAGCTAGTCATGCCTTAAAACAAATTTTGCCAAGGGCATCTTTTCTCAGCTTTATGGCTTTCCCTTCCCATCTTTTACTTTCATGTGCAGTTTCTTCTGTGTGGCAGAAAGGAGGAGGTACATGGGAATGTGGCCTGTGGGAGCAACCTGGACCAATGGGTTAGAAAGCTGTAATTAGCCAAGTGATGGAGCAGATTGTTTCAGCAGTGAGGGGGGGAAATAACTGTTGTGGCATCTCTGTGTCTGCGACCAGTCTTGCTCTCGCTGGACCTGGAGTCCCCCGGTGCAGGGCATTGGTGGTGGTGGAGTGAATTGTAAAGAACACCAAGTGTGATGAATGTGAAAGTCCTGTGGTGCTTTGGGAGCTGCACTGGTGGTGCCAGCCAAGCTGGGGTCAGGATCTCTCTCCCCAGCTGTCATGGTGGTCCTTGGCTGTGTTGACAACATTTTAGGCCCCGTCAATTTTTTTGACCTGTCCAGTCCTGTCACTGTCCCGCTGTTGTCTTTGTGCTCTTGCATACTTGTTGATTGCCCTCACCCCATGTGTACCAAGGGTCTGTTGCTCTTCCTGTCTATCTGCTGCATGATGAGAAAAGTGGATGGAAACCATTTGGGAAGAGTTAAACACTCTAAGTTGGGTGTGGAAAGCTCTTGAAAATCTCACTGTTTTTTAGCCACCTGTGGTGCTTTGGGAGCAAAGCTATAGAAGGACATCAGTGCAGCAAAGAGTCCAAATCTCTCCCTGCTCAGATTTGTTCTTTTTCACCTCCTGATACCCTGGAAGTCCAGGCAGTGGAGTTGTTTTTAGCTTTTTCATGCTTTGTGCTGAGTGAGCACTGGTGAAGGCACTTTTGCTGGAAGGGCTGCACAGGGCACAGGCACAAGGTGCTCCCTGGCCCCAGCCCTTCATCCACATGACCAAGTGTTTGCCAGAGGCTGCTGAGGTCTGGAGAGGCCACTTCTTGCTAAGTAGACCAGCAGGCTCCCCCTGAGGACTTCGTTCAACTGGCCTGACCTGTGCTTCAGCCATTCAGATGATGCAAGTAAGAGGTTGACTGGGGCTAAGCTTGTGCCTGGATTTGTGTCCAGCATCAGCTTCACTGCTCAAACTTTTCGTGTGTCACTGAGTGGCTTTCCGCCTTTGTCTCTGGCTGGTCATTGGTGCTTTCAGTTATAGGCACAGTGATTGGAAAAGTGGTGGTTTTTACCAGTCATAAATGTACATCTGTGTGCACACAACTATCCATAAAAGAAGCCTTTAAAATAAATGGAGATTAAACATCCATGTGTTGATGTCCTCATTGTGCCCAGGTCCTTGCTAGACCTCATTGCATTTTCTCCTTGTCCCCATCCTGCTAATCTTTTCAGGTGTCAGTGGTGAACCTCACAAATGCTGCTTTTCATGAACTGTTCCATCATGTGCTGATTTTGTCTTTAGGGGTGTGAAGGACCTGGGTGCTTTGTTTGTCCAAGGGCACATACAAGGGCTCAAAGCTGGTGATGGGACAAGAGGAAACGGCCTCTAGTGGTGCCAGGGGAGGTTTAGATGTGATATTAGGAATAATTTCTTCACCAAAAGAGTGGGCAAGCATTGGAACAGGCTGCCCAAGGAAGTGGTGGAGGGATTTAACAGGTGTGCAGATGTGGCACTTGGGGACATGGCATAGTGGTGGCCTTTGCAGTCAATGCTTGGTTAATGATGGAACTTGATGACGTTAAGGGTCTTTTCCAACCAAACAATTCCATGATTCTTTGTGGACTCCTGGTGGACTTGGCTTGCCATTGCTCCCCTCGCAGCGAGCTGCTCCGTGTGCTCACCACACACGTGATCCCTGGCTGTGACACTGCTCTGTGGGATGCCACCGAGTGTGTGTGGAAAGGAAAAAGAGCCATTATGCAACACCCTCGTGTGGCTCTCCCAGCTGCCAGCATGTGATGTGAGCACTGTGGGGACCCAAAAACTCTTCTCCCTGCGTGGTGGGTTGAAATGATAACTACCCAGGCCTGCCTTCATCACGATGTCCTGGCATTCAGTGTGCCCCTCCTCAGAGCAATGGGCAGTGTCATCAGGCTGCTGGCACACTTTGTGTTTTCTCAAACCAGTTTCTTGGCCAGCATTCCAGCGCTGGGGTGGTTTCTGGCTGGAATTCCTCCATGTGGTGGTCCCTGCTCAGTGAGCAGAGCTGGCTTCGCCTCCACAAAGCCTGCGGCTCCCGTCTTGCTGCTTTTCCCCTGCATCTCAATCCTTGCATTCCTGCAAGAGAACAAGATAATCTCTGTGCTGTTTTTGTAGCAAACTCTCCTCAAAGTGACAGCCGTGGGCAAGGCTGTGTGGATGTGGTGTGCTGGGATTGCTGATTCCCTGGGCCGCCGTCCTAATCTCCTTAGCACTGAGAGTTGCTGCTCTGAGCTCCCTCCGTTGTCTTCCTTGAGAAATGCTGCCTCCGAGGAACCAGGGATCTGCACAAATTCCCTGGCCTTCTCTTAACAAGTAGGAAGGTGTTCTCCCACTTGAGCAGCGTGCTTTGTTTTTGGCAGAGCTGAGCATGCAAATAGGGGGAAGGTTTCCATTGTTGGATGCCAGCGCTGCTGTCTGGCTGTGGGAGGTGTCTGCTGTGCACCACATGGGAAGAGGGTTTCTTGTGATTTGGGAATGCTCCTCAGATGGGGAAAACCTGGGTGTTAAGGAAGGATTTCTAATCAGAAGGCTGGAGCACCTCTCCTAGGAAGATAGGATGAAAGAGTTGGGGCTGATCTGCCTGTGAGAAGAGAAGGCTCCAGTGAGACCTCAGAGCTCCTTCCAGTGCCTAAAGGGGCTCCAGGAGAGTGGAGAGCGACTTGGGACAAGGGATGGAGGGACAGCACAAGAGGGAATGGCTTTAAACTGACGGAAGGGAGATTTAGATTAGAGATTAGGAAGAAATTCTTCCCTGTGAGGGTGGTGAGACCCTGGCACAAGTTGCTCAGAGAAGCTGTGGCTTCTGCATCCCTGGAAGTGTCCAAGGCGAGGTTGGATGGGGCTTGGAGCAACCTGGATAGTGGAAGGTGTCCCTGACCATGGCAGGGGGTGGAACTGGGTGATCCTTAAGGTCCTTTCCAACCCAAACCCTTCTATGATTTTGATGTTTTTTTTCTTTGCAATGTGGGGCAATACAGGGAAGTGAAATATCATTTATTGAAGTAGCTAAGGGCAGCTCCTGGATGTTTTTAATATTCAAAAAATGTAGATTAATTTCCACTGCATATTAAGGGATTGATGGAAGCTTTCCTGTGCTGTGCAGGTGTTTGGATCAAGCACCAGCACCTGAAAACACATGGATATAGAAATTAATGTTGTTCCCACATCTCACACTCTGGTAGCAGCTCAAGTGACCTCTTTTCCAGCCTAAAAATGTTCTCTTTTTCTTCTAAAGTGTGATGGGGGAAAGATGAAACTGTCCTTGCCCTCCCTCTTTCAAATGGCTGTCAACTTATAGTTGGGATTCTGTGATAGAGTTGAGGATTTAATTTGATTTATTTATGCATCCTGTTTTTAAAGGAGAGGGATTAATTTTTCTCTTTTGACCTGGAATTTACAGAAGCTCAGGTCCCAAAATCATAGAGCAGGTGCCTCATTGTCTTACGGCAGAGACATTTGTGAAGCCACCTTCATTTCTGCAGTGAGCTGCCAGTGAATCTGTCCTGTGTCAGGCCAGAATTTTTGGCTGCAGCCTCCATTTTACAGGGCATGTCAGTATATTTTGAATTATCTGCATCCCTGGGCCTTGCAGCTTTCTGTTTGCTCCCTCTTGCCAGATTTGAATATTTTTTGGTGTGTTTTAAAAACATCTCCCCCTCACACAGGCAGGTTCCTGTGCTGGTTTGGGATGACAACCTAGAGGTCGTGTTATACAAGGTACCAGCAAAGGAGGTAAATCCAGATGTCCCTTTATTTTCCTGAGCAGAGAGGAAGAAGCTGATGTGAGTTACTTCTGCCTTTAGAGATCCAAAAGGCTGAATGTATTTCTATTTCAGCTGAATGAAATGGCAGCCCTCCAGCTTGCTTGCAGCAAAATTGAGGTTATTTTATGGAGCCATGGTTGGGATCTTTCCTCTTTTTCCCTGTCCTCTCACAGTATGTAAAGATGGAGATACCATGTAAGGGGTGGTGTTAGAGCGGGCGCTCCGGGAATCACAGAATCCATAAAATGCTTTGGGTTGGAAGGGACATTACAGATTTTCTTGTTCCAGCAACAAAAAGCTCTTCCAAACCTACACACAGTTCAACATTGTGATCGGCATCCCTTGGAGATGGATCACAATGTTGAGCTGTGTGTAGGTTTGGAAGAGGATTGTGTTGGCAGCTACAGAGCAGAGGAAGGCAAACAAGCAGTGATTGCACAGGAATGGTCTCCAGAGCCCAAAAAACACTCACCCGGCATCAAACAGTAGGAAGAGGAAACCCTGTGGCGCTATCCAAATCTGTTGTATGAATTCCAAGGGAAAGGACATCACTCTCTTCTAAAATTAGATTTTCTATAGAATTTGAAATGTTGATGAAATTTCGAAATTCTTCGTGACTTCCCAACTCAGCTCTGCTTCCCACTCTCATTTTCCAGGTAGCTACAACCTATAGCAGGGCAGGAGGGATCATAAAGTCAAGGAGGGTTGAGATAATGAAGGGCAGAGGCCATGGCACAGTGCCTGTCACTTAGGGAGAGCATTTCAGCATTTCAAGATGTTTTGAATCAACATTTGTGGTTTTAAAGTTGTTTCTGCAGGTTGGTTTATGTCATCAATGCCAGACTTCTCAGCAATGTAATTGCCTGAGATGATCTGCTCTGGCTCAAGCTGGCCAGCCAGGAAGGATCTTTTCCTGGGAACTTTGGAGTTAGGACTGTATTTTAAGTTAGAAAAAAAGTGTTCTCTGTCTGTTTTGAAAGAGCAGCTGGGAAGCAGATAAAGAAATCTATCAACTTTGGTTTTTAAACAGAACATAAAAATAAATAAATGCAGAAATAAATAAAGAAGACCTGCAAGAAGAGAATTGAAAAAAGTTCAACTTCAGCGCTGTTCTGTGTGAATATTATTCCAAAGGATCAGAGCACCTTTGCCAAAAGAAAAGTATTGTCTGTGCCTGCTGGCACTGCTCATTCCCAATAAGGTGCAGTTATTCAGTAAGTGGTTACAATTTTGGGGGTGAAATATCTAGAAGTGATTAAAAAGCAATTTAAAATATCTGTGCTTTCCCATTAAGCTGTTACCAGGGGCATTGAACAGTCTGGATCCTCCCCTGCACTTAGAACCAGCCTTTTGTCACACTGGAGGCATTTTTATAATAAAAATACATAAAATTACATCATGTATCGACCAAAGCTCAGTTAACTTAAGCACATGCAGGACCTCTATTAGGAAACAAAAACCAGTGGCTGGGGACATTGATTTTTGTAGGAATTAGTACATTTGGCATATTACTGTATTTTTAAATAGCTCCACACCCTCTCAGCACCAGTTAAGGAAATATGGTATTTCCATTTTTTTTCTCTGACTCTTAAATTGGACTAGAAAAACCCTGTGTTTTTTCCCTTTCCCCATCCATTTCCCTATCCTTTCCCTTCCTTTTCCCATTCTTTTCCTTTCCTTCTGTGTCTACAGATCTGTCCTTTTTTCCCCTTTTCCTTTCTTCCTGCCTTTCCATTTTTATTTTTTTCCTTTTTCCTTTCTTCCTGCCTTTCCATTTTTATTTTTTCCCTTTTTCCTTCCTTCCTTCCTTCCTTCCTTCCTTCCTTCCTTCCTTCCTTCCTTCCTTCCTTCCTTCCTTCCTTCCTTCCTTCCTTCCTTCCTTCCTTCCTTCCTTCCTTCCTTCCTTCCTTCCTTCCTTCCTTCCTTCCTTCCTTCCTTCCTTCCTTCCTTCCTTCCTTCCTTCCTTCCTTCCTTCCTTCCTTCCTTCCTTCCTTCCTTCCTTCCTTCCTTCCTTCCTTCCTTCCTTCCTTCCTTCCTTCCTTCCTTCCTTCCTTCCTTCCTTCCTTCCTTCCTTCCTTCCTTCCTTCCTTCCTTCCTTCCTTCCTTCCTTCCTTCCTTCCTTCCTTCCTTCCTTCCTTCCTTCCTTCCTTCCTTCCTTCCTTCCTTCCTTCCTTCCTTCCTTCCTTCCTTCCTTCCTTCCTTCCTTCCTTCCTTCCTTCCTTCCTTCCTTCCTTCCTTCCTTCCTTCCTTCCTTCCTTCCTTCCTTCCTTCCTTCCTTCCTTCCTTCCTTCCTTCCTTCCTTCCTTCCTTCCTTCCTTCCTTCCTTCCTTCCTTCCTTCCTTCCTTCCTTCCTTCCTTCCTTCCTTCCTTCCTTCCTTCCTTCCTTCCTTCCTTCCTTCCTTCCTTCCTTCCTTCCTTCCTTCCTTCCTTCCTTCCTTCCTTCCTTCCTTCCTTCCTTCCTTCCTTCCTTCCTTCCTTCCTTCCTTCCTTCCTTCCTTCCTTCCTTCCTTCCTTCCTTCCTTCCTTCCTTCCTTCCTTCCTTCCTTCCTTCCTTCCTTCCTTCCTTCCTTCCTTCCTTCCTTCCTCCCTCCCTTCCTCCCTCCCTTCCTCCCTCCCTTCCTCCCTCCCTTCCTCCCTCCCTTCCTCCCTCCCTTCCTCCCTTCTTTCCTTAACTTCCTTCCTTCCCCTAAAGTGACTACAGTGAAATCAGGCTAAACGAAGAAGCTCAGTGGTGGAAATCTTTACAAGACACAGATCATAGAATAATTCAGGTTAGAAGGAGCTGTTAAACGTCACCAAGTCAAATGATCAGGGACATCCTCAACCACATCCCATTGCTCACAGCCCCATCCAACCTGACCCGGAATGTTTCCAGGGATGGGGTATCCACCACCTCTCTGGGAAGCCTTTTCCAGTGTTTACCACCAGCACTGTAAAAAATTTTGTCCTAATATCTAATCTTAATCAACCTTCTTTTAGCTTAAAGCCATTCCCCTTTGTCCTATTGCAACAAGCCCTGCTGAAAAGTTTCCCCCACATTTATTTTCAGGAAAGTGGGGGAGTTTTAGAAGAAAAGGGATTCTTAGAATGTTCAAGGCCAGTTTGGATGTAGCTCTGAGTAACTTGGCCTAGTGGAAGGTGTCCCTGCCCATAGCAGAGGGTTGGAACTGGATGGTCCTGAAGGTCCCTTCCAACCCAAACCATTTCATGGTCCTAAATGCTGTTCCTTGGCTGAGGTGAAGTTTTCCCAGACCTGCCCTGCAGAGGCTGTTGGCCTTGACTGGACTAAGTGTTTTTTTTCTCTCACAAATGACATTTCTGATAAACAGCTCAAATTGTCTTTTAAGAACTATATTTATACCTTACATAGTCTCTGCTGCTGCTATAGGGTAGCCATAATTCAAAGGAAAACTTTACTGTCTAATTTAGCAGGTACCTAAATATAGTGAGAGATGGATATGAGTGAGGGGAGGACATTCTACAGGCTGATGGGATATTTGCAATATACTCTAAAAATTTGGGTTTATAATTATTTTTTAGAGAACAAGAGGAGGAAGAAAGTTGGGTAGTAGAGAAGTTGACTCATGGTATTGAAGCAATAAATAATTTTCTCCTTAAAAAACCCAAAAGACTGTGTTTTGCAATAGCTTTTGAAAGTTAATATTTACAGGACTGGAAGTTGATAGACTTCTCTAACTGATTTTGATAGGGAAGAGATTTCTGACTCTGTCATTCCCAGTTAGATCAGCTTTGGCAATGCTCTGACAGGGTTTGCAAGGATCTGATGTTATCCAAGGAGAAGTCCACTGGCACAGACATGAGCTGTGAACCCACCCATAATTTTTCCACGGTTTCTGCAGTAGCATCTCCCTCTAATGAGGGCAAAACAAACAAAATCCCAACTTTTGAGAAGTCATGACCTGGATAAAACTAACCTTGACTTTTCTGTCTTTTATGATTAAGTTCTCCTGTGGCTTTTTTTTTTTTTTTTTTTTTTTTTTTTTTTTTTTGGTCCTATTTCTGCCTGCAGATGTTCTGAAGTAATCCTGAGTTTTGGTATAAAATACAGCTCTATGTTTTAAAAACTCTACCCCTTTTTTCTTAAAGTAATTGCACCTTTGTCATAATACATTAAATACCGATATCTCCTGCAGACCTTCAGATAACATAATAGTTTACTGGTGGCAATTAATCTCATCTCTGAGCAGAGGGGTAGCTACAGGGTTGTTTGTACATGTGGTTGAGATTTTCAATCCCACTGCTTAAATGGAAAATTGGGAGGGTTTGTCCTCTATGAAAGAAAAACATGGAGCATGTGAGTCAGGAAAAAAAATTGCAAAATTCAGTGAGTACCCACTCTTATTTTTCAGTTGGCAAGAGTTTGGCACTGTTTGGAATTGCTGTTAGGGAATTTTTAAAGTTGTTGGCAAGGTCTCAATTTCCCACATGTCCTCAGCCAGCCCCTTGGATATCCTGTAGTGGGGTTATGATGAAGACAGAGCTATTTCAGGTTATGCTGTTGTGGCTGCATCTCCAGGTCCAGATCTTCATACCTTTCTTTTTGGTTTAGCTCAGCTCATGGGAAATAATTGGGCTCTTAATCACAGAATGGTTTGGATTGGAAGGGGCCTTAGAGATTGATCTCGTTCTGCCTGGTTGTCTGTGGCAAAATGTTATTTTATGAACTCTTTTGCCTTTGGCTCGTGGCATTTAAGTTTGCTTAGCCTCCACCATGTGTTGGCTCCATATCAGAAGTTTTTCATCTCCTCCACCTGAGAAAGAATGGGCTGAGTGAAGTGGTTGGAGGTGCTGAGGGAGATGCTCCCAGCTGGACATAAACTTGGACACCCAGGAATCTTCTGAGTGCCTGCTGGAGCCAGGAAGGACTGCCCAGCTCAAATTCTCTCCTTCAGACACAGGCACAGTGCACAGTGCTGTCTTGTTGGCTGAATTTTCCTCCTGCATATCACAATTTGGCCACTTCTGCCTTGCAGCTGGACACAACATAAATTTGTACAGAGGAGGAAAGAACTCAACTCCTATGGGATGTCTGAGGCTGTGGATTTTTCTCTTCCTGGACAAATTCCTGGTTTGCAATCCTCTAACCACTGTCCATTTTCCCTGTGGGCTCAGCAGAGATGTCTGGACCACAGCCTTGTTTTTCTTGGCTCTTCCCTCAAAGTAATTGAGGAAGTAATATGAGTCTCTAGGGTGTCTGGGAAAGAGAAGATGGAAGCTGCTACCCTAACTTTCAGTGCTGGTTTTTCAGGACTGGTGTGTGTGTGTTCAAGAATGCTTCAATACACCTGTAGGCACATGGTGGGATTCTTGGAGTGTTCTGTGCAGGACAAGGAGATGGATTTTGATGATCCTTGTCCTTTCCAACTCAGGATATTCTGTGATTCTCTGGTTCTGCTGCTGTGGCTGTTGCTTGTGTGGTCCAACCTCCTCAACCTGGGCATGAAAGTGGGGCTGCCCATCCTTAATTTCCATTGTCTCCCATTATTTTAATGTGGAATTTGCTCTTCCCCTTGAATTGGCATATGGGGGTTTGCTGACCCATTACATGTGGGAGTGCCTGCAGCAGAATTGTTTCAGGATATCAGGTGATTGCTCACAGTTGGGCGTTTCTCTGGCTATTAACAGGATGAGCTTTGGTGTTTTATCCTGCTGGAGCTGTATTTGAGACCTTTCTGAAGGACTTTGGTCAAGACAAGGGTGTAGCCTTGCTGCTATAGCTGTGCCACACAGCTCTGCTGTCAGTTGTTGATGCAGCACCTTTTGAAATATTTAATGGCAATACAAGGCATGGCTGAGCTCTGAAATGCCATGAAGAACCAAAGGAGTGGAAATGGAGTGGCAGCAGAGCTTGACACTTTTTGGCTTTTGCTCTTGTTGAGCTATCTGGGTTTTGTACATTGACTGATCTGCTTGTTTGGGCTGCTGACATTCATCTCTCTTGACTGTCAAATTCAGTGTAGTGGAAATGTTAATCTGACCAGAGTCACAATGCAAAGAAGGATCTTCAGGTAAAAACACACACAGAAGCCTTCTTAGGAGTCTGTTTAGGTCTGAAGAACAAATCTGTACATGATGCTGGTCATGTTTGCTCGTGTTGTGCAGTGAAGTTCCATCCCACCAGCCTGTGGAAGCTGCTTTGTGATGTCTCCTCCTGCACAAGACAAATTCAGGGATCGTCCTCTTTCTTAGTTCATGGAACAGGGCTCCCACTGGGATCGAGGGGGTTTTAATGGTGCGTATCCTTCCATGTCTCCAGTCTGGGCTAGCCAGCATCCCAATATTGAAACATGCCAAAGGCCATAAACCTCTCTGAGATACCATTCAAAACTCTGGAACATGGAGATGTCCTTTGTTTCCAGGATCTATGTGTAGGATCTAAGCCATAATCACAATCCTTTGAAGTTTTAAGCCTCTGTCTCCTTCTATCTGATCTCCTCTCTGTGCTGTCGCATCTGCCTGTCAGGCTGTCTCCTGCTGAATTGGGGTTCCAAGTTGATACAAAATTTTCTGGTCCCCTTTCAAAACACCTCATCTCCTTCTCTCTTTGTCATTTGCATGATATTAAAGCTGTTTCTTTTTTTTTTTTTGTGCCTTTCCTGGGAGCTTGGACTCTCCTTTGTTGTTCTCTCAAATCCAATTCACTCTGGGTAAGGCAGACCTGGAGGCAAAGTTGCTGTTGCTTTCTGAATTTTTTGTCCTTTTTATCCAGGACATGTTTGTAAATGGTGGCATTCTGCTGGCTCCATGCTATATGGAGAGCACCAGAGCTGTCCTGCCTGTGGGATTGTCCATGAAAATTTAGCTAAACCTGTGCTGGAATCATTTATCTGTTCAAAGCAGTTTGGGAATCACTGTGTGGTCCCTAGGGCAGGACTTTGTTGGAGGAGGAAAGTCTCAATGCAGCAGAGATTCCTGTGCCAGTGGTGAGTGTAGAGTGTCCAGGAAGGACAAAACCCCAACCAGCATCTTGAAGGATGGTTTTTCTCTTGGTGCATCTGGTGGGGGTGTAGGGAATGTTTTTGGTTGTTTAAGTGAGGGAACATTCTGGTGAGTTCTGCCATAGGGAGGGGAACAGGGGCTTGACCTGCAATATCATCCAGGGTGGAACTTTATTTTTTGCCCTTGCTTATTTTTTTTTTACTGCTTTTTGCATGGATGGGCTGGAGGTCAATGAGTCAATGGATGATGTATGCTTGGAACAGTAGGCTAAGTTTGGATAGCTAATTATGAAATTAAATTCTTCTAGTACCCAGGACCCATTCGTGCTGCTCTAATTGGGTGATGATCTGACTCCTGGGTGATGCTCCAGCTCTGGTTCTTCTGTCCCAGAGAGGTCACAGCCTATGAAACTGTCTCAGTTGCTCTAGATGGAGCCTGAGCACATTGGAATAAAGCTTCCCCCCTCCCAGGAAAGCATGCCAGGCTCATGGTGGCACATTTGATGTGTGTGTGGGACATTGAGCATCCGACCTCTGCTGCTCATCTGCAGAAATATTTTGTCAGGATTTCTCCCCCTCCCATATTTGTTGAACAGTGTGTGAAATTCAGCACATTTGATGGAATGATAAGATTTACCTCTGAAATGGAGCTTTTGTGTAGGAACAAACCTTTGTGGGGATAGTTGGAAGGAAAGCTCGTAATACCACCAAAGTCTTTAAAAACTACGAGCCTGAGCCTGCTGTCCTCTCTTCACCTCAATTTCTCAGGTGTGACAAGCTTGAAAGCCTGAAACCAGTCTCTGACTGCACACTAGACATGACACAGTGAGTATATTTTTGGAAAATGAAGAACAATTGGTGCGTTACTGAAGGAAAAATACAAGTGATGCTACTTCACTGAAGGAAATCCCACTGCTTTTTTTTTTTTTTTTTTTTTTTTTTCCCTGGAAGCTACAGAATTTACTACACTGTTTATGTGCTGAAAGAAAATGGTGATAAATTAGTCCCTGTAGCCAATCCTACTTGTACCACAGGAATAGTTGTATTTATGGAAGTGGTCAAACATGCAGCAGTGTCCAGAGATGTATGGCAGTGTTTACCCCAGACCACAGCACGGTGTGATTTATCACAGGGCACAGAGCAGGCCGTAATGTGTGTCCTAATTAACGTAATGTACCTTGTAATAGCTGTGAAATAAATTCTGCACCAAAGCTTTCGGCCCAAAAACACAGGATGTAATGCAGATTCCATGAAGATAAAAGGGGGGAAAAAAAATTACCTAATGCTGTAAAGGCCTTTGGGTGAAGTCTGAAGTAAATCTGTACATAATCATAGAATCACAGAATGGTTTGGGTTTTGAAAGGGACTTTAAGGATCATCCAGTTCCCACCCCCTGCCTTGGGCAGGATCACCTTCCAATGGACCAGGTTGCTTCAAGCCCCATCCAACCTGGCCTTGAACATTCCCTGATTGGATGGGGCTTGGAGCAATATTTAGGTGTCAAGTTTGTGGGCAAAATGTGTGTTAACCTTGTTATTAAATGTGTGTTAACAGAAAAATGTGTTAACCTTGCATTACTCAGCCTTTTCCTTCCATGGCACAGAGCTGTCCCATGGGCTTATTCTCCCTCTGTCAACCCAAGCAGGACTGGGAAGTGTTTATTGATTAATGAATTAATCAGCCCCACATCTTTGCTTGCACCCTCCTGATGTGGCTCTTTTTAGCACTTGGTAGTTTTAGAGAGAGAGGGTGACTGATGATCGTGTTTTGAAGCTCTGTGAGTGTCTTCCAGTTCCTTATCTCTCTTGCAGATGGTATTTAAGTGTGCTGCAAAACATAATTCTCATGTGGGAGTGGATCTCCACATGGACTTGTAAGATTTCTTCTGGTGTATTGCTGAATGATGCAACCAAAATTGGCTTTTTTTTCCTTTTTTTTTTTTTTTTTTAATCAATTCATGGGGAAGGAAAATGGCTCCCTAAGGGCTTTTGCTGTGAAGTGCTGTCAAGAAGGACTAAGATGAGACCTTTGAGCTTTGCTTCTCAGATGACATGCCCTCCAAGAGTTTGGGAAAACAGAGTTTCTTAGTTGATGTAGGATGAAATTTCCTTCAGTACTTGATATCTCTCTATCTAGTGTAAAGGCTTTTTTTCTTATTTTTATTTTTATAAAGAACCTTCATTATTCAGATCTTTACTAGGACAGATTTTTATTTTTGGGGCTGGTGCTGTAGTTTCTTTTTTTTTTTCCCTGTTCTCTTTCTGTTCTCCCTTTATCTGTTTTTTTCTCTGTAGATTATGAGTATTTGATTGGGAGTGGAAGAGTCAAACCAACACAAATTTATTTGGTCTGTCAAATTTCCTCTTTGTAATACTCTTCTCTGTGTAAAAGATGACACAAAATCAATCTCCTGGTTGGCGTCGTCATTCCTCTTCAGGCAGCTTTTGCTCTGTGATCGTTATTTTTTGTTTGGCTGCATTTTATTCTTTAATGTGTTTTCAAATACATCATCAGATAACAATTGCTGAGATCCTCCTTCCCTTTGAAGGTCTGAGTGCAGATGTGAACTCGTGTGGCCTTTTCCTAACCTTCTGTGATCATGTCATGCTGTTTTGTTTCAGAAGGGATACCAGGGGAAGGAATTGAGTGCCAGTCAAGAATGAAGAATGAGGATATTATATTGTGGAATGGGATGTGGCTTCTGTGATCTTTTTCAAACAATACATTTGTGGAAGTTTCTTCCAAATATTTTTTTTTTTGTGCTCCGGTTCTCTCAACTTTTCTTCCCCATCATGCTGCCCTTCTGTCACTTTTTCAGGTTCTCCATCATTTTTGTGGGTGACTGTGAAAGCAGCTGCCTGGTTTTAAGTAAAATGAACCAAAATATGGATTTTTAAAACTACTGTTCCTGTGGTGATTTTTTTTTTCTAAATACTTTAATTCAGTACAAGTTTTTTCATACTATATTTTTTTTGTTTCAATAGACTTTTTTTATAACCTTTATATGCATAGAATTCTGGATTCAGAGGGAAAAAAAATACAAATATATGGACATAGTTGAACTTCTCATCTGAATTGAATGCACTTTTAATATTTTTCATAGTCAAAACTTTTCAGGGCTTTCTCTTTCCTCCCGCCCACACAATAAAGGTGATTTATGAGTTCCATGATCTGAGGAACTGTAAAGACTGGGGAAAGTTATTTGTGTTGAGAGAGTATTGAGGAGTCAACTGATGGCAGAGAGGGATGGCCAGGAGGACTCAGGGCCAAGGTGAGCCCCAACAGTGAAATTTTACATCCAAATTTACTGCAGGATGTAAATATAAATCTGCATGTGATTCTCTTTGACTCTGAGTTCGTCCTGTCTTAGGGGAGAATGTCAGGGGGTTCCTTCCTACCCCATGAAGTGGATCTGCACAGATTTACCCTGTGTTCAGTAGGAAATTGCAGGTCTCCAGAACACCTCTGATGGCAGCTGTGAAATTACCCTTGCAGGTCTGCCATTAAGCTGCTGAAGAGATTTATTTCTTGATCAGCTGTTCTCAGATTGGAATTTTCATTTCTCTAAGTAGGATTGGAAGCTGGGCAGAAAATTTGGCTTTTGGGCTGATGAGGCAACAGTCAGAAAATTATGAACAAAAAAAGGATATGTTTTCTTCCAAGAGTTTTGCAGTCAAATTATATTAATGCTGTCTTCAGTTGTGTCCCATTGATCTTTTTGGTGAAAGCTGGTTGCATTTGAATTTATGTGTCTAAACAGTTTCTTATGATGGTTTGTTGGGTTTTTGTTTTGTTTCTCCCTAACACAAAAGGGTGACAGCAGTTTCTCTAAAAAGACAAGCTAAAATCTTGTAAGTTACCATTTTTTCAAGATGCCTCAGCTCCTGAGGAGACAAACTGCTCTCCTAAAGGTGTTACAACTCACTTCTGAAACCTCAAGATATTCTTAAGAGGCCTCCCTTCTCCAGCAGTGATTAATTGCTGCTCCTGTAACCCAGTGGATGGAGTGGCCTGGTATAAATCCAGACACGTGGAGACCTTTGCTCATCTTTAATCATCTGCTATCCAGTGCCACAGTGGAATAAATTATTATTGTTGTTATAAAAGCTGCAATTTATCTTCGATCAGGCCTCATGGCTAAATTTTTTATTTTTATTTTGTCTTCCTTGAGACTTAGTAGATTTTTAAAAGCTTTACTTTTTTTTTTTTTTTTTTTTCAATGTCTACCAATAGAAATTAAACTAAGAGCATTTCAGTGTCTACCAATATAAATGAAATTAAGAGTATTTGCAGAGGTACTGTAGCCACACAGTTACTGCTCATCACCATCTGATTGCAGTGATTTCTCTTCAAACTGACCCAGAATAACTCTGGGTGTGTTTCCTTCTGCTCTTGAATATTTGATTCCCAGGCACACAGTCCTCCTTTCCCTTCCTCATATCACTTCACTTGATGCATTGGCAGGAGCTGGGTAGAACAAACAGGTATTTTGTCCTCATGAGATATTTGGCAGGTCTTTATTGGCTTTCTCAGCGCCGTTCTCCTGATGTGAGCCGAGGATCAGAAGCCGGGTTTATTTTAGGCAACTTATAAGACAAAATATAAGCTGCTTCAGCTCCTTTTCTTCCTCTGTGTAGGCACAGGCTACACTGTGGGAGCCACTGGAATTATATCTCTTAACAATACAGCCTTTCATCTTTCTCAGACTGCAGTACATATATATAATCCGACTGGTTGGTTTATTACGTTTTTATTGCTGTCAAATTTTTCCGAGGATTAGACTGGGAGGAAAAACGCCTTCAGAGCAAGATCTCTGAAGGTGTGAAATGGCCTCTGAGGAGGGGCACTGGGAGCATCACGGCTTGAGTTATTGCAAGGCAGGCAGTCCAGAGCATGGGAAAATCCCCCCTGGAGGTGATGATGCCTGGGTGACCTGGCTGGGATGGATTAGCCCATTCTGGGGGTCACCTCTCCACAGGGTAGGTGTGTCCTGCTGGGAGCAGAGTCAGCTGTTCCCAATGAGTCTGTGGGATTTAAAACATCTCGGAGATGCATTTCCAATGAAACAGCCAAAGTTTCTGTGTGTTACTGGACTGCAGACTGTGCTTCTTCGTACTGATGGCTTCTGAATGGTTAATTCCAGATACTCTCTCACTTGTTTAAAAGCTTTAATTGCCCTCCCCTTTACTGGGGCCTTTCAGTACCCAAAGGGAACTTATAAAAAGGGGAGGACAGGTTTTCTGTGGGCTGCATATTGTTAGGAGAAGTATATTGTTAAGAGAAGGGGTAGTGGATTTAAATTCAAGGGAGGTAGATTTAGACTAGAGATTAAGAAGAAATCTTTTATGCTGAGGCTGGTGAGGCCCTGGCACAGTTGCCCAGAGAAGCTGTGGCCTCCCTATCCCAGGAAACTCTCAAGGTGAGATTGGACAGGGCTCTGAGCAAACTGGTCTGGTTGAGGATGTCCCTGCTCAATGCAGGGGATTGAAACTAGGTGACCTTTAAAGGATCTTTCCAGCCCAACCTATTCTGTGATTCTGTGATTTCATTTTTAGGTCTGAATAGGACTTCTGAAGAAATACAAAGGGTTGAGCAGGTGGTGGTCTTATGGCTGAAATAAAAATGAAAGGACCAAATGCTGATTGGTGCAATAGAGCTCTTGAAATCAAGAGCTGATGGTTATTTTTCACATTTTGAAAGCTTTCTTGATGGACCTGCTATCTTTATCTCCATTTTTCCCTAATTTTTTTTTTCTTTTTTGGTAATCTGTGCAGACACACTCCCTTTCTGCTTACCAAAGCCGCTGTCCTACAGAGATTGACTTTCTTTTCCCATTTGGAGGAAAGAATGTCTTTTCATAGGCAGTGGGAATGTGGGGAGGAACTGCTGCAGCAGAAAACTTGTCTCTATAAATGGTAAGGGCAAATTCAGCATTTTGGAAAGAAATAATGATTTTAATGTACATCTTGGTGGAGGCTTGAGCTTCATTTGCATGGCTGTACGAATGCAAGCAAGAAATCAAGTTATTTCTAAAGAACTCCACACCCCAACTTTGCTTTTTCCCCTAGCAAAGCTAGATATATTGTGCAGTGTGCAAGACCTCTTTTTCCTTCCACCAGGGAAATTTCTGTTCTTTTACATTCCTCCATTTTACCACAGAGGGCTTCCTTTGAATCACCCAAGACCTGATTAATTCCTTATGCCATATAGATGTGAATCCTGGCTGGATCAGCTCGTCCTTGTATTTTAAGCTAATAATTTGAGCTCCATGCAGTTCATCTTGTGGGGTTCTTCCAGAGAAGAACCTTGCCACATAAAGAAATTCCTTTTGCTTTTTGTGATTACTAAAAGATCCGAGGCACCATTTGCAAAAGTATGTCCTGAATGCTTTTAAGAAACCTATTTTCAAAAAAAAAAAAAAAAAAAAAAGTTTTCCAGCTCTCTGTATTATTTGATCTGTTATCTGTTACCTTCACTGTAGAAAGTGCCTTGCTGCATTTCAGTGATAACCTTATTGCTGTGTATCTGAGGCAGTGTTTACGTTTCTGTAGTGCCTTTCATTGTGGCATCTCCAGCAGCTTTGCAAGTGTGCTGGAAAGTAGGTCAGTGTTATTCTGGTTTATAAAATAGAGGCTGAGACTTTAGGTTTCTCTGTAACCAATTTTTTTTTGTTGCTCGCAAGTGGTTCTGTCTGTGGAGAAGTTGCTGACTTTTCCTCTTCACTTTGCAGTTCTGAACCTCCCCCTCCTTTCCCTGTACAGCTACAAAACCACTTCTGGGATGTTGAGAGAGATCTGCCAGCGTTGCTCATCCCAAACTTCCATGTTGAGTTTTCCTTCTGCCCATAGAATGGTTTGAGTTGGAAAAGACCTTAAAGTTCATTTCATTCCAACCCCTTACCATGGGCAGGGACACCTTCCACTAGACCAAGTTGCTCCAAGCCCCATCCAACCTGGCCTTGAACAAATCCAGGCATGGAGCAGCCACAAATTCTCTGGCAACCCTTCCAGTGTCTCACCACTCTCATTTTTGTCCTTTCCAAAAATCCCTTCATCTCAGTCTCCAGGAATGCTCAGAACTGTGCACAGTAGGAAGATGAATGTGAAAATTTATCTCCACTGCAGTAATTCAACTTGACCTTATCTTGTGTTTTAGTTTAGCATTTTACAATTATTTTTATTTTACAATACCATTATTATTAGTTTAGGGTTTTGCAATTATTTTTTTGAGTTCTTAGAGTTTCCCAGGAGAGGCTGATCCAAGGATGGGAGGCAAAGAACCAGTGCTACAGGAGGGCTTGCATCACTCCCTGCTCTTATTGAATTCATTGCCTTTAACAAAGTGTTCCAAAAATAATTTTGGAGGGTTTACCTAGAAGCTTTCTGCTTCCCTCACATTCACACCTTGAAGTGCTCTCGTCACAGAGTCATGGAATTGTTTGGGTTGGAAGAGACCTTCAAGGTCTTGTCATTCCAAACCCCCTGCCATGGTCAGGGACACCTTCCATCAGACCAGTTCATCCTTTGAGTTGTCTGCTGCTAAATTCAGGTGTTCCCCTATGTCTCTATACCTGAAGTAAACCAGTAATTGCCTTTCCTTGGAGATCACAAGTGAAATATTGGAAAATAGCATTCATGTGGCAGATACCATCCCAGAAGGATCTGTGTTCTTAAATTTCTCTTGGATCCATGCAGCTTCTGTGATCCCTGAATGTTTTTTAATCCTAATGGAAGTGTGTAGGGGGGCTTTGGTTTACTGAAAGACGAGGTCTGTGGTGCACTCTGCACTGGTCTCTGGGATGAGCAACTGGAAAACGGCACTTTGGTGTATTTGGCATTTTGGTTAAGCAAAATACGTGGTGCTTTGAGGAGTAGTTTTGAGTGGTCCTCAACTAGGCAGACAGAAAGGCTTCCAAGCAATTTGTAGCAGTTTAGGTCGATTTTTGTAGAAGATTTGGGTCATTGTAGCCCATTTTAAGCTCCTTTTATGACATATTGCAGACAGTTGATGGTTTTCTCTAAGAGCCATCCACAAGATCATCTACTTCTGTGGCTCTTCTCTCTTTCTGTCCTTTTCCCACCTACTAAATGCTACAAACCACCCAGTTACCCTGGAAAAGGAATGCCAAGAACATTTCTAAGGGTCCCATGGTTTTGTGATAACAGAGATTTTGTTAGATGAAAGTGTTAAGGTCAATTTAGAATAATGGATCGTGCAATCAGCCCACCCGTCTTACACTGTCTGTGAAGTGTCTGACTCCAAATCGGCAGCCAGAGAGGATTTATACCTTTGGATACCACCGCTCTTCTCTGATTGAACTTGGTATATGATCTAGAGGAGCTATGTGGATGTCCCTTGGAGTCCATGGTGTCTTTAAAATGTCATGTTTTAGATTGTTTGGCAAAAAAAAACCTCAGGGTTGTGATGTCCTCAGTAAAAGGCGAAATCCTCCATAGGGTACAGGCTGGAAAATGCTGAGCAGAAGGAATTGGAAATGAAGGGGAAAGCATCGAGTGCTCTCAGTAAATTTTGGTGTAGGCCCCTGTTGCCTGTAAATAACTCTGTGCCACTGCTTGCAGCAAGCTTGGGAAGTTGGGCTCTGAGTGCCTTCCTGAGAAGCAATCTGCCTTGTTTTCCAGCCAAAAGATATCAGCATCTAATCCATTTTTGGTCCATTTCTGCTGCTTCTAGAAGCAGTGATGATGCGTTGATTCCCACAGCTTGTATTTACTGTGGATTCCAAAGGTGTGACATTTTCTGATGCATCAAAATGTCCCTGTTAAGTATTAAAATGTGCTTTGTTTGGATGTGTGCATTAAAGTTGGTCTTCTCCCCTTTTACCTCAATATCAAAAAGCTTCAGAGAGTTACAGAGCTGTAAAAAGCTACAACTCTGCTCATGAATTAAATTGGCAAATAACTAAATCTGGAGAAGTTAGCTTTTCTCTGCCACAGAGTTGTACTTGCTTTTGGAGTGGGACCTGCCAGCAGTGTAAGTTGTTTCCAGTTATTCCTAACCTGTTTTGAGAATTAATGCATGAAAATAGAAAATAGAAGCATCTGACTCCTTTGAGGTGAGTACTACCCACAGTCCTGTCCTTCCATGGTGTGGAGTTACAGTTTTGGATGGGAAAAGTTGTCCAGAGTGGTAGATCTCAGCAACAAGTCTAGAAAGGATATTTAATGAAGGTAATATTGTATGTGTGAAGGTCAGCAGTGCTGCACTGAAAAGAATTCAGATCATGCTGTTTCGAAGGGCTGCAAGAGATGTTGCAAACTAAAGTTAAGATTTATTCCTCTGAAAATAATTATAATCCTTGCAGGCAAGAGAAGGTGCCTGCAGAGAGCTTTGTCCATGGCAAATGTGCAGTTTAAAAGACTCTGCACTCATCTGAAATAACATCATTCCATGCCAAAAAGCTACTGCTCTTAGATAGTTCAAAAGTTGATTTTATTTTAACCTCTTTTTTTAATCAATTAGCAGAATAAAAATGTCACTGCTATGGATGGGCTGTAGAAAGTTAATGTTACTTTTTTGACAGGATGCTCTTGTAGGAGAACACAGCTAAGGAACACAGCTATGGATGCTGAGCTGCCTGTTGGAAATAGCACAATTCAGCCTTTGATTATTATTTTTCACCATATTACGTCATTTCTCCGCAAAATTCAATTTCTCTGTCCTTTGTGTGCTGCAGATTGTCACTGGATTTAAATAGCATCCACTTTGTGTTTGGGGGAAGGGGGAGGTTGAGAGAGTCCCTTTGAGTTGTTTCTTTTTTTTAGAGCAGGAATGTCTGTCAGAAGGGAGGTGAGTTTGGTGGCTGACTATAATGTATTTTAATTGTAATATATTTATTTTTAAATTCGTAAGACAAAAGGCTTGCTCCTCCAGTTAAACACATGGGGTTTTGGCAGCACAGCCACCTTGGTGTGACAGAATGCAAATAAACCTCCAGGGCAGGTAGTGAGGCTTTACTGCAAACAGATGCTGCTCTCAGCTCCCCAGAATGTTCTCATCCTACAAAAAATCGTGGAATCACAGAACGGTTTGAGTTGGATGGAATCTTAAACACCATCCAGTTCTAACCCCCTGCCATGGGCAGGGACACCTTCCAGTGGACCAGGCTGTTCAAAGCTCCATCCAACCTGGCCTTGGACACTTCCAGGGATGGGGCAGCCACAGCTTCTCTGGGAATCCTGTGCCAGGGTCTCACCACTCTCATAAAGAAATACACTATTTCTTTCTAATATCCAATCTAAATCTCCCCTCTGTCTGTTTGAAGCCATTCCCCTGTGTCCTGTCACTCCACCCTTTGTCTAAGTCCCTCTCCAGCTCTCTTGGAGCTGCTTTAGGCACTGGAAGGATCTCTAAGATCTCTCCAGAGCTTTCCCTTCTCCAGGCTGAACACCCCCAGCTATGCCAGCCTGGCTCCAGAGCAGGAGGACCCCAGCTCTTGGAGCATCTCTGTGCCTTCCTGTGGATTGAAATTTCACTTGTACTGAAAATGTGATCCTGGGTCTGTGGGTGTTCTTGTGTTTATGGGGAAGATTTTGTTTCCCACCTGGAAATGAGATGATTTCTGCTGAGGAAATCAAATTGATAATGGATGAGCTTTGGGAGAAGCAGCTCTTCAGCCCTTCACCTGCTATTCCACCATTCCACCATTCCACCACCCCTTTGCCTTGTCTCTTTTTTTTTTTTTTTTTTTTTTTTTTTTTAATATCTACAAGTAGATAAATATAAAAATGGGAAATAAGTAAAACAATAAGTTTACTGGAACATAGCCAGCTGTTCTCCACAGCAGAAATGATTAAAGTGCATCTAGCTCTTAGCCCCTCTATGGTCTGGGAAGTGATTCCTTTTATTTCAAAGCAGATAGCCTAAATAAGGTGCTTGACTCCATCAAAGGTTGCAACCAGTGGAATCAAGCAAGGAAAGCATGATTTAAACTACCTGATACTATTCACCTTCTGCTCTTGTAGTCGTAGACTCATGTATTTTTATTTTTTGTGCTGGACGGTGCACGTGAGGGGTTATTCTGTGAAATAGTTCCATGGTAGCAGGATAAAAATGTCTACAAAAGGAATGTGCTAATGCTGTTTCCATGTGGGATGTTTTTATGGTTATCCCACCCCCACCAGCACACACACATGCAGAGCCCCAGTGAACAGCCAAAACAAATGGTTTTCAGCTTAAAAGTCAATGCAGCATTTATAAACTCTTTAGGGAATAAGGAATTTGATGTTCTGGTTTTGGGTATTCCTATTGCATCAGTATCCTTGTTACCCCAGAGATAAAATCCAAGTGGGATTCAGCTTGAGGAAGAAAAATAGAAAACGAGTTTTCAGTTTGTGTTTTTTAGGTGGTGTAACTGGTGCCTTGGTGGGAAAAGGATCACAACTCCAGGGCACCCATTGCAAGTCAAAATATTCCTGATGCCAGGGAATGTCCCATTCTTTTTGATGCCCATGAGTAAACGTGGCTCTTGAAATACTTCACAAATCCTTCTGCATCAAAGTAGATCTTCCCCCTCTGGGTCCTCGTTCATGGAGGAGTATCCCTTAGGTGGTTTTAGGTATCTTTTTTACCTCACTCATCTGCCCTCCAGGCTGCAGCTGATCTGGAATGTGCAAACTGCTCTTCAGCTGCGAGGGCACCACATGAGTCTCATGTTTACAGCCAGGCCCTTGTCCTTGACCAGCTGGAGAAGGTTCACGGTCTGCCCCATCCATGGGAACCCACTTCAGCTCCCAGCCATGACCTCTCCATAACACTACTGGCCCAAAAAGACAAGAATTAGGATTGAGGCCAAGTGTGTGTCCTCTGATTGCCATGACTTTCCAGCTGGGTGGTGCTTGTGGACATCAGCTTTTCTCTTGGGGAGCTTCCAGCTTGGTTTCTGCTGCTTGTGGGCAGTTTGGTAGGCATCAGCTGTGATGGTACCACTGCTGTTCTCACCTGCTGGAGCTGTTGAATGGCCCTTGGGCTAAATCATGTCCAGGGAAAAGTGCCTTGAGATGGAATCATAGAATGGAATCATTAAGGTTGGAAAAGACCTTTAAGATTGTCGAAGTCCAACCTTTGAACAAACACCACCACGCCCCCTAAACCGTGTGGTAAAGTGGCACACCTGCTCATTTTTTGAACACTTCCAGGTATGATGACTCTGCTGCTTCTCTGTTCCAATGCTTTACCACTCTTTCCATGAGGAAATTTTCCTTATATCCAACCTGAACCTCCTCTGGCACGATTTAAGGCCAGTACCCCTTGTCCTGTCACCAGAAGTCTGGGAAAAGAGGCTGACCCCCACAGCCTCCTTTCAGGTAGTTGTAGAAAGCAATAAAGTCTCCCCTGAGCCTTCTTTCCAATTTAGACACCAGCAAGACGATGGTGATTGCTGGAGGACAACATTGTGAGCTCATAAGACTCTATTGTTCAAGTCAAAGTAGGGAGAAGTAGTGTGTATGATTGGCTGGGTATACTTTATTAATTTATGGTTTGTTTATTGTTTTCCTGACTGTGAATTGGCAGGATTTTTCTTTAAGTCCTTTTTGAACTTGGTTATCCTCAATTGCTTCCTCTAAAAATTTCTCTGAGCTCATATCATGATCCATTATTTGTGAGCGCCTCACTGCCGGTAGCAGATATCTGAAAATGGAAACATTTTGCCTGGAAATGAGAGTGATGCTGCATGCTCATGTTGCCTGGCTGGACAGACAGGAATTGCAGTTCTAGGTTGCTCTTGACCTTGTGGTAGGATGTGGTTTGCTGTTTACTGAACCTCGTGCTGCTATGCGTGATTCCACTACTAAATGAATTTAGGGTGTTGCAGGAGGCAGGGTGGCAGGAAGGTTTCCAGAGTGAGGCAGCAGCCTTTGGGGATATTTGCTCAGAAATTTTGTCCTTGCCTTGCTTTTGTTGTTGGCTTGTTTGGTGTGTGCTTTTATTTCACTCAGGGTTCATTGAAGGCTTTGCCAGAAGAGCCCCTTCAGCCATAACCTTTAAAGCTGCCACGTGAAGTACGGTGGCAGTGAGGAAAGCCACTCTCTGGAAGTGACACGGTGGCATGCAGTCAAGGATTTCATCCCTCTCCCTTCTTTTTATGTGCAATGAAAATCTGAATTCAATTTGTAATTTCCCCACTCCTTTCTACAATGTCAGTGTTCCACATCCACCCTGAGATCATGGTGGTTCTTCCCATGAAGTTCCAGGCAAATCACTTGGAACTTCCCATCTCCTTTGTGGCATTCACTTTTTGCTGCCTTTTTTTTTTTAAGGAAAAATTAATTTCTCTGACTCAGAGGAAGGGCAAGTGCAGTTGGTAAATATGATTTACACAGCCTTACTTTTGGTCACATACTTCAAGTGGCAGCAGCATCCAACCAGCCCTAAATCCTGCAAAACTCACCTTGGCAGAACAACCCCCACCAACACCACCTTGATGTGTTTATCAGTTCTTCTCTGATTAAAGCTTGGCTCTTCTTCACCTACATCACTCTTGGCCAGGGGGAGCAGGACATCTTTCCATTGTCCACTCAGAGTAAGCCGTGGTGCTCAGGACAGGCAGCTCCTGCTCCTGGTGCTGGAGGTGCTGGAGGCTGGAGCTGAGCTGGTGAAGCCCTCAGGAGCAGCAGGAATTATTCATGACAGGATCTCCCTGTCCTTGTCTCCTGCAGCTCTGTAATAGATTGGTTTAGGTGTTATAATTGCATTACACCTCCCTCCCCCTTCCATTTCCCTCTCTGTTCCTTACACCCTTCTTCAGGGTTTAATTTATGCAAGTTCTGCTGCAAAGGAAACTTGGAAAAAAAAAAAAAAAAGAAAAATAAGAAGTGATAGAAACAAGAAGGGAATCCCATTGCTCTTTGCATCCTACCCAAATTTTGAGAAAGGATGTAAAATCTTGCAGTTAACCTTACAGTTTTTAGCTGCAGAGCAGAGCCGTATAAATGCAGCCACTGAAAAGGGTAGGAAGAGACCTGGGATGTTCCCTTGCTCTGTGGGAGCATCCCAGGTGACCAAGGATGAGGGGGAGCGGGGAGCAAGGATCTGATTAACCTGGTTCTCAAACCATTAAACCAAACATGCTCAGTATGAAGGTTACCAAATTATGTATTTATATTTGCAGGCGTTTTGTTTGTTATATATAGGGTATCAGAGAGTGGTTTGGGTTGGAAGGGACCTTAAAGACCATCGAATTCCAGCCATGGGCAGAAGGCACTAAGTCAGGTTGCTCAGAGCCTCATCCAACCTGTCCTTGAACACTTATAGGGATGAGGCCTCCACAGCCTCTCTGGGCAGTAACATGGCTTGCATTGTTTCTTCTGTTTCATCAGCAAGTTTTTAATTAATATGGAAGAGGTCTTAAATAAGGCTTTTTTTTTTTTTTTTTTCCCACTCCTCATTTGTCAAACTAAAACTGGTGAAAGCCTCAGGCCATGAAAAACACCCAGAAGATTGGGATAGCAGCTGGGCCAGGGATGGGAGTTACCTCTTCAATTACCTCTTTTCCACCTTCAATCTTTTGCATGTTGGTCCAGCACCTTTAAGAAAATTCTGCTGCAGTGTGTTTATTATTTAACTCAGAATAACCTTTAATAATCTCTATCATTTCATATTAATGTGCTACATTTTATCCTGTAACTCACGTATCACATACAGAAACGGTGATTTTGTCACGGAAAGAAACAACACACCAAAAATTGGATTTTTCTTTTTAATTGAGGTGTCTAACCTTAATTACAGCAGGCTGTTGGTCCAGCAAACTTTTTGCTTGAGGAAGAAATCCATCGACAGCATTTTCACCTCATTGAAAGACATAAAAATGAAACCCTGGATATTTTGTTCTTGTTTGCTAATGCAGAGAAATAACAACTTGGAGTATGAATAATGTAAAAGGCATGCAGTAGTTTGTGGGAGAAGTGAGTCAGTTCTGCTTGCTGAAGCAGGCTGGAAGTTCACCCAGAAAGAGGCACCTCTTGATATGAATGAATGAAGGAAAAAGTGTTTGGAGGTTATTTTTAATAACAGACTTGACATTTTTGAGCTCCTGAATGGCCATGTGGGAATCCAAGGCGTGTGCAGACAGACAGAGACTGTGAAATGGAGCTATTCAGTAGTAAAAAGTAATAGTAGAGGTGGTCTGAAGTTCTGGAGAGGTTCTTATGGAATTGAAATAGGGAGATTTTGCTTTTTTTGATTATACCGCTACTGCATTTTCCCACCAAATACGGTGGGTTGGTTGTTTGGATTTTTTTCCTGGGTAACTAGGGCGTGATACATAGAAAAGCTGATAGTTTTATAAATCATTAATTTATTGAGTATGACTAAAGCTTGTGATTTTTTCAGGGACAGAGAGGAGAGAGAGATGGTGCAGTGGTAACCTGGGGAGACTGGAAGCTTTTCCTTTTCCTTTTCCTTTCCTTTTCCTTTTCCTTTTCCTTTCCTTTTCCTTTTCTTTCCTTTTCCTTTTCCTTTTCCTTTTCCTTTTCCTTTCTTTCCTTTTCCTTTCCCCTTTTCCTTTTCCTTTCCTTTCCTTTTCCCTTTCCTTTTCCCTTTTCCTTTTCCTTTTCCTTTTCCTTTTCCTTTTCCTTTTCCTTTTCCTTCCCCTGGTCTGGAATGCTTGATCCAAGCGAAAGCCTTTCTACAGATTTAAAACATTCACTTTAGCTGAACATTTAACTTCCACAGTGGTGTCTTGGGTTTTTTTAGAGCATTAAAGGATGGTAAAACTACTAATTTTTATGCATGTGCCTAATTATTTGAACTTCTGCAATTAAATTAGGTTTGATTGAAATATTGTTGCACACATGGTGTTGTTTGGTGTCATCTTCATGGTCAGAGTTATCATTAAATCCCCTTTTCCTTCCTCTGCTCTATGACCAGGTTGGTGGCTCTGGGGTGGAGACAATGTCTGTAGGGCAGAGAGAATAGATAAATATCATCAGAGGGATTTTATCCTGCTTTTATTTTCTGTTTCCCTTTCTCTTTCTTTCTTCTTTTCCTCCATGGGAGGCCAGATGTAGATGGAGAAGGCTGTGCCCTTAGAGGCTGTTGGTTTAAGTGACATAAGATGGAGCCACGTGTCACACATCCCTCAAGCAAAAAGGACAAGAGGAAACAGCCTCAAGTTCTGCCAGGAAACATTTCTACTGGATATTAGGAAAAAAAAAAATCTTCATAAAAAGGATTGGAAGAGGCTGCCCAGGGAAGTGGTGGAGCCACTATCCCTAGAGGAATTCTAAGGACACGGAGATGTGGCACATGGGGACGTGGTTTAGTGGTGGCTCTGGCAGTTCTGGGTTAATGGTTGGCTGGATGATCCTAAAGGTCTTTCCCAGCCCAAATGATTCCATGATCTGTCTGTCATGCTGTGGTGGTGTAAGGAGGCTCAGTGTGGGGAAGAGGAGGAATTGGGGAATCCTGTTTTGAGAAGGAATTTAGGAGGACTGGTGTTAATGGATGAAACTCCTGATGGTGATGTTAAAACCACTGCACTCATTCACTTAGCACAGGGTGAGCTGATAAAAGGTGAGTGGAAGGTACCAGGTGTCAGAGAAGTCAGAATTTGTAGTGGAGTCTGAGCTGAAAATTGCAAAGTTTTGGTTGCTATGAGTTGGGTTTTTCAACCTTCCCCTAATGCTCTTTCCCATCTGGAGATTGCTGAGGACAAGGAAGTCAAAACAGGTTATGAAGATTTTTTTTTTGTGGTCTGCAAGGAAACAAACCAACCAACCAAAACACCAAAAAAACCCCTTCCCCAACCAGTCAGCAAAAAAACAACCCAACCCAAAAAATAATCTTCTTGTAGCCAATAATAATTTTCAGTGGTTTCTGCAGACTGTAGGCTACCACATTTAATAGGGAAAATGTGTTACAACCCACACATGTAATCATGTGCTTCCTCATGCTAGAGACTTAATCAATGCATAAAATAGCACAGAAATATGAATTAAGAGGAAAAAAAAAAAAAAGTGATGGTGCCATCTTGGAACGGGGAGACAATAAATTGCCAGGATAGAAAAGGTATGTGTGCACCTCCAGCAATGGACATGAAATCCACTAGGACAAATTACAGGAGGAATAAATAGGTTCAGTAATTCTTGGTACTCTTGCACGGACATGGACATTTCTTTGGGAGATACCTTATGGTCACATAAATGAGTTAAAAGGTAGTAAATGGGAATTTGACAACTTTTTGTTGTTCTAGAAGAGAAGAAACTTAACTCTTTGTTTTAAATTTATCAAATTCTGGAGTTAAAATGCCTGGACTTACTTCTCTGGAGTGAAGGACACTGCCCTGCACGTAGCTAAAATGGCACTTGAATAACTTGTTAAATGTCCATGTCTTAAGAATCAAAAGTGGTGATCTTGTGTGCATTTGTATCAAGGCCCATATCATCACTTACAGGTAAATGGAACAGAGATGAATAATAACACTTTTCTTATTAGCTTCCTATCAAGGTGTTTGAATCTGTACTTGAGCAATTTGCAGCACAGCAGATCTGAGCAGTCATAATTTGCACATTAATAGCTGAAATCAAAGCTGAGGTGAATGCAGATTGGTGGATTTAATTTCATTGTTTATCATATCTCTGCTGGTTTCTGCTGTTACAGTCTTTCAGTATTTTTTTCTTTTTTTTCTTTTTTGGTGTCCAATTCTTTGTAGCTCCATTTTGCCATATATTTATTTAATAGGCAACCTGGGCATCCCAGATGCTGCACAAACACAGGAGGAAAAAAAAAATAGAAACAGCTTCCACCTGGAATTATTCATTTCAGATTGTGGAGGAATGTTTTAAAGGGTGTTCATGTGTTGAATATTTTGGTGTAGCAAGAGAGGAAGGGATAGGTTGGAAAACAGCTCTGCAAGAGGGAAATACTGTCCTGTAAGGGAATGTGGAGCAGGTGGAAGAACAGCAGTGTCAAGTCTCAGGATAAAGGAAAAACTCCATGAATGTGTGAGGCCAGGAGCGGGTCAGGAGAAGAGTTACCGGGACAGGGCTAAGCCTTTGGACTTGGTTGAACATGAACTTTCCAATTTCTCTTTTGAGCTGCTGTGTTTTACACCTGCTGCTGCCTGTGGTGGATCAGCCTCTGCAAACCCACCCAGCTGCTCATTCCCCCCTTCCCAGCTGCACGAGCGGGGAAAAAATGGGATAAGGAAGCTCGTGGGTCAAGATACAGACAAGGAGATCACTGACTGATCACCCTCATGGGCAAAGCAGACTTGACTCGAGGAAAATTAATTTATTGCAAATTAAAGTACATTTGGGTACTGAGAAATAAAGATGAAATTAACCCCACACTTTCCCTCCATATCCCAGAGTTTTTCCCGTACTGAAGAAATCCAGGAGCTGTTTCAAGCCATGACCTAGAATAAAATCTGTCTTTCCAAATTTTCTTCATTTCTGTAGATGTAAGTCTCCCATTCTGATATTTTGTTTTGTGGGGTTTTTTTGTGTTTTTATTTTAAATTTATTTTCTTTTTTTTTTCCCTCCAAGTGCTCTGTTTACTTCACTACAAAATGTTAATGGTCTTATGTATTATTCTTGCCTTAAATATATTTTTTTGTAGTTCTGCTTTCCTGGAAGAAAAACCCTCCTAGGTGAGATATCAAGAATATATTAAACTCCCATTATCAAACAAATTTTTTTGCAAAAACAAGAAATATACATGTTTGTAATACAGTAATTTAGGTAGAGCAGCACTAATGCAAAGTTGAACATGATTATTTCCTTTCATTCCATTTCTAAATTAAAAAAAAATGAAAGGATCAAACAGAAAAAAACCACCATAAACAAACAAGAAATTCCTTTTAATATTTAATGGAGAAGAGTAAGGCTGTGATGTATCTGTATAATTTAAACACTTCAACAGAGAGAGTAACAAAAATGGAATGTAAATAGCTCCTGGGGAAGAGGATGATTCTTTTTTAAGGACCTCAGACAGCAAAGCTGGGCTTGGTGACACTGCTGTGGACTCCGACCACTGGCTCAAAACGAGCCTTGAGATGAGAGGTTACTGATCCAGGGAGGATGGCTTGGAAACCCTGAGAACCTCAGTGCCAAGAGAGAATTTTTTTTCCTGGGTTTATGTGACCTAAACTCACAATTTTCTGCTGAACATAATTTTCCACTTAAATTGTCTTTGGCACTGCTTTCTTTCAGGAGGTTCAGTTTTTGTATGCCAAGGAAGCAAGTTCTAAGAACCATGGAATGGTTTGGGTTGGAAAGGACCTTAAAGATCATCCAGTTATAAACCCCTGCCATGGGCAGGGACACCTTCCACTATCCCATCTTGCTCCAAGCCCCATCCAACCTGGCCTTGGACACTTCCAGGGATCCAGGGACAGCCACAGCTTCTCTGGGCACCCTGTGCCAGGGCCTGGCCACCCTCACAGGGAAGAATTTCTTCCCTAATATCCAATCTAAACCTTCCCTCCTTCAGTCTGAAGCTATTCCTCCTCATCCTGTGGCTCCGCACACTTTATCCAAAGTCCTCCTCCATCTTTCTTGTAGGCCCTCTTTCCTCTGGATCCTCTTTTGATGCTTTGTTAGTGTTTCTGGAAACTTGGCAGTAGAATTGGACAGGGCAGACTACTCCAATGCCTAATCTATCCCTGTTGGACTGTTCTGGAAACTTGCCCCACCTCTGGAATTGGCTTTCATGTAATTATAGCCTGATGCCTTGTGGTTGATGAGTTTTTTAACTCTGGGACACATCCATTTTCTTCAGTCACTCAAGAGGATGCTGTGTCTCACAGGTTTCATGTCATCAGTGTGGCATGGTCTTGTGGATGAAAGCATTTCCTGAGGTTCAATAAACCACAGTTTCCATAAATCCATACTGATTAGAATATTTAGTAACTGTCTCTCATGGCTGAGTTTTCCAACAGAAGAACCCAATGCATTGACCTGTCCCTTCCTTACTGGCAAGAAAGGAAGTGTTAGATTGCCCATTGCAGCCCAAAATGAAATAATTTTACTTTAATAATTGAGTCCAGCATCAGCTGTTTCTTCTTATTTTTCATCTTTCTTTTCATTTACTTTTTCCTCTTTTTCTCCTGGATTTGTTGTTGGGCTGGCAGGCCATTAATGAGCACAGCATTGCCTGCTTTACCCTTTTACTTTTATTCCATGTTAGCTTTTCTTCTGGAATCCCCTTGATTCTCTCCAAATGGTGTCACAAATCAGCACTAATGAGCCAAATCGCTGCTTGCCCTGCTCTTTCACAGTGTTTGGTGCTTGTGTTACACAGGCTTGCTGGATTTAATCACATCTGAGATGCTATTTTTGGGCTTTCCTGAGCAACCGATGGGGTGGACATTCATTTCCACTGATTTCTAGTGAAATTTTGTGTTTGAATGTTTTTCAAATATTTTCTAAAGGTGGAAATAATTTGCAAACATTCCTGATTTATCTGAATTGTTCCTGAGTTCAGTGTCCTGTCCTGTACCAGCTCCACTGTGAAAATTATTTTTTGCCTCCACCTTTTTTTTAATCTTAGTTTTTTTTCTTTTTTTTTTTTTTTTTTTTTTTTTTTTTTGTGTGTTTTTTTTTTTTTTTTTTTCTGTAGATTCCTAAGATAATTTTTTGTGGTGGTATGGAGGAGATTTTTCTGGATTTTTTCTCTAGTTGATTTGTTTTCCTTTATTTTTCCCCAAGTACATAGGCAAACACAATGTTTTGGAGCATTTTATACATTCTTTACCCCCTGTAGGAAGGGCTGCCATCTTCCCTAGCAGAGAATTGTGGATATCCAGGAAGGGATACCTTTGAAATTCCTGCATGTTGTTATTTTTATCATCTCTTACACCCTTCTATTTTTATAATTAAATACCTTTTTAAAACAGGCCTTTTAAAACCAACAAGGTTCTGGACTTAATTTTTCTTTAATAATTTTTGAGGGTTTTTGGTTTTGTTTTCTTCTTTGAGTGAATGAGTCACGATTACCCAAGCAGCCACTAATTTTCAGTTCTTTGATCAATTCCTCTGTATCAAGATGAGGTCTATCACAAAATTCCCTGGAGTGAAGAATAATCTTTCTGAGGTAGGAGACTTGTCAGCTGTGATGTTTAATAATTCCAGGGGTGTTTCAGCCCTGATAGCAGGAGGCTACGAGCAGATGCCACTCAGACTGAAGTAGTCCCTCAAGAAAGCATTTTTCTTTACACTTCATAAGCAAGTGCTGGTCTTTGGTGTGTTTGTCAGTGGTGTGGAAGTGCTGTCACATGTGGGTTTGGATTCTCTTGCTTTGGTGGTCACTCTTGAAGAGGTTAAAACATGGAAAAGTAATGTCCCAATTATGCCAAAGCCTCTGGGGGTTTTCAGGCATACAATCACTGAATGGTTTGGGTTGGAAAGGACCTTTAGGACCATCTTATCCAACCCCCACCATGGGCATGAACACCTTTTTTGATGGTATCCATCCTTATGTGGCTATCAAAGCTCCCCTAATGGGAAGACTTTGAATATTTTGACCACCAAATGCTCTTTGAGGAGCTGGTGGTGAAATAACTCGTTCCTGTCGGAAAGGTTGGCACCGATATACTGAACCAAACCTTTTTATGAAGTTCTTTCCTTTTCTGGTGGTTGTACTGGACTGTAATGAAGTTTACATCCCTGTTTTCCTCACTGCCTGAAAAGGTCTGGGTTGATTTAGTCATGAAATGTGTCAAAAAATTATTCAAATGCTATTAAATTTTACTTCATTAAGTAAAAAGTTTGACAGGTTTCTGCAAAGGTTGCTGAATGTGGTTTCTGGGTTCTCCCATGGGTAAAATAGCATGAGAGGCTGGGCTGGACTGTGATAGTGGAGAGTTCTGACAGATTTAGGAAAGGAAGAAGCTCTCTTGAGGCCAGAGCTTGAAATTACTGATTGGTGTTCACCCTCTCCAGAGGATTTTGGGTTGAGGTTGATGGTCCTTATCTTTTTTTAGGATTCTCGTGTCTCTGGTTAATTACAAACTTGTTTTAGAGAGGAGCAAATAGCATGGAATTACATATTGAGACTCATTTGACAAATTGACGTATTTTAAAGATATTCTAGAAGGTATCTAATTTTTGAGTTATTTTAAAAGCTAATTAGCATATAGAATTGAAATGACTGTTAGTGTGTATGTTGTAATTTTCATGGAATCACAAAATGGTTTGGGCTGGAAGGGATCTTAAAGATCATCTAATCCCAACCCCCCCTTTCTGTGGACAGGGACACCTTCCACTAGACCAGGTTGCTCCAAGCCTCATCCAGCCTGGCTTTGGACACTTCCAGGGATGGAGCATAAATTTAAAATACAGAGATTGACATACACGCAAAACTGAAATGTTTTTTTGCTGATGGAGAAACTTGTGTGTGCAGAACTCCTGGAGAAGAGCTAAAGAATGAAATGTCTGAAAACTCATCAGGTCTTCTCCTTGCAGGAAATGCAGCTTTCACACTGTTCAGGTTTTGCAAAGTAAAGTCTGCCTCAAGATACCAGGTCTTGAGAGTTATTCAAGTTTAATTTATCTGTGTTGGCTTTGTTGGCAGGGGGATTCTCCCTCTCTCCTCCACCCTTGTGAGACCCCCTTGAGTAATTTATCCAGGTCCGAGGTCCCCAACATAAGAAAGACATGGACTTGTTGATGTGAGTGCAGAGGAGAACTTGGAGATGCTCCAAGGGCTGGAGCCAGGTTGGGAGAGCTGGAAATGTCCAGCCTGGAGAAGAGAAGGCTCCAGGGAGATCTCAGAGCTCCTTCCAGTGCCTAATGGGGCTCCAGGAGAGCTGGAGAAGGACATGGGACAAGGGCCTGGAGTACCAGGACAAGGGCAAATGACTTCAAACTGAAGTTGGGGAAATTTTTTTCTGTGGGAGTGCTGACGCCCTGGCACAGGTTTCTCAGAGAAGCTGTGGCTGCCCCATCCCTGAAAGTGTCCAAGGCCAGGTTGGACAGGGCTTGGCACAAGCTGGGATAGTGGAAGGAGCCCCTACCCATGGCAGGGAGGGCAGGGCTAGATTTCCAACCCAAAGTATCCTATGCTTTTGGGGCTTTGTTGTTTGGTTTTTTTTTTTCCCTTTGTTTGTTTTTGGGTTTGTGGAAGTTTTCTGTAGTTTTTAATAACTTTTGAGCCTTTAACTTGCAGAACCATCAGCTGAGCTAGAGGAGTCTTCTATGTATCCATCAGGCACTGTTAGCACTTATACCTGTTTTTGGTACTTACATAAGCACTGAAGGAAGGCTCTGCACACTCTTGCAAACCACTGTCTATAACACATAAAATATCTTGTTCTTGTATTCTCGCTTGGACCAGCATGGAAAGAAACACCTTGAGGGTTTATCTGTGCTCTCTTTATTCCTCCATATTTAGAAATATATACATGACTGGGAAGACAGAGAGAAAAAAGAGGTTTTTTCCAGGGAGTGAACTAAATCACAGAGTAACAATACCAGGGAGGAACACGAGCAGAAGCAGCAAGGGTCAGCCTGCCTTAATGAAATTACACCGTTTGAGGTTGCTATTTTAAGAGCTTTTCCATCTCGCTGTACCTGAGCACCAGTGTCATGCTGTTAAATCCGGGAGGCTGAATTGCTTCAGTGTGCTCTGGGACAATGTCCTGATACAGGAGGGAGGCTGTAACGGTTCAGGTTAACTCATACCTGTTATGTTTGACAGCTGAAGCGCTGTTCCTTGTGCTCGTCCTTCCCTTGCATAGGGGAATATCAGGAGCAGTGGGTCTGTGGTGGGGATGTGCTGATTATTGCCGTGCTTTAAACAGTGGCTGTTGTGTCTGGGTGTGAACCAGTGTGTGCCCAGGTGGGCAAGAAGGCCAAGGGCATCCTGGATTGTATCAAAAATAGTGTGGCCAGAAGGACCAGGGCAGTGATTGCCCATCTGTGCTGGCCACTGGTGAGGCCACACATCAATTGCTGTGTCCAGTTCTGAGCCCCTCATTTCAAGAAAGACACTGAGGAGCTGGAGCATGTCCAGAGGAGGGAATGGTGCTGGAAAAGGGTCTAAAGAATAAGTCCTATAAGGAACAGCTGAGGGAACTGGGGGAGCTCAGCCTGGAGAAAAGGAGGCTCAGGGGGGACCTTCTTGCTCTCCATAACTCCCTGACAGGAGGGGCATCCAGGTGGGTGTTGGTCTCTTCTCCCATGGAACAAGGAACAGGATGAGAAGAAATGACCTTAAGCTGCATCAGAGCAGGTTCAGGTTGGACAGCAGGAGGAATTTCTTCATGGAAAAGATTGTCAACAGCTGGAAGGGGCTGCCCAGGAAAGTGGTGGAATCCCTATCCCTGGAGGTGTCCAAGAAACAACTGGACATGGCACTCAGTGCTCTGGTCTGGTTGACAAGGTGGAGATGAGTCAAAGATTGGACCTGATGATCTTAGAGGCCTTTTCCAACCTAAATGATTTGGTCATTCTGTGAATTATGTTGTTCATAAAGTACTTAGCTAAACTTGCTGCTATATTTTTCCTCCCCCCCCACCCCACTGTTTGTTTTTTGTTTTTTTTTTCTCTGAGTAAGTGATGGTTTCGAACAAGTGCACTTGAATTTGGTTGCCATGGCGTGTGCCTGAAGTCTGGTACAGCTCCTAGAAAGCACAGGCTTGACTTTGAGAGTGGATGTCACAGCTGAGCTCCTGGGTAGCTGATTGCAGTCCGCATCTGCCTGAAACATCTCTGGGGTCAGAATGCTCCCCTGAGGATATGGTGCACTCCAAAATGGGACAAAGGATATCTCTCTGCCTTTCTGAGGAAAGCCAACATGGGGAGGCATCTCTATCTCTGTGTAATGCCTTCCTCAAGATAAAGGCCATGGAAAGCCGGCAATGCTGGATGCATTTGCTCTGCCATATGCTTGTGGAGGAGTGTTTTTCTGAAGCTTTTATGTATGACTGGTAATCATAGATTGGTTTAGAGAGACATTTCTGAAAGTGTGAAGGGAAAGGAAGGGCAGCATGGTAATTTGAATTAATTGTAGTGTTTATCAAGTCAACATCCAGTGGAGACCAAATCATTATGTAGTCTCTTATTCTGCTTGTAAAAAGCATAATAACTGATTAATGAATCCAAGGTCAGATTGAAAAAAAGGGATACACCTCCAACATCTAAAACATTTTAACATATCTCATAATACGTGAAATGGCTTTGGAAGCAGACCACAGTGGGGTGGGGTTTGCTTGTTTGCTTGTTTTTCCCTTTTAATCTGCAAATAGATATGTGGAGATAGTTCTTTGTGCTGCACTGAGCTGAGAACAGCCAACAAAGACAGAAATTCTGGTCTAGCACATGCACCAGGAAAAATTTATTCACTGAAAGAGCTGATAAGCATTGGAACAGGCTGCCCAGGGCAGTGGTGGTGTCACCATCCCTTAGAGATGGATTTAAAAGATGTGTAGATGTGGCACTTGGGGGCATGGGTTAGTGGTGGCCTTGGCAGTGCTGGGGGAAGGGCTGGACTCGATGATCTCAGAGGGCTTTTCTAACCCAAGAAAAGTCCATGATTCTGTGACTGTTGTGGTAGAAATTCATGTTTTAAGACCTTTGTCTCCCTTACTGGAAGTGGGGAGAAGAACAAAGATGCAGAGCCTTGAGCAAGAAATCTGAGAGCCATGACCTGGACCTTCATCCCCTGGTTTCAGCCCACTGTTATTTTTAACATCAAATCCAGAGGTACCAAACCTTGCCTGGATCCACACCCTGAAACACAAGGGTTGAGTTGCTGGTGTTCAGTCACATCCTTCTCCAAAAATCCTGCCAGGACTGATGGGATAATTGGCAGTTTAAAGGATTGCTCTGTTTCCCTCTGCTCCATCACCTGTGGGACCACAACAAACAAAAAGTCAATCAGCATGTCATGTACATTTAAACTGTCCCCTCCTCCTCGGGGAGCTGAGCTCTGTCAGTCTGACTGTTGGAAAATGAAATGTACAGATTTAGGAGCAGAAAATTTGGCTGGTCTGAAATGAAAAAGTGGATATTTTACCCTTGTGACACATGATGAAGTATCTTTTGGTATCTAGAGACAGCACTGTCAGGGGACTAGGCTGTTAATTTATTATGTGAATGATGGTGGTATCAGGCTGTGCTTATCCGAGCTAAGCCTATTTTAATGATCAAAACCTTGAACCTGGAATTTAGGGAAAAAATTTAGACTAAATTAAGCAAAGGGACAATCTCTCTTTTGTATAGGATTTGTAGAATCAACATTGATTAATTGGAGTTGCAGTAATTACCCACTGATTAAAGTCAGTTGGGTTTTGGTGGTTTATTTTGTTTGTCTGTCTTTTTTTTTTGTGTGTGTTTTTTTGTTTGTTTGTGTTTTGTTTTGGGTTTTATTTCCTGTTTTGTTTTTTTTTTCGTCCTAAATAACTTTATTATATCTTAAGAGAGTTTATTATAATATATATTTATTATAAGTTTATTATATCTTAAGAGAGTTTAAAACCAAAAAATAAAAATAAGACAGGTGGAGAGCCTTTGGTTTCCACCTCATCAAAAAGAAACGTAAGTTTTGGTGACAGAAGATCTGTAAATATTTTATAGAATTCAGACAGGAATCCATCTGGACAAGATTTCTTTTTTCAGCATTTCATTCTCTTATAATTTGTCGTAATTTTCTCTGCAGAGAGCAGCTACCTCAGATTTTTGAACTGGGTGATTGAAAATGGATTTTAAAATGTTTCCCTGCAAAAATAACGACCTGGTAGAGGCAGGTATTTCCTTTGAACAATTTAAAGTGGGACTACCCCTCCCTGCTGGGGCTGCACACCCTCTGTTTTTGCAGTGAAACAATATATTCTGAAAGATCTGCAATGTGTACAGTGCCTGGCAAAATTTAGTTGATGCGGTTTATGATACCTACTTGAAATAACAGCAATACCTTCTTATTTTTATGGGCATGTGATCATTAGGGGTCAGATTCTCATCTCTTTCACTTAATCCTTGGATTAAAGCAGCACAAAGAAGGAGGCCCTGCTCAATTTGAATAAATATTTCTGGACTTGTTGTGGAACCCATTGGACACAACTCCCTGCACCCTCCCAGTGCTCCCATGGTCTTAATTGCCTGAATTGTTTGTGATTTTATTTGACCTTAAACTATTTCCTTTATGCTCCAGTTGCAGTGTTTCTATTTTTCCTCTCAATAGTGAAATTGGTGGTTGATTTGAAAGGTACAACAGATAAGCTTTACTATCTTCTTTAAATTTAAAGACAGTTTGCATTTTTGCATAGCTGATGTGTCTTTTGAGCATTATTTTTTTTTCAAGTTAAATGTCACTTAGGTTATTTACCAAGGGGAATGCAAATTATGGAATGGTTTTGGTTGGGTTAAAAAATCATCCACTTCCAACTCCTTTGTCACAGAAAGGGACATTTTCCACTGAACCTGGTTGCTTAGAGCTCCATCCAACCTGGCCTTGGACACTTCCAGGGATGGGGCATCCCCAACTTTTCTGGGCAACCTGTGCCAGGGCCTCACCGCCCTCACAGGGAAGAATTTCTTCCCAATATCCAATCTAAACCTGCCTCCTTCAGTTTGAAGTCATTCCTTCTTTGTCCTATCACCACATGTCCTTGTAAAAATATTGCAAAGGAGCTATGAGCTTGTGAGTGGTTTTGGAAACAGAGAGGTGTCCTTGGACTCTCCATGGTGCATCTTCAGAAGAACTTTATGTGCTCAGGGACACAGCAGCCATGGCATCCTCCCCCCTCATCTCTTCTAGACCCCTTAGATCCTCCAGTGACATGGGAGGAGAAGGAAAACCTCTGGACAGGACAAAAAACTCCTCCAGCTTTTGTCCAATTAATTTTTGCACGGGGCTTCTTTCATTGCCTTTGTCACTTTATTTTTTGGTGGTGACAAATCTCCTCAGTTCACCCTTTATGTTTTGGACATTTCTCTTCCTGCATAAGCTGTTCCATGCTTTTCACCTCATCCTTGAATCCTCAGTTTCATTTTCCCCATCAAAACACTTTTTGCTGTCACTGGCACCTTGCAGCTGTAATTTCCATGGATTATTTTGTGTCTGTGCAGGTTTGGATGGCTTCCCAAAGCTCTGAATGTAGCACAAGTAAATGGTGCAACAAGAGCATTTGAAATAAAAGTTCTTTTGGTCCATGTCCCAACTCCATTACATAGGTCTCCTTCCTTTTGTGTTTCATTTATTTTCAGAATGGTGCTTTCTTCAGGCTGAAAAAGGTTTTTGAGTCGAAAAGTATCAGTTTTCAACCTGGCTGATGGCTACAAAGGGCAGGAGGAAACAATTCTCAAATGTGGATCCTATTGTTTACATAGAGTCAAGTCACTAAAAACACCACCAAACAATAAAATAATGGGACCTCTGAGATTAGACAAGCTTGGATAGAGGATATAAAAAATCAAGTATGAGTGTTTGTATTTCTACTCAGTATTACAGCTCCGTGTAATGATGTTGGAATAGGAATTCCTGGGTGGTGGAAGTTCTGTAGGCATTGCTGTCACCAGCTGAGAGCAGGTACAGCAGAACAGAGTCTGCCTCTCACCTCACCTCACCTTATTGGGACCTAAATATTTTCATACCTTAGAACCACTTTAATTCACATTCATCCCTAACAGGGATGCAATTATATGATATAATTGCAGTGCTCCTGTGCAGAGCAGTAAAATTAAGCACAGCACAGATGCATCTTTTGCTCTTCATCAGGTGTGAACTTGGCAGCAGTTAGTTCCTTTTGCCCATTCCTGACTTTAGTCTCCAAAATGTGTTTACCTTCATGAATTCACGGATGGATTTAGATTTGATCTGCCTGGACACAGAAAGATACTCAGCCACGAGCCCTTGGGATGTGACAGGTCTCTTTCAATGCTCTTCATTTTTCCTTTGTCTTTTCTTTCCTCTTTTTGGTGATGGAGATCTGGTTTTCTTCAAACCTGGCTCTTAGGGCTGGGTCTAAACCTTGTTTAATAGACAAGGCTTCTCCCAGTGTTTTCCCATGTTCTTCAATCAGAAGTGGTACATTTAATACCACACAATGTCTTTTTGTTCTTCCTTTTTTCCTTCCTTCTTTTCATAGTCCTGTTGCATTTTTAAGCCCGTGTAAAGTTTCAGGATGCACAACAGCCTGTGGCATGACGTTCTGGCTCAATTAGACTTTACATGAGGATTATCTTCTTTCTTACTTTCATTCCTGTCTCTTCCTGGATTTACTTCATTACCCCACAGCTCTTAAACTGGAAAAAAAAAACAAAAACGGGGGAGGTTTGCTTTTTCCAGGTGACTCAGGAATTCATGGGAATTTTATGGGAATTTCCTGCACTCCAGCATTCTGATGAGACATTGCATTTTTAGTTCTTCTACTGTATTGGGAAGAAAATGGTGGAATTGGATAAAACATTGAAAAGACTGGTGAAAATGATACATTTAAAGGTAAATTTTCAGGTATTTTTAAAATCTGTTACATGTTTAAGGTTCCCAGGAGCTGCAAACTTCCTCCACTCCCTCTCTCTACTGAAAAGCAGGCATCTCCTGTGTATTTTGACTGGGTCTCCACTCTTCACTGCCTGTACTGACTTAAGTCTCTCCCAGTAGCTCTGGGTGCACACTGAGAAGTGAGGGTCAGTCTCTTCTCCCAGGTAATAAGTGATAGAAGAGAAGAAACAACCTTAAATTGTGCTAAGGGAGGTTTAGATTGGCTGTTAGGGAAAGTTTCTTCACCAAAAGGCTTGCCAAGCATTGAAACAGGTTTCCCAGAGTAGTGGTGGATGCACCATTCCTGGGGGAATTTAATAGATGTGTAAATGTGGCACCTGGGGGCATGATTTAGTGCTAGCCTTGGCAGTGTTGGGTTGGACTCAATGATCTTAAAGGTCTTTTCCAACACAAAAAAATCCATTATTTATGTGCCTTAAGTTTCCCACTCTTCTGCCAGCCCAGAAGGCTGTGCATCACCAGCCAGGTGTCCCAGCCCCACCCAATCCTCACAGGACATCTGAGATTGTATTTGGCACCCACATTTTGACAAATGCACCCCACACTGCATGTCCTATCTTCACCAGGATATTACACACAGTTCACAGTGTAAAAATACACCCTCTTTCTTGACAGGAAAACCAGAGGTCTGCATTTTTAAGGGCAACTCCTCTCCCCTGTGCAGGATTTGCCACTAAGCTGTTTTGCCTCAGCTCACTTGGGGCTTGGCGTTCCCCTCACATGAGTCACGCGCTGGAGTGGAGCTGCTTTTCCTCCTTGATATTTGCTCTCGGTTCCCTTTGGTGCCATCATGTGCTACAAGAGCTCCTCAGCAGGAAGGAGAAGTCCTCCAGTGCCTGGTGAACTGTGAAATTGGCTGAAATGGGACTTTTTAGGGTCTCTGGTTCATAACTGATAGGAAGCCGTGTCAGAGCAGACTTGACTGGCACTTTTCTGAGCATGAGGGTGAAAGTAACCCAAAATATCTGTCTGTCTCAGTTTGAAAAGACTTGTGTCTGTTAAGGAAGGCAGGAGCCTCCCTTGAAATGGAAAATGCAAACCCCCTCCCTCCATATTATTGTAATTTTGAAATTAAGAGGCTCTCAGGGAAAGATATGGGAATAGGAATAACAGTTCTTTTTTAGCAAAACTAAAAATACAAATGCAATAGTACAAACAAACAAAAAAAAAAAAAGTTGACAAAGTCAGAATAGGCCCTGACACCCTGTGGGTCAGGGTGGCGGCAGCAGTCCCATTCCATGGTGGCTCAGCCCTCCTGCAGTGCCAGCTGTGCTTCTGCTGGAGCAGGGATCCTATAGAAGGGTGAAGTTTTCCTCTGAAGGTCCAGGGGTGCTGGCGATGGGCCTGGTCTTCCTCTGGGAACCCATTGGAGAAGAAAGCTACTCCTCTGGGAATCCAGTGGTAAAAGGCCGCTGTGGTGTTCCAAAAGTCAGATTATATCCAGGTAGGAATGCTTGGCTCCTCCCCCTGGGCGGAGCATCTCCCCATGGGATGATGGAATTTTATCAGCCATGCAGTGACACTCACTGGCCCACGAACAGAAGAGATCTCCTGGAGGGAGGATTGGTTGTGGAAGAGATAAAGAAAAACTGCCCAATGAACAGAAGATAACTGCCCCACCTCTAACAGATGGCAAATAGAATACGCACCCCCAGCCACATCTTTCAACCTAAGACTGTCATTAGGGTGAAAGAATGATGGGAAAGGGATGAATTTAGCTCTCCACAGGCTGCCTCAGGCTGGTAGCTGTCTCTGCTGTATCACAAAGGCTTTGTGAGTGCAGCTTGTCTGGAGAAGACGAGCTCCTTTGACAGCACATATTTACATGTCCAGATGTTCTGTGTTCACTGTCTTGTCATCCTGGCCTGTAAAGCCTTCAAACAAAGTGAAATCTCTTTTCTCTTGCTATGCTAATCCTGTGCTCTCCTACCACACTCTGCTGCAGGCAGGAGATGTGGCAGGAGGCTCAGCTCCGTCATGGAGCATCCGTGGCTAATGAGGATTGGTTGTTTGTGTGTTTTCCAAGGATTTGTTGCTGTGTTTTTCTGCTTTGTCCCTCTGGTGAATGTCGGTGGTGAAAAACATCTCTACTGCTCAGTCCTCTTCAGTCCATGTTAATATTCACCCTGTTGCCTTGCTGCAAGCAACCCCAGCAATTCCTTGCCTCCCTGTGACTTTGCTTCTACCGTGGAGCATTCCTTTACTTTTCAAAGATTTTATTTTAAATGTTTTTTGTTTGAGGAGAGGGAAACTTGAAATAAAGATGATGACGGCACTCACATTCCCTCCTGGCTTAGGGAGATTGTGTTGTAGTTTAAAAACACAGGCAGAAAGTCCTTCTGTGAACATCAGATTGGTGGAATATTAAGAACCACTTGAAATAATTAAGGGATCAACCATGTTCTCTGACAGTGAGAGGCAAAACTGTGGCAAAACGGAATGAGTTGGAAAATTGACCATGGTTATGTTTCCTCAAATCTGTGCAATGACAGGTTCACTAAGTTTTTTAGCAAATTCACTTTAGTCTGGTTGGAAAATTGGCTCACAGCCACTGCTGACTCTGGGCTATGATTCATAAAATTTCTTCACCAATAGAGTAGTCAGGCACTGGAACAGGCTGCTCAGGGAGGTGGTGTAATCACCAACCAGGGAAATATTCAAAAGGCTTGTGGAAGTGGCTCTTGCGGGTTTGGTAGCTGTGAACATGGTGGTGTTGGGTTAATGGTTGGATTCAATGATCTTAGAAGTCTTTTCCATCATTATTCCGTGATCTGTTGATTAGATTTACACTGGACATAATGGACTTGGATCCTCTCCCACGGTCTTGGTAGGAAACCTGAAATGAGGATTCCAAGTTGTTTTCTGTCTCTTGATGAATCACAGCCAAAGGTAGAAGTAGATTCTTTATTTCCTGCTGGGCACTGTGTCCTCACCAGACCATGCTGCTTCTCATTTACCCTTCTGCAAGGTTTATTTATAATGTGACTGGTAGTAAACACTGGTGGAGGTGAGAGCATATTCTGATTGTGTGTGTTGAATAACAATATTTCTTCTTGGGGAAGTGGAAACAAGTTATGTTTGTTGATGGGGGAGCAGGATCCTGGGATTTAGGAATCTATTACTTTATTAATTCACCCATTTTGCCCTGCATCTTCCTTCCCTAAGCAATTGCAGCTCTGTCTATCAAGATGTTCCCGAAGACTCAGAATTTGTTGCCATCCTCAGATGCATTTTTCATTATTCTGTTGAAATCCAATATAAATTTATAAATGCCATTTCTAATTTTGTTAAGCTGACCTAGTGTGGTGCAGTTGGTCTCTGTCCATTCGTGCGTGTACATCTTTTATAATTAATAAGTTTTCTCTAACGTCAGAGTAGCAAACTAGACACCAGTTCCCTCTTTCCTGTGTTCCTCCTCCCTGTTTTTTATTACAGCAAATAGACATTAATATTCATCTTTTGTAACCAGTGAAAAGGCGGATGAAACCTGGATTTTGAACTGACTGGAAATTTAATTTTGCTGTTCACTGAAATATGCAATATTTCTGTGTTTGTCTAGCATATGGATAGATTAAGACTGTTCTACATGCAAGGTTCACAAAAAATAGACAGCACAGCACAAAACAGCAAATAGAAGGCGGCAATACAGGTAAAAAATAGAAAGAAAACCCTTGAGGTAGAAGCAACAGAGTTTTGGAGCATTTGTACTCGGGCAGTTCAGGGTTTGAAGCTGTCTAGATCATCTTCTGCAGGAGCCAGAAGAAATGTTCAACTGTTGTATTAATGTCAGTTTAAAAAATAGGAAGGGTGACATCACATCTTGATCAAAATGAGCTCAGAGTGACCTGGCACTAAGTCATGAAAGCACTGCCATGATATGGCCTGGAACAGCAGAAAATATTACACACAGCTCAGTGCACAAAAGATCTTTGGTCTCCCAAAGACTCAGGAGGCTCCTTTTCCCTTGATCTGAATTCCTCAGTATCAGGGAAGCCTGATTGCTTCTCCAGCAGTAAAGATATTTGGGTCCTGAGCACTGGCCTTGCTTGTGCCATCACTGTCATTTTTCACCCTCAGCTGCTGCTTTGGGGAACCCAAACTGTCTCAGGGTGTGCTGCTTCGTGCTCTGAGGGTGGAAGGCATCCTTCTTTCCATGGCATCTGTGATCCTTTTGATGGAAGACTTTTTCTAGCAGGTGGTTTTGCTCTCCAGAAATTTACATACCTTAAATGGGGGGAGGAGTAGGAGAGTCTATGAATCTGAGATTCCCAAGGTAAACAAAACATATCCAGCCCTTCTTCTTGGCATTTGCCTAAGGCCAGCCTGTCTCTGGTGCCACGTAGCAGAATTTGAATACTGTCGTCTGTTCTCTTGTGAGAAGATGTGAAGACAGGTAGATGTGGAAGGAGAGTCTGTTTATTGAAGTGGCAGCTAGGACTGACATGAAAGGAGAACTTCAAGCAAGCTTCCAGATTGCTTCCCTTGCCTCTGTTCTTTGTGTCTAATGTGCAGATATTGGTGCAACGTGAAATGTGTGCAGACAACTTGCATCCATCCCTTCCAATCACTGTTGCTTGTGGTTTCCTTCTGCTTTATGTTTTGTGTCAGTCCATCAGATCTGAAGCCCTCTGACATCAACAGGAGGTCCTGGGTGAAGGCATCCAGAGCTTGGTGGGGTTGGAGGTGCCTTTTGATGGACAGGAAAGGGTCTGTTCCACCTGGTGGGAGCTGCTATAGCTGCAAATCTTGGGGAGGACTGAGTGATGAAAGAAGGGGTTAGACAGGAACTGTTCCTGTTGGCTTTGCGTGGTGTTGCTGAGCTGGGTGAAAAATGAGTTTGAGCAAAGGCTGCAATCAGATGTGCTGAGAACAGCCAGAGCTCTTGGTGTCATCTCAATTAGAGGCACAGTGAACCAGCTGCCTCTGCTTGTGGCTCCGTGTATATCTCCATAAAATGTCATGGATGTCTTATCTTGCTGTCTCTGACTTTGCAGCCTGTCCTGATCCTATCTGTTCCCGGGACAAAATGCTCTGCTCCTGGAGACACCTACAGTGGCAGCAGGGAAGAGAAATCAAATCCATTGGGAAGCAATCAGGTGCTTTCCTCAAATACAGACTTAGATGAGGAAGAACGCAAAAAGATAATTTTTGTCATTCTTTCTGAGCAAATCTTGAGAAGAGCAGGAACAGCTCATTTCTGAGATAATCTCTGCTGGTTTTACTGTGCATCTACTCCACGATGCCTCCGGGCCGTGGGCGTTAGCTTTGCTCTGTCGTGCACTTCAGTGGAGGAGGGGAGACAAGAGCACAGTTCAAGGGATTGAGTCAGGCTGTTCACAGTCATCAGTGATGTCACACCAGTCAAGTACCACAGAAGTGTCTCTAGAAGCTTCTGGAAGTCTGTTTAATTTGTACTAGATAATGGATATGATGCCCTGGGGGTTTTGTTGTTGTTGTTTTTTGTTGTCGCATTTTGTGTCTTGTCAACCTAGGCTAGACAGTGAGGTCCTCAGGCTGTGGGGACAGAGATGACTTCATTCTCCAAGGACCTTCCATCAGCTTTAGAATTCAGTTGGGAAGCAAAGTGTGAGGAAATATCTGTACTGCTGCACTCCCAGCCCTGCTGCAGGCTGGGCACTGCTCCTGACCACCCTCCTGCCAGGCATTTTTGCAGCTCCTGAGCACTGCTCTCCTCTTCTTGCCTGCCCAAAGCCACACAGGGACATGACACTAATATTACAAACTACACAGAAGATCCAGAAGGGAATAAATTACCTCAAAGGCCCAGGGTGAGAAAGAAGAAAGTCATCCCCTCCAGCTACTCTGATTGACCTCTGACAGTTGTGTTATGAGGCACCCGGGGATTTGTGCAATGACACCAACTCAAAGCTAAAACCATTGAGTAAAAACCCAACAAAACAAAACAAGGTGATTCAACAGCAGAGTTTGTTCATAAGTTAAGGCTCTAGGAGAAAGAGGAAGGAGACATTTTCACAGGAAAATTACAGGTTTATTGAGTTCTGGTTTTAATAATTGAGAAAAACCCTAAGGAGAAAAGCTGAAAAGCAGCACATCTCTGACACAAGTGACAGAGTCAACCCTAAGTAGAAGGCTTTGCAAATATGCCCTTTGATCTCATGACTTCGAAAAACTTTCATATTAACCAAGTTATTCCTGGCTGAAGATATCCCTGCTCATTGCAGAGGGGTTGTTCCAGATGACCTTTAAAAGGTCCCTCCCAACTCAAATTTTTCTATGAGCCTCTGGTACTCTACCAACAGGAGACCTCTTCATCTCTCTGTCAGTTTTAGAGGCAGGGAAGTGGAGGCAGCTGTATGGAAAGCAAGGTAATGCTGAGCATTCTTCCTCGTGGTTCCTGTGTAAACAAATCTCCCGGTGAGAAATGAAAGGAGGTCAATCCGTTTAGTTCATCTGAAGGGAGGTTAAAAGGCAAAAGAGAGATCAAACAGCAAAGTTCAAGAGTTGAGAAGACACAGCTTTCCTAACGGAGTGACTGGGGATGGTTCTTCATTAACTGGAGCCTCAGAGAGACTCTTTCCGAAAGAGTGACCTGGGCTGACCAGAGGCTGTAGGGGTTGATCTGTAAACATGATTTATGTGAAATTATCTGCAAGCTCTTTATGAAGGTCAGGCAGGTTGGTCAAAGGATTTGATCTGATTGAAAAACCTCAGAAAAATATGTCTTAGATGTGTCATCCACAAGTGGAGGTGTCATCATGAGTGAGTTCTGAAGCCCCCAGTGAAGGCACTTCTCCATCAGCAATGTGGTGTTAGAGCTGGGAATGGAGCACCTGGAGAGGACAGAGAGGTGGAGCTGTGTGAACCTAATGAAGGTCAACAAGGCCAAGTGCAAGTTCCTGCACCTGGGTCAGGACAATCCCACAAAAGCACAGGCTGGGCAGAGAATGGATTGAGAGCAGTCCTGAGGAGAAAGACTTGGGGGTGTTGGTGGATGAGAAGCTCAATGTGACCCAGCAGTGGTGCTCTGGCAGCCCAGAAAACCAAACCTGTCCTGGGCTGCATCAAAAGCAGAGTGGGCAGCAGGTGAGGGAGGGGATTCTGCCCCTCTGGTCTGCTCTGGTGAGACCCCACCTGGAGCTCCAGGGCCCTCAGCATAAGAAGGATGTGGAGCTGCCTGAGTGAGTCCAGAGGAGGCCACAAAGAGGATCAGCGAGCTGGAGCAGCTCTGGAAACAGGCTGAGAGAGCTGGGGCTGTTCAGCCTGGAGAAGAAAAGGCTCCAGGCAGACCTTAGAGCCCCTTCCAGAGCCTAAACGAGCTCCAAGAGAGCTGGAGAGGAACTTGGGACAAGGGGTGAAGTGACAGGACAAGGAGTATTGGCTTCAAACTGAAAGAGAGCTGGCTTAGATTTAATATTAGGAGGAAATTGTATATTCAGAGGGTGGTGAGGCCCTGGCATGGGTTTTTCAGAGACTCTGTGGCTGCCCCATCCCTGGAAGTGTCCACAGCCAGGCTGGATTGGGCTTGGAGCCACTCTGAGTTTGGTGGGATAGGCAGACTTGCTGAGGATACACTGCCCCATCTTTCAGGTCATCAGTAAAGATGTTAAACAGGGCTGAACCCAGTATTGGGTGGTTTTACATCCTCCAGGTGCAAGAAGATCTTTCTCCATGGTGCCTGTTCACAGAGGTGCTCTATCCTTCCTCATAGGCTCTCCCAATGTCTCAGTTCATCTTCCCAGCTTTGGTTTAGATCTGTTCCCTTGTCTTGTCCAAAAGGAATGAAAACAAATGTTTTCCTCCCTGTCTCTTTGCAACAGCCTTGCAGAATTGAAGGATTAAGTCTTCCCATCAATCTTCACTTCTGTAGGAAAAGCAACCCCATTTACTCAGTCTTTCCTATCAGGCTATGCTCTCCTGACCTGTTGTCATTCTCCAAGTTCCCTCCAGACTCTCTAGAGTCTCTGACAAAAATCTTTGCTGGAGCTGGTTGCTTACAGCTGAGGATCCACAGTGTGGGGTCAAGCAGAAGGTTTGCTTCCCTTGTTGAGAAGATTGTAATCCTATTTACACAGCCTGTGACGATGCCTGCCACTGTTACAGGAAATGTCACTGCAGATCCGTGTTCAGCTGGAAGTCTGTGGCATCCATCCATCCCTCTCTTCAGCACTGGCCAGCAGCTCCCCACCCTCTATTAATGCTCTTGTTTGCTCTTTCTAAATTCAGGCCCCTGCAGTTGACCTGGATAATGCAGAGCCTTATTTTCCTTGCTGAACATTACTTCTGGTTTGTTAAGATTTTTCTGGAGGCTGGAGCTGTCATCTAACTCGCCTGTTGGGTGCTGTGTGTGCGTTGGATGAGGATAATTCCTGTTCCATCGCCCAGCTCACTGCTCAAAATACACATGGAGAGAGAAGAGCTTGGTGGACAACACACAGATTGTTCTTTGGTTATGGCAACAGTCCACTGGGAGCATTTAATGGTGAAAGAGAGTAGGTTTAGATTAGGTATTAGAAAGAAATTCTTTACAGTGAAGAAGCTAAGGCCCTGGCACAGGTTGCCCAGAGAAACTGTGGCTGCCCCATCCCTGGAATTGTTCAAGGCTCGGTTGGGTGAGGCTTTGAGCAACCTGGTCCAGTGGAAGGTGTCCCTGCCCATGGCAAGGGGATGGAACTAGAGGATTTTTAAGGCCCTTCCAAAAGTGCTGTGATTCTATGATTTTTCTAATTAAAAAAAAAAAAAAATTAAAAAATTCACTGCACTTCCTATCAATTTCTTTGGCCATGCAAACATGAGACCATCACAGGCGCCCACTGTCTGCTAACTTCTATAAAGAGTTGAAGCTTGATTGATGTGATGTGACTTCTTGCCAGCTGCATAGTGGCTGTCATTCTGGTTTTCACCATCACATACTTTCAGTGGTTTTATTCCACTGTCTTTACAGGAAATGGGAAAAAAACTGGCAGGTTTGCCATTTTCTTACTCTTTTCTCCACCTGTTTAGTAAATAGGCACAGCATGGGTCCTCCAGTCTGCCAAGAGGACCATGAATGGCTGTGATGCTGTTTCAGGCATTACAGGAAGAAAATTGCAGAATCCCAGAGGTAGGAAAGAACATCTGAAGGTCATCTTGTCCAACTCCCTCCTGAGAGCAGGGTTACCTGGAGCAAATCTGCAAATCTCAGGCAAATGATCAGTCAGAGCTTGAATACCCCCAAGGATGGGGACCCCACAGCCTCTTTGTGCAGCCTGTGCTGATGTTTGATGACTCTCACTATAAAAAAAAAAAACACAAAACAAATAAAAAAAAAAAACACTCCAACCCCAAAACAAGCAGGTTTTTTTTTTTGTTGTTTTTTTTTTTTTTTTTTTTTTTTTTTTTTTTTTTTTTTTTTTTTTTAACTGGAATTTCCTGTATTTCAATCCCTCTTGCCTCTTGTCCAGTCACTGAACACCACCAGGAAGAGTCTGGCTCCATCATGTTTGCTTCTTTCCATCAGATACTGAGAGACCTCAATACCACCACACCCTTCTCTTCTCCAGGCTGAAGAGCCCCAGCTCCCTCAGCCTCTCCTCATACAGGGGGTGCTCCCATACTTTGACCATCTTTATGGTCCCTCAGTGGATTCACTCCAATATGTCCATGTCTCTCCTCCTTTCTACTTTTTCCCAGTATTGTCTGGAAATAAATGTTCCAGCTCATGTCGTTCTCAGCCAAACTCAACTTTAAATATAAATAAATTGTCTAAAGTGCTGTTGTGGTTGAATTCCAGCTGGCAAGTAAGTTCCACAGAGCCACCCCCTCACCATCCCCAGCAGGTTGGTGGAAATGAAGGGGATGAATAAAAGTGAGAAAGCTCATAGGTTGAAATAAGAAGAGTTTAATGATTGAGATGTAATAATATAATAGTTATAATAACAATAATAGCAATAATAATAAACAACCAATTTCTTCCATACTGAAATCTCACCTTTCATTCCCACCACTAATGCTGCCCACCCAAGTGTCTCTAAATGGAGACTGATGGGTGTAGAGGTCTTAAATTTCATTTTGCCTGCATGGTTTGACTTACCAATATCTTTCCCAGTCCAAGAGATATGGACCAACTCTTTCCTTGAGATTCTACATCCTATTATTCTAGTCATGGCATGATTGGCTTGTACAGGATATACCAAGAAATAAGTACTTGATTTCATTAAAATACAAATTCATGTCTCTTTTAGTCTGGCTTGGATGTGGTTATTCTTTTATTTGTATTTCAGGTGATGAGTATAAAGCTGTGAAAAAAAATGTTTTTTCCTTCTTACTCTTCTTTTTTTTTTATTGTGTCTAGGATGTTAGGAAATGCTTGTTCCAATTTGTATGAACTGCCTTCACAGTAAATTGGACGAGTTTCCCTGAGGAGCAGTAGACAAAAGACTTGGGAAGTGCCATGGGGATGGGGAGGGAAATGCTTTTACTGCCAATCAAATTAAAGGCATTTAGATCTGCTCTTAAATTTTCCTGTAAATATATTACTGTGGGATAAGAATTTGGCTCCAGAGCTGTGTGAATAAGGGATGTTTCAATAGCTTGGTAGAATGGGGTGGGAGGTGGCTGCTAAAAAGGTTGGTTAAGCTACAACAAAATATTTCATTTTCAATTCTTTCCATTTTTCCTCCCTTACAAGGAGAAAAAGCTTTAAAATGGAAACACGTCCTGAAAATGATAAATCAACATCAAACACTTGGAGTGCTCTAAAAGCCCCCCTTCTCTCCCCCTTTCACACTACTGTGTTGGAGGAAAAATAGAAGCATTCACTGTTTGCCAAAACAACACTTGCCCAGTTGTAATCAAGGCATTTTACAACGGGGTGTAGACTTTCACTCCATGTTTGTTGTCTGTGGCCTTGGGAAACTCATGGCAAGAAATGTTTCCACTTGCTTATCTCTAAAAAGAGAGGGTGGGTCAGGAAAAATCTCTGTACAGAGGCTGTTTTCAAGCTGTTTGGTTGTCCCAAATCCCTGCAGTGGTCTTAAACTGTGGGGGATAAAGAAAATAATTCCTTATCTCTGCCCAAAGACTTTCTTGCAGCTGTCTTCCATGTGCCCAGATTTTCCCAGGTAAGTTTTGCTGGATCTCGGGTTGCATTTTGTGATGAAGGTTGTGTTGGTAGTTCTGAGCTCACCTGAGACCTGGGAGAGCTGAGGTTTGTTCCCAAGTCCATCACAGACTTCCCAACTGAATCTTCAACTAAATCTTGTGCGTTTTAGTGGTTGTGATCAAGAATTTCCACCAAGACGCCACAGAATCACAGAATGGTTTGGGTATGAAGGGACATTAAAGATCCTCTTGTTCCAGCCCCCTGCCATGGGCAGGGACACCTTCCACTATCCCAGGGTGCTCCAAACCCTGTCCAATCTTGCCTTGGACACTTCCAGGGATGGGAGAGCCACAATTTCCCTGGTAAATCTGTTCCAGGGCCTCACCACCTTCTGAATATAGAATTTCTTCCAAATATCCAATCTAAACCTACTCTCAGTTCAAAGCCATTACTCTTTGTCCTGTCACTCCATGCCCTACTAAAAAGTCCCTCTCCACCTCTCTTGCAGACCCTCCTGAGCTACTGGAAGTTGCTTCAAGGTCTCCTGGGAGAAAGTACAATTGTAGGGTGTATTTCCATGGAGCTCATGGTTTTGCAGTCTTGCAGAGCTGACACGATGGATTGTTTTGCTGTTGAGTGTCTTAGTTTACAGGTTTGCTCCTTGGTTCCTCTTGTTTGCTCCATTTCCTGTCTCCTTGAAACACACTCCAACCCTCACCCTCTCTCTGGCTGCTCAGGCTCTCACAGATTGGCTTCCATAAGTTTGGGCTGAAGACTGTTTCCCTAAAATGAAGAATTTCTGGCCTGGGGGCTCCTGCAGCCTTGGATGCCAATTATGTGTGCACGTGGTACACTGAGGCTGGCTGGGGAAGCTGCACTCTGGATTTTCTCCACTTTTAATGGATTTCGCTCCCAACCACTGCTCTTTCAAGGCAGTTGCACTTTCATCCTCTTTCATGTGTCTGGCCCAATTAAGGGAGGATGGTGAGTGATTTCTTTTGGTCCTGGAGTTCCGCTGTCTGGTGAATCTCAGCGCTGATTTTTTTTTTTTTTTTTTTTTTTTTTTTTTTTTTTTTTTTTTGCTTGGTTTTGAAACTATGAAAGAAAAAAAAAAAAAGGAGAATGAAGTACCACAGGTGCCTGAGGCCATCAGGCTGTTCCCAGTACAGTGGAGAACTGGGATTTTCTGGTGCTTTGCTTTCCATGGAAGACAAACCAAAGGAATGTGTCAGTATCAGTGCATCCCAAAAGAGACTTCAGCCCTTTCCTGAGATATCTATCAATTAGGACATCATGTCACACTTGGTCATGTGCCACAGAAAGTGGAGGCCATTGCCAGCTGTTTGCCTGTCAGAGGGAAGATGGCTGGTCCAGAACTTGAGAAATTTGAATATCCAAGCCCAGAATGAAGCATCACAGCTCATGTTATCCAGCTTAACACCCCAACATCTTTCTCAGCACAAGAAAGGATATGGAGCAGAACCAGAGGAAGCCACAAAAAGCATCAGAGAGGTGAACTAGCTCTGCTGTGAAGAAAGGCTGTACAGTTGGGGCTGTTCAGCCTGGAGAGGAGAAGGCTCTGGGGATTCCTTTGTTCCTTAATTAAGGAATTCCTTAATTCCTTAATGGTCTTTCAATACTTACGTATAAGAAGGATAAGGGCAGACTTTTTAGCAGCACCTGTAGTGATAGGACAATGGTTTTAAACTAAAAAAAAAAGAGTAATACAGAGTAGTTATAATGAAGAATTTTGGTTTATGGTAAGGTGAGTAAAACACTGGGCCAGGATGCCCCATCACTAGAAACATTTCAGGCCAAGGAGGATGGACTAGATGATCTTTAAGGGTCCCTGCTGACCCAAACCATTCTGATTCTGCCATCGCACCAGAAGTGTTGCTATTCTTGCAGGATTGTAACTTTTTTCTTGTGGTAGAAACACCAGTCTGGGGTGATTTTTTCATAGCCTTGGTGTAAATAAGCAGCAGCTGGGTTTGGTCCTGTATAATCTCCCAGCTCATGCAGCACCTTTATCTCTTCTCTTCCTTTGCTGCCATCATCTCCTTGCCTTTGAGCTGAACTGTGTTGATACCAAAGCCCTGGACACTGTTGAAATGCTGGAGGATGTCTGGGTGAGGTATTTCTGTGGATAAGGAGGAAGAAGTTGTCTTCCTCTGACTGCTGCATTTATTTTATTCTGCTGCTACTGCCTCAGGCCTTGCAGATTTTTAATTTTTTTTTTTTTTTTAACCAGCAAGGCAAAATAAATCTGGCTCCAGTATTTCTGCTGAAGGCCCAGCAGCTTATAGCAACAAACTGTCTCTTTTGAAAGCTCATCAGGGCTGCAGTGTGATGGATAGACTCCAGCCAGCTGTGTACTGGTAATGTTCCAGAAGACAGCATCACCTTTTTTTGATCGAGTGCTTAAGTCTTTACCTTCCAGCTCAGGATCTCAAAGCACTTTGTGAACAGTGAGGAATTAAAAGTTGCCCTTTATCAGTGGAGAAAATGAGACACAGGGAGGTCAAATGACTTGCTTGCCCTCAAAATCATTTGTAGTCCGGAACACCTGGATTTTAGTGCTTTTAATTTTTTTTTGCAGGTGGGCATCCTGAAGTTTGGAGATTGCCCTGTGTCTTTTATTTGCCTCTCAATCCTCTTTTTTTCTTAGGCTAATGGGGTTTAACTGGCTTTTAACAGGGCTATGTCTGTCTTTTTTTCTGGTTTTTTAGGTTTGAAGTGCACTCCAGCATCCATCACTATCCAGAAAATGTCTTATGGATCCATTGATGGGAGTGGATTTGGGAGCAGGAACCCATTTGGAGGCCCTTCGAGACAAGGCTATCAACCTCTCGGTGAAGTATTGATCCCTTGCTGTAATTTATTCCATGTGAGGACTGAAGTTTGACTTGCTCAGGTTCACTGTGGCTGCTGTGTAAATATCACACCCTCACCAGGGGTCGTTCCTGACACTGATTTTCAAAGGTGAAACCCAAACTTTTTCAGTTTGATCTGTGTGATTGAGGCCTGACATCTTACCATGCTCAGAATTTGAATCTGCGACATGGGAGAGCAGTACTAATGAGGGTTTTGGAGGAATTTTGGGGAATCAGAAGCAGAATACTCTCTAAAGTGGCTTGTGTCTTTTCTCATCTCCCCATCACCTTTACAAGAAGTTTGTCTCAATGGTTGTGCTAAGGCGGGCAGATGGAGGGAGTAGATGAGAGGATGCACAAAATACAGTGGGCTGTGCTTTCCCAGAGGATGACTTTGCTGTGGAAGCTGCTGGAGTCTGGGAAACATGCTTGGACATGGCAAACAGGATCAAAAACTCACTCAGGAAATGCTGAAACCTTAAACAGTGGCTTGCAAATGGCTGTGGATTCTCTCTTTGTGTTTTTTTTTAAGCAGAGGCCAGACCAGCTCTAGGGCTGATCTGGGCTTATCTAGTCTGGCCTTGAGTTAGTCTTTTCATCTGGGACATATCCTTCATTTTGTTCCTGGATCTGGCTTGCTCTTGTGACATGGCAAAGGGCTCTCTTTTCCTTTTTCACCAGGGAAGAATGTCACCACTCTCTGCACTTGCCTTTGATTTCAACGTTCACTAACACAGCCTGATTTGGTGTTCATGTTTTGAGGGTTACGAATGTTCTTTGGGAAACAATTTTCATTTTGCAAATAGCAGTTCTCCCTGGATGGAAATATATATATATATATATATATATATATATATATATGTATACACATATATACACATGGGTTTAAGTCTGACTTTTTTTTCTTCGAACAGGAAGAAGGTATTGAAGTTGTCTGTTCAGTTGTAAATAGTTTTTTTTAGGCTATTCTGCAAGGCAAAATTAAAGGCATAAAAGCAAGGAAGAATGGGATACTTGGGCACAATCAAAGAACCGTAAGAAAAGAGAATTGAAATGTGGATTAGACAAACAATGAATCTCAATGCATTGTAGCTTAGAGTTAAAAAAAAAAAAAAAGAATATTTATTGTGCTGTATGAAAGGACCTCTGTTTTTAATGCAAATTCACAGAGTAACTCAAGACACTTGAAATCTCTAAATATTTGAAGAAGTCCCTTATTGTGCCCAGCTTGACCACAGCTTGACAGCTGGAGCTGTGATGCTGAAGCCGCCCTTAGTGTGGCAAAGAGGAGCTGCTGTGGAAAATTCAGTTATTTTGAAACTGCCACAGTGTGTTGGCTGCCCAGCAGAGCCTGTTGATGTTCTGGGTTATGGCTTAGACTTGACTGCTGGTTTCCCCTCCAGGCTTGCACACATCCTGTCTGGTGGCATTGGATACTTCTCCAGGGTCCTCCAGTGTGGATTTTCCCAGCCAGCCAAAATTGGTTGGTCCCTTAGTTAAGCATCCCTGTGGAAAAGATTGCAAGGGGAGGGACCTGTTTGCATTGGCCAGGGCACCTTGGAGAAGTTTCCTTTCTGTGTGTCTCAGTCAGAGGTGGGTTTGTTCAACCTTGAGAAAAGAAGGTTTAGGGGAGACCTTTTCACTGTGTTGCAGCATTTAAAGGCTGGCTGCAAATGAGATGAAGACTCTCTTTTCACATGGCAAAGATGTGGGGTATTGGGTGCAAGTTACTCCTGGGGAGATTATCAGAGACTCAGAAAAGAGGAAAATGTTTTGCAATGGGAACAATCAGCCTTTAGAATAATCTCCCCAGAGAAGTGGTGGATTCCTGAATGTTGGATAGTTTTAAGGTTCATCTGGATGGAGTGCTGGGCCATCTTGTCCAGGCTATGCTTTTGCCAAGAAAGGTTGGATTAGATGATCCTTGAGGTTCCTTTCCAACTTGGCATTCTGTGATTCTTGTTCTATTCTCATCTGAACCCGTGTCCCTTTGCCACAGAAGATGGACACATTGGATGCCTTTTGTCACAGCATCCCCAAATATTGCCATTAATTAAGTGCCAGGAGAGGGTAATGCAACACTAATTATCTGCCTCCTGCTTCTGGACAATGGATGACTGGTTTGCTAAGAAAAATTGCCTTTTGTATTAGATCATGGTGTGGCTGGAACAAAGGAGCGTGGCCTTCCCACCAGCATTTGTGTCTCTGCTCTCAGCAGGGACAGACCTTGATGGGAATGTTCTGTGTGTGCTTTAAACCTCTCCCTCTCTTTGTAGATAATAAATAAATAAATAAAACCAGGTATCCCTGCAGGTAAATGTCCAACAGCGGTCCAGCAGTAATATTCAACATCCAACAGAAAACCCTGAGATACAGCAGCAATAAAGGTGTTGGGGGTGGAACTGCTTCATCTGTAACACAGAGAGCAAAGAAACGAGGGCTCAGGTTTAGTTTGGTTTTGTTTAATGAGGGGTGATATTGCCATGGGGGTTTCCTCTGTGTTTGTGCATCTGTTTGCCTTGGCTCTGTTTCCTCCATGCTCAATCCAAATGTGCAGCCAGGATGGGAAAGGTTAATTACTTGGAGGTGATCCCCTTGGCTCTGGGCTGATGTGATGATGGATGGACTCAGAGCCCGTCCTCAGGCCATGTGGAGGTTAATGTTGCTGACCACCCTAATTAGAGAGATCCACTGTCGCCCTGTTCTTTTAAAAGTTTTAAAGTTCTTTTAAAAGTTTTCTATACCTTCTGACATTTACATATTTCTACTAGAGTTCTCACTCACTGTTCACGTAAATAATGATTGGTTTGCATTCTTCCTTGTGGGAGGAGAGAATTAATAGACTGCTAGTTTAACCAGTGTAGTTGGAGAGGTGGTAATTTCATCCTCTGATCCACTACTACTTTTAGAATTCCATATATTGAGAGGTCAGAAATAAAACTTCCTCTTTTCTATCTTTTGCATCTTGAGTGAGCGCATGAGTTATTTTGTGTTGTAGTGCGACAATCCAGACGCCAATTGCAGAGTTTAGGGAGGATCCTGAGGCAGTGTTTTCGGAAATTTGGTTTGCTCTGGACACCTTGGTGTTGGAAAACTCTAGTTCAGACTCTGGTTTTGATGGTGGATATGCAGGATTTCTTGGGGAAAACAGAAACAAGTTGTTTTTTTTTTTCTTTTTTTTTTTCTTTTTTTTAATATTGGCAGGTTTTAGGAGGGGAGAGAGAGAAGTTCAGCAGAACTCAGATGTTCTGTGGCCTTAACCAAGGAGCACCCTGAGGTGTGTCACAAAGAAGGATCACCAGGATTACCTGGAGTAGAACACTTTGGGGGTTTGGTTGTCCCACAGCCACTGAGGGACAGCCAGAAGTGGCAGGTGGAGGCATAAGCCATGTTCTGGTCCCCAAAATCATTGTAAATCCACGTGTTCCCCTGTTTCTTTGTAGGAGCTTCTCTGGGCTTCATCTGGGCATTGGTGTTGCATGGACAAATTAGAAAGCAGGTAGTAGGAAGTTTTGGTTTTGGGTTTTTGGTTTTTTTTTTCTTTTTGTTTTAAGTTTAAACCTGGGAAATGGAAAATATTTACTTCAAAAATATTATTTTTTAAGTAATGTGACATGTCTAAGACAAACAGGGAGCAAACACTGTACAGCAGTAGGGATTAAACTCTGGATTCTTACCATGTGCAACCTGCACTCTCTACCACACTCAACCTACCTTCCCAAAACCATTTTTTGTGGGGAAAATGAACAAAACCTGCTTTACACAAGGAGGCATATAGGTCAGGGAATTTAAATAGTTTGGATTAAAATGCCACAAGACAGGAAATTTTTAACACTGCTTTTATTAACCTTACTGTAACCTGGACGTTAAATGCCAGCTCTGAAAAGGTAAGGTTAATTTCATATTCCAGCAGTGCACTGCTTCCAGGTGAGCCCAAGGGACTGCTGTGTCAGTGCTTAATTTGGCTGTGACTTCATTTAGACCATTTTCCCCTCAGTTTCTCCTGAAGATTTTGTGTGGGACTCTGGCCAGGGCTGTACTCAAGATATATCACATGTGAGTCTTTCTCCTGGTTGGATAAGGTTGGTTCTCTTGTCACTGAACAAAATGAGATTGGTCCCTGCAAGTTGTCCTTGGCAGTGTTCTCTGGATATAAATCACCTAATTACCATTTCAATACTTAGCAATTGTTAAATGATATTTTCTAACATACTTTTTTTTTCCTGGAACCGGGTCTGTGATTTTCTTTGCCCTCCCATCTCTACCACTCACCTGCCTCTGTGCTGCACCAACCAGCCCTTGGGTGGAAAGTCTTGTGCCAGAGCTGGCAGTGCTGTCACTGACCTGTCATGGAATTGTTTAGGTGGGAAAAGCCCTCTGAGATCCTCAAGTCCAGCCATTAACCCAGCACTGACAGGTCTACCACTAAACCAAGTCCCCAGGTGCCACATCTGCATGTCTTGTAAATCCCTGCAGGGATGGTGACTCAGCCACTTCCCTGGGCAGCCTGTCCCAGGGCTTGACAACCCTTCCAATGAAGAGTTTTTCCCAAATATCCAATCTGAACCTCTTCCTTACAGATGAACCACCCTTCTGTCCTCTCCAATCCCATTTTCCTCTTTTTCTAGCAAATCAGAAAAGTGATTTGTCTTTAAAAATGCACCATGGAGTTCATGGTTGCCTCCAAGTTTGGCAGAGTCATAGAGCTCCTGTGCTCAATGGGAGGGGGATGTTCAGATGATTGTGACTCCTTTGGTGGGATGGGGCTGGCAGAAGTTTTGTTTTCTGGGCAAAACTCACTCAAAAGCTCGGGTACAAACCAGCAACATGGCCTGACTGTGGGAAATAGCAAAGGTAAGAAGATTTCTAGAAAGGTAGTCAATAAGCAACAAAGAGAGTTTCTTTGTGATTGTACTGAGAGGGGGAAATGTGGGAAATAGTAAAGGTAAGAAGATTTCCGGAAAGCTGTAAAAGCAGGCCTTAGAAACAGAAAGAACAGAAAACAGAGCTAGCTGCAGCTGCAAAGTCTGAAAGTAGAAAAAGTTACAGTAGTGCAGCAAGCAAGGACATGAAACAGTAGCTTGAGTTTTAGGCTTGGCTAAGATAGACCTTAAGACTGCAGAAAAATACACTTAGCACGTTAGCAGAAGGCCTTAAGCTTAATAAGGAAGTATTTTGTATTGTTAATAGAGAGCAGACAAGCTAGCATTGTGTGTAGCAGGTGCAGGTGTGCTTTTAGTGATTGGCTAGAAGAACTGTCTGTGAGCTTTAGCAATGTGCTATTGGCTGGAAAGTTTTTCAAATGCTCTGTAACAAAGAAATCTTTGGCTGCTGCTGGCAGGACGTGTGCTGCTGCCATCTTTCTATTGCCTCAACCATGTAATGAGGCTGATGCTGCAACAAAGCTCAGGGAACGTGCCCCAGCAGTCCCATCCCATTGTGAAAAACCCCAACACACCTGACCTCCACGTGGCCTCACTGCAGCCCCAGGTGTGGTGTCAAACTGTGGGAAGGAATCCACTGCCAGCCTCACATCCTGATGCTGCAAAGAGCTGAAGCACGGAACAAACTCCTGTGTACACAAGGAGTCCCCCTGGGGTTAATTAACACTGAGCATGTGGTTAATTCTTCTCTCTTGTGGCCTGAGCATTGCTTTGGTTTTGCACTGGCTTCTTAAGTTAATTCCAGTGCTTGGAATGCTTTGCTGAAGGGAATTTGAAACCCGTGGTGGTTGCAATGAAAGGCATTGTCCAGAGGGGCTGGTGGGAGGTCCAGGTCTGGTTGTGGCAACTGTTCCTCACTGGGAAAGTGAGGAACACTATCCACAACCATGCATTTAAATGTCCTCAGGAAAGAGTGCTAGAAAGGGTTAAAAACAGTGAAAGAAAGCAAGAACAAAATTGTTGAATTTTTGGGGGACATTCAAAGCTACTCTGCAACATTAAGAGTGGTTTTTTCAAAGGCTGAAGTCTCAAACTGAAGGGCTGGACCAGATCACATTCAGTAATTTAAACAAACTGTGCTTTTGGGCTGGACTCCTGTCAAGTGTGGAATTACAGAATCATTAAGGTTCAAAAAGACCTCCAAGATCATTAAGTCCAAGCTTCAAAGAAGGAAGGACTGAAGATGTGACCTCCTGTAACACCTTTCCTCTGTCATGCTTAGATGGGTTCACAAATACTGCTCCAAGGCTTCCTCCTGGACTTGTCTCTAATTTGGAAAGCTCTAAACAATAATGTGGCTTGTCAAATGTTGTGCAAAACAACATTTGCGAGTATTAATGATTGACTTTGGCTTCTAAGTCTTGGGTTCCATCATATTTTCCTCAATTTTTGATCCCACAGAAGTTGAGGAGTTGGGTGTCATATTTAACAGGTTGTTAGTAAAGTGCAAGTTAAAGTCTAAGTGCAAACAATACAAACAATCATAGTAAGATGATCTCTCTCACTATATAACCCCAAAAATATTTTTGTGGCATCTACAGAATTATTTCATATTGTTTCTCTGCTATTGTGCAAAACTTCCAAAAATTATATATTTATTTACTTAGTCCATTTTCACTAGATTTAGAAGATCTTCTCTGCCTTATATCCACTTCTTGGAGATCTTAGCAATGATTTAATGAATTAATAAGACTAAACTTAAGAAAACATATTAAAGAATTATGAATAACATGTTTTAGAGCAACAGGAATTGCCAGGAGAATTAACATTCATACACAAATTGACTTTGAAACTGTTTGTTTTGAAAACCTCTGCCCTATCCCTTTTGGCACTTCTAACATTATAATAAATGTTTTGCTATAATTTCAGTATTTCAGGAATTGTAAGTGATTATGCATTTTTTTATATAACTAGCAAAATCAGAAGATACCATTGGAATAAATAAGTATTTTCATGACATATGTGATGGTGAGCTGACAAATTCTTAGCAGGAAAAAAAAAAAAAAAAACAACAAAACCAACAAACCAATCCCAAAACCTCTTGGGTAAAAATATTTTTTTTTTCTTTACCAATTTTATTTACTAGTCTTGGTTATCCAAAGCAATTTTAATACAAACATGTAAAACTCATCTTGGTGGTCACAGTCTTTGACAGAAATCAGAAATCAAAGACACTCACCTTTCCTTAGGCATTACAGCTGGAAATGCATTTAAATATCAGAACAGTTCAGAACAGCTTGCTTCATTTTCCACTCAATTACAGTGGAATTAGAAGTAGTTTAAGAAGATCCTCTGCCCAGAGCTGGCTTGTTGTGTGGGTAGAGGTGCCTTGGTAGGGAAAGGAAAACAGAATTAATATTGCTGGTGGAAACTGTCCAGTGGAAAGTGTCCCTGCCCATTGCAGATGTTTGGAACCAGATGTTTTTTAAGGTCCTTTCCAGCCCGGGCCATTCTGTGATTCTATAATTCCATGAATGTGCTTGTGGTTCCTTTCCTTTCCCAGTGCATGCCCAGACCTGGGGCTGCCCTTCTGGGATGTCTTTCCACATGGGTGTGTTTTCCTAAGGGAGAAGAGACTGCCCTGTGCTTTAGTTTCAGCTCCTGAAATGAATTTAGATCAATGTCTTTATCCTTCTAGCTGCTCTTTCAAAAGCTTTTCTTTGTCATGCAGGCAGAGGAAAGAAAAGTTTTATTAACAAAATAAAACTCAGCTACTGGCTCATTCAAACTTTGTACCAGCTCTTGTTTAAGCTGTTCAGACCCGGACAAGACATCAGTGATTTTAAACTGAAAGAGGGAAGGTTTAGATGAGATGTGAGGAAGGAATTATTCCCTGTGAGGGTGGTGAGACCCTGGAACAGGTTGCCAGAGAAGCTGTGGCTGTCCCATCCCTGGAAGTGTTCCAGGCCAGGTTGGACAGGGCTTGGAGCAAGCTGGGACAGTGGAAGGAGTCCCTGCCCATGGCAGGGGGGTGGAACTGGGTGATCTTTCAGGTCCCTTCCAACCCAAACCATTCTATATTTCTGTGATTCTCTGATCGATGCTTCCGAGATTCTTTAATTCTGTAGATGGAATCCAGTTGTGTGTTTTTGAAACTTCCTCAGTTTCTCGAGAGCACTTCTCTGGTCAGGAGAGCAGAACACTTCTCCAATAAGCCATAAGGGAGTGCTTGGCTCTATTATGAAATTCTTGCAAGTGCTGCAAAGCTTCGTCAACATTTTCTACACCACTGGGCTTCCACCCTGTGCTTTACATCCTGTTCTTTCCATCCTGGCAATATCCAATGCTTGGATAGGATCTGCAGCCTGTTGTTCTTGATCCGTGCCTGCAAAAAAAGTCCACCTGAAACAGGATACAGCTGAAATTGAGCAGTAGGATTGCTGCATGACCTTGTATGAACATCTGTCCATGTTTGCTGAATGGGGATCCATGGGAAATAGGATGAGGTTGGAGCAACCCTTCTGCAGCTGTTTGCTTTTCCATCAGAGCTGTCTCTACCTGCACATCCCAGTGCTCCCCAGTGTTCTGCTGTGCCAGGCAGATGTGCTGCCAGGATGGTTTCATTCTGAAATCAGGGGTAGAGCAGATGAGAGCTTGTTCCAGGTTTGCTGCAATATTTCCAGTGTCTGGGACGGTGGCTGCATCCCAGTTTGGTTCATCGAGCTGTCTCCCCAGGGAGGAAGCAGAATCAGCATCCAGACAGCCTAAATACTCCAGACAGCATTTTTCCTGAGGTCCTGCAATATGAATGGAAGAAATCCCAAACTTCACTGGAAAAGATGGTCTCCAGGAACAGATTGTCATTTCTAACACAGCTTTATCCACTCCATGTTGCATTTCCTTCCTGGGAAGGTGCTGACACTTTTTATTGCCCTTATGGCTACTAAAAGGTCTTTTTTTCCTATTGCTTTTTTGACTTTTTTTTATTAATGTGCTCATCAGGAAACCAAATGAGAAATTGAATTCAGCCTGGTCTGCCCTAGTTTGGAAATCCATGTACAGTGATGATCTGTCTCCTCCACTGTTGTGGTAGTAACCCCAGTAAATTTGGGAGTGGACATTCCTGGGCATTGGAAACAAAGCTAGAATAGTTTCTGGCAGGAATTTGCTTTATCCCAAGCATTCCCCAGGTGTGAATCAGCCACTGGCACAGCTCAGTTTCTTAGCCCAGGTGAGACTGTGCTACCTCACCCTGATCTTTGGCTGCAAACCAAACTTGATATTAACTGAATTGCTCCAGAATTATTTTTTTGGTTTTTTTTTTTTTTTTTTTTTTTTTTTTGCTGCTGCAGAATTTCTACTTGGGGTTTTGGCTGTGAGAGGGAACTAATCCAAAAAGTCTAAAACCTGGGATAAAGTTCAGGAAGGAAAAATATCTCTGTTGCCTGTGCTGTTGTGATATGGACAATGGGTGCTGCAGGACATGCTGAGGGAGATGGAGCTCTGCATGTTTGAGATGTTAATATATTGTTTGTATTAATAATATTAATATTTAAAGTAATAATAGATAAACCAACAAAATCTCTGTCCATGAATGCAACTTGTAGCCTGCCAAGTCTCTGATCTTGTGGAGAGCACATCCATGTCTTGGTCCCTCTGTAACTACTCCATGGTGTGCAAATCTCTTAACTTCCCTGTTTTCTTGTTTCATTCCCCCCCCCCATACTTAGTATTATCCAATTAAAATTCTCAAGGATGTAGAATTTCTTAATTAAAATAAATTTCTAATTGGAAATAAAAGAATTTAGCATCCTCTCTGTGTGAGTGAATTTTCCTTTTTCTCTTTGAAAATGCAAGTGGAGTTTTTATGGCATTACCTTCTGCCAAGAAAATAGGGATGGAGATTTATAGAGATACTGAAAAAAACACATATTTTGGTTTGGGACAAATTTGGAAGAGAACTTTTAAAGGGAAGATTTTTTTTAAAGGCCAAAATTTAGCGGCCTTTCCATTCACTTGTTCAGGAGAGAAAGATTTCTTATGAGAAAAGTGGAAAAAAAATTTCTTTAATAAGCATTCATAAGCCTTAAAAAATGAATAATATTAAACAATAAAACCTTTTGCTGTTCTGAAGAGGTGGTAAATTCAGAAAGTCTTTCTGTGGATTGAAGAGAGAGTTCTTTTTGTGGGTGTAAAGCAAAGGAGAGCTCATTTTCCTCCCCCTTTGCTCTCAGAGCCAGTGTTAAAAGTGCAGAACTTCATATCCAACATAAATAGAAGAGATGAGTGAGGATACAAGCATCATAAAGTCACCCTGGGACAACACAGTTGTAGATGTCTGGTCTGCAGCCCCATTCTAAGGATGTATTTATTTGCAGAACACACACAAATCTCACATCTGTACCTAATGGAGGGGTAGACACAGCTGACCCAAATACGTATGACACAAACAGAATTTGAGTGGACTGAAAAAAAAAAAAAAAAAAAAAAAAAAAAAAAAAAAAAAAAAAGGAATAAAGCTTTTATCCATGCTGTCAGTCCAGAAATATTATTTCTGAATATCTCTTCTTCCAGGTGATGCTGGCTTGGAGACTGACACTGGCAGCTAGAAGTGGGCAGGGATTAAAGATCAGCAGGGGAAGGACTCGACAGATGTAAGCAGGTAGATTGGGGATTAGGGTGAATTAGTGTGGATAGAAAGCATTTAGGAGCAAGGAGGGATTTTAAATTGGATGTTAGGATGTGTGTGTTGCAGATCTTCCCTAAATTTCTCTGTTAGGCTTGGATATTAATGGTTGGGATTTATGAGCACGTTCAGTGGCTGTTGGTGTGGCTGAAGGTGGTGGTTGGGTGGAAGAAGCAGCTTAAAGAGGTTCTGAGATGTGCAAGTGGTTGTGTAGGTGCTTGTAGAACCAATTTCCCATTATTTCCTGATTCCAAGCTGGAAAAATGTTTTGGGGATATCTCCATGTTTCTCACTTTTTTTTCTGGCTGCTGAGGGCTGCAATGGGATGGTGATGCTATTATTTTTTTTTCTATATGAACACATCCTAAGTACGTTAAAAATTCTTTAATTCTTTCTAAAGCCAATATTTTTAGTGGAAGTCAAGCTTGAACTGGTAGGCAGGTGATTCTTGGGAGATACAGTACCAGGATTAAAATATTCCCAATGGACTTTTTTACAGTTTATGTTCTATTTTCAGAATCTCTTTAAGGTCAGACCTCAGAGACCTCCAAGTACCTGATGATGCAGCTGGGGGTGTGGGAGGGGATCATCCAAGGTTCCCCTTTCTGCTCTGGAAGGTTTTAAAGGATCTCTTGAAATTTCCACCAATATGGTTTTGGAGCTTTTGTTTGTTTGGTTTGGTTTTTTGTTTTTGTGTTTTTTTTTTGTTTTTTGTTTTTTTCATAGCTGATTGCTCCTAAATCCCTTGGTGCCCAGCAGTGTGCTAAAGTGGAATAGTTCCCATGGATACTTCTGTGTGGTCATTTCTTGCTTTGAAATCTTCACCCAGAGATTTGGGAGTGGATTTTCAGAGAGACAAAGAATATTCCATACATGTGAATGCATAGAGCATTATTTGGTGAGGTGGGGAATTTAATTTTTTTTCTCTAAATGCTCTTCTCAGGTCCTTAGTGGAGAGCAGAAGAATGAAGAGCTGATCACAGCCATGCTGCATAAAATACAATGTTCTGTATTCTTTCTCCTCTCCTAACAGAGGTACAGGAATGGAAACAGGGATACAGCTGGCAAAGCAGAGGGACAAAGTTATGTAAAGAAGGTTTTTGTGAAGTCATAAATCCCTCTGAAGGTTTTTAAAGTCATAAATCCCTCTTTTGGGGCTGGGAATAGCTCTTGACTTGAACTTGGCATGTAAAGCAGGTCTGTTGCAAATGAAGCTGTGTGAAAGCAAGACCACTGAGAACCATCCCATTCTCCCCTAAAAAAGAGGTTTTGAAGGGAAAAACCAGTCCTGGGAGTCTGGAAATTTCAGACCTCCTATACTTTTCCACCTGTATGGAAGCAAACAAAGTGATGGGCTGAGCAAAGTAAGATTTCTGTTATCACTTTCTCCCACTTGTTTCTCTGAGTTCTTTTTTATTATTATTTTCACTTCTGTAAGATGGTGTAAAGCAGAGATTTAGAAAGAAGGTTTGCTGTAAAATACAGTTTGCAAAGAACTTGGGTTTATGACAAAATGCAGCAGAAAAACCCCTTTATTGCACTCCTGTAGTAGTCATTATTTCTTTAGATTTATTTCAGGTACTGCAGGAGTTAACCAGGTGGGGAAGGAGGAGATTGCTGATTTTCCTGAAGTGCTTTACCAGCCAGACTGTAGCCAGATGGCTGGGACTTTGAACAATACACAGATAATTCCAAGCCAGGATCTAACAACAATAAAATCACTAAAAATATACAGGATGTGTGTACCTGGGGGGAATGGATGTGCAGCGTGTGTGTGTGTTTTTTGAAATGTAATTTGGAGATTTCAGTCATATTGTCATTTCATACCTCTCCTTTTATAGTCTTACTGCTCAACCAAAGCGCTATCTATTCATATTTTTAAATTTTGGATCTGTTAACACAATTTCAGTATTTTCAGTGATTTTTTTTTTTTTTTTTTTTCATGTTTATGTTCAATAAGAAAATAGCCACTGTGGCAAACAAGAGCTTCCTTTTGGGAGATTGAAATTCCTGGAGATCAGAGAGGTTGGGCCACTTTGCATTTGGGGAATACCTGGCACCCTCTGCTCCCACAAGATGAGGGATTTTTATTGACGTGTTAACGTGTCTTAATGTCAATGCTTCTTTTTCCCTCCATATGCTCAGATTTGACTTTGTAAGAATCCAGCTTATTTTATTTTATTTTATTTTATTTTATTTTATTTTATTTTATTTTGATGATGTCTAGTTGGTGGGAGGAGGGCTTCTTGTCTTGCTGCTGCTCTCCAATTCTTTTGTTTCTGGTTGAACATCCTGTCCATTGTGGTCGGAATGGACCATTCCCCTGCCTTTTCTTTTTTTTTTTTTTTTTTTTTTTTAATTGCTGTGTTTTACTTCTTCCAGTCATGTCTGAGATGTCCTCAGAACTGAGAGAGAGGGAGTGAGGACAAGGCCAGCATTCAGCATCACCCTAGAGAGTGGCAGTGCCTGTCTGCTGCAGAAAACCTTAGAAAAACTCCTGGTAGCATCTCTCCTCCTTGGCATTTGCATCAGGGGGCTGTGAGTCAGTCAGGAGGGGTTTCTCTGCTGGAGCACACTGTGAATTCCTTTTTTGGCTGAAAACAAAAGCCAGTCTTGCTTTTGGGGAGAAATGCTGGGTAATCTGCTTGATTTGCTGTCCCTCTATTTCCTATTTCTAAAAATCCCGCCCCCTCCTTATCCAATGGTTTAGACGCGATAGGAATTCAGTTTTATTCCCACTGCCATCTTTTTCTTTCCATCTTTTCCCCAGTTGTTTTCATCCTCCATCTCTCAGTCCCTCTCTTCCTTCTGCTGCTTTCCTTGACCAGGTTTCCCAAAGCGAAGGCAATGACATTGTTTATTACATTGTTTTTCGTGCTGTATAAATACTTTCTCTAGTTTGGCACGAGCATACTTATGGTCAGTGCAGACTTAGGAATGGCTTCGTGCTCAAAGCCAACCCTTGCCCTGAAATCCCCTGGAGCTCCAGCTCTGATCTGCATCTGCATGGGAAGGATGGGCACAGCTCTCAACCACTTTCCTGGGCATGATGTTTCAATGCTTGACAACCATTTTGGTGAAGAATTTTTTCCTAAAATCAAATCTAACCTTCTCCTGGGGTAACGTGAGGCTGTTTCCTCTTGGCTTGTCCCTTATTCCCTGGGAGCAGAGCCCAGACCCCACCTGGTTCCACCCTCCTGCCAGGGAGTTGCAGAAAGTGAAGTTTCCCCCTGAGCCTCCTTTTCTCCAGGCTAAACATCCTCCCCTCATCCAGATCATCAAGAAATATAATAAATAGGACTGCCCCCAGTACTGAGCCACTCATGACCAGCCACTACCTGGATTTGACTCCATTCACCACCACCTGGATTTAACTCCATGCACCACCAGCCAGTTTTTTACACAGAAAACCTGTCTAATCCATGAACAGCCAGTTCCTCCAGGAGTGTACTTTGGGAAGTAAAGGATTCTCATGTGTGTCTTCCTTCCTTGACATGGAAGAGGGGAGGGAGGAGAGTATTATCACTGCTTCCTTGGAAGGTTTCCTTTCCTGCCCAGCCTGCAGACAGGACAGCACTCAGGAGAGCAACTCAAGAGTCAGGACGATTTGTCTTCTGTTAAATTTCTTCTGCTGTTGTTTTCTAAGTCATATTTATTCACCTGGGATGATTTTTTGGGAGCTGATTTGCCTTTCAACAATGACTGTGTCAGATCTAAGTGAAGCAGGAAAGGAAGGGAAACCTCTACAGCGAGCCAGAAAACGAAGATGATTTAGTGGCTGCCAGTCCTAAAGGGTTTTAATGCAGAGGTCCTGAGAAATCCTTAAAGGAGCGAAGATGTCAGATTCCAGCGTGAGAAGTAGCTCAGTTCCTGGGAGGAGGCTCTAACAGGCCTTTTAATGACCCCCAGTGGCCGAGATCAGTTTTATCTGCAGCTTGGCAGAAACACATGCCCACGGATGAAAGGCTTTGCAGCAGAAGCCGTGTCCAGAACTTGGCCAAGCGCCGGGAAATAACGTCGTGATTAACCCAAGCCTGGGACCCAACTGGAGTTTCCTTGAGGCAGCGCTGGTTCCCGGGCTGCAGCGTGTGAATGCTTCCCCCTGGGCTCCAGCTTGGCTTCCTCTGGCTGTGCCTGCATTTAGAAGATCAAAATATAGATCAGAACATTGGCTTTGCCTTCTGGGAGGAGCACCACCAGGTTTGAAAGATGAATCATTTAAAAATAAACATACTTGTGTTTTGTGCTCTAATGCAGGAGCTCTTCTGCACCTTTTTTTTTTTTTTTTTCTTACTTTCTTTCTTTTTCCTTTTCATTTTCCTTTTTTTAATATACTTGATAACTGGCCTTCAAACTTCAGTGCTTCAGAGGAAGGCCAAAGCTAATTTTCCATTTGGATGTTCTGGTGGGCTAAATGCTTTGCTTTTTTTAGAGAGGATGTTTCTATTTTCAGGTTAAAGGTTAGAAAAGGTAAAATGCTTATTGATACCTGCATTGGTATCAAACTTGTGACTGCTCTGCTCACAGATAACTTGTAAAGCTTGCTGCTTCAGGATTGAAAACTATATTTGAGCTGGAGCATTGAAGTTTGAGAAACAGATCAAGTGCTTGAGTGTGTTTGTAGACACCTTGATTTTCCTTCATGGCTGGCACTCATGAGGGAGCTTAGCACACAAGGCTCTGTAACCACGTATTTTGATACTAAGCTGTGTGCATAGCTTACTTTTAATGCTTTGGCATATACTGTTAAGGAGGTTTTTTGGTTGATTGGTCCAAAGTTAGTCCAGCTACCCATCAGTGAGTGGAAGATGCTGTGGGAAGGCATCACCATGGGCAAAAATTCATCTGAGCACAAAGAGGGACCAGTTATTTCTGTCACCCCAAATCATATACACAGCTCTAAGGTTGTGGTAAAGGGTAAGGAGATTGAACCCTTCTCCTTTTAATTATAAAAACCTCCTAAAAAATGAAGGCTTTGACAGACCATTCCCTTGTAGGTTATCTTTCCATTTTGTAACTTCTCCGTAGGTCCTGGAGTCAGGTGTTGAAAACATGAATTTCTGTCCTGATCCATTGTCTCAGATCTTGTATAATACCTGTACCTCAGGAAAAAAAATTATTTTGAGAAAAGTCCTTTAAATGTTCTGCTGGAAGAAGTTTTGAAAGGGAGGGTATAAAGAGGATAAAGAATCAGTGGATGTCTGTAGAACAGCACTGAATAAATTTAGTGAGATGAGGGACAAGGCAAAAAAAAAAATCATCTATTACAGATGTGGTTACAGTATCTGGTTGGAATGAACAGATTCATGGAACCTATAGAACAGTTTGGGCTGAAAGGGACCTCAAAGATCATCCAGTTCCCTCCTGCCATGGGCAGGGACACCTTCCACTATCCCAGAATACTCCAAGCCCTGTCCAACCTGGCCTTGGGCACTTCCAGGGATGGGGCAGCCACAGCTCCTCTGGGCAGCCTGGCCAAGATGAGACTCATTGCTGTCCTCAGAAGGAGGTTTTGGAAGGATTTTACATCACTGTCGTGTGTGGGAGAGGAAACAATTGGGGAAGGAGGAGAGAGATGGAGAGAATGGGTGTGGCAATCCCACATGGCAGAGCAGTCCTTAGTTCTTTACTCAGAGGGTGGTGAGACCCTGGCACAGGTTGCCCAGAGAAACTGTGGAATTCCCATCCCTGGAAGTGTCCAAGGCCAGGTTGGACAGGGCTTGGAGCAACCTGGTCTAGTGGAAGGTGTCCCTGCCCATGGCAGGGGGGTGGAAGGAGATGGTCTTGGAGGTTTCTTCCAATTCAAACCATTCTGTGATTCCATGATAAGACTCAGGAAATGGGACTACCATCCTCAGGGCAGAAGAAATGGAGAACAGCAAGTTGCCCCATCTGCATTTTTCAATTTCTTCCCAGTAATTAGGGACAGGCCAAGGTAAAGTTGCAGCCACACTTGGGTAAAAGTAACTTTCCTGGTCAAACTCTGCAAACATTGCCCAGTGTTAGTGTGAGATCAGAGGAGAAATGTTTTGTGCACAGTGAGTTTCCCACTCCTGAGACTGGAGCAAGAATATATCACTGACTTTGTTAATAGGAGAACAAGACCATCGTGGAACAGAGCAGAGTGCTCATTTGGACATGATCTCCTGACATTCCTGGTGATTGCATTTTTTTGCAGGATCAAATACTGACTGTCTTTTGAAGCTTTCATAGTGATTCTTCAAGGTCAACTTCCTGTGCTCCAGAAGGGACCCAGCTGAATGGTAAATTCTGTGTGATTGAAATCTGCAAGGCAGAACCCGTGTCCTTGCCTCTGCAGTGACATAATTTTGCTCTGAGATGTTGGAGCGGGCACACACAAATGGATTGTAATATAGCAGGCATGTTTGATGTCCTGTCTTAAATCCCAAACTATTAACTTAATTAACGTTGTAGGCTCTTAACACCTTTCCCCACTTGCGAGCTACCTTGCGTGAGACTGGAGAATGATGCTGCTTCACCTTTCCTGGCCTTGTTGTGGCAGAAATTTGTGCTTTTTGGTCTGTATTAATTATTTCCCTCTCAAGGTCCTGATCAGTCTTTGATGGAGAGCTCCACGTGGGTTTTTAGCTCTGGGGTTATGCAGCTCTCTCGCTTCATGACAGGGGCAGCTGCACTTAGCCTGTGTGTGTAGAGGTATATTTGTAGATATACAAACCAAATTCCACTTTCTCAATGTTTCAAGGGTATTTTAAGGGGCAAATGAGTTTTTTTTTTCTCCCCTGTAAAGGTGGATAATATAAATATGCACTCTTTTTATCTCCAGTAATACTGTCCACTGACATAACCAGCCTAGTAATGTATTTGTTCTTTTTAGGGATATACTGGTGCAGAAAAAGATGCAAATTTGTTCTATTTGATTTGTTGTTTGAGTGGACAAAGGGGAGGATGAGATGGTTTAGCTGCCATCCAACGTGGACAGTAAATTCTGTTTGAGCAGTGCAGTGATGTGTCACTGAAAATAAACTATTTGGAATGTGTGATTCCTTAATCAGATGCTTTTGGATATTTCCAAAGTGTTCAGATTAGATCTGAAGCTTTTTCTAAAATATATGGGGCCCAGAAGTCCCCCAGTTATTCAATAAGAAGGTCTCCACCTTTCCTCCATAGGAGAAAGGGATGTCGGAATTGTAGACTTGTTTTTTCCTAGTGTTCAGGACAAAACTGAAGAGTTGGATCCCCCAAGGTCTTACCTCAGACCTGACACTGATTCCATCACAATTTCTGGGCAAAATCTGACACACCACTTCTTTCTGTAATGATGTTGGAAATTTGTGTTACACATTGCTCTTTCCTTTGTAATTTTGGAGCATTTTGAGGATCTTGCTGTGATTACAGAAATTGCAAAGAAATAACTTTTTGTTTCCAAGCTGTCAGACTGGGCAACAAGGAAGGAGGAAAAATCTTACTATCTTCTTCTTAGAGATCAAAATGCTGGTAAAGGATGTGGGAAGAGCTGGGGTGTCCAGTGTCCTTCCAACCATTTTGCCTCTTGTTAATTCCCTCACTCCCGAGTGCATTTCATCATCGTAAAAGTCTCATTGCAGATTTTGCTTTGAGTGCTAAAAGCTTTGCTCCCCTCTGCCTTCCTCTGTGATTTAAAAGCCCCAGATGCTGATACATCTCTGAGAGAGAATCTATTACACTTCTCCTGCCAAGCAGAGCTCTGGCATTTGCTTTATTTCCCTCCTCCTAACACTCAATTTGCTCTTTGTCGGTGCTCAGCTGGCCCCATTGCTGAGCACCAGCAGGGCTCCTTCCATGCACTGCTTCCTATTGGCTGTCTCCTTCTTAATTTAATTATCCATTTCTAATGGATATTTAATGTCTGAGCTGAATTTACAGCACCAAGGTCTTCCTGCACCTTCTGTTTCTCCAGAAGTGTTTTGGAGAGGACATGACTGACCATCCACCACCTGTGCCATAGAGAAGAGCTGTTCTCCAGGGTGGAAATGTCTTTATCAGTGTTTTGGTTTCTTTTTTTCCCAGAATGTGCATGCTGGTGAATTCACTTGTGTGTACTGAGCTTCCTACCAGTTTCTAGCAATTGCCAATTTTCCTTCTTTGTTCACAAATTATGAAATGTGTTGAGAATGTCTTTGTCCACTTGGATCTATTCAGGTGTAAGAAGGTTGCCCAGAGAAGTTGTGGACTCCTCAATCCTGCAAGTGTTCAAGACTAGGCTGGATGGGGCTTGGAGCAGCCTGGTCTAGTGAATGACATCCCTGCCTGTAGCAGGGATTGGAATGAGATGATCTTGAAGGTTCCTTCCAATCCAAACCGTTCTGTGATTCAATGGTTGTCGTATGGCATGGTGCAGGGATAACTTGGTCTGGGATTCATAATGGAAGACAGAGAAACCTTCAAATTTCTGAAAAAGAGATAAAGACAGCAAGACCTCTTGCTGCTGGCCTTCTAACATATTGATAGGTACCAATTGCAGTGCATCATTTCTTCCCTCTCTCGTCTTTTGTCCCACATGAAGTGAAATGAATGGCAAAGATGTGATTTCTCAGGCATGAAACTTTGTGTGCCCATGTTCTATAGGGTTAAAACAAACAAAAACACAAATAAAATGTATGAGCTATTTGCTTTCTGGGAAATTTCTTGCTTTTGCATCAACAGCTTCAGCTGGGAAATTCGGGTGAAGTTCAAAAGTGGAAAAATAGTTTCCTCAGAGAGGTACGTGCCATAAGGTGGGAAACTAAATGAAAACTGTTAATATTTATGTGAACACCAGTTCCCAAAGCTAATGGAAGGGGATTAGTATTCTTTCCCTGGAAAACAGAGATTGAATCTGTCTCTGCCATTCCATTTCAGCTGTGGTTCTGGTGCATTTATTCATTACTTTATATTCTCAGAAAAAACTTACACTTCCAAGTCGTGTTTTCCCACCACAGAGGGACAGGCAGTGGGAACAGAGTAGGACAGGTGGAGCTGTCTTTTGGGAAGGCAAGAACAGGAAAGATCTTGCTGATGCTTAAGGTGTGCTGTTGTGACACTGGGGTTTGGTAAAGCAAAGCCTGGGAATGCAATATGTGTGATCTGTTCCACCAGGTATTTCTTGGACCATAGAGTGGATTTAGCTGAATTCCTCTGGAGGGAATTACACTTTCTCTCTCCCAGTATAACTGATACTCTTGTGCTGAAAATAAGTCTTCCTCCTTTTCAAGGACAGCTGCAGTAAAGGGAGCTGAGGAATGAATTTACTCTTCTATCACCTCCAGTGCTGCTCCACAGCAAAAGGGGGTGGAAGGGCATTTTTTTTTTTTTTTTTTTTTTACTTTTCAAGCACTATTTATGTGGGCTGTAAATATGCCCAGCAGCATTTTTTAACTCTTAAGAAAACCAGAGGTTTTAAGCACTCAACCAAAGCAAGGCACTGTGCTGCAAATGCATCTTTCCCGCTGGAGAGAAGGGAACAGGGGAGTAAGTGGCTTTATGAGAAGCAATATCAAGTCACTTTGTGCACTTTGCTGGAGGGTTGCCGTAAAAAATTGCAGAACCTACAGCCCTCACTCTTTTTTTCATGTCTTTAGCCACTGGAGAGGATAATTCAATACATTCTCCTAAAGGGGGTACGAGGCTCTGTGAGCCACCAGCTCAGCTGCTCATTTAGGATGGCTGGATTTAGTTTAGTGCTGCTCCTAAGCTGATACTGGCACGGCTGTTTAGCTCAGACATCCTGTCCTGGTGTGGCTGGTTTGGCTGCCAGCCTTCAGTCTGTGTCTGGCAGGCTTTGGTCTCTTGGGCTGTCTGGTCTAGTGGAAGATGTCCCTGCCCATGACAGGGGGAGTGGGAATGAGATGATCTTGAAGATCCTTTCCAACTCAAACCATTCTGTGAGAAAAGAAGAGGGGGAGGTAAGAGAAGTGACCAGACAGCTTCCTCACAGTCTGTACCAGTGCTGATAATTCAGTTCTTGCCCATGAAGCTTCCAGAGGATTCCTTAGATCTGAGCAGGGTTCTTCCCCATGCTTCAGCAATGCAAAAAAAAAAATGGTTAGACACTAATCACAGGAATCGGAAAAAAAAAAAAAAAAAAAAAAAAGAGGCCAAAAGAACAGCTAATTTTTTTTTTTTTTAATTTATTTTCAGCACTGGGGGAGGAAAATTTGCTGCTACTTGCAATTTATCCACAGCTGACAAATGCAAATAAATATATGTAGTTGTAGAATCATAGAGTGGTCTGGGTTGGAAGGGACCTTAAAAATCATCCAGTTCCAACTGTATGCCATAGGCAGAGACACCTTCCATCAGACCAGGTTTCTCAGAGCTCCACCCAACCATTTCCAGGGATGGGGCAGCCACAGCTTCTTTGGGCAACCTGTGCCAGGGCCTCACCACCCTCACAGGGAAGAGCTCCTTCCTAATATCTAAGCTGAATCTCTCCTCTTTTAGTTTAAAGCATTAATTCCTTGCCCTATCACTGTCTGCACATGGAAGAAGTTCCTCTCCCTCTTTTCTGTAAGCCTCCTTTAATGCTGAATTCACATATTTGGGTCTATCAGATGTAAATATTATGTTTACCAAGCTTTGTTCTTTGCTCAGAAGGACTGGTAGGACTTAAATGTGCTCAAAAGAGAGAAGGTCTCTCAATTCCCAGCTGTGTTTTCCAGGAGAGGTTTTGTATACGTCTCCTGCCCAAGGACACCAGTGTGGTGGGAGCATAATTCCCATTTTGAGAAAACAGGATTCCTGGGCTGGGTGAAAGAGACAGGCCTGGCTGCCTGAAAGGAATGAACACCACAGTGCTGAACGCCTGCCTTTCATCCCATCCACTTGTTCTGGGGCTCCAGCCCTGCTTCACACTCCAGCGAGCTGGTTGTTCTTGGAGGGGCTGTTCACAGACACATGTCTGTGGGATCAGGCCCACCCCTAATGAGCAGAGGTAATTAATTAATATGCCTGGCAAGTTCATGTCCTGGGCTTGAACAAAGAAACATCCAGAGTGGGCTCCTGCTGGGGAGGAAGGGTTTAATCGTGCGTGATGTGTGCATGATGGAACGTCAGGGAGCAGCTCACGCCCAGCACTGGTGCAAAAATGGTGATTAATAAAATTATAACCTAAAATGCTAGTGTTTAACCAGTCTGGTGGTGCCTTTCCCTGATTCAGGAGATGGTGCAATTATTTTCATATATGCAAAACTCAGATAGTGTGATAGCTCGAGCGCTTACTCTCTGGTTGCAGATATAATTATATGAAATGTCAAGTTAGTTTAAGAAATACTTGGGGAAACCCCTACCTCTATCAACCAGGAATATGCCAAGTGTTTCAGAAGACAACTTGTACCTTATTATTAAAAAAAAAATCAGGCTAGAAAGCAACACTGTGCGCTGTGTAATGAATCTTGAATATTATAGTAAATCTTGAGTATTATAGTAAAGTTGACACAGTAGATGTGACTTTCCTTTAAAATTTGGAAAGGTGAGTAAAACAGCTTTATGTTGCTCTTGGTGTGACTCACAGATGCCTTTTTATTCTGCTGAGTCTCAAATATGGTGAATAAAGGTAGAATAAAGGTTGGGGGGACAGGTGTAGTTAACTCCTACAATGTGGATCCTCTGCCTCAAGGAAATGGATAGAAGAAAGGCCTGGAGGGACATAAGGAATGGATGTGCTCTTTGCTGAGATCAAAGAGTGTGGGATTTTATCCCCTTGAAGGCTTTGAGGCACAGAGAAGCCACATCAGTGTAACAAGTTTCTGTGGTTTGTCCAGTGAACCTGATGCAAATGTGAGATGAAACCCAGGCACTCAAATCTTCCACGTGGGCGTAAGCAGGGCAGATTTATTTTTGTTTGTTGTTGACTGAGAGCACATTGGCTTCATGGGCTCAGTTCTGTCATTTGGTTGTGCGTCGCAGTCACCGAAACAGTGACACAGATTGCTCTCACTTCTCGCAAAAAATTCAGTCTAAAAGTGCAAAATGCAAACATCCCCACTGAATCTGATTGTCCAAGAGTGATTATTGAATTTCAGATGTGTGCTTATGGTGGCATTATTACATTTCAGATGTGTTTTATGCTTGGATATAGCCTTGTTCAAGATGTGGATGGTGCCCGGGTCGCATCTTTCAGTGAGGAAGAGACGGGAGACTCCAGCAGCCTTCAGAAGTTTGCTTTTGATGCAAACTACTTTTGAGATGCAAAATATTTGGAAATCTCTTTTGAAGATAAGGCTGGATTTAGCAACATCCTTGTGGCGTTATTGGATCAACAAGCACTTTGCTCACCAGTGTCATAAGAAGAGTTTGAAGAAATAATTGGCTGCTATTTTGGGGTACAGCTTAAGTAGAAAAATATGAATATGAAGTGAGGAACTTTGTCAGTATTTAAGAAATACTCTGCTAGACTTGGGAAGATAAGTGTCGTGTTAAAAAGAGCAGACAATAGCTTCTTTTACTAATTACGGACAAAGACTGCCTGAATTTTAAGGAAGCTATCTAGAAAAAGGAAAAAAAAAAACTTTCACATAGGCATTGTTGGTACTCTTTGAATAACAGTTTTGCCTTGTTGGTAGTTTTCTGCAAGATCAGTAATGTCTGTGTGGAGACTAAATATAAGGAATAGCTGCAACTTGATTAATGGTGTAATTCTGCATATGGCCTGATCCAGTCAATGACATCCCTGCCCATGTCAGGGGGCTGGAACCTGATGATGTCTAAGGTCCCTTCCAGCCCAAACCATTCCATGATTCAGCTCCTCTATCAGGCAAAGGTGCCTATAAGGCTCGCCAGCGTGCAGGGATGTTCTCTGCACGGTATTGTAAACCCTAAGACCAGTTCCAGGTGGGTCTTGGAGGTCTTTTCCAACCTTAATGATTCTATGATATTCCAGTCCAGTCAAACCTCTGGAAAAGATGTCACAAATTCTACTAGAAAGGGAAGAGGTGTGTTTTTTATAATAAGCCACTGGTACCATTGCTGCTCTTCTGAAGCCTCAGATTTATTTTGGGGATCTGAGAAGACCAAGTTTCTTTTTCTCAGACCTTTGGTAGACATCCAAATTCAATCTTCCGGGTCCTAAAGGGGTCTACAAGAAAGCTGAAGGGGGACTTTTTACAAGCACATGTGGTGATAGGACCAGAGGGGTGGCTTGAAACTGAGAGAGGTCAGGTTTAGATTGCATATTAGGAATAAATTCTTTCCTGTGAGGGAGGTGAGGCCCTGGCACAGGTTGCCCAGAGAAGCTGTGGATGCCCCATCCCTGGAAGAAGTGTCCAAGGCCAGGTTGGATGGGGCTTGAGCAACCTGGGATAGTGAAAAGTGTCCCTGCCCATGGTAGGGGGTTGGAATGAGATGATCTTTAAAGTCCCTTCCAACCCAAACCACTCAGCGATTTATTCTATTTAACAAATTCTGAAAAATGATGCAATAGAAAGGATCAACAGTCTCTTCTGGGTTAAAATATCAGGTTCTTCATCATAACAGAGAAATTTAAGGTGAGTTGTTTAAGACTCTGTAATAACAATGAATTTGTCTTCCTGGACTTGTGCAGGAGTTTGAGTGGGAACTTCAGTTCTATAAATCAGGGTTAATTTGACCCATTTATGATAAAGTAAGTTATTTGTAGGAGCACAATACACATCAGTCTTGTTTCTTTCAGCAAAAGTCGGTCCCAGAAGAGAAGGTGCCTTTTGCAGGTCTGGTCTCAAGTGGAGCAGGAGTCGATGTGGTCGTCATTGAGAACTGCTGGGGACATTTCTGCTGCTGGGTCTGTGTGTCTGTGTGGGATGTTGCTGTTCTCCCTCTCCTTACAGTTCTTAAATCATGAACAAACAGCTCATTTTGGTGGTTATCTCCTTTAATATGTGCAAGGTGTTGTGAATCAGTTCCCAAACCTGACATTGCAGAGCATTTCTGTGGGTATATAATTCTGTGGCATGGAGATATGATTTTTTTTTTTTTTTCGCTTTGTCATACATTTTCTGGTTTTGTGAATTTGTTTACGTGAAATTCCTTGGAACACTGTATGAAGGCTCCTGTTTCTAGTCCTGCAGACCCTGGCAGGACTTTTGATTGGGCTGAGTCATCCTCCCAGCCTGTGCCTATGACCAGCATCGTGGAATTCAGCCTATTTGTACAGGCAGCTTCAGGGAGAAAAAAAACTGCTCTACAGAAGAAAAGAAAAGAAAAAAAGGACTTTTTAAAGTCTGAGGTGATAGGCAAACCTATCAAAAATGTGCTTTTCATCTCTAAAGTAATATGAAATCCTTTGAAAAAATCAAAGTATGTTTTATGCTTAGGTTATACATACATAATTATTTCATAGGTAATCACCTGAGTTCAATCAATGAAGCACAAAAGAAACTCTGCAACTTCTATTATCTACTTTCCCTCAGAGCTCTTTCACTCCTTTTCCCATCAGGTCAGTTTTCATGGTAGCTGAGCACCTGGTTAATACCTTTAGATATTTCAAGCCACGTTTGGGGATCTGTGTGTGTCGAACACCTCTGCTCCCACAGCCGTGGACATTTCCAACTTTGCTTTTGTTCTGCCACTTGGAGAATTCATGGTAGGCACTTCCATAGGCTTGAGGTGCATTTTGGACAGGCCTGCAAACCCTTGGAAGAGCCTGGAAATTTGGTGTGCTCATCGCTGCCATGCTCCATAATTAATTGAATGACTCCCAAATGATGTAATTTTGGGCTCGGACTGACCTCAGAGAAATTTTGCCCTGTATTCATACGTGGAGTCCAGCTCAGATCTGGAGGTTGCTCTCTCCCAAGTGAGCACTGTAACCTGTGTTATCCTAAAGGACCAATAAAAAAGAGTTTATATTAATATTTTTGGCAGTGACTGGCATCACCCATCAGCCCAGGGGGAAAACCAGTGTGTGCTTCTGCCACTGTTTGATTTAGTCCTGGTGAGTCAGAGCCTTTGATTCTCTCTGCTACAGCTCCCTCTGTAAATTAGGGATAATTATTGCCTTCCTCACAATTCTGAGGCATATTGGAAAGTGAGGTTTGGAAATATAGTTTGTTTTTCAGACACGGATGTGTTAAGTTTAGAACTTCCACCTACTTTTTCTCATCATTCCTGCAATTATAAGTGTTGCATTTTCTGATAAGCCACCCTGGCAGTCTCTGTGGGTTTTGTTGTTTGGGGAAGGGTTTTGTTGTTTATCTTCCTTAAAGGGAGGAATTTCTGAGAAGGTTCTGGGCAAAATCTGATGTGGAAAGGCTACTGTCATGTTCCTGGGATGGTGGGAGATAGAATGGTTTGGGTTGGAAGGGACCTTAAAGATCATCTCATTCCAAACCCCTGCCATGGGCAGGGACACTTTCCACTGTCCCAGGCTGCTCCTAGCCCTGTCCAACCTGGTCTGGAACACTTCCAGGGATGGGGCAGCCACAGCTTGTCTGGGCAACCTGTGCCAGGGCCTCCTCACCCTCACAGGAAATTCAATTTATTCTAAAATCTAATCTAAGCTTCTGGTCTTTTTTTTTTTTTTTTTTTTTTTTTGCAAGTTTCTGACTTTTAATTTATGGCTAAAAACATAAGCACACTGATAAAGATGAGGCAGTGATTCTGTCTGCTTTGGTGATTTTAAGCATTTAATTAATCAATTGAATCACTTTTAAATTCTTTAATATTGATAGAGAAAAACAAACCTTTCCTTGTTGTTACTGCGTTTATTCTCTTGTGGCAGCAGAACCTTCACTTTGTCTATTTTTATATATATATTTATTTAATATTAATATTTGTTCTTTGGATCCAGCATTACAGCAGCAGAGTTCACCTTCATGTGCCAGGTGCAGGTCCCTCTGATGGACCAAGTCAGGAAGAAGATTCCCTGCCTGTGTCTGAGGAATTCAGCAGGGGTGAGCTGGCTCCAGCAGATCCCTTTCAGCAGGCAGCAGCAGCAGCTTCAGTCCTGCAGAGCTGTCTGTCCTCGAGGTGGAAATTTAATGTTCCACAGCACTTTCCATTGCATTAAGCACAGCCCATAAAGGTACTGGAGTGGTACTGGCTGGGATGGTTGGCACTGGCTGGATGCCAGGCTCCCACCAAACCTCTTTCTCACTCCCCTCTTCAGCTAGGAAGGGGAGAAAAAACAAATATTGAATGCTTTTGGTTTGATATAAGGGCAAGGAGAGAATTTCTGTCATAGGCCAAACAGCCTCAGCTTAGGGAAAATGAATTTAACATTGCGGTTCAAAAGTCAGGTTAGGGTCATGAGAAGTAAAAACAAATCTTAAAACATCTTCCCACCACCCCTCCCTTCCTGCCAGGCTCAACTTCACTCAGTATTTTTAATACCTCTTCCCCTCCAGTGGTGTGGGAGCTCAGGGAATGGGGCTTATGGTCAGTTCATCACAGCCTGTCTCTGCTGCTCCCTCCTCGAGGCTTGGGCTTTTTCCACTCTTCCCCTGCTCCTCCCATGCAAGACAGTCCTCCATGAATATTTCCAACACCAGTCCTTCCCGTGGGCTGAGCTACTCCAAGGTGGGTCTCTCCCATGGGATTGCAGTCCTTCAGGAAGAGGCTGCTCCAGCCAGGATCTCTCATGGGGTCACAATTCCTGCCAGCAAACCTGTTCCTGGGCTTCTCATAGAGTCCAGCCTGGGCTTCCCATGGAGTCCAGCCCCCTTCAGGCCTGTCCCAGTCCCAGTGTGGGATTCTCCATGGGCTGCAGGTGGATCTCTGCTCCCTCATGTATTTGCAGGAGGGCAGCTGCCTCACCTTGGTGAGATCAACATCTGAGAGATGCTCAGCTGAGAGGAGTAAAGCTGGGCCCTGCTGATCTGCATTTGGTGACCCCTGAGGGTGGCACTGTGGCGTGATAATATGATCTATCAGGAAGAGACCACTAGACAAAGTATGAACAGAAGACCAGCTCCAAATAATTCCATGGTGCAGAGTTTGATTTTTCCCTTTGCTTTCAGTTTTTCTCTGCCACGCACTCAGTGTCCTTCGAGCTCTGAGTGCTGGGAGCTGAGTAATGCTCTGGTGTTTATCCTTCATTATGTCATAATGAAAAGTGGCTTTGGTTCAATGAATGTGTAATTCAAATTCTCATCAGAGACCCGAGTGGTCTCAGCCTCCCTCTAAGTCTTCTCATTTGCCCCACCTCATGCTCATGTGCTTCTTTTAATAAATAGACAGTATTTCACAACACAGGGAGGATGTAAAGCTGTTGACAGGAATCTAAACGAGAGCTACAAAGATGGGGAAGGGTCTGGAGGTGAAGCCATAGGAGGCATGGCTGAGGTCACTTGGTCTGTTCAGCCTGAAGAGGAGACTGAGGGGAGACCTCATTGTGGTCTTCAGCATCCTGGTGAGGGGAAGAGGAGGGGCAGGCACTGATCTCTGCTCTGTGGTGACAGTGACAGGACCCGAGGGAATGGCCTGAAGCTGTGTTGGTGAGGTTTAGGTTGGATTCCAGGGAAAGGTTCTTCCCCCAGAGGGTGTTTGGGCACTGGAACAGCTCCCCAAGGCAGTGGTCACAGCTCCTGACAGAGCTCAGGCACAGCGTGGGGTTGCTGCAGGGCCAGGAGTTGGACTTGGTGATCCTGTAGGTTCCTTCCAACTCAGGATATTCTGTGATTCCACAATTCTCTTCTGGGCAGGCTCCATCATGGTTATTTGTTGCCATTTTTACACAGGCACTGCTGTTTTGCCATGTAATGACAGGGGTGGGATGGGATAAAGTGGCTCAGTCAGCTCAGAAAAGGAAGCTTAGCTTTGCAGAATGCTTATTATTTGATTATTTAGCCAGGCAAGAATTGTCATTTGGAGAGAGAGAGAGACGAGAGAGATGGTATCAACAAAACTGACTGTTTTTTTACTTTTATCCTCTCCACTGTCAGAATAAAATGAATTCCTTTCCTTGAAGAAATATGTATTTTTCTTGATTTCTAGAGGATAAACTTGAAGTTTAATTAGATTCAGTGATGCAGTATTACTTCTCATCTTCTGATCACTTTAATTAAATTATTGCAAGGATTGCAAAGTATTAATCTAGTGTTTGGAAAAGTGAGCAAACGCTTGGGAAGTTTTGTGCAGTGATTCTTACCTTGAAGCAAATTCTGTGTAACCATACATATCTCCATAATTCTGTTTTCCTTCCTAATAATCTGCTAAAAATCTGTTTCCCTGGGTTATTCAGAAGATGGTATAATACCTAGAAGTGCGTGAAACATGTAGGACATTATGGAAATTATGTTCTACATTCATCAGAATGACATGTACATTAAAAACTCAACAATTTTATTAACAGCACACTTCAAATTTTCATGAGAAATTTGGAGGTTTTAGCAAAGATTTAATAGCAGGTGCTTTGAATGTTCTTGCCTTGTAGGACATCTCAGGAAAATGTTTACATTGAAACAGAAATATTCTATAAAATGTGTTTTATGTGTATCTATAGCCACATCACATCTATCTAAATTCTGTAAGGTGAAGAATTATCACTAATATTTTAATGGTAACAAATGTACAGAGGAATTTAGATTATTTTAAATTTACCTGTTTTGAGATTCATAAAATAAAGTGTTAGGTTGGTTTTTGGGGGATCTTTGATATTTTTTCAAGTTTTTTTTTTTTGGTTGTGGGCTGGAGTTTTTGTTTGTTTGGGTTTTTTTTCCTTTTTAGCAGCAAGGGATGAACAAGTCCCTACTTCATACTGGTGAAGTTTCAGTCTATATGGCTGAATGCTGTTATGATGCATCCTGCTGTTGAGTGTGCCCTATATGTGTTAAATCCACTGAAACTAATGGCAATATCTCCAGGGATTTCCAGGTTTATCACAATATAGAGCCTGAGAGCCTGTGCAGTGCCTGGCTGTGTGCTCACCCAAAGCAATTTGCCACGGTTTTCTCTTCAGCCTTTCACAGATTCTTGTGTATATTGGGCAGGGCACATGCCTGGCACAACACTAGAGCAGTGGTATAATGCAGAATTCTGTTTTATAGGAGCCATGTAATGCAAAATTATGCATCTTGGTTGCAATAATAATAATAATAATAATAATAAATAAATAAATAAATAATGCATTATTGGTGGAATTTCTGTCTTGATATATTTTCTGCTGAACTCAAATTCCCATAGTTTCACTTGCTTTCCCTCATCTCTTACGAGCAACTGTGTGTTGTGCTAGAGGCAGATTTTGTCTCTCCCAAAGGAAGCTGTAGCTCACAAAAAAAAAAAAAAAAAATCTTCACTTGTCTCAATGAAAGGGAGCTGCACCTGTAAATGAATTATTTTATATCTATTGATGTCAGATGCCAGGAAACATTTATTAGTATTGATTTGGACTAAACACATCTGCAAGGGCTGTTCACTCAGAGCCCTTTGCTGTTTCCCACTGGCAGTGGCAGGTTCCATGGACATCCCTCCCTCGCTGATGTGCAGCCAGGTGGGAATGACAAACTGTGAGGCAGCCCTGGGAAGTTTTCATCCCTCTGCTACAGCTGCAATTAGCTCATTCCCTTGAGCAGGTTGCCTGCCAGTGAATTTCCTACATGGGCTTGTCTCCTGAGCTGTGTTCATGTGGGCATGATGGACACACTGTCTTGGCACAGCAGCACCTTCCCAGCAAGGTCCTGGGTTGTGCTGTGCAGCCTAATTGAGGTCTAGGAATAGGGGGATGCATTGTCCAAGAGGGAAACTGCCTAATTTAGGAAGAGCATGGATGGGATCATTGCTTAATGCTTGTGTTGGCACACAAAGGAATATTTCCCTGCCCGCGTGGCAGTCGGGCAGGGGCCTCTCCTCTGTCCCCACCCCGAGGGCTCCTGGCAGGGCTGGGAGCTCCTCTCAGACAGATTGATCACTCTGTCCCGTCCTCAAATCAGGCTGGAGTCAAAGTTGCTTTATTGACTTAACCGTAATGCGAGTGTTGCCAAATCTAATACGTGGGAATTAAATGGCAATTATCCATTTATTTGAGCTGGCTTCTTCCTCCCTCTGTGTTTCAGCTCTCTCCCAGCTTGCAGGGAGCTCTCCTAATTGAATGCTGCTCAGTGCAGCGCTGCCAGCTCTGGCTGGGTGCAGGAATGGGGACAGTTCTTGAGCCCCTGAGAGAGCGGAAAGGCTGTCCAGACCAACCTGAAGGGACTTGGAGCACTTCCAGACCCACATCTGGTGTGAACATCCTGACTCAGGAAGATTTCCCTTGTGCTGCTCTCCACAGCCCAGGTGTGTCCTCCATCCCGTGATGGGGATCCCCTCCATCCCCACCCTGCATGCCCTGTCTGAGGTGAGCTGTGTCTGCAAGAAAATTACCCTCCATGAGGTGGGTGAAGAGGTGGGGCAGTCAGATGAGAGTTTAGCAAGGAACGGGAAATATTTGCAGGCTTTTTAGGGCATCCCTATAGGTTTCCTCTTAGAAGATCAGTGTTTGATCTCATATTTGTGTGCTGCAGCCTGGGCTGTACCAGGTCTGTGTATTTTGGCTGTCCAACACTGGCACAGCTAAGATCTGACCTGGGTTCAGATCCCAGCAGGGGTTACAGAGCTCTTCTGTGTCACTGGGTATCTTAGAGCTCACCAGCTGCCAGAAGTTGTTTTCTAGCACTACCGAAATGTACCCAGGGCATGTGGGACTGTGTCTCCTTTATTCATGGAGCAAATGCATTTTTTAAAATTATAAAATCCTAGGATGACCTGGGATTTTAAATATCATCCAGTTCCAACTCCTTGCCATGGCCAGGGACATCTTCCACTATCTCAGGTTGCTGCAAACCTTGTCCAGCCTGGCCTTGGACACTTCCAGGAATGGGGCAGTCACAGCTTCTCTGGGCAACCTATTTGTGCCCAAATACCAATATATAGAATCATAAATTTTCTTAAGATTAGAAAAGACCTTCAAGTCCAATTATAAACCCAACCCAACCCAAATCCACCACAAATGCCCCAAAGTGTCATCTTAGTGTATTTTCAGTAGGGAAACAGGGTAAGAATAAAGCAATCTTCAAATCCCTGTGTATTGCAACCTTCTGAGTAAAAGTCTACATTTTGATGAAAGAGAAAAAGAATGATAATGAATTATTAACAGGATGAACCTTGCTAATGTCCTTTGAGCTTTGTTCTTTAAACAAGCCAGCTACTGCTTGAGAGATGGAAGCCTCCAACTTTTTAATGGCGGCACAAGAATCTGAACTTTCCATGTCCGTGAAGCTTGTTGTTTTAAATTTTTTATTTTTACAGTATTTCAAGACAATGGCATGGAAATCCCCAGACATAGTTCCAGCCCATTTAGACAGAGTCTGCTTTTAGTGACGCAAAGATGCTCTTTTTAAAAGTGTTGTTTTCCACCTACTCAGTCTATAGGTGCAAAACTTCACTGGAAGATTTGAAATTCTGTTATTTAGCCATCTTGGGTGAAAATACATCTAACCTTGGCATTAACAGTTAAGTAGCATTATATATTTTTTTTTCTGTCACGCCTTTCAGCTCTCACAATCATGCATTTTAAAGCTGGAAGGGATCATGAGATTATTTTGTCAGTCTTTTTGAATTGCCTGTATGCGAAGAACTTCCTGCAGTATTATTTGATGGATATTCAGCTCCTTGCATCATCCTTGCAACTGGGACCCAAAGTTGCCATTTCCCCTCAGTCTTGCAGGCAGGATCACAGAGATTTTCCATAGAAATAAGGGACAAGGTTCCAGTGGAGAAGGGAGAGAGCTTCAGATGGTGCAGGGTCAGGACCAGGACTCAGGACATTCCCCTGCTCTTGCCCTCAGCACGCACAGATCATGGCCCACAGTCTGGTAATGTCTTGTTTTCCTCTTGTTTGCAAAAATAACCCAAAATCTCTTGTGTGGTGACCCAGAGACTGGGGTGGTTCTGCTTCATGGTGCTGTGGGTGCCTGTTGTGGGTCTGCAGTGAGGGAAGGGGGCACCAAAGGAGCCAACATGAGTCAGGTGAGACCCCAGTCAAGGTTTTACAGGTGATTTTTAGCTGCACCAAAACAGCAAACAGCTGTTTTAGCACCAAAACAGCAAAGAGCCTTGGGCTGGCTGTGGGTGAGAAGGTTTTCATGGGATCATAGAACCATGGAATCCATAAGGCTGGAAAAGACCTCAAAGATTATCAAGTCCAACCTTTGACCAAATACCTCCATGGCCACGTTGACTCATTTTTTAAACTCTTTTGGTGGACTCCACCACTGCCCTGGGCAGCCTTTGCCAATGCTTAACCACTTTTTCTGTGAAGAAATGTTTTGTCGTATCTGATCTGAACCTCCTTGAGGCCGTTTCCCATTTTTCTCTCATGAGTTTCCTGGGAGTCCAACCCCCACCTCACCACCACACCTGCCTTCAGGGAGTTGTAGAGAGCAGTGAGGTCTCCCCTGAACCCCCTTTTCTCCAGACTAAACACCCCCAGTACCCAACAGCAGTTGGTAGATACAACTGCCCAGCAAGCTCATCTTGCCTCATTTAAATATTTGGGAACAGAAGTGGTGTGGGATTTGGTAGATAAAAATGCTCTTGCTCTGGAGCAACACCAATACCAGCATGATCCAAAGCACTATGTGCTCTGCTGTTATAAATCTCAGCCTGTATAAATTTACCCCACGTTTGCTCCTGTAGGTCTCGTGCCATTGCACTACAAACAAATCCACAGTCACAGTGCTCAGCATGTTGGCTGATATTTTGGTTATTTTGTGTATATCTTGTCTTTGATTAAGCACAGATGACTGAGGGGTGTGTGCAAGTTTGCACCTGTGTGTGCCTGTGTGGGGTTTTGTTTATTTTTTTATGACTTGGGACTGTTAGTGAGAAAAAAACCAAAACAATTAGCTTTTTAGTTAATGTCTAGTGGCACCAATACAGAGAATTTCCTCCTGAATATTCAAGCTTTTCCCCCCAGACATGCAGGCAGCACCTTTCTGAGATAGACACATTTTAGAGATGTAATTCTCCTTACAAATTGCTTTTCTCTCTCAGTGTGCTCTAATTATAGAATCCTCGATGGCGTTTGTGCATGCACGGAGGTTGCAGCAGGAATTTCTGATAAAATCAACTCACTCAAAGGAGCTGCTGCTAGCTGCTCAGGCTGCTGGGTACAATGGACTGGAGGAGAAGTGCTGATTGACCTCCTCAGATCCCTGGGGGAGGTTAAACCATCTCAAGTGTGGAATTAGCACAGCGCAGGGAATGGGATATGGGAATGAGTGAGGCTGCCAAACTCCCGTTTCCACCTGTTTTGGGGGAAATCACCTCATGCTGAACTTTCCGACCAGGCTGTGAACTCTTTGGAACTGGATGGGTGTTAGGGGGTGATCCCTCCTTCTTGACAAGCATTCAAGAGCTTCAAGATGTCTTTTTTTAGTGTCCAGTGAGAGATATTTTCTGCTTTCAGGAGCAATTGGCTACCATGAATTTTATGTACCCAGAGTGGTTTTCTCAGTGCTCTCCTTTACTTCATTCATCCAGTCCAGACCAGCAGTGGAGAATTTGACCTGCAAAGCATCTCCTTCCCCAGCAGATCTATGTGTCCCACCTAGTCTACATGATCTTTCTTGTGGTTACCCAGTGGGGTGGTGCAGGGAATAACACCTGGGAGCTGCAACATGATGGGAAACCTGGGGGAGGCAACTTCTGACCACTTGAGGATCAATAGTTGCCTCTAAAAAGCACCATTTTACCAGTTTCAGCAGCAGTGTAGCACATTTCCTGCAGATTGTTTTGCTGCCCAGTGCCAGTCCTCTCTGAACAGGGATTTGGAAAGAAGAAAGGCAGGACATGACCACAAAAGAATCACAGAATCATCAAGGCTGGGCAAGAACTTTGAGATCATCAAGTCCAACCTTTGACTAGAAAATCATAGCACTCCTGCTCCTTGGATCTTCGTCACTGTTCATTTTAAGGGAGAAGAGGAATGGTCTGTTGAGGAGCTGTAGAATGAGGGAAGGTTGGGAGGAACCTCTGGAGTTCACAAAGTCCAAGATCGCTGCTCAAGCAGGACCAGATGGATGGATGGGCTGAAGTTTGCTGTAGATGAACACAGGCCCTGGGTATCCACCATCCTCACAACAGAAATGAAGGCAGTTTTGGGCAGCCCTTAGTTTCAGCCTTCTCTTCCTAAGAAGCAGCAAGGAAGGAATTTTTCCCAGGGAGGAATTTGACACGTCTCAGTCTCCCTGAGCTGCTTTGTGAGCTCTGCATGGCAGCAGCTGCTGCTGACTTCAAAAGTAGTGGGTGGGAAAAGCAAGTGAGAGGCTGAGGGAATGAAGAAAAGGAAAAGGATGCAAAAAGAGGTAAAAGGACAAATAGAATAGGTTGGATTGGAAGAAACTTTAAAGATCATCTGACTCCAGTCCCCTGCCTTTGACAGGGACTCCTTCCACTAGACCAGATTGCTCAGAGCCATGTCCAGCTGTCTGTGAACACTTCCAGGGATGGGTGACCCACAACTTCCAGGCATGGGATATCCCCAGACTCACATCCAAGACAAGTCCCCATTAGGTGGCCACTACTGGCTCGTGGGTGCATGAGTCCCCTGTCCCAGCCAGAGGCTATCCCCACCTTTTGTCCCCACCATTTAATGCTGGTGGGTGCAAAACCAGCACAAAGGAAGGTGGTGGAGCAGGGATTTGGCAGCAGTCCTGTTCCTTCTGCTGGAACATTGCATTTTCTTATTGCAATCCCAACATCAACAAAAATCCAGAGAGCCATTGCTGGCAACACCCTGCTCACATGTTCACATTTGCTATTAATAGTGGTGTGCACAGAAGGGAATGGTTGTAGGTGTGCTGGAAATCTGCTGTTAACCCTTTTATGGGCATCTGATAGGGAACAGGTGTGGGGAAGGGTTTTATTTGGCCTTAGCTGCAGCAACATGCTCGGAGAAGTCGTGGCTGCCCCATCCCTGGAAGTGTCCAAGGCCAGGTTGGATGAAACTTGGAGCAACCTGGTCTGGTGGAAGGTGTGCCTGTCCATGGCACAGGGTTGGAGCTGGATGAGATCTAAAGTCCCTTCCAGCCCAAACCATTCTGTGATTCTGTGGTTCTATCAATTGTCATGGAAAAAGTGTCAGAAAATTCCTGTAGCACTTGGCAAGAATGTTTGAAGAGAGGTTACAGAAGGAAAAGAGACGTGAAATAGTTCAAAATGGCATTTCTTGGATTCTTTGACACAATTACTTCCCTAACCCTTAAATTATTATTTGCCTGGGGATTCCTTGACATCTTCCAAAGGAACTAAAGGATTACCTCCTGTGGAGGTTGTATATCTGCCTGAACTTTGCCCTTGGAACCAAAACCTTTCAGACATATTTTGGTTCCACCTCTTTGCTATGTCTTGTAAATGCATTTATGCATTTTTCTCTGCATGAGCAGTGGTGCTGGTACTCAGGGGGGTGATGTAAATGATTTTTATTTACTTGTTAAGCTTTTACTCCTTATGGCTGCCAATTATGTTTAGAACTTATCTGCAAATGAAAAAAAAAAAAAAGAGATTTGCACTAACTGAAGTATTCGAGGAAAACCCTCTTTATCTTTTTTTTTTTTTCTAATTTTCTTGCTATTTGGTTTTTTTTTTAATATGGGCAAATTTTGAGAACATGGTATTTCAGTTCAAAATGTCAAAACATTTCTCTTTGAAAGCTTGTAAGGGGCTGTTTCAGCTGTAGTAAAGGGAGGAAGAACAAAACTTTCAGCTGAAACCAGCTTACTGGGTTTGGCATATGTATCTGTTGATCTAAACCAGAATGCTTCAGCTAATAAACCAGTTGTCTAAAAAATTTAACTCAGCCTTTTCTTCATCAGTTTCCTGTCACTTCCACTTTCTCATACTCATCAGTATCACAGTGCCGTGGATTTTTTTTTTTTTTTTTTTTTTTTTTTTTGTTAGGCAAATACTTCAAGCCACATCTCAGTTTTATTTTGAAAGCAAGGGAGAAAGTCTGTGTTCAAGTACATAATAGAGACTTTTCAATTAAGATGGAGAGCAAAATCTGGTTGGCAGATATTTAATGACTTCTGCTGACAATGAGAAGCACAGCAAAGTTCTGCTGAATTAAAGAGCAAAACAGCCACTTCTTGTCTTGCAGCTGAAGGCACAGTTGACCCTGAAGATGGATCAGTCCTCCTGAACATGAGGGCTGAGCCCAGTGCAGTGTAAATGCTGCTGGTTTACCCATGAGGAAGGGATATTTTTGCTTTACAAAGGTGCAGAGGGTAATATAATAATGTCTAATTAATGCTAACACCCATACAGTCCTTTTCTTTTCTTTTGTGTGCAAGTGTGGGCATTAAGTTCATTGTCCAAATCACATCACAGATGGAGAAACTCCATTTCTTCTGTAGCTTTGCATAAACTTCTAATGAACTGCTCTTTTCCTTGAACTTTATTTTTTAGCTCTGTCTTTTTAGGGCTGTGTTGCTGTGCTGGGTTAGAGGTTTCCTTGTACAGTAATGGGTCTGTGAGATTACTTCTTTTAAGGGTGTGTAGAGGACAAGGGAGAATGCCTCTAGATTAGATATAAATAAGAAATTCATTACTGTGAGGGTGGTGAAGCCCAGGTTGCCCGGAGCAGCTGTGGCTGCCCCATTCCTGGAAATGTCAAGGCCAGGACTTGGAGCAACCTGGGATAGTGGAAGGTGTCCCTGCCTATGGCAAGGGGTTGGAAGAAGATGATCTTTATCATCCCCTCCAACCCAAACCATTCTACAACTCAATGTTTATACCTGAAATCATCTGTGGAACAGAAAAGTATTTTTTTTCCATGTAATACATGGCAGTAAGATAATGTTCTCCTCTACTCCTCCCTTGATAGATGGGGATGGTCTGTTCCGGAGTGAATGTGTACAAAAAATAAATGACTAATCCTGTAATGTTTCCCCACATTGACCATTTCACTGTGAGGAGCAATAAAAAGGCTCACCAGTAACTTGTTCAAAGTCTGAGAAATCAAAATTTGGTCCATGTGAATCCCAGGGAGAGGCAGCTGAGTCAATGCCTTCTGTGCCAGTCCTTCCTTTCCAGGGAATAACTACAGCAGTAGCTGTGTAACAAGAAACAGGACATTTTATGGCCATTGCTACAACCTCTCCTGGCCAGCTGCAGATTCCATAGGCTGTGGGTGACCAGATCCACATAAAATGTCCCTCAGAAACGAGCCCAGGAGAATTCCAGAAGCTCTGGCAGATGGCACTTCATCTTCCTGAACGACGTATGGGGTCTGGTACATATGGATTATAAAACCCTCTATAGGTTTTATGATTTCTTCCAAAAGAGCTAATTCTTGGAGCCAGATGGTTTCTATTATGTTTAATCTTAAGCAAACAAAAGTAATTTTCCTTCCTTCATTCAGTAATGCTGAGAAGGTATATAAAGTATGATGCTTAAATTAGCAGTATACTTTTCTTATTTAAACATGATAAAGATTCCCAATAAATGGCAAGGGGTGTATTGACATTTTTCATTTCTTTTTAAAATGTCTAATAAATTACCTTGCTCCTTTTTTTTCTTTGATGGAGAGTTGAAGCTCTCCAGAAGAGGAGGGTGCATCAGTTGGAACTTTGAGTTGGGAAATCTACTCCAGCATTTACAACCTTACCCGTGCAGAAACCTCTTTTTCCCATAGATGGGTGCCAGCTGTTGCACTGCTCCATTGCTATTTTCCATTGCATCCACTTTGTCTCTGTTTCAGTAATTTCTGCTGTCCTGTCATCCCAGATCTCACTTCATCTCTCCGGGGCTTTTAGTTTGTGAAAACTCTTCATGCAGGTCTCAATGACTCTGCAAGGTCTCTGAGATTTTTGTTTTTACTTACTGTGGGAGCAATTTGTCTTCTGAGTCCTTGAAATGGCCTGAATTTTTAGTCATGAAGAAAGTTACGAAGAGGAAGAAAATGGGAAGAAAAGGCATTTTCTACACTTGAAATTCTATGGCTTTGTGCTGCAACAAGTGTTGACTCTGGAACAAACTTGAGGGTCCAGCATCACATTTACAAGGAGTGTAGAAATATCCATTTACCTGGATCATGGAATGGTTTGGGTTGAAAAGGAACTTAAACCATCCAGTTCCAATCCCTGCCATGGACAGGGACACCTTCCACTGTCCCAGGTTGCTCCAAGCCCCATCCAACCTGGCCTTGGAGATATCCAGGGACAGAGCATTCACAGTGTCCCATCCCAATGGGATGTGTTTGTTCAACTGGAAAGTCATGGCAAGGTAATATTTTCTAGGGTTTCTCTCTTTTGTTCATAGGGCTGTTTTTTTCTGCTACCACTTACTTGCATCACATGGACTTAATCAGGAAAAAAAATAATCTCCATCTTGTCATTAATAGCCTGAATCTTTAAAAATATATTTTCTAAGGCAATTAGTGCTGAGTTCATTAATAAGGCCAGAAGAGAGGCTGATTAAGTGCCAGTTTGAAAATAAAAACAATATTTTGTGATTTATATCACCAATAAATTTTTAAATAACAGCATTTCAAAAATATTTGGATTCTTCATCTTTTTTGCTGGCTGTTTTCACGCTACACTCCCAACAGCTCAGGCAGTAAGTGTAAGATTAATCATTTCCACTTTGCTTTTCCAGTCAATTCCTTTACATTTTCACATCCTGTTGGTGCTATTGTTTGTGTTTGCATTAACACAGGACTGCAGACTATCCCAGTAATATGGCAATACAAACAAAACTTGCTTTCACTCAGGTTTTATTTATATCCTCATACAGCATCAATATTAAAAAAAATTAAACAAACTGTCAAATACCTTAAGTTGTCTTTTTTGTTTTTTTTTAATGATTTAGGTATTCTTTTAAAAATTAAGATGGACACTGCTTTAATGCTTGCTTTTGCCACTGCTTTGGAGCATGAAGGAGGGAACATGATTAGACTTTCCATCTTGGAAAGCAAGAAGCAATAGGATTTGATAGGGATATTTCAAAAATTAATTGGTATTTTCCAGTACATTGATTTATTTCAATCAAAAATGAATTGTCCTTTTAACTCTATCCTAATCCACAACCAGCAAAAATGAAAAAAAAAGTGATTTTTTTTCATTCTAAAGGGACTTAACTGTGTCTTGGTGACACATGAGAATTATGCAAAACTTTTTAAAGTTTGTCTCCCCACTGCCTGAAAATGGAGAAAAACTCTTAATTGTAAAACTGTCCAACCAAAACTAAAATTTCCACACCGCCAAAATTAGCATCATCTAAATTCACTACCCAGCTCTGCTCTGCATTTATTCTTCACAAAATTTTGCTTAAAATCTGAAGTCTATTTTGCATTTAACCATCATGAAAAATCAACTTTTCCCCTAATTCTCCTGTCTGGAGAAGAGCACCGCAGCCCTGTGGATTCCCGTGGTAAAAGTGGGAGTTCTCTGAATTACTTTGTTCATTTTACAGAGGTTTGAGCAGGTGGAACAGGGCAGAGGATCCCACCAGCTCCTTTCCCATGGGCTGCCAACCTCGCCTGACCTTCAAATCACTTTTAGCCATTGTGTTGCCCCCATGAAGTGATGGGCTCTTTATTTTAGTAACAGCCTCGTGAGTCTTTGACATTTCCTTCTACTAAATCAGCAAGAGCTGCTGTTTTTCTTAGAAATTAGAAGGTAGTGTGTTTGTTGTTTTGGGTTTTTGTTTTTTTTTTTTCATGCTGGTTTGGAGGTTTTTTTTGCTTTTAGTTTTTTTCCCTACTGCCTAAACAGGAGCCTAGGATGAGAACAGGTTTTTCTGGCAGCATTAATGCAGATGTAGAGAATATCAGGTTTTGTACTGAAGGCTGAAGTTGCTGTCTAACATCTTTAACAAGCTTGGGAAGAAAAGAGTGAGAAGCACAAACTGTCACTCTGCTGGGAGAAAAATCTGATATATTTCTAGTGGTCTTTCAAAAGCAGGGAACTTGTTGATAATAAATTGAAATAAACTTTTAGGGTAGTAATGTAGCAAATTTTGTTGGTTGGTTGGAACTTTTGTTTTAGTTTTGTTGGGTGTTTTCCTCTCCTTCATGAGTTGGGAGCAGCATGTCTGCTTTATCCAGCGCTTTGCTTTTACAACGGAGTGTAGCTCATCTTCTGAGCGGCACCTCGTGCCAACAGCTTTCTCTCGTGCTGTTTCTGATCCTCTCTGGGAGTTCTCTGCTCCTTGTCAAGACTGTACTTGCTGATTTTCCAGGATTTTGGTCATGGATTTGCTGTCCACTTGCAAAAGCCACCTCCAGGACTGGAGCGAATTTGGGCAGGGCAGCTAATTGCTCACGTCTGGGGTCATGGAACTTGTGATGCTCCCCAAGGAGGAGCCTCTCCACTTGGCCAAGAGTCAGTGCATGGTCTGGCAGAGTGTTTGTCTCAGGGCTGGCTCTAGGAACGACCTCTCTTTGTGGACAGTCTGGATATTTCTCTTTATTTCCTTAGTATCACATGGGTGGGTTTGGGAAGCTGTTTTTGCTTACTACTGCTGTGAGAAAGTTGGAGATGCACCCTCAGGGACGTGGATCCAAAGGTTTGGCAAAGCTGAACAATGAGTTGTTGACACATTTCTCCAGCCATGGCAGGGGGTTGGAACTGGGTGAACTTCAAGGTCCCTTCCAACCCAAACCATTCTGTGATTTCTATGATTCTAACACAGTTGCAGATTTCCTTGGCCACACTCCTACATGAGCTGAGACTCTGGCACTGTCTGTGCTGTCCTGGACACACCAGGTGAGGTGCTATTCACTAGAGAGTCTTTTCCTTTCTTCTTCTGCAGTTTGTTATTAGCATATTTGCTAAAGAAGGATACCAAAGTGAACAAAAACATCTTAACCGGAAATAATGCAAAGCAAATCTGATTGAATCTTGATTGCACTGTAAAAAGATAATTCATCATAGATCCATAGAGTCGTTTGGGTTGGATGGGACCTTCAAAATCATTTTGTTCCAACCCACCTTCCATGAGACCAGGTTGCTGAGAGTCCCATCGAACCTTTTCTTGAACACTTCCATGGCTGACACATCCACAACTTCGCCTGGCAACTTGTGCCAGTGTCTCATCAATCTCTAATGTTTCTTAATGTTTCCTTTTCTCTTTGAACCAGCTCTTGGGTACACAGAGATTTGTATTTTTTGTGGCTGAGGACTTGGTGCTGTGTTTGGAACAGCATGGGGCTGTTTCCCTCATGGGGAGGATGGGAATTTGGCAAAGCACTCCTGGGTTTAATGCTCCTTCCAATTGGCTTAGGACAAAAATCATCTCTTGGCTGATTTAAATGGAAGTGTAGGAATTGTGTGCAGCCTTTTTCCTCAGCTAGGTTGTGGAGGACAGAGTTTCTAAGTTCTGTATCTTCTCTAATTTCTGAAGTTGACTTTTACTGCTAATTAATTCTCACCCTTTACCTTCTTTAATTCCATAAGGAATAATTCTCCATGGCTGGAGTGTCCCTTGCAGTGCCTGCTGTGCCACCGAGGGCACAGGCACTTGCCAAACTGCCAAGTTTTGGTTCCACTTCCCTAGGCCTCACTTACATGGGAAACTTTTGCCTGAATAGCCTTTTTCCTTGGCTTCCTAGACTTCCCTTGGGATAGGCACTGTATTTATTATTTCTCTCAGAAATGTGTATTGTATCTGTATTCTAGGCTTCTTTTTTATTTTATTTGCTAGGTTTTTCCTAGAAAGAACCATGCTGAGCTCCAGTTAAAACTTACAAGCTCTACCAGGAACATTTGTTCCGGGGACACTGTGCACTTACTTCTCTGGGAATGTGTTAATTATGTGTAAATTTAGAAGTTTGGGTAAGGTTTAGGTATTGAAACTGTTTCAGAGAGCCCAAGACAAAAATTGGATCCTAGGTGATGTCCTTAACAACCTGAAATTATTCCCGCTGCCTGCTTTGCCTCCTTGGTCTTACCCACTTGTTGAATTTAGGCCCTGAGCTTGATTTGGCTTAGACAGCATGAAACTTCTGTCTCCTCTGGCCAACTTGCTGTAGCTGTGGTAAGATGTTCAAAGAGAAAAAAAAAAAAAAAAAATCTATTCTGTGAAATCAGATGTGTTGGTTTTACTTTCATTTTCACTGTGATTTTTCTGGGAGTGTTATCTGGTGGGGAAGTGAGGTGGGAGCAATGTCCTTGTGTAGGGGAAGGCTGAAGTGGAGGGGCAGGCACTGATCTCTCCTCTCTGGTGACCAGTGACAGGACCTGAGGGAACGGCCTGAAATTGTGTCAGGGGAGGTTTATTGGATATTAGGAAAAGGTTCTTCACCCAGAGGGTGGAACAGCTCCCCAGGGCAGTGGTCACAGCACCAAGCCTGTCTGAGGTGAAGAAGCTTTTGGACAATGCTCTCAGACATATGATGTAATTCTTGGGATTGTCCTGTTCAGGGCCAGGAGTTGGACTTCAGTGATCCTTGTGGGTCTCTTCCAATTCAATCAATTCTATGATTCTTGGTTTTCCCTTAGGGACAGGAGGAGAAGGCAGGTACTTCACTACCTAACACCTCTCCCTTTTAGATGGGTGGGGTGAAACATGTTCTTCCAGCTGAGAAGAATTTTACCTTCAGGTAAAACTTCATTTCTAAAACCAGGAAAAATGTATTTTGTGCGTTCAGGAGAACTTGGACAAATCAGGAAGATGATTAAAAAAGTAAAAAAAAAAAAGAGAACAGGCGTTTTTAAGTGTTAATGCAAACAGAGACCTTGAGTTAACCCGTAGGGAATTGAGTTCTCGAACACATTGACCCTGCTGTGTGAGGAGGGCTTTGAGGGAGGATTGGTGCAAACACCAGCTTCATCCCAATTTTTACACCTGTAATTCCATAGGTGCCCCCTCCTGTGCTATGGCTGAGCTGAGGAGACCCAGGCCCTTTTGGACAAATCTGTAGCAAAGAGCCTCAGAGCTTTTCCATGTGAAACAGCCTCACATTTTACAATGCTGATGAAAATCACATTGCCTGATGAGTGTGATTTTTGCTTACATTTCCCTTTATCACTTATTTCACTCAAATTTCATCAGCAGGAAATAAAAACCTCCCAAGCTTGCAGGCCAGGAGCAACTTCACAGTACACATGATTCTTTCATTCTTTTACATTTCTTTTTCTATCTTAAACTGGCTGTTTTGAGGAAAGGAACTTGGTTCAAACATGTCCTTGGCAATCCTTTCTGTCCTGGTGTTTGTTGAAGCATTTTTTGACCAGTGTGAACAGGAGAGCAGATGTGGTGAGAGTTCCTGTGGATTATGTGAAAGGGGAGGACAGTGGAAGACCAAAACAGTGTTCTGGCAGTGGAAGAAACTAAGGGCTGTGTGGAACATAGGATCAGACACCAGAGAATCCACAGGGAGGAACACCCTGGGAAGCTGTTGAGTGCTGGGGACTAAAGGACTTGTCTGGGGTGGGTGTAGGTGTCTGTGCCTCCACCACTTCTTGCCTTTTGCATTTTCTTCCTTACATGACAATCTGCTTCTTTCTCTTTACTCTCTTTTGTCTTGGCCTCCTTCACCTTCTTCCACCTTTTCACTTCAATGCCAGCTCTTGTGTAAAAACTAAAACAAAGACATGAATTTACTGTTTTTTCTCCAGAGCAAATCTCTTTTCCTCTCTGGCCAGCTGCCAAAAAACCAATCTCTTCCTCTCCCCGGGGTTCACTTCCCAGTGCCAGAGGCTCTTATTGTGTATCTCAGTCTTCAGTGAGAAACTATTCTCTTGGATAATGGTATGAAAAGGGGGGAATTGAAGCTTTGCAGTGGCTCCAGTGATCCTGGAGGAGTAACAAGGTGCTGGATGGGTGAGACTCATCCACTCAGCTCAGCTGTGAAAGGGTTAAGCCACAGGGCTGGGTGTGGTGGGGCTTAATCCATGCTGCTGGAGGTAAACTGAGGATTTGGGGTGGATAATTTGAAATCAGAGCGAGCAGGTTTGCCTTCCTGCCTGCTTTTTTTACTCCTTGCAGGTGTTTCATGGCACAGAAGAGGAGTTTGGAGACCAAGTAACTTTCTGTGGGAGTTTCTTCAGCAAAGGATGATGCTGTAACTTCAGTTGAAGCTTTCAAAGGAGAGAAGCTGTAGGAAATCTGTGACTTTCTTTTACAGACCACAGATAGAATTCTTGGTGGTGCTTTGGGGATAAATCCATGGCAATTTGAGGTGTGAGTTGCTTTGCTACAGCCACATGAGGTATTGTAAGTAGAAAGATCAAATTCCTGTCCTGTTTTTCCTCTTTCCCCCCATTTTCCCCCAAGTTACTGTAATTACTGCTGCTTCTTCTCTGCAACTTTTAGGTCATTTTGGGTTTGCTGCAAAATTGAGTTCAGGGAGGGAATTGACTTCACCTGGCTGCAGAAAAGCCATTAGGAGCTCCAAATTAGTGTGAAATAATTAATAGGAAAGGAAGATTAACGTGGCAAACACGGGCGCTTTTCATTAACACTAAGTGAAAGGCTGTTCCTGTAGGTTCCTTTGCCATGAGTATTGTCCTGGACCTCCAGCAATTCCCTTTTACATTAATTTTATCCAGATCACTTGAGACAAGACCTTATAAGCCTGGTCAGGCATCGTATTTGGCTTGTCTTGAAGAGGAGCTGAAATAAATTCCTGCTGGGATTTCTCCTCCCCTACTGAAGCTGCTGGTGGTGGTCCTTGGAGCTGTGGATTTTCCCAGCACATGAGAGCCCCAGGGATGCCCAGGTGCAGCAGAATTATTTTTTTTCCCTCCTGAGCAGGACTGGGGGAAGCAGCCCATGATTCCTTGGGTTCTATTTTGCTCCAAGCACAGACACCACATCCCTCCACTGGCCAGTCCTCACCCAGAGTTGTCTCCTGTAGACAGAATTGTGATGAATTAAAGATTATAATTGCTCTGAATCACAGAAAGTGATGCACTCTGAGTGTTCTCTGAGATAGTGGTTGCAAAAATCGTGGGTAAGGCTTGCATGGACTTTTAAGCTCCTCAACCACTCCTTACAATTCCTTGAAGGGAGATTGCAGCCAGGCTGGGGTCTGTCACTTTTCCCAAGTAGGAAATGGTGGAAAAAGAGGAAATGGCCTCAAGATTCACCAGGTGAGGTTTGTATTGGGTACTAGGAACAATTTCTTCTATGAAAGGGTCATCAGTCATGGGAACAGGGTGTCAGGGGAAGTGGCTGAGTCACCATCCCTGGAGATATTTGAAAGATGTGTTGATGTGTCACTCAAGGCACACAGATCAGTGGTGGATTTGGCAGTGCTTGGTTAATGGTTGGATTAAAAGGTTTTTTCCAACCTAGGTGATTCCATGATTCAGTTTCCTTTTTTTTTTTTTTTCTTTTTTCTTTCTTTTTTTCTTTCTCCTTTTTTGCATTGATCCAGAGTGTGACAGATAACACAGGGGTCTAAGCTGCCACCCCTGCACAGCAGATGGGTGTGAGGTGATGTTGCATTCCTGGATTTAAACTTGCTTGATGTTGCATTCCTTAGATTTAAACTCACAGATTTTTGCCCAGAGGAAGCAATTTGTGGTTAAAACTCCACACAAAAGTCACAAAGTTCCTCAAGGTCCCACTCACAGCTGGGGTCTCCCCCTGCAGAGTGTGCAGTGGCACACTTTGCTTTGGCAGAGCAGGTGTTGAAAAGCTCTTTTTTCCATCTGTTGCACCTACCTGGGTGCCCCTGGGGCTTTTCAGGCAAGAGAAAGAAGAATTAAATAGGCAAATATCAGAAATGCCATTGTTTGCTGCTGCTTTGGGAGATGGTTGATGGGCGTTTGAGAGACCTGGTCTGGTAGAAGGTGTCCTTGCCCATGGTGGCAGGAACAGATGATATTTAAGGTCCCTTCCAACCCAAAACATTCTATGATTTCTCTGAATAAAAAAAAATATAACAGCAATAAATATAGCAGGAAACCACTATATGCTAAGCAGGGAGGAGGTTGAACTGGTAGCAGAGGAAGCTGGGTTGTCCTGGGATCCAAGGGAATTTTCCTGGAAAAATAAATGGGGAAAATAAATGGAAACAGTACAAATGTTTTTGTTTTTTTTTTTTGTTTTTTTTTTTTTTTTTTTAAATGTGCAGTTAAGGAAGTAAAGGAAAAACCATTTGCATGTGGGATTCTGTAACACATCCACTGCAAAACCTTCACAGCCTTGAGGACCCACAGTGTAAATAAAAGTAATTTTTTCCCAGCTGTGGCCCTGAACTCTGTTAGTGTCAGGGCATGTATTTAATGCATAACATCATTTAATGCATATCAGAAACCTCCTAATCCTTCTTGGGGAATCATAATATTTAAATATTCACTTGATGTAATCAAAGATGTTTAATTTTTTATCAGACTTCACATCCACTTTACTTCTCAGTCTTGGTTTTTCTTCCTTGGCATGGTAGTACAGAGGCAGTTTTGCTTTGCTTTCTGCTGCTGTTTTTGAGTTGTTCTGCTTGTCTGCTTGAACTGCTGCATCCTCCATGAATAGTTACAACATCTCGGCTTGATGTGTTGAAGCTTGAAATTGGAGTAGTTAAAACAGCCTCCTTGTTACTATTTTCTTTTCTTTTGCAAAATAAAAACAAAATAAAAGCCAGAACTGGAAGCATGCTGTGGCATGAAATAAAAAGTCTAGGGGCAAGAAACTGCAAGCCAGATAGAGTGCAATTTTCTCAGAAAAAAACATTTTTCTTGAATTGCATTTTCAAATAAATTGTTGGGAAATTTTGGACAAAAGTTTAATTTGTGTTTTTGGTTGGGTTTTTTTTAGATTTAATTTGCTTTTTTTTTTAGGTGTGAGGGTGATTGTGGGTGCTGTTAGATAGGTGTGGACTCAGAGGCCTTTGAGGAGGAGTTTATAACCTCACAGTCCTCTTCTATTTATATAATTTTGACTACAATGAATACGTGGAGGCTTAAAAACCAAATTATTTCCATGATTTCAGAGTATGATCCACATGCATTGTCTCTTTCCCATTGGTGAATTGTGGCACAGGGTGAGAAAACTGGTCTCCCACCAATAAATATAAATAAATCTCACCCTCCCAAACTCGCACCTGAATTTTTGGGTAGTTTTTAACTTCATGGAACAACTCTGGACTCTCAGTGTTGCTCTGTGTTTCCTTCTCAGTGAAACTGGCACTTCTCCTGCCTTTTGCAACGTTTGGGATATTTCATCTTGACTCTTGGTGTGACTTTGGCATTTGAAATGACTCCTCAGAGGTGCCTGCTGGAGGCTGTGCAGGAGTGTCCCCATGTGGGAGCACACTGGAGCCTGCAGTCTGGATTATTTGGGGATTTCAAGCAGTGCTGTTCCCAGCTGGGTGATTCCATCTGAGCTCTTGAGGGAGCTCCCAACCCTTGGTTTGGTTGCTTCATGGTTCATCTGAGGCTTTGTTCAGTACCTCAGTGCATGTGGATTCAGGATCACTGGGCCAGGATAAAAATCTGTTGAGGCGAATTTAGTGTTTCTAAGGGTAGAATAAAATAAAGAAGTTAAAAAAACAAAAACAAAAACAAAAACAAAAACAAAAAAAAAACCCAAAAAAACAAACAAACAAACAAACAAAAAAAAAAATCCAAAAACAACCTCACCCATCTAAAATGAGTTCTATCCCAAAATGTGCAGACGAGTTTTCTCTGGAACATGTTAGCACCCTGAAAATCCAAGAAAAAAATCTCCTAAAATGGGGGTAATCACAGTCTGTAAAGACCTAAGAATCTTTTCCTGTGCTGCTCAAAAGAGGAAAAGCCAGTGATTTAATTAGAGCTAGACTTTGTTAGCAACAAGTGAAATTCCTGGAGGACAGGGGAGCCCACGCTAATTTCTGCTCTTCTGCAGCCTCCCCTATAGAACAAAGGAAAGGAGTGTCTGGGACAGCTGATTTAGGAGAAACTGCAGGAAGAGAGGAGTGGGAAAATCTCTAGCAATGAGGCCCTGTGCATTTGGATTAAACAGAATTTAATACCCTGGATTTGTGTCATCCTGACAGGCTGATCCGTGACTTTTATTTACAGCTGTTGCAGGGCTGAACCGTCTCAGGGAGTGTGAGAAACAGTCGAAAATCTCTCTGGATGTGCAACTGCTCCTCCAGCACTGGGAGATGCATCCTCAGCCCTAACCTGAGCAGTGCATCCAGCAGGCTTCTCATTTTGCCCAATTTTCCTCATTTTTGCCTTGTTCCATCGTTGTCTTTCTGCTCTGCCAAGTGCAGGTTGGGTCTGTGGTGCTTTAGCAGCGTAAGGAGATCTGGTGAAGGGATGCAGAGTAGGTCAGAGTTCCAGTCTGCTGACCTGAAGAAATGAATCTCAGCTCCTGTTTGAGTCTGAGATGCTTCACCTCAGAGGAGCAGCTGGGTGACAACAGGGGCTGTTGGACTCTGTTGGGTGGACAAGCCCTGGGGTCCTACAAGTTATAACCGAAGTTTCAGGTAAAGCAGTTTCTGGGAAACCCACAAAAGCTGACGCAGGTGGGAGGCAGAACAAAAAAATCTGCTGGAAAGCTGCTGCCATAAAACTGGTGACAAAGACATTGTTACAAATGAGTGTTTCTCTGGTGAGTGTGATCAATCAAAATTGAAATGCCTGGTTAAAGCTTATTCACGTGGTGTATCCTTACTCTGTGAGATGGACTTAATACAGCCATAATTAATGGTGTTAAGCTGAAGGAAGGTAGATTTAGATTGGATATTGGGAAGAAATTCTTCCCTGTGGGGGTACTGAGGCCCTGGCAGAGGTTGCCCAGAGAAGCTGTTGCTGCCCCATCCCTGGAAGTGTCCAAGGCCGGGTTGGATGGGGCTTGGAGCAACCTGGGCTAGTGGAAAGTGTCCCTGCCCATGGCAGGGGGTTGGAACTGGATGATCCTTTAGATTTCTTCTAACCCAGAGTAGTCTATGATTCTCTAGTGTACCTCAGTCCACCACCACATGACTCCTTCTCTGGGGATGATGAAACTCTGGAGAAGTCGGGGACAGTTTCATGGATTTTGAAGTTGGGAAATGAAGCTAAAAAACCAAACCAAAACAAAAAAATCCCAAACACAAACAAACAAAATAAATCCTAAACAAACAAACAAAACTACAACAAAATGAAAAACAAACAAACATCCCAAAACAACAATAACAAAACAATTAAAGAAAAAACAAAAACAAAAAAAGAAAACCAAAACCCACCCCACCTTCCACCAACCCTGAAACCCCAGAATGTTCAAACCCTCACTTCAGTGTTCTTCTTGTAGGGCAGATCTGAGTACCTTGGCTAAAGTGGGGACCTTGGGAATGAAGCTGTGAGGATTTTTCTGTGCACCAGCAGTAGAAATTCCTGGCGCTGACTCATTTCCCCATGCATTTGAGCTATCAGGGAGGAAGAGGAAGAAGAGAAACTTCTATTGGGGGTTAGGAGAGGAATGTGTGGAGATCCCACTGAGCTCCCACCTCCCTCCTGCCCCAAAAAGCTTTGACCCCATGGAGCAGGTGTCCTCTGTTCACTGCTTTTTCCACAGGCAGGACCTGCTACGGGCCCTCCTGCTCTGAAAAGTGCTGGGTGACCATCACTTGGCATTGTGGTTTCTCATTCAGTCATGGTTCTGATGCTCCCACTTGGTAAACGAGGTGGAATTATTTGTATTCTGGTTGCTGATAATCCCTGCAAATGCCATCTGAATCCATGTGGGCTGTATCCACTGTGTTGCAGCAGCATCTTCACTGTCCTGGTGGTGCTGGATTTGTCTGTCCAGTGCAAGTTCCACAACCAGGCACTGTGTAAAGCTGCATCAGACCACCCTGCCTGGGCTAAATTTCTGCAGCAAGGAGGAATTTACACCCCCTTTCAAAGCACCCTTTCAAAGTGATTGGTGGTGTCCAGTATTAACACTTTTTTTTTTTTTTTCCCTGTTTTTCTCTTTACAGCTACCCAGATTGATCCCAGTGAGCTGCAGGAACTTTTTCAGGAGACTTCAGCCAATGTCTTCCGAATTAACTCCAATGGTGCGTAAAATGAAAGGTTTCCTGGTGTGTTCTGTGCTGTCCTGCTGATGATTCCTGTGCATGGCCACGGCCCCTGGCAGCTCCTCTTGTCAGGGAGCAAATATTAATGCAGCTTTTCTGCTGCTGCATCTCACGAGCAGCAGCACATGTCCAATACACAGCTCCTCATAAGATGTAAAAATATTCCACCATATGTTCCATCCAACAGGCACAGACACATTCCAATCCTTGCTGAGACCACATCCTTTTTCTATTTTTAATTGTGTCATCTGTTACAATAGAGAGCTAGAGCTCAGAAAGGTGGAACAAGCCAGGCTCATTTTCAAATATGTTGCAGCACTGCTGTGTTCAGAGCCTGTCACATGAGCTTGCAAAACCTCTACCTCCCTTAGAAAAACACCAGAATTCTGCTCTTCTTCACTCTGTAGGTTGGGCAGGGGTGCTATTGCTGCCCAGATCTCCCCAGCCCCTAGAGATGCAGAGTCCTCCCTCCTTTGAAACTAGCTCTGGCTCATCAGTTTTGTTGGGTTAGGCTGGAGGAATTTATCTTTCAGACAGATATAAACTAAAATTGTTGAGTGGAAGGTAATGCCATTGTACCCCAGTTCTAAAACACACCAGTGTCAGATGGTGATCTGAAATTATCAATGCTGATTTTACAGTAGACCTTGAAATTGCTTTGGAATCATCTTGACAGCTTCTGTGTCTGTTCTTTCTGTGTCTTGGGTGACAGAGAGGCCTGGCCTAGGTGTAGGGAAAGGATTTTATTTGTGTAATTCTTCCCTACTGTGTCCTAGGGGTGGAGCCCTGGTCGTTTGTAGCAAAGGATTCTTCTTAGAACAGGGATGAGAATTAAAAACTTCTAAAATGTAGTTGTCTCTACTTTTGATGAGTTGTGTATGCTCCATCTGCCAGGAAAATGCAAGCACCAATTTTTCTATGACTACAAGGGATTGGTGACCCTTGCATTGGTGACACACATCCCACGTAAAATAGGGATTATGGTCACTGTAGGAGCTTGAACCTCCCAGCTGTGATACTTGGCTTACAGGTGGGTGAACAACCACACCGTAGCACACAGGAATACCTGCATTAGCACCAATTTTGGCTGCTCCAGCACCAGTAGTTTAAATTTGACAATGCCAGTGATGGGTGGTAGCAGCACTACTGCTTCCAAAGTGAGGGCTCCGACTGAAGTTGTGCAACCTTCTCATGAGTCTGTGTGTGCTGTTCTCGTCCAGCCTGGCCAGATTAGGGCTGACTTGATGTGCCCCTGTGCTTTAATCATAACTCCTTCCACAGTGGAGTTTTATCCTGAGAAAACCGAAAGGTGAATGGCACATCACTTTCGAAATACCACAACCCAATTTCTGGTTTCATTCTTTGTTAGAATTGCCTTAACCCCTTCAATTCGTGTTTGACAACCACTGTTGTTGTTATTTCTCCTTTTGAGATGGTGATGATGTGTTTCCTCTAAAGAGTTGCCTGAACTGAGTGCTCTGTGAAGCAGATAATGCCTGCACTTAAAAATATTTTGCAAAAATGGAGAGGGTGCAAAGAAAAGCCAAAACTGTTTGATGTCTGGAAATCAGAGTTTCAAATCTGTGCCATCCAAATTTCTGTTTGAGACATCCAAGAAGACTCAATCGTGGTGTCGCTCTAGGAAGAAAGACATCAAGTAGATAGCAAGGGGCTCGTTAATCTATTGTTCTCACATAGGAGGAGATCAGGAGATAAGAGGTAAAGCTAGACAAATTCAATCCTTCTGTATGAGGGTAACCAGCCATTAGAACTGCTTATGGAGGGGGCTTGATGGATTTGGCTTTGCCACAAACCTTTAAATCAAGACTCAAATGTCTTTTTTATAAGATACACTTTAGTCCAGCTGCAGTCCCCAGTCTTAATGTGGGAGTGATGGGACAAAATTTTATGGGAGGAAATCAGGTTGGATAATCAGAATTGCTCTCTCTGGCTTTTAAAATCTATGGATCAATGAATCTATAATGCCTTTTAAAGTGCTTTCAGGTTGAAGAAATGACCATAAGATACTCTACTGTTGTTGCTCCATTCACTACCCATATTAATTTTTGTCTGACAAAATCAGTTTCATTCAGTTTATTTTTTTTTTATAGTCTCTCCCCCAAAAAGTGATTGGAGATTTTCAGGTGAAGGCTGCTGAGTGTACTGCTGAGATTTGGCAGAGCTAATTCACTTTAGGTAAAGAACTTTTTAGGGTTAGGAAATGGGGAAGAATGCCCATGATTCCTTTTGTAGCATAAAGTCTCTTGAGGAAACTCAGGAAGCTCTGACTTGGAGCACAGAAAATAAGTCAGTGAAGTTGTTTGTGTAGTACCACACAAGTGGCTGAGCAAGAAACAGGCAGATGCTCACCAGATGATGGGGTTACTCCTCTTGTGCTGGGCATGGTGTGCTGAGCATCCTACAGATTTCATAAATCCTATCACAGCTCCTCTTTCCCTCCTTTTCCTGGCTTGCTGCAGCTCTCTGGGGTTTTTCAGGTTTCCTGTTGTGTTTGGAGACCTAACTGTGCACCCGAAATGTTCTTGTCCCTTTTGGGGTGCTGAAGATCATAGAATCATGGAGTCATACAATCATTAAGGCTGGAAAAGACCTCCAAGATCTCCAAGTCCAAGCTTTGACTGAATGCCACCAAGGCCACTAAACCTTGGGAAGTGCCTTGAACACTCCCAGGAATTGTGACTTCACCCCTTCCTTGGCCAGGCTGTTCCAAGCTGTCAGGAGTTGGCCATGTTATGATTTTGTTGTTTAGATTCTAAAAATTCCAGGTTGTGGCCAATCTCAGCAATACTTTTCATGTCTTGGGGGAATGACTGTTTTTAATGAAACAAGAAGTCAACTTTGTACCAGGATTTTAAAGCACCATTGAATTTTATTGAGTAACACTGCAGAAGTAATAAACACTGTGTGCTTTGTCCCTCTTTGCTGTCCTTATTCTTTTTACAGAAGTCTGAGCCTTTGGGGTGATTTAAATTCTTCTTGGGCACTTCAGGACTTGCTTCCTGACCAAGGGGGATTTTATAGCTCTGAGTTGATTGTGATTATTCTCACCTATAAATGCTTCCTGCTCCCTTTTTCTGCCATGAAAATGGAAATCTTCCTCATTTGTTGAATAAAAATTTTAGCCAGGACAGCTGGTTCTGTTTATTTGCTACTGGATCACTCTGCTGCAAGGTCATGAGCTTATACACTTTTTAATGCCATCTCTTATAAAAGTCTGAAGGGGTAGCGGGAGATTTTTCCTAATTTTTGCATCTGCTTTCTTTCTCTTAATCTTTTGGGGCTGTCCCTGCTGAAAATGGGGAAGGTTCATAGAATCATAGAGTCATAGAATGGTGTGGGTTGGAAGGGGCCTTAAAGGTCATCTTGTTCCAACTCCCTGGCATGGGCAGGGACACCTTCCAATAGACCAGTTTGTCACATAGTGCCTTGACTTTTGCAATTTTCATGTTTTGGGATTTTTTTTTTTTTTTTTTTTTTTTTTTTTAGTTTAGTTGATTTTTCTTATCAGGTCACAAAAAGGAGCTCAAATACTGCCTGAATTTGTCTCATTTATGGCTTTTTTCTTTTTTTTTTATCATCTATACTTTTATCGAGATCCTGCATTTCTTTTCATGTGCAGCTTTTAGCTGCCTCTTAGTGAGTATCTTATAAATAAGTACAATAAATAACACTCCTAAATGGAGTTGCTCTGGTGCATCTTGTCTGGTCAGTGGAGGATGTACTGGAGGAATCAGGCCTGTGCTGGCCAGATGGAGAACCTGAACTCTCTAATGGGTCTCTTGCCTCTCTAATTCCTGCTGCTCACTCATTAATGACTGCCCATAACTGGTTGGTGCCATGTGCAGTCCCATTGCCTTGATCTTAAACGCTGAGCAAAGGATTTTTCCATATCCCACAGGCGTGATAGAGTCTCCATTGCCATCTCAGGATGGTTTCTTATCCCCCACTGATTTAAGGATTGCAATGACACAGGAAACTGGGGGCCAAGCTCTCTGTGTAGTAAATCAGTGCAGCTCCAACATCACCGATGCCTTGTGAATGGACTAGAGCGTGCCTTTTAATAACAAAAAGAACAAGACTTTTAAAATAAGATTCCTGTTTTAAGAATGGCTTCACACATCCCTCCAGCAGAGCTTGATGTTTTGCTCCTCTGGTCAAAAACTACTGCTCACATGACCAGAACTGGGATATTGAGAGAGATTTTCCACATCCAGCAAAGGAGCTGCAGAGATTTTGATAAATTCATTCTTGGTCAAAGCAAGTTAGATTTAGCCCAGAGTAGCTCAGATTTAATTATAGAATAATAGAATGGCTTGGGTTGGAAAGGACCTTAAAGATCACTTGGTTCCAATTCCCCTACCATGGGCAGGGAAACCTTCCACTATCCCAGGTTGCTCCAAGCCCTGTACAGTCTGACTTTAGACACCTCCAGGGATGGGGCAGCCACAGCTTCTCTGTGCAACCTGTGCCAGGGCCTCCCCACCCTCACAGGGAAGAATTTCTTCCTAATATCCAATCTGAACCTGTCCTACATCAGTGTAAATCCTTTCCCTCTTGTCCTATCACTTCATGCCCTTGCCCAGAGTTCCTCTCCAGTTCTCCTGGAGCTCCTTTAGAGCACTGGAAGTTGCTCTAAGTTCTCTCTGGAGGCTTCTCTTCTCCAGGCTGATTAATCCCAGCTGTGCCAGCCTGGCTTCAGAGCAGAGCTGCTCCAGCCCTGTGGTCATCTCCATGGCCACAGGGATTTTCTTCTACAGGGGAACATCCTGCTTGGATGGGGGCCCTAGAGCTGGATGCAGTCCAGGTGGGGTCTCGTGGGAGGAGAGTAGAGGGGGAGAATCACCTCCACTGAGCTTCTGGCCACTCCTCTTTTGATGCAGCCCCGGGTACTTTTGGCTTTCCTGAGATTCAGGAAAGTCATGTTTGAGTTTTAGTCCTGCTGTTTTCGACATAAGAGCCATATCAAATGGTAATCTTTGGTGTCTCCAGAGTGCATATCTTGTCAGTTTGGGACAACTGACATTTATTTAGTTGTCTAAATACTGTCTTTGAATTGGAATATTAGGTAAAATTACTGGATAAAAACTTAATCTCAGGTCACTTTCTCATCTGACGAATGCTTTCCTCACCTCTCACATTCATGTCTCATATTCTTTTCACCATTTTGTAAGTTTTCCAAAATGCTGGGTTTGCCTCAGTGTAAAATGGCTTGAGTGTGAAGTCTTGAACTGTTTTGTTCAGTAGCAAAACTGCTTCCCACTCCAATCTTCTCCAAAGCAGGTGTCAGTAAAACTTTGAATTGTCCTTATTTTTGCAGGTCAGGTTAGAAAGGTTCATGGAGGCTGTAGCTGCTGGTTTTGTTCTGGATTTGCAGGCATGACATTAACTTGTTCTTACAAATTCAGTGTCCACACAAGTCCTGTCTGTACCTTGACTTGCTGTCCATTCTCCAAGGACCACACTCTGCTTTGTCCCAAAGGATTGATGGACCCAAAAGTATTTTTAGTAGATGCAAAATTTTGTATTTGAACTGGACTGCATGTGGATTCCAAGGGAAATTGATTTGTTAGGATTGTGGAGAGGGAAAGAGGGAATTATAGTATTCATGAGATCTCTGCAGGGTCAGTGGTGTCCCTCTACAGTAGCAAATGGTTATTAGTGAAAACTTCCAATTTATTCTTTAGAACACTGTGCTTCCAGCAAAGAAAAATAATTATTAACTCAGTTATATACAATTCCTTGAGGCTTTATCTTACTGAATCTCCAAACTCTGCAGTAAAATCTGTTCTTGAGACCTAGCATTGATGGAAATATATGGTGGTGTTCAAAGTTTTTTTTGCATATTCACGTAGTTCAGGCACATCAGTTACTTTTTATGCTGTTTAGTGACTTTTGGTGTCAAACCAGCAGAGCCCAAAAGAGAAGAGAGGATTTTGTCTGACAGTGGAAATATAATTAAGTGACTTGTTCAAAATTACAGGCCAAGTCCAAGTCTGTAGAGTTATTAAAACAGAGGATTTCTTAAATTTCTGCAGAAATAATTGAGCCATGTTTTTAATCTGTTCTTTTTTCTGTCCTTAAATATTGAAGCGTGACTGATAACGGGCTGCGGGTTTTTACGATTGGAAATGTCCTGAACGAAATCCCACATGTGGATATCAAGAATGTAATTTATTTAACCTGTTCCATTGTGGGAAATCTTGAAGTGCTTTGCTTGCTGGCTGTGCTAAGTCCAGAAGCAGTGACCTGTTCTTCCTTAGAAAGTGAATTGAGACAGTGAAATTCAAGGGTGGAAAAAGACAACAGGACTCCTAGATGTCTGCTTTTATATACACACACACATATATAGATATTTCTTAACTCTTAAATAATTGCAAATGACAAAGCAAACCGTGTTTCTACCTTCCAACTGCTTTTAGGGTATTCTCTTCTCCTGATGGAAAAGCCCAAGAAGTTTTGGAGGGCAAACACAGGATATAATCACATTTCCGTTATTTCTGAGCTGAAAGATAGAAAACATTTTGAGTTTTAGCGTCTTGAACAAGAAGATGGAAGATATCAGAGTAGGCATCAGTGTTCTGCTTCTTAATTATTATTCAGAGCAATAAACTGTTATTATGCAATTTCTTGCCTCTTCACCAGGGGCACCTTTCCAGCTGGAAATGCTCAGTGCACAATTCTGTGTCACCTCAAGGCTGGAAGAGTCAGAGATCTGTGCAAGGTCCATGGAACTGAGTTTTTCCTGACAAGGGGTCATATTCCATCATGTCATGGCATGTTTTACATGGATTCACCATTTATGCTTCCAAAGGACCCAAATTATCATTCTGTGGCTACTGGTAGATGTTGTCCCCTTTCTCTCATTGGTTACTTGTTCAGATACTTAATTGTATTTAAAAAAAAAAAATGAAATTAAAAGACAAACATCTGAACTAAGGTCCAGTATTTTTTTTTCTTCCTCTGAAAAGGTGTGCTGCTTCTTTATCTTTTCTTTCTCTGCTGTTAACAGTGACCTCTCTGGAAAGAAGTCTTCGATCCCTGGGGACCTCGAACGATACTCAAGAGCTGCAGGATGGACTGTGAGTTTGTTTTAAATTGTTGCAGATTTTTCTTTGTCCCAGCCTTTTCATTTTTCCCCCTCATCTATCCTCACCCTTCCTTCCACCCTTTCATTATAGCTGGACACGTTTTTGTCAGGATTACTTCATTTTTTTCCATTCCTTTTGGTGATGAATGGCGGTAGGATGTGTATTGATCGTATAAAGCTTTGCTTGTGCTGGTTTCAGGTGGCAGAGAATAGTGTGGAGATGACACAGAAAAGATGGCCCACGGTGAAAGAGGGCATTCTGTGGTTCTTGGAGGTGTTATTTTTCTGTTGTTTGTTGTTTTTTTTTTTTGTTGTTGTTGGGGCTGGTGGTTATTTATTTTTAAAGTGAAGCTGGAGTAGGAAGCTGTGCTGTTTTTGGCTGGGATGGAGATAATTTTCTTCACAGTAGCCAGTATGAGGCTGTGTTTTAGATTTGCAATGAAAGCAGCGTTGATAATCCAGGGATATTTTAGTTACTGCTGAGCAGCTCTTACACAGAGTCAAGGCCCCACCAGCGAGTCAGGAGTGAATGAGCAGCTGTGGGAGGTTAGCTGCTGGCTGGAGTTAAACCAAAACAGATGTTTCTGTAGCTTTTTCTTGTTCCTTTTCCTTTACCCCCCAGTTCTACTTGGCCAAGGTCCGTGGACCCAAGAGGAAAGAGAAAAGAGACTTGTGACAGAGGCATGTAGTGACAGAACAAGGGGAAATGGCTTCAAACTGAAAGACAGTAGATGTAGATTGGATATTAGGGAAGAAATTCTTCCATGTGAGGGTGGTGAGGCCCTGGCACAGGTTTCCCAGAGAAGCTGTGGCTACCCCATCCCTGAAAGTGTCCAAGGCCAGGTTGGATGGGGCTTGAAGCAACCTGGGATAGTGGAAAGTGTCCATGGCAGGAGAATTGGAACCAAGAGATCTTTAAGGACCCTTCCAACCCAAACTATTCCATGATTCTATGAAAAATTAAAAGAGGGAGAGGATATTTTATGGGAGGAAAACTGTGTTGTGGTGTTGGAAGCTGCATCACAGCATCACGTGGCACAGCGCTGACAAAATGAAACTTGATTTGCAGTTGCAGGAGACACAGTTCATTAAACTCCCTCTTCCAGAGCTGTGTACACACAAACACGCACAGTTAGCTCTCATTGTACGTGTGCTAATTGCAGAATTCAAATGACTTTTCCAAATGTAGCACAATTTATTAAAGGTGCCTCCCTTCAAGTAGCTTGCGGGCAAAAATCAACTGTTTAGGATATGTCTCTGATTTCATGTGTGTGTGACTGCTGTTCCTGCTGAGATTTGGCTGTGAAGAAAGAGGAGAATTTGGGGTTTATTTCTTTATTTACCTGAGGGACTTGACTGACCTTCTCTATGCAATATAAACTCTCAGACCTGTTTGCAATGTCTCTCCTTTTCTCTCCAATCCATTGCTTTCATCAGGGCATCAGATCTGCCCTAATTCACATATACCCTGTTTTCCAAACCAGAGGATTAAAAATAGTAATGGTAATAGTCAGAATATTTGAAAGTAAATTTAGGAGATTGGAGAGGATGTAAGAGTAAAAAGTCAGCCTGTGGAGATCGATGCAATCAGGAAAGATGTTTACATGTACAAAATTATTTGCAGCATAAAGCACCTTAATACCTGCTGGAGATCCTTAACCCAGAAAAGACTCTGTATCATGCAGATATTGTGTTTGCTCTCCTAAACTAATTTTTTTCAAATTTAATTAAAGAATCAATTCCTCGACTCTTCAGAGCACTCCAGAAACATGGCTAGATAATTTTCCTCTTTCCTGAGCAGTTACATAAATAGATGCATAAGGCAATAATTGCACTAATTATTTTTTGATCTCAGAATTACGGTTAATTGTCCAGATAGTTAAGTGCAGGTTTTTAAAATTTTAACTGTGCTTCCCTATCCCTGTCACCAGCCCCAGAATTCCTCCAGCTGTCTCCTGGTTCATCCCCTCTCCCCATGGTCTAATGGCTCTCCCATTTCTCCCATTTGGCTTCTGGTATCTCCATACAGAGCAGTACCAGGGTGCTCTGCTGAGGAGGGCCAACAGCTCCCTTCCCTTCAATCCTCCCTTCCTGTCATCCTGCCCTAGTGTTCTTCCACTGCCCCCCTTTCTCATCGCCAGGCCAACAGCCTCGAGTGCTCTACAAGAACTTCTGCTTGTCTCTCCTGAGAGCTGCACCAGCAAAAAGCAGCGTGCCATGAATCACTAGAGCTGGCAGGGCTGCATAGATCTCTGCTCAGGAGGGTCAGCTCTTCAGGTGAGACCTTTGGGGCAGTGCTTTCTGCTTCCACGGCTGCAAATCATGGCTTAATCTTCCTCCTCTGCCACTTGACCCCTCTCCTTCAGAGGCTGATGCATGTCTCTCCTTGAACACCCTCTAGCTTTGAAGATGGGAGCTGTGAGGGAACATTTGGCAGGTTTATAGCCCTGGCTGTTAGGAAAACCATCATGGTTTTGGGTATCTAAGTAGTAAAATTGCCACAGTTTCTACTTTCTTGTTAAGTGGCTGTCACTCTGCCTAAAATGAGGCTGCCTAAAATTAGGCAGATGAGGGAAGGCAGAGTATTTGGGAATAGGGATTAGTGATGAATTGTTCTGCCACACAGGACATTACTTTGGACTGTAAACTGCAGAAGTGTTTGCTTACCTAGCTGCAGGGTCCTGAAAAAACAGAAAAAAAACCCAAAGTTACCTGCTTCCTTGCCAAATTCAGGGAGACTTTCTGAGCGCAGGACTCACAAAGGCATCAGATGAGAGGAGGATTCTGACTGTCAAATTGGTCTATTCCCTTTTCTGAAATGTTTTCTTTGCTTTTGAGAGCTGAGTCTTTCAGAATAAGGATTGTATCTGTGGCAAGTAAATTTGGGAGAGTTCATCCCACATGGAGTGCCAGCTCTAGTCAGTGAGACAGACTTGGTTGCTGCTGTGAGCAGGGAATATATCAGACCCAAAGTGAATAATCCTGGTCGAAGCTCTTCCCAGAGCCAGCACAAATATTTGTGGGCTGCATGCTTGGAGCTGGATGTGCTGGCAAGTGAAATGTAAATGCCCAAACAAAGCTCTTGGCTGAATGCAACTGACCCTGGATTAATTGGGAAGGGAGTGGGAGCAAAGGGAAAAAAGGTGCAGGGAGCTAGGATGAGGAGCTAAGGCCAGGAGGCAAAGCTGAGGCTTTCTCCAGTGATGCAGGAAAAATCGACTGATTCGTTTTCTCTCTGACCTTTGGTTTAATAATCCAGGCTTCCAAGGCATTTATCTGCCTCCTCAGCTAGAGTGTGTGGGATGAGGGGGTTCTCCAACATTAGGCACTGAAGGTGATGAGTTTTTAATTTAGGGAAATCAAATTAAACACCCAGGTGGAGCACAGTCTCCAAAAGGCAGTGAAAACCAGTCTCCTTTCTTTTGACTGGTGTGTAGCTCTTTGGTCTCCCAAGACCTTCCACAAAGTGGCTGGAAATGAAAGTCTCTGTGAGTTTGTGGGCTCTACGCTGGGCAACTCCTTGAGGGCTCCCCTGACAGGGGGAAACTCTCTTGAAGTAGTTTTTTGTTAGGAAAAGTAGACGCACAGGACTTTTTCGGTCTTTAGGTTCTTGTTTTATTGTTATCTTATCATGACTTCAGTACGCTGTCTGCGCTCAGACTTTGCATGTAGGAAAACAGCACAAAAATGCCTAATAACTTCATGTTGCAAGGACTTTTAAGTCTAATCAAAAACCAAACTACCCAAATAAGAAGTGACACTTATATTGTGTCTCTTTCTAACCCAATAACTGACTCTTAAAGACCCACAATGCGAATTTTTCTGCCCTATTACAAGATATTACCCAAACTCAAGAAGAAGAAGGAAGAAGAAGAAAGAAGAAAGGAACTCGAGACAGCACCCTGTATCCTCTATCTTGTACCTATCTACAAGACAAGTACAAGATATACATATCTACCTATGCTAAAAAATCCTAAAACCTAAATTTCTCACCCATGTGACATACTAAACTACTCTCTACAATCCTTACAATCTACTTCACACTTTTGTGGTCTTTAGTTTACTTTGAAGCTTTGGAGGCCTTCTCCATGTATGAGGGTCAAAGTCAGAGTTTTCTTGGGACTCAGAGCAGCCCAGGGCAGACAGGGGGATATTCCCCTTGCCCTGGGTTCCTACAGCCTCCCTCTAACCTGGACAGTGCTCTCTGAGAGGTGTGTTAGAAGAAAAAAAAATTTAAAGTCTTTCATTTTCACACTACCTGACCCTGTCTTATTGTGATCTCAAGAAAATGACAGTGGCCATGCAGGCTGCAAGAGGAATTTGCTGGCCACCTGGAAGCCATGAAACTGAGCTTAAAGTGGTAATGAGAGGTCCTTGATGTCCTTTTGTTGGAGGCTGGGTGGCTACAGAAGTGCTCCAGGCTTTCCAAACCAGGCTTCCGCACTGCTCACCTCAGGGAGGAGTTTGGACATTTGATCTTGTGTCATTGCAAGGTCAAGAGGAATGAGAACATTGAGTCACAATCACAGTTTTTCACCATTTTCAGGTGTGTCTGGGATGTGGCCCATGAGTCTTCACTCTGTGAAGGATTTTGGCATCCTTCACTAGTCACTTGCAGAAGAATTTGCCTGTTTAAGGACGAGTTATAAGAAGGATATTTTTGGGGCTTTTAGCACTGATGAGATTTGCTAAAAAAAAAAAAAAAAGTGTTAATTTCTCCTGATTTGAGGAAAAAAAAAAAAAAGGACTTCTAGCTTTCACCTCACTTTTCCCACTGGCATTAAGTTTTTTTTTAAAGTGCACATTATAGAAATACATAGGATTTTTTTTTTCTTGCACCTCAGGGAGGGCTCAGCTCTACATCTGTACAGTGTGAGAGAACAAAGCTACTTTTCTGACTGAACTGATACAAAATCTTGGTTAGGATGGTGCATGGCAGAGAATTCCTATGGCCACAGAAGGAGTTTCAAAGCATTTCCCAAGTGGGGAAGCTGAGTTTGTGATCTCAGCTGCTTCAGGGTGAGACAACTCAACAGTCCTGGAAGAGGCTGAAAGTGCAGCTTTTGTGTGGCTGCTCTTACCTGTTTTTTGGTCAAATATTAGCTTCACAGAGCACCACTTTACCTTGGGCATGCACATATAGATTGCTATATTCTTTACTGGGATTGAAGGGAATTCCATCTTCCTCACCCTTCCCCAGGAAATTTGCATCATTGCCAGCAGATTTTTTCAGGAGCAGTAAAATCAGTTAATCAGTTTATTCTGCCACCCTAAAATTGATGGAAGCCTAGAGTGAAGTATTGTCAGTTTGGGGAGATTTTGGGAAGAGGGACATCTCTGTCCAAGACTGAAGCCACAAGCTCTTTAGGGGTCTCAGGCTCAGTCTGAGGTGCTTTGCTGGATTTGTAGAAACATTTTTGACACATTTGTTGACATTCAGGATAGAATCATTAAGTTTGTGACAGACTGGACTCATCTGTGAGTCTTGCTTGGCACAGGTTGTTACACCCTCTTATGGATAAGAACCTAAAGGTGGTTGCCTACATTTTCTTGGTCTCTGGACTCTGTCAAGCTTCAGCTCATCCTGGCAAGGTCAGAGAATCATGGAATGGTTTGGGTTGGAAGGGACCTTGAAGACTGTGTAGTTCCCTTTCATGGGCAGAGACACCTTCCACTAGATCAGGTTGCTCAAAGTCTTATCCAGGCCTTGAACACTTCCAGGGATGGGGCAGCCACAGCTTCTCTGGGAAACTTGTGCCAGGGTCTCAGCACCTTCACAGCCAAGGATTTCTTCCCAATGTCCAATTTAAACTTGCCCTTCTCACTTCAAAGTTATTCTCCCTTGTCGTGCCACTCCATCCCTTTTCCCAAGTCCCTCTCCAGCTCTCCTGGGGCCCCTTTAGGCTTAGGAAGGGGCTCTGAAGTCTCCCTGGAGCCTTCTTTTCTCCAGGTGAACACCCCCAGCTCTCCCAGACTGGGTCCAGACCAGAGGAGCACCAACCCTCCAAAAAGAGCACCAACCAAAAAGAGCATCTTTTTGGTCTTCTCTGGGCTCACTCCAACAGCCCCACATCCTTCCGATGTTGGTGACCCCAGAGCTGGACACAGCACTGCAGATGGGGTCTCATGAGGTCATAGCAGAGGGGAAGAACCCTCTCCCTTGACCTTCTGGCCACACTTTCTTATGATGCAGCCCAGGATGTGATTGGTGACTCTTGGAGCTGTTGGGGTGCCCCAGGGTGTCTGAGACAGGTTGGCAATTTTGGCACAAGACTTGCGGAAGTTCTTTCACTTCTGAAATTGCAGCATTAGGTGTGGTGGCACACTGGGACATCTCAAGTGACACTCTGTGGCCCCCTGATTCACATGAGGGAACTGGCACTGGTGATTCACCTTCAGGGTGAATGATTGAGGTGACTCAGTTTGTTCCCACCTAACTCATATTACACTAAGAAACGTAATAACTCTTTTGGGGGGAGCTGTGGGGTCATTTGTACCTTAGCTGGACCAAAGTGACCTTTGGACATTCCCCTGTTCCTCTGAGTACTCCAGGGAGGTTGGATAGTTCTCCTCATGGCTTGAAGCCTCACCAACCTGCTGCAGAGGTGGATGGATCCATGCCCCTCAGCTTTTCTTAATTGACAGGGAACAGTAAAGGCTTTTTTCCCTCAGTTAGTTTTATCATTTACGTGTATTGTTTCCTTCTTCTTTTCTTGTTTCACCATTATGATTGATAAGTTGGAGGTATAGCTTTTTTTTTTTTTTTAAAGCATCTGCTAAAAGGATTTTGATTCCTCTGGAATGCAGATCCATTTAGAGCAGAATGATGTTTTAAAGTCATAATTTACGGAAAGAAGATTTGTTAAAGTAAATCAGACAGAAGCTTTTAAGTGTCAGCATGTTTAATTAAGGGTAGAATTTAATAATGTTTTATATGGTTTTGTTATACTGCTTGTAGAAGCTTAAAAAAATATATTTCCATAAATATTTTGAAATGTCGTTTTGATTCTGTTAATATGTTAAACCCTTCAAAGTAATACCTTCCCTGTTCAACTCAAAGCAGTCGGATTAACTTTATCTATCCCCCATTTATCGCTACTGGCATCAATTTCTGACAGGAAAAACCTTCTAGGTTTTGGCAGTAAAAATGGGTTGCCAGATTGCAACATTTGCATTTAACTGTATAATACACTTGCTGCCTTAATAACTGTATTTATGTGACAGATCTCACCCTTAAGAATCCCAGAGCTCCAGATATGTGACATCCCTGTGATAAATTACAAAAGCTGGTGATGAACTGCAGAATCCTCCAATGATGATAAATTCATACACTTTTGAACTGCCTGCCCTGCTTAGAGAGGTCCTTGGAGTATCCCTTCACATGCTCGGGCAGTTTCTAATGGCCACTACAAATCAATCTGTCAGCAAAGTTTTTCTTTTCAGTGTTTTTCTCCCAAAATTGTCCTTGCCAGAGTTCTGCGGTGGCCAGAAACCTTGGTCAAAGCAAAAGTGTCTTCCCACATCAGGATGGGTTGGAGATGTAGGCTGGGAATTGCAGACCCTTTTGTAATGGAGAAATGATTTTTTATGGCAAGAGATGGATTCTCCAGGAGATGACAAGGAATGGTGGCATCTGGGGGATAACCAATAATCTCTTGAAGGTCTCTTACTGCTGCTGCTGCTGGTTTTTAGTACTTTTTTAGTTCTTTCAGGTCTCAGCTTATGGTTTCTATTCTCTCCTCAGCGCAGTGGTGGGTGAGAGAATCACAGAAAATCACAGCCTGAGGGAGGCTGGAAGGCACCACAGGGGGTTGTGTTGATCTTCCTCACGTTCAGGTGGAACTTCCTGGGATCAGTTCCTGCCTGTTCCTCTTGTCCCATTGCTGGGCCCCCCAGAGCAGAGCCTGGCCCATCCTCTGACACCTCAGTGCAGATACCACAGAAGCTGAGGATGTCCCTTTTCCAATTGCCTTTTCCTGAGGCTGAGCAAACCCAGCTCCCTCAGCCTTTCCTTGCAAGAGAGATGCTCCTCCACTGACTCACTCCAGGAGCTCCATGTCCCTCCTGTCCTGAGGAGCCCAGAACTGGACAGAGCACTCCAGATGTGCCTCACAGGGCTGAGCAGAGGGGCAGGATCACCTCCCTCCACCTGCTGGCTATGTTCTTCCCAATGCACCCCAGGATCCCATTGGCCTTCTTGGCCACAGAGGCATTGCTGGTTCATGGACAGCTTCTTGTCCACCAGGACACCCTGGTTTTCCTTCTCAGAGCTCTGCAGAGTCAAGGGAAGAACAGCACATTCACTGCTGGTGAAAACTGCGTTGATTTGGAGCCCAAGCCTTCCCACATATCCTTGTTCCCATCTCCAGTTTGCAGATTTGCCTACTGGCTTTAGGTCCAGCTGGTTGAACACCAGGGCTGTAAGGTCTCCAAGGGAGATGAGGAGCAGGAGAAGTTACCACTGTGTGAGCCCACGTCCTTGCACACCTGCTCCAAGGATCTGCAGCAGTGTCCTGTGGTCTTTATGCCATTTGGAGCACAGATCTGGGTAAACAATGAGATGATTTTTTGTCTTCTGCCCGTGACTAGTTACTGGAAAAATAATCCTTCTCCTCACCCCATTCCCCACTTTGATGCCCCAGGTAAAAAAAATGTTTGCTCCTGTGGCATCCCACCCTTAAGGGGAAGGGAACACCCGAGATTTGTGGATACTTGTGGTCAAAAGGAATGGCAAAAGTCAGAGGACCCACCCAAGCTCACAAAGACTCATTAGTAAATTGCACATTTAGCATGGAAATCAGTATAAATTAGTCCCTGAGACCCTGTCTAAGCAAGAGGCAGTGGGTTTTGGATAAGGGGAAAGGGTGAAAAGGAAAAGAGACGAATTAAACATAGGGAGAAGAAGAAAGACAGATCACCAATCCTGGCTCCAGCGTTGATCCAGCTGATGGGATGTCCAGGATCCTGGGGCGTGTCTGTGCTCAGGCTTCACGGGGTTACCTTTTATAGATAAGTTTTCCCTGCTATTTTCTCTCTTTCCATGTAGATCCCTTCTCATGCACAGCCTGTCCTTCTAGACCTGTCAGAGCCTTCAGGGGTCTTGGATGGCCTTGATCCCCTCCAGAATCTGTCCTCCATTCCCAACCCGATTCCTGTGCCTACACTGTGCTGAGTTGTGCTGATCTCCAGGAGCCAGAACAGGGATATTTTTCCCAGAAGAGCGCTGCCCTACCTCTGCATGGCCCCTTCGGCAGCCACATCCTTTTCTTTCTCACAGCATATTATTGCCAACAATCCTTGCTTGGCTCCACGACCATCCAGCTATCAATTTCTGAGACATTCACCTTATCCCCATTATCCCCCTTGTCTTCTGTGCTCCTCTGTTTTGCATTTTGGAAGCCAACTGCATCCCCCAGTGAGTTCTCTATTTGTAGCATGAAAATTTTACTTTACCAGAAGTGTGGCTGGATACTGCAACGTGTAAAAATATTGTCATGTTTGGGGTTTTTTCATAAATTTATTCTTAGATGTTTATCTGGGAAATGCTGATTTCACACTGATGTTGTTTTTTTTTTTTTTTTTTTTTTTTTTTGTTTTGTGGGTGACAGAAGTGGGAAGAAATAAATAGAATAAAATGTTCCTTCTCTTTTCATCTCTTGGGCCACCACGATAGTTTTGCTAATTTTTCAAAAGCCTTTCTGAGATTAATCATTAAAAAGTATGCAAATTTTCCTTCTTAATATTACTAAAATAGTAGCTTTTTAATTTGGGGTTTACATCTTTTGACATTTTCATGTATTAGCAATGAAACGTGGGATATGATTAGGTTAAAAATTTGTTTCAAGGAACAGAGAAAAAAATCATCCTCCCTCACCTTGAAAAACAAACCAGCTTCAGATATTTTGCCTCTCTCCTCCCACAGAGTTATAGAAAGTGCAAGACAAGATCACATTCTGTTAGCATAGCCTGCAGAGGGCAAATAATTTTATATTTGGGTTGAAATATCCACAGGCAGGAAGTTTATCTAATGACTTGAGATCCTGAGTGGAGCCTCTTCCCTCTGGTTAAGCACAAGTTTTGTAAATTTTTTAAGGCCAAAAAAAAATACCTCTTGGAGGGGGGATAGGACAACTGCCTGTTTATGGTGGGTTTAATGCCATCAGTTCCAAATTCAGCCACACAGTTCATGTAGATTGGCTGGAGGGACCTGTGGGATGAACTTTGTTTAGGGATTCCCGTGAGGAGTGAGCAGTTGTCAGGGCTGAGCATTTCCAGAGGCTCCTCCAGGGCCCTGGCACAGCAACCCAGACATGCTAAAGATTGCTGGAATCCTTGTGTTGGCTTTGTGTAATAATGATTGCTGGAATCCTTGTGTTGGCTTTGTGTAAGGTCTGGTTTGTCCTTTGAGCCTGGTGCTGCCCGTAGAGCCGGGAGCAATGGGAGAGCGGCGTTTGTTGTGACCTGTGGCTGAGCAATCCCACATCTCTGCAGGATGTCTTTTGGAGCAATAGGCATCCTCTGGAATGCTGTGCTTGAGTGGAGAAGAGAGAAAGAGAGAGTGAGAAATAGAAAGAGAAAGAAAGAGAGAAAGAGAGAGAAATAGAGAAAGAAATAGAGAAAGAAATAGAGAAAGAAAGAGAGAAAGAGAGAAAGAGAGAAAGAAAGAGAGAAAGAGAGAAAGAAAGAGAGAAAGAAAGAGAGAAAGAAAGAGAGAAAGAAAGAAAGAGAGAAAGAAAGAAAGAGAGAAAGAAAGAAAGAGAGAAAGAAAGAAAGAGAGAAAGAAAGAAAGAAGAAAGAAAGAAAGAAAGAAAGAAAGAAAGAAGAAAGAAAGAAAGAAAGAAAGAAAGAAGAAAGAAAGAAAGAAAGAAAGAAAGAAAGAAAGAAAGAAAGAAAGAAAGAAAGAAAGAAAGAAAGAAGAAAGAAAGAAAGAAAGAAAGAAAGAAAGAAAGAAAGAAAGAAAGAAGGAAAGAAAGAAAGAAAGAAGAAAGAAAGAAAGAAAGAAAGAAAGAAAGAAAGAAAGAAAGAAGGAAAGAAAGAAAGAAAGAAAGGAAAGGAAAGGAAAGAAAGGAAAGGAAGGAAAGGAAAGAAAGGAAGGAAAGAAAGGAAAGGAAGGAAAGGAAAGGAAAGGAAGGAAAGGAAGGAAAGGAAGGAAAGGAAGGAAAGGAAGGAAAGGAAGGAAAGGAAGGAAAGGAAGGAAAGGAAGGAAAGGAAGGAAAGGAAGGAAGGAAGGAAAGGAAGGAAAGGAAGGAAAGGAAGGAAAGGAAGGAAGGAAAGGAAGGAAAGGAAGGAAGGAAGGAAGGAAGGAAGGAAGGAAGGAAGGAAGGAAGGAAGGAAGGAAGGAAGGAAGGAAGGAAGGAAGGAAGGAAGGAAGGAAGGAAGGAAGGAAGGAAGGAAGGAAGGAAGGAAGGAAGGAAGGAAGGAAGGAAGGAAGGAAGGAAGGAAGGAAGAAGGAAGGAAGGAAGGAAGAAGGAAGGAAGGAAGGAAGGAAGGAAGGAAGAAGGAAGGAAGGAAGGAAGAAGGAAGGAAGGAAGGAAGGAAGGAAGGAAGGAAGGAAGGAAAGGAAGGAAGGAAAGGAAAGGAAGGAAAGGAAAGGAAGGAAAGGAAAGGAAGGAAAGGAAAGGAAGGAAAGGAAAGGAAAGAAAGGAAAGGAAAGGAAGGAAGGAAGGAAGGAAGGAAGGAAGGAAGAAGGAAGGAAGGAAGGAAGGAAGAAGGAAGGAAGGAAGGAAGGAAGGAAAGGAAGGAAGGAAGGAAGGAAGGAAGGAAGGAAGGAAGGAAGGAAGGAAGGAAGGAAGGAAGGAAGGAAGGAAGGAAGGAAGGAAGGAAGGAAGGAAGGAAGGAAGGAAGGAAGGAAGGAAGGAAGGAAGGAAGGAAGGAAGGAAGGAAGGAAGGAAGGAAGGAAGGAAGGAAGGAAGGAAGGAAGGAAGGAAGGAAGGAAGGAAGGAAGGAAGGAAGGAAGGAAGGAAGGAAGGAAGGAAGGAAGGAAGGAAGGAAGGAAGGAAGGAAGGAAGGAAGGAAGGAAGGAAGGAAGGAAGGAAGGAAGGAAGGAAGGAAGGAAGGAAGGAAGGAAGGAAGGAAGGAAGGAAGGAAGGAAGGAAGGAAGGAAGGAAGGAAGGAAGGAAGGAAGGAAGGAAGGAAGGAAGGAAGGAAGGAAGGAAGGAAGGAAGGAAGGAAGGAAGGAAGGAAGGAAGGAAGGAAGGAAGGAAGGAAGGAAGGAAGGAAGGAAGGAAGGAAGGAAGGAAGGAAGGAAGGAAGGAAGGAAGGAAGGAAGGAAGGAAGGAAGGAAGGAAGGAAGGAAGGAAGGAAGGAAGGAAGGAAGGAAGGAAGGAAGGAAGGAAGGAAGGAAGGAAGGAAGGAAGGAAGGAAGGAAGGAAGGAAGGAAGGAAGGAAGGAAGGAAGGAAGGAAGGAAGGAAGGAAGGAAGGAAGGAAGGAAGGAAGGAAGGAAGGAAGGAAGGAAGGAAGGAAGGAAGGAAGGAAGGAAGGAAGGAAGGAAGGAAGGAAGGAAGGAAGGAAGGAAGGAAGGAAGGAAGGAAGGAAGGAAGGAAGGAAGGAAGGAAGGAAGGAAGGAAGGAAGGAAGGAAGGAAGGAAGGAAGGAAGGAAGGAAGGAAGGAAGGAAGGAAGACAATAGTAAATAACACTTCCAAGTTCAGCACTACTGTGAGGTCAGAGGGAAATCATAGAGCCGTAAAATGGCTTGGGTGGGAAGGGACCTTAAAGATCATCCAGTTCCAACCCTCTGCCCTGGGCAGGGACACCTTGCACTAGAGCTAGAAACTCGTTGGGGATTTTGGTTTAAACCCCTTTTCCTGCGTTGTTTGAAGGGAAACTGGGTAAGGCAGATAAGGATGGTCTTTGTGGAAAAGTCTTGGAGAAATAAAAGTGGATAATGCCAGGTGAAAACAGAAAAAAAGAAGAAAATAGAAAAGGGGAATGAAAAGAGGAAAGGAAAGGAAAGGAAAGGAAAGGAAAGGAAAGGAAAGGAAAGGAAAGGAAAGGAAAGGAAAGGGGAAAGGAAAGGAAAGGAAAGGAAAGGAAAGGAAAGGAAAGGAAAGGAAAGGAAAGGAAAGGAAAGGAAAGGAAAGGAAAGGAAAGGAAAGGAAAGGAAAGGAAAGGAAAGGAAAGGAAAGGAAAGGAAAGGAAAGGAAAGGAAAGGAAAGGAAAGGAAAGGAAAGGAAAGGAAAGGAAAGGAAAGGATTTTATTTTAATGCAACATTGACTGGTTGCTACTAATGTCACAACTTTTTGCCATATAGCATATGAATTAACAGATTTACTCCAGAAAATAATTGTGATCAGCCATGGGTCCACAGCATCTTCTTGAATAACAAAGCTGAAGGTCAAGTGTTCAACAAGAAGATGTGTTTTATTTTGAAATAATTGAAACCTGGAGGGGATTATATGTGTTTACCAGGATATTTTATATTGCTGTCTGCTCATATTCTTTGTTCACAAAACACAGATGCAGTTTGTACATGGAGACTTTCCCTGCTCGGATCCTGTGATCTTCATGCATTCAGTCTTGCAGAATAATGAACAAGTAATGTCATGCTTCTTTCCTAGATTGCAGTGTCACAAAATGGGAATTTAAATTCTAGATAGAAGATAATGAATAGAAAAAAAAAAAAAAAAGAAAAAATCCTACTTCCCCAGTGTACATCCTTAGGGATTAAACTAGCTGAGGGGGAATTTTCAACCTCCTTTTGAAGTTATTTTTTTTTAGTACTGATACAGTAAATAATTACAGAAGGTTTAAACTGCACACTTGAATCCCTGCTCTTTGCAGCAGTAAACAGTTCCATGAAGTTTGAGTGGTTTTGAGTTTTGAGGGCCACGAGTGCTCTGCCACTTGGTCCCATGGCAACAATGATGCTATGAAAGGTGCAGACAAAGCAACCTTGTTACAGCATTCAAGAGTGTTTTGTTTCAGCAGCATTTCTCCTTTTCTTTCCTTTAAGCTGCAGGAAATGTTAACCCTGTGTGCCAAAGTTTTGTCTAACACCCTTTTGGAGGGTGTTGTAAATTATAATATACCTCCTTTTGGGCAAAAAATGGAAAAATCTGTTGCCTTGAGAGGAGGTGATTATGGCTGGAGTCCAGTCTTGCTTCTTGGAGGCAAAACCTGGGGAGAAATACAAACACAGCAGCAGGAGATGGAGCAGCAGCTTTTGTTTCTGGTCCTGAATCCCAGGAGATGCAAACTGAAAAATCCTGGCTATGGCCAAAAATAGAATGTAGTTGATCTGGTGAGCTTGTACCACCCTTGAGTCAAAATTCTCCTCCTAGATGTGTTTCTGAGCATGGCTTTGTGCAGGACCTCAGGGCTGCAGAGGAAGCTGATGGAGGGGACTGACAAAAAGGTGTAAAAAAAAAAAAAAAGGGGGTGGCACAAGTTTCTGTCTGATCAACACAGAGAATGCTGACTGAGGGATGGAGGGAGGCAAATTGGTGTCACTTTTTCAGTGATTTGTCCCTGGTGGAAAGCAGGGGATGAGAGCAGAATGAGAGCCTTGCAGGCACAGGTGCAGATTCCACACCAAAAATTCTGGGTTTATTACTGAGCCCTTCGCAACAAGAAAGACACTGAGGGGCTGGGATGTGTTCAGGGAGGAGAAATGGAGGTGGGGAAGGGTCTGGAGCAGCTGAGGGAGGGCTCAGCCTGGAGAAAAGGAGGCTCAGGGCAGACCTTGTCTCTCCACAGCTCCCTGACAGGAGGTTGTAAACAGGTGAGAGATCTCTTCTCCTAAATAACAAGCCATAGGATAAGGGGAAACAGCCTCAAGTTGTGCCAGGGGAGGTTTTGATTGGACAGCAGGAAAAACTGTGCGTTATCAAGAATGGAACAGGCTGCCCAGGGAAGTGGCTGAGTCCCTATCCTGTGTAGGGATGTAAAGGACACACAGATGTGGCACTTGGGAATGTGGTTTAGTGGTGGGTTTGGCAGTGCTGGGTTAAGAGTTGGAACTGATTATTTAAGGGATCTTTTCCAAGTAGAATTCTGTGATTCTGCAGCCATGACAATGCAAACCCCTCTGAAGCAGGAGAAGCTGGGGCTGTACTGCAGAGAGCAGAGCTGACTGGGGCAGAGCGGGGCTTTGGGCACTGTTCAAGTGATTGTCTGTGGATGGGCTCCCACGAACTGAAAGTTTTGTGAAATCACTGCTTTGGGAGCTTCCTGCTTCTGTGCAGGATTGCAGTGATTTTCCCACCTGCAGCTCTCTGTGCACCTGTTTTTTTTTTCCCTTTCAGTGAACTACCCTGTAGCAAAGCCTCGTGCCTGAAATTTTTGGCTGTGTTCATGGTACTGCACACAACTGCAGTTGTGTCATTGTACAGCCAGGTTAGAGATAAAATCATCCCAGCTATTTCAGCTGGTGCTGATGGATCATTTCTCTACATAGACCACTGAACCTTCTGAGGTAGCAGATTGCAAATGGGATTTAATATGGGTTGGTATTAACTGCTGAGGTGTTTGAGAAGGTGGGCAAGACAGCTGAGTTATTTGCCAAAAAAACAGGTGACAGCAGCAAGTTGATGGAGATTTAGATTATGACATTAATAAAGCTCCTCAGTCTCTCCTGCTTGATTTGCCATGGGAGTAAGAAGGAAAATCCAGCTATGTCACATTGTCTGGAGAGCAGAAATGAAAGCAAGTGAGATTATTGAATTGCTGAGCATGGAAAATTCCCCCAAGCCTTGCAGAATAATGTATTTTAGTGATGCTGTACAGTTTATAAAGGTCAGTTTGCACTTCAATTACAAATCCAGATTTAAAGGTTGTAAAAGACACAAGAAAAAATAGTGATTTTTTTTTTTCTTTTGTAATTACCTCTTGGAATGCTGGTAATATTTCAGACTCATTTGTAAAAAGATTTCACAGTACTATAGCAACAGGCATTTAAAAAGCCTCAGTAGAAATGCTGAAAACCTAGGTCCTAATTTAATTTCTTCATTTTACAGTTGGAAAAAAGAAGCCTTGTGAATTTTTAAGGTTCTACAGTGAATTAATCACAAAGTTGGGGAGCAGTCTATTATGAAAGGTTTAAAGTCAGATACCAAACCAAGTTTAAATAAGAAGAAGCCATGACCCTTTTTTAAATTTTTAATTGTTTTTTTTTTACCAGCATTCTGGTTGTTAATCATCTTTATTGAGTATGATTTCCCACACACCTGGGATTTCAGGCTCTGTGCATCCTGGTTAATTCTAGAGATGACTGAGCTGACAAGAGAAAAGGTTTCCTGCAATGAGCAAATGACAAGGGAAAAAAAAAAAAAAAAAGTAATAACCTTTTCTCCTGCATAGAAATGCTCGGAATAGGGTAAGAAATGTTAGTTTTAAGTAGGTGAGGAAATGCACTTTACCCAGGCACTCCCATCCCACGATGGCAGCACACCCATGGCTCCGTATGAATCTGCTTTTCTTGGCTATGCCTGAGTGACCACACTGCTAACAAGCCATAAAAAGAGACAGCAGGGTCACAGGGTAAAGGTTGCTGCATTACAGGACCAGAACATGCTAATTATGGCCCTGAAAAGTGAATTTGAGTGGATCTGTGTAAATTACTACATTCTCAGGCAGAGAGAAGGAGATTTTTTTCCTCTCGCAGCAGCTGAGGAAAGCTGCCTCCCTTGACACATGTGCTGCAGCCTATTTTATGTGTTTCTTCGTTCCACCAATTATGCCTGTGAGATGGACAATTAAAAAAGCATCTGTTTTTACAGCAGAGCACGGCTGCCTCTGGCATTTTATGTGCCATAGCAGGTCTGTACCTAGGGGAGGAAGATGAGGGATGGAAAACGTGGTCATAAGGAAATAGAAAAAGAAAAAGAAACCTTTGAAAAGTGCTCTTCTAGAAGCTGCCTGGCTGGTTTTAACATGGCAAAATGCTGGACAAAGGGGCGGACAGCAGGGTTGGTGGGAAGCAGGTCCATTTGGGACTGATGCTCTTGGGATAAGAGGTTGGGTCGTGGCACTGGAAATGCTTTTGGGCACCAGGCCAGGCAGGTGTCAGTCAGCCAACACAGTTCCTGTTACAGGCATACAGCCTGAGGAGGGAAAGATCCTTTCAGCTCTGGAGAAGCAAGGGATGGATTGATGCTTTAGATAGAGGTGGTGGAATTCAGGGTGATTGCTTTTCCCTGTCCTGCCTTGTAGGAAATCCCTCATGGCTCATTGCTATGGAAGGGAAGAGAAGCTAAAATATACAGGACAATATTTGTCAAGTATTTTCATGTGTCCAAGCCTGTGGGCCGAAGGGCTAGAACATGAGACACCCTAATTCCAGGAGCTGATCTCAGCTTTAGCTGAGACTCCACACAAAATTCATTCCCAAACCCACCCACTTCCAATAATGCATCACTTCCCACTGAGATTTCTTCTGTATAGGCAGGTGTGGGCTTTTGGATCCCATCTCTTCCCAAATCTGAGCTCACTTTGCATGCTGAGCCAGGAGAATTTGGGAGATGGGCTGTGATGCTGGCACCCAGTAATCCCAGTCGCACTCAGAGCCTTGGCCAGTGCCTGAGGGAGAAGTGCTCCAGTGCACGTCACTTGTGCTGTTCAGTGCTTATTAGTCACAGCCAAGGAAATGTCAGCTATGTTTCATCCTAATTTTTATGAAGCCACTGGGGCTCATTTTCTTTCTGCTCAAGCAGTGCAACCAACAAGAATTATTTTAGCATTTACCTGTTTTTTTTTTCTGATACATAATTAGAGATAAATTATTTATGTAGGTGTGTACATATATATGTGTGTCTATGTACACTACGCAGACTTCCTAAATAAATATATAAAACATCTTGTTATCTTGTTATCCATATAAAATAATCACTTTTTTTTTTTTTTTGTGTGTGTTTTTGGTTATTTTGTTGGGGTTTTTTTTTGTTGGGTTTTTTGTGGTTTTTTTTTTGTGTGTTTGGTTGGTTTTTTTTTGTGGGTTTTTTTGTTTTTTTGTTTTTTTTGTTTTTTTTTTTTGTTTTTTTTGTATTTTCAAGTGTCTTGTGTGTTGATGTGTCTGTTAGAAAGATGCATAAATTGAGGCATGGAAAAAGATGAAGTGAAAAAAAGATTTTCATTTATTTAAACACCCATTCAGGGACACAGTTTTGTGGCCAACAGAGCAGTTCCTGATCCTGCTGCAGCAGTTTTTGCTCCCACTGAAAGGTTTCCTTCTGCTCCAGCTTTCAACATAGAGGTAACAGATGTAAGAATAAAAGCTGCTCCAGTGGAAGGTTCCCTGCCCATGGCAGGGGAGCTGGAACTAGACAATCCTTAAAGTCCCTTTCAAACCAAACCTTTCCATGATTCTAATGAAGAGATAATTTTATTTGGATAGCAACAATATATAGTTAGTTATACACCTCATTTTCTATTTCTGGTATGTAAAGTTTATTAAATATTGAATATTTTAATATTGGGCTCTTCTCTCATTCAAGACTGCTGACCATTTTTCTTTTGTCCATTGTTTAGAAGTGAAAGGAGTATGTAGTGAGTACTCACTTGTCAACTGGCGAAATGATGAATACAGAAGAAAAAAAAGGATTCTTGTGCTTGTCAGTGACACTTATATTTGGTTAAAAACAAACCACATTATGTTATCTTGTGAGGATGTTCCTGAATCCAGCTGCTAGGCCACAGAGTCATTGTGTAGTAGGAAAAAAAATTAAAATAAGTGTATATAAGCGTAAAATAAGTGTATCTATAAGTGTATAATTAATTATCATTATAGTTATACTCAGAAATCCAGAGCATCTCTTTATTGCTGTTGCCCCAATTTCCTTTTCAGAGAAAGAACATTTTCCCTAGACTGGTCCAAGCAATTTTCCCAATCTACCCATCCAAATAACATACACAAAACCACAGCAGCACCTGCTTCCCTCTCTGCATTCAGCAGGGGCTGCGACATGGAGAGGGCTGGGAAGATCTGGTTTATGCATGAGCTTCTGTGCCTGCTCAGCAAAAGGAGATTATTCCTGTGCAGATGGGTAGTGTTCCCGAAAAATGCACCTTGGTGGATTGCCTCTCTCATCCCTTCCCTCCACGTTTTGCAGGACTCAAGGCAGGTGACAGCTACCCAGGATAAAAGTCATTTATTGCTGGTAATTGCACAGAGTGTGGTTCTATTATTTACAGGTCTGCTGCTCATGGGGGATTTTGCCTTGCACTGTGTTCAAGTGGATCTTTTCCCTAGATTTTGGAGGGGTCAAAATCAAGATGTAATTCTTTGTTGCTCAGCTCTAACTTCTTACTATCTTCTAAAGCATGAAAAAATAATTCAGTGCTGATTTGGCTTAAAATAAACAAGCTGTGAGAATAAAGCTGCGGTGCAAAGAGCTGCTCCCTTTGTTGTATAATGCAGGATTCTCTGAATAGTTCACCAGGAACCCTCCTGGCTGGATCATGGCCAAATCTGCTGCTTTTGCATGTTGATGAACACCTGGACAGGAGAATTTATGGAGGGGGATTGGAACTAGATGATCTTCCAACACAAACCGTTCTGTGAGAGGCTCCAGAGTTGCTGGTGTGGCATCCCTCTGTGAGGTTTCTCTGTACAGAGTCTTATTAACATCAGCAGGAGCTGTTGGACCTATGGAGAAAATGTGGGAGCTTAATAAATGATGATCCAGGCAGCCTTTTATTCATAAATGATGGTGCAGATGAGGGCACAAAGAGGGGAGTAGGAGCTGAAGGAGGCATTAAATCTGGCATTTGTGGAGTGGGAAAATCATCAGCATGAGGGGGAGCTGGAACATGACGGACTGTTTATTGTGAGAGAGGAGAGATTTATGATGAGCGTGTGAACGGCTCACTGTTTTCCCCATTGCCTTCTGCTTTCGTGGAGGGATAGAGTTCCTAGCTGAAATCAAAGTTTGCCTAAGCAGGAACAAAACTGTGTTCAGAGAAACCAGGGAAAAAAAATTAAATAAATAACGTGAGTAAAGAACCTCATATGACATTTTAAACTACCCTTGGCACAGTGTGGGATGATTGTAAAATTGCAAAGATGCCTAGAAAACACAAACTCGGAATAATTCCTGGGTGAAACAAGAACAGGATTGGCTTCAAAAGAATGCTGTACATAATGAAGTCAGATAAAACACGGAAAGCTGACACCATCCTTTTGTTTGTACCCATAAGCATCATATTTGCTCTTTTCAGGCCCTTCTTTCTCTCATCAATAGACTTAATAAAAATCACTCCCTTCTTTCATGACCTTTCCTATGGCTTTTATAGCTCGATTCTTTCCATGTTGGCGGATGCAGTAGCAGATTTACACTCCGGCCTGCCTGCCTTGTGTCCTGTGCATCCTTATTTATTAAGCCTGTGAATTTGCTGTGTTTTCTGGGACACTCTTCTTAATATTTTGCTGGCTCAAAGATCTGGTCTCATGAGAAGCAGCTGAAGGAGCTGGGAATGTTTAGCCTGGAGGAAATGAGGTTCAGGTGAGACCTTACTTCTCCCTACAATTAACTAAGGAGGTTGTGGTGAGGTGGGTGCCAACCTCATATCCCAGGTGACAAGTGCCAGGATGAGAGGAAATGGCCTCAAGCTGCACCAGGGGAGGTTTTGGTTGGGTATTAGGGAAAAAAGTCTGCATGTAAAGGGCTGTCAAGCATTGGAAAAGGCTGCCCAAGGTAGTGGTGGAGTCTCCATTCTTGGAAATGTTCAAAAAACAGGGGATATGGCAGTTGAGGACATGGTTTAATGGTGAACATGGTGGTGGTGCTGGTTGATTAATGATCTTAAAGCTCCTTTCCAACATTAAAAATTCAATGATTCTGTGATCTAATATGATCACATAGTATGACTTTCTTATCTAAATGTTGATTTCATGGATACTTCAGCTCTTTGTGATAACACATGACTGGTTTTATAAATGGTTCCTTGACTGGAGCCGTAAGATCTGAGCAAGCACATACCTGTAGGCAGGTGTCTGCTCACCTGGTGATTGTCTGATGTTTATATGCAGCCATTTGTATTTTTTTTTTCAGCATTTAAAGTGGTGCTGCTTGATATATAAATGTCTGAGGGCTTGGGGAAGATGCACACTATTTGTGATTATTTGTATTTCCCTTCAGTAGTAGGTTCAGGATATTTTGTGGGTTTGTTTGTTGGGGATTTTTAGGGACTGGAGTGATTTTTAATTGAATTTACTTGTCACAGCTGTGATTACTCAATATGCAAAATAACAATGAACAGATTATTTTTAATCCTTTTTTAATCATTTTGCCCTCTTTAGTTTTTTGCTGTTACCATGTGGATGTGCAGTCTGAGCTGTGTGTATGGTGGAACATTAAACTCTGGCTTTTGAAATCCAGATTGGTGAGAATAAGGACAAACAAGAAAAAAAAAATCACAATCCTTTATTTCCTATAAAGCCTTAAGACTGGCTCCACAGCAGTCCCAATCCCAATTTTATTCAGAGGAGAAGTTTTAAGAGAAAAACCTCTGTACTTCCATGGTACTGGAATGTGGTAAAACAATTCCTCTGAATTTTCTTCACCTCATGCTTCGCATATAACCCAAAGTTTTTTTTTTTTTTTTTTTTTTTTTTTTTTTTTTTTTATTAAACAATTTGTTGCAATGTCTTTAAAGTGCAGTAATGCAGAATGACTAATTTGGTTTTCAAGGAGTGAAACAGAGGAGCCCTGAGTACCCCCATACCCCTAACAAAGTATGTGATATGGACAATACTTGAGGCTTTAAGCTTTTAGATGATGTTGGCACTGCCCTTTTTTAAGATCTAGGAATAGCTGCCCAAGTTATTTTAGCCATCCAGTCTCCAAGCACCTGTGTAAGAGGAAAAGAGGAATGCTTGGATGAAAAGGATACGTCAAGCCTGTTGTCCAGCCCTCTGCTCATTCCCAGTCTCCAGGTTTGGCCTCTGACAGAAGCATTACTGCACTTCCTGTGTGTAGAGCACTCCTTAATGGGGTAATTAGGGGATGCCTGATTTAAACACACTAAAAAAGGCCTGCTGACATTTATTTGGGTGCTTTATTTATTTCTTTGCTTTGATAAATAACCTGACTTGTTTGAAAATGTGTGGACTTAAAGCTTGTATTTCTTCAGCCCTCCTGGGGTGTCCCTACCCCATTATGGTTCTTATTGGCTTTATTCCTCAGATAAAAACCTCTGTTATTGCCAAATAGCTTGTTCTGTAAATCTACATTTCTACAAGAAACAAACAAAATAAAATATATTATAATGTGACAACAAATGTTCTATAAAATTAATTTGGTTTACCCTTCACCCTGGGGAAGTAGCCAGGCTTAAATTTGCTCTTTGACTTGAGTTCTTGACTAAAGCCAATGTTTCTGGGTAAAATATTACAAGTGAAGTTCCAGGCTTAAAATAATTCATCACAGCCTGAGCATTTGGTTTGGCACATACCTAAATTTATCTCCACCCTGCCTCCATTGCAGGGATGTCCGAGCTGCTGGTATTTATTATGGTTTTAGTCAGCAGTCCTTTGAATAGCAAAACAAGGTGTGCAAAACTCCCACAGTGCCAGAAGCAGCTGTAACAGTGGTAAGGATGAGAGAGATTGCTGGGAGGTGTTTTGGTCACTGTCAGGATCAGTTTTTCACTTCCAAAGCAGGGCTGTGTCTCTCAGGGCAGGTCTGAAGCAGTTGTCTGGGAATTGGAGGATCCAGCAGATCGATCCCATCAATTTTCCTGGCAGTGTGTCCCTGGCATCTTCCAGTCATCCCAACCTTGCAGCACCACAGGGTTGTGCATTTTGTTATTCCCCAAGACTTGTTGGGGACAAAAGGGAGCACAATGGTTTAATTCTTAGTCCAGTTTTATTGTTTTATTGTTAGTCTAGTGAATTTTTTCACACTCTTATCGTCCAAGTTACCTAATTTCTACAGTTGGTTAGTTAATAATAGAGTTAAAATTGTTATTGTTGGTACTTTTGTTTTGTTGATTCCCAGTTATTCAGGTTTTCTGTCCTTTTTTGTCTATAAAAAGTCCCCACCTTCCCCAAAGTTCTTACCTGGTTCACAGGGCAGCACTGCTGCTGTGAGCAGTGATGAACCACACAAGCTGTGCTACAGACTGGGATTGCTGCTATTCTCCTGTGCTTGCACTCAGCCACACCTCATTTTAATCCAGGCTTTGCACAGAGCAGTCACCTGTTATTTCTCTGAGCTGATGCAAAACCAGAACAAATTTAGTCCGTGGCAATCATCCAGACCATTGTTACTGCAGCTGAAATAAGCTCAGATGAGCTCAGGTCAAGACAAATTCAGTCCTTGAGACCCTGCACTGTCAGGTCAGGCCAAAAAACTGTGGCTTTTTGCTAAATGATGGCAAAATCATATTTTCTGACTACTTTTCTGGTCACACCAGGAAGCAGAAACAACAAATTTTGGTGTGACTAATGAAAAAACAAGTGACAACCCAGGTTGTCCCAGAAAAAAGGACTGAGGCTCATTTTGAGACTGTGTTAAGAGCTAAGGTCAGTGTGATAAATGACTCTGTGTTGTGCCCAGTCCTTTCAGATTTGGAAAATTATTTTGGAATAGGGAATGAATGATGCTGAGTGACCAATGTGTCCCTAATTAGAAATTACTTTTGAGGACCAAGCATCATAGTTCTAAAAAGGTGCAATCCTGGTGACAGGTTTGGAGTGCAGCCCCTCCTTTCCAGGGTCATTCACTTAATCTGAGGGCAAGCAGCAAATGGTACTTACTATTCAATGTTCAGCACAAGCTACCCAGAGGTCTTCTATAGGTTTTTATATTGGCAAAAACTCCTTCTTCAAGTGGGTATAAAGAATATTGAATATTTGCACAGGTGTGTGTCCCTGGACAAAAAGAAGGATGTGCTCTTGAGAAAGTGTTGAGGACTTGCATAGTTTAATTAAAGCTGGATTTATTTTTGTTTTTTAATTCATGGTGTAGGCAATGGCCACTATATTTTCATGCCTGATAAATTTGAAATTACTCCCATTAAAGGGAAATGTCAAACAGAAAACATCAGCTCTGCCAATTTTCCATGCAAAAATTCTCTTCATCCTGCCTGTTCTCCTCTCAATAAAAGATTTCCCTGTCCAAAGGATTATGCTGCTCATGTGCAGCTTTCAGTAACACAGATTTAACTTGGTTTATCCCCACCCTTCTGTTTTGTGCTTTTGTGTGTTTTGTCCCATCTTCCCAGACTGGGTTTTGCCTTTGCTTTTGTAAGTGGCAAGTGGACATAAAGTGATGGAGATGATTGATGGGGGTCTCGGGGTTTTGGGAAGGATAATGCTCCTCTCCCTTTCACAGCTTCTAATTCACCCTCTTTTTCTTTGGTGGGGGGGTGCTGTGCTGTTTTTTTTTTTGTTTTGTTTGTTTGTTTGGGGTTTTTTGGGGGGGAGTTTTCATTGGTTTGGTTAGGTTGGTTTGGGTTTTTGTTTGGTTTTTGTTTGTTGTTGTTTTGTTTTGGTTGGTTGGTTTTTTGTTTGGTTTGGTTTGATTTAGGTTTCTTTAGTTTTTTACCTTCTGGGAGTCTCCTGGAATTTCCTTCATTTTTTTGGTGCTTCTTCCAGTTCCTCCTGCATTTCTTGATTTACCTCAAAAGCTCTTCCATTGCTCTGTCCTAAGTCTTTTGCTTGTCCTGGCACTGAACTAAACTATTGAGCAATGATTAAACTAATGAGAGTTAAAACATTTTGTCTTTCTCTGCCTGGCAGGGTGGCATTCAAACTCCCTATTATCATCTGCACACACTGAATCTTAAGTTTCATATAAAAAACACAATTTGTTAATTAAACTTTCTCAATCACGAACATTGGATTAATGCTGGTGGCTCAATACTTGTCTGAGGACAGCCTGGGTGGTGATCAATCACTTTGGGATGTGCAGATGGGTTTTTTGGGACTAGGATTGTTGTCCACAATCCAGTCTTTGAGGGAGATGGGAGGAAAAGGCTTTTTTTTTCCCCAGGGGCTACTTCAAAGCCAAGTGTGAATTGATGTGGTGTGAAAATGGGAGCGCTGGTGTGGTCACAGAAGACAAAGAGCTTGGGGCTGATCTCTGAGGAGGAGGGAAGAGGGACACCCCTGCAACCCAGTGAGTCACTGTTTTCATTCCATGAAATATGTCTCCTAGGAAACCACGGATTGAAAACAGCCAGCTCCAGCCATGGGAATGCTGTTTTTTACCTAAACAGGCCCTGGGGGCTGAACGCAGCTCTTGGTGGAGCAAAGCTTTGGTTTGAGGATGGTGCTGAGGATTGAAAGTGTCCAGCAAAAAAAAATCAGCAGGGCTCAAGCAACCAACCATTCCCTCCTCACATTCCCATGCTGCCTCAAAACATCTCTCACCATCTCCCACTTCCTCCAAGGCTGTGACAAGCCAGCAGGGGTGGACATAAATGTCATGGCTCATCCAGAATGACGAGGTTTTGTGACCTTGCCTCATGGCTCTGCCTTTCAGAGACCAAACTGGAGGTCCCCAGCACGCTGTGCCCCTTCCTCCCCTCCACACACGGCTGGGCTGTGGTGACATCCCTGTGGCCACCTCCTACACAGGGGACAAGGCAGTGAGGGGGACCTGCCAGTTTTGCAGATGAGTTTCCTCTGATAAGCCTCAAATTAGAGGTGGCTTTTTCTTTTTGCCTTAATTTTCTTGTATTAATGGAAAGGAAATGAAGAGTTGTGATGCTGTGTGTGACAGCAGCCTTGATGCTGGGTTTGCAAAGCAAGTCAGAAAAGCAGCACTTTTTGTCTGGGGGTATAAAATGAGGAGGAGGAGGGTTGTGTGAGCAGGTAAAGCTTAGGCTTTACCTTGTAAAGACAGGCATTTCAGCACTGTGCTGTTCAGAGATACCTGGCCTAGCTCAGTCTGGGTGTTAAAGGGTTGGCATCTTTTATTAGACCAAGTGTTAGAGTTGTAAAAATAAATAAGTTTCCTTCAGCTGTACAGGAACTCACTTGTAGGCCTAAAGCTTCTTCCAGCTCTACCACTTGTTTTGATGAAAAAAGGTTACCTCTGCCTAAAAATGTCCTACATTTGTTCTCAGACCAGAACAACTACAGCAATTTACTCTCGGTTACCTGGGGAAAGGAGGAAGATTGTCCAGAGTATTCTGGGAGAAAAAGCTCCTTTTTCTGCAGGTGATTGGGGCTGCTGCTTCCTGGGTGGGACGGGATTGCAGTGCAGAAACTTGCAAGCTGCTCTGCAGAGACACCCCTTCACTTGAAAATGCAACTTAAAGGGTGGAAAATCTAAGCAAATTTTAAGGCTGTCAGCTGAAGCACTTCCTGCCTCTCTCCTTTGGCACTGGCTGGTTGAAGCCAAGAGGAGTAGGATAATAAATTACTGGGAAGCAGGAGTTACTAGACGGAGGGAAGGAGATTGTCTCATGTTAAATGACAGAGGAAAAAAAAAAATAGCAGCTGATCCTTGCTCTGTTGAGCAGAGACAGTTGAGGTGTGTTTACAGGGAGTGGTGACAGTTGTAATAAACAGTTGCAGGTATGAGTCCTTCAGTCCAAGATCACCAGGATATTGAATAGAATAAGAAATAATAATAACCATAGAATGTCATCAGGTACATCTCATCCTTCCCTTCCCTTCCCTTCCCTTCCCTTCCCTTCCCTTCCCTTCCCTTCCCTTCCCTTCCCTTCCCTTCCCTTCCCTTCCCTTCCCTTCCCTTCCCTTCCCTTCCCTTCCCTTCCCTTCCCTTCCCTTCCCTTCCCTTCCCTTCCCTTCCCTTCCCTTCCCTTCCCTTCCCTTCCCTTCCCTTCCCTTCCCTTCCCTTCCCTTCCCTTCCCTTCCCTTCCCTTCCCTTCCCTTCCAACTTCCCTTCCCTTCCCTTCCCTTCCCTTCCCTTCCCTTCCCTTCCCTTCCCTTCCCTTCCTTCCCTTCCCTTCCCTTCCCTTCCCTTCCAACTTCCCTTCCAACTTCCCTTCCCTTCCCTTCCCTTCCCTTCCCTTCCCTTCCTTCCCTTCCCTTCCCTTCCCTTCCCTTCCCTTCCCTTCCCTTCCCTTCTTCCCCCTCTCCACAACAGTGTGGAACCAAAAACCCAAATCAAAACATCTGGTATTGGTTTAAGACCAAAAACCAAAACCGCTACATCTGGAATTACACTTTCCCTGATGCCTCCCACCCCATTTCCATTCAAAAGCTCTCAGGAATGTCTCAGAGCCATCCAAGCTCTCCTCAGGCACTATCTGATGGGAGGAGCACTTTGCCATGCTCCTGGAACTGAGCAGGAAATCTCTGGCTGAAGGCTCTCTGTGGATTGGCAGGTCAGGAATGTGAGCACCTGGCAGTGGGCAGAGGTGGCTCATCAGTGGGCAGCAGTTGACAGCATAAAAGGAAGACTGGGTGACACAAAATCCTGGTTTTCTGCTGGCAAAATGTGGAGGTTTAGAGAAACAGTAAAAGAATTAAGCCAGATTTGGAGTTGTGCTTGGAAATGTGGAAAAACTGGAAGTGTTTGTGTTTGGTAGCTTGTATTTCCTTGAGTTCTCCAAAGGACTTCTTCAAACAAAGGATTTCGTTTTTGGGCCCCCAAGACAAGAAGGATGTGGAACTGTTGGAGCAAGTTCAGAGGAGACCACAAAGGTGATCCAAGGGCTGGAAAACCTCTGCCTTTAGACAAGCTGGGAGAGCGGGGGGTGTTCACAATTATTTTAATTTTCTCTTTTAACTGAATCCTGGAAATATTTTTCTCTCTCCCACCCCTCGTAACCTTCCACAGGAGAGTGCAGGGGACAGGCAGAGCCATGAACAAGAGGAACCCATGGAGCTGATCAGTCTGATTTGTTCCTCACATTCTGTCTGTTTACTTCCATTATCCTAGATCACATTTTATGTACCTGTTGCAAATTTTAACTTTTTTTTTGTGGGAAATTCCATGGGTAGTATTTGCCTGCTTTGTGTAAGAACATCAAAACATGAAGACTCTCTAAAATACTGTATTTGCTTAAAATAAGCAACCTAAAAAAAAAAAAAAAATTCAACAGAGTTCTTTATCTGCATTGTGTGGGGGATTGAGAAACCCTACTGATGTTACCAAAGCTATTTTAAGCTATGAGAACACAATACATTTGAAAGTTTAATTGCTTGCTGAATAATGTAAACTGTCAAAATAAATACTCAAGGTCTTGCATAGAGGAGAACATTAGGGGAAAAAAATTTAAAAAAAGACAAAGGAGAAACGTGAAGTCAGTCAGAAGTGGAATCACACTTCACCCCAGCGTTAGCAGCACCTTTATTTCAGCACTCAATAATTGCAGCAACAAAAAGCCAGCAAAGGTTCCAGGGGTAACCCTCTATTTTCTAGAGTATTTAGAAATAGGTGGCTGGGTCCCACAAGTGCAACTGCTCAGCAATAATCTCCCTCTCCCAAAGCTGATGGGGTTCAGGCTGCTTTTTCCTCTGACTAACCAGAAGGAACAGTTAAGCTCCATTATGCAGCTGATAAAAGCTCTCACCCTGCAGAATGCAGAGGAGCTGGACTGTAGGGGTGGCTGTGGGAGCACTGGGATGGACAGGAGGCTTTAGAATCACAGAGCTTCCCAGAGATGCAGCTTGAAAAAAAACCTGCTGCTTGGTTTAGTGTTATTTGTTGGTGCATTCTTTCTTCATTTTACTGAGCTTGAGGATCAGGTCTTTGTGCATTTTCTTTCTAAATCAACAGGATTACATCAGCAGCACGTGAGCTCTTCAAACCATCCCTTTTCAGAAAGAAGAATAAGGAAACACTCTCCTTATCCTTGCAAAATCCAGGGAAACACAGACATCAAGGGGGGTTTTGTGGGTTGTTTTTTTTTTTTTTTGACAGATCGCTCCAATTTTGGCTGAGGTTGGTGAAGAAGCAAAGATTGATACTCTCAGCTAATGGGAAGTTGAGCTCAGAAACATTTAGCATAAAAAACTGCAGAATTAAATGAAGCATTTTCACCCTTGTTGTGCAGGTGGATTTTAATACCTAAGGTTTTGAGTGACATTAATTAAGATTCTTAAATTCCTTTAATTGGGTTGGGCTGGTGGTCCATAGTAGCAGTTTTCTAACAGTGAGCTGTGCACTATGAGATGTGTGGTGTTTTCTCATGTCTTGGTGCTGCCCATAGCAGACGCTTCCACTTTCTTCATTAGTCCCAGGAATGATAATTTGTCTGTGGAGGGAACAGCCAATATTCCTGACTGCCTGCTGCAGGTGAAGATGCACTGTCAAGGTGTTAATCCCTGGTTCCTGTGGAGGCAGAAGATGATATCTGTGAAACTGAGGCCTCCTGAAGGATGTTCAGTCAATCACACACATGGACAGAGTAATTTCAGGGCTGTGAGGGCGTTTGAGCCTCATGGTGAGATGTGTGCCAGGACTCTGGCATGGATTGTACAGGTGTGGTATTGCAGAGTCAGAGAATCACAGAACAGTCCAGATAGGAAAAGAGGTTTTAGATTTTCGAGTCCAGCTGCCAACCCAGCATTGCCCCGTGGTCACCACGTCCTCAAGTGTCACATCCACCTCCAGGGGTGGTCATTCCACCACTGTCCTGGGCTGGTTTAACAATGACAACCCTTCTTGTTAAGAAATTGTTCCTGATATCCAATCTAAACCTTCACTGAAACAATTTGAGGCTGTTTCCTCTCATCCTGTCACTCATTACCTGGGAACAGAGCCTGACTCCCACCTGGCTGCATCCTCTTGTCAGGGAGTTGTAGAGAGGGATAAAGTCCCCCCTGAACCTCCTTTTTGCAGGCTGAGCCCCTTTCCCTTTCACCAGGTCAGCTGCTCCTGGTGCTCCAGACCCTTCTCCATCTCCTTTGCCCTTCTCTGGGCACATTCCAGCCCCTCAATGTCCTTCTTGTCATAAAGGGGCCCAGAACAGCACAGAGCACTCGAGGTGTGACCACACCAGTGCCCAGCACAGGGGGACAATCCCTGCCCTGGTCCTGTGGCCACACATTTGTGACACAGAATTCCAGGGTGCCACTGAGATGTGGCTGGGATATCCTGTGTCTCCTCTGGCTTATACAACCTGCTTCACTTTTCAAGGAAGAGGGTACTCAAGGGAGAAGGATAAATGCCCAGGTCTCGCTCTGATGAAGAACTAAACACTCCCTTGTCACCTAAAAACATCATTCTTATTGCCCAAATCTCTCTGCTCTTCTCCCAGCACAGGCACAGCTAAGAGGAGTTTTCCTCCACGGTTTACTGAGTCTGAAAGGCAGGATAAGGAGTGTGACAGCTCTCTGCAAAGTTAACTGGAATCAAAACTGAGTATTTCTAATGGGTTTTCTCTGTGCTTGCTATCAGGCCTGATCCTCATAAGTGATTTCTCTTGTCAGCGCTAAGTGGCTGTGAAAATATTTCTGCTGGAATTCAGAGCTGGCCCAAAGACCAGGGAAGTCTGGAGGAGCTGAGTTAGGCTGAGTCCTGCCCAGCAGCACACTCCTGTAGAGCCAGGCACAAAGTTATTCCAAAAAGGAAATTATCTGAACCGTTTTTAAAACAGAAATGCACGTTGCAAAGCACTGCCCTAATGTGGGTTAAGAAACTCAGCAGGAATTCCCAGGAATGGCATTGCCAGGTTTGACCATTGTTTAACAAGTGGGTTTGGGGAAGGAAAAGGATTTTTTTTTTTCTCTCTGTATAACTCAGGAATTATGCAGCACGACAGAGTGGAATATTTTCAGTGTTCACAATTTGTGGTTAAAGTATAAAAAAGATCCTGAGAAAACACAAGTCATAATTGAGATCTATTAAAAAAAAAGTGTTTCTCAGTGAACCTTGTAACACAGTTTGGTTGTTTTGTTTTTTTTTCTTTTTGTTTGTTTGGTTGGTTGGTTCTTTTTTTTTTAATTTTTATTTTTTTTTTAATTTTTATTTTTTTTAGAAATGAGGCTGAGAAGTGACTTGTTACAGAGTACAAGCCCTTTCAAGAGGACAAAGTTCTTAAATCTATCAGGGAAAGGAGTGACAGGGAAAGAAGAGAGGGTAAGAAGTTGACACCAGAAAAAAAACATAGAAAAAAAAAATTAACAAATAGACTTGAGTGTGCTTGACTGGGGAAACCCATCACCAAGGCTTTGCTGTGCACATTTGACTCCACTTGTGAAATGAAAGAGAGGCTGAGCAGGCGTCTCAAACACTTTTGAACTGTATTTTTCTGAGGAGATGCTCCCAGAACAGGAGGAAATGCTCCCACCCTGTGAAGATGGGCAGAGGCTGGAGGTGAGAAGGTCTCCTCTCCTCCTGAGAGGGATTTTCACCTTGCAGCAGAGGTGTTTTCACTGAGCTGGTCACACAAAAATGCTCTTTAGTCAGCCAAGACAGAGAGCTGCCTGTATTTAATTGGAATATTCCCATTTGGTGACTGCATCCAGATATATTAATTCCCCTTTTTTATTACTCCACTTGCTTTTTAATTTGCAAAATTTATCCACCACTGCATTGCTGAATAATTTAGTATTATTTACAGAGTGTGGGCTAAATAATGTTCTTTGATGATGAATTGGAAGCCTTTTTCCCACCTCTCACTTTCTGATCACCCACCACATCAACAATTATGGTTTCCCACCTGGACTGAACTAAAAACTGGATGATGTCAAATGTCTCTTTTTGTTTCTGCTACTTCACAAATTATCTGCAACGCCTCTTTGGATCTTCCTTTTATTAGTCACAAGGTGGGTCATGGGAAGCTGTATTTAAAGGACAGAACACAGATTTCAGGAGGATAAAAAGAGTCTGTAGGTAGGGAGCAGCTGGAAATGAGTAAGAAAATTTGTAAAGAGGCCAGGAAGGTGTATTCTGGAAAACCCTGCCCCCTTTTGTTCTCAGACATTTCGGTTTATAAATAGGAGATAATGGAATGCAAAGTCCTGCAGAAACCGTGAATAATGAGATGGATGATGTACAAGAGCAAGTGGAGGTCACAGAGATAAACTGTAATAATGCCTGAATTTATTGGGGGGGGAGGGGGGGGAAATGAGCTGGAAATTACTTTGGCTGGCTTCTTGTTTTAAATGGTAGGAAAACAAGATATATAAATCCTGAAAAGCAAAAGTTCAATTCAAGACACCGGTGCAAATCGAGAGTAATTCCATTAAAGGTAATGGAATTACGTCAGGGTAGGACCGGAGGGAAGTTCAGAGCCAATTACATCTTGGTCCTAAAATGAGATTTCGATATTGTTTGCCAGTATTTGTAGTGCAGGGAGAGCCCAAACGAGAACATCACTTTGCTGTACTGGGTGAACCTCCAAGCCCCATTGGCAAGGCACAGAAAACAGGAGAAAAGAAGCAGAAATTAGTTCTGAGTACAACAGAAAGGGGAACTGAAGCAGGAAAGAAGCCAAAACGTTAAAACAGAGGTAACCTGGCTCATGAATGCGTTTTTTTAAAATAGTGGTGTAAAAGGAAAAACTAGTGCTGTGCTCTCTGTGGGAGCAGTGTGCACCTGGCCAGTGCTTTCAGTGTGGAGGAAAAATTGTCCTTGGAGTCAATTGTGGAATGAAAAACAAAACAAAACAAAAAGTTTTGAAGGAGGCAGCTGATGTTAGACAGTTGGATATTTGGCTGGAAAGGAGCAGTCTTGGGTGACTTCAGATTTTTTATATTAGCAGAAAAAGAGAGAATTCAACAGAAAATGCAGGGTAGGAAAACATCTCCTTTTTAAGGTTATTTCCTCAAGCTTTTAAAAAATCTTTTTGCTCCTCCAGAAAACATCTGAACAAATATCAGCTAGTGCAGTCACAATCTTAAATTTCATCTTATTGTGCAGATAAGGAATAGTTATTTTCTTCAACAACAAAAGAAAAAAATGATTCTGCTGAACGGGAAGCATGGAAAAAGCCAGCATATATGAAATAGGCTTTGGTATGGTCAGTGCTTTCTCCTGAACTCACAGTTTTGTTACTTTTTTATTATTATTACTTAACATCTGTGTAGTTTTAGAGATGGCTTCTAAGCTGCTTTGAATTTTTAACAATTAACTGAAATACCTTGGATTTCCCCCAACCATCCCATCTGCAAACAGATTTTCTCAAGAGACAACAGCTGTTACTGAACTGTTGGGCTCTTCTAACAAGGCATGTTGCCTAAACTCTGGTAAACTTTTTATCATCTCCAATTTACTGTCCTGGACAGTACCAGGCTGGTTGGGAAACAGTAAAGGACTGTTAAAAATCAGCTCTCCAGGGAGGGAGGGCAGAAGGGAAGAGGGATATTTCTGCAATATTTTCTGTCTGTTAAGAAAAAAATTCCCTGATCTGATTCCCTGACAAACATCCAGACGTTTGACAATTTGATTTTCTATCACTGTTCAGAAGCTGCTGCTGTGGATTGCTGGTTTTATTTTCTGTTCTCAGTGAGACGGCACCAAAGACCTTTCTTTGTAGTTATCTCTGACATCTTCCAGCCTCCAAAATAATAATAAAGCACACTTCTGAAGTGGCATTAAATTAATACATTTATGCAAGGGATTGATGTGGGGTAATCAAAGGAATGCAGCTGACTCAGCACGTTCCTTTATGGGACTTCTTAGGGTAGATAAGATCCTGCACTGATAGAGATTTTTTATCTCCTGTAAGAGATAGTAAGAGAGTATGGCACAAAGTTGTATCTCACCAAGGGTGTAAAATCTGCCCAAATCTTGCTGAATTGAAGGTGTGGCTGCCTGTGACAGGAGCAGGCAGGGCTGGGAATGGCTGCAGGAGTGCCAGGACCATCGTGGGCACTGTGGTCTGATGGAGCTGCTTAGAGAACCCCAAAATACCCATCTAAATGTTGGTCTAATGGGGTGGAATGTCTGGGCAGAGCATTTCTGTTCGTCAATGCAGCTAAAAATATCAGCAGTTCTCTTAGCTGTTCCACCCAGTGATGACTTACTTTCTTTTAATTTTTTTGTTGTTAATAAGGAAAAGTAGATATTCAGGAGGCAGTGATTTTAATTTTTCTAATTTTATTTAAATTGTGGGGATGCTTCAGGGCTTTCCAAACATTTTGATAAACTCTTGTGGTTTTTTTTGACCAGAGATAGCCCTCATGTACCCTTGGAATGAAGTGGTGAAAGGAAAAGGGTGATAAATTCTGGGGGAAAGCTTCAATCCAGTAATCTGAGCAGAGCTCAACACATCACAATATCATGTTGGTTGGGATGGTTTTCTGAATGTCATCTGGACCAACAACAAGAACAAGGCCAGCTCTGATCAGGCTTTTGGCAGCCTCAGGTGACTGTAGACCTCAGTTAAGAGAAATGGTGGGATTCATTCCTGTCTTATCACTTACCCATGCTGACTTCATGCCTCCAGCTTGCTTATCTTTGTACCTTCTCAGCAATTTTGGGATAAGGGGAAGGGATCCAGGTGAATGCTCCAGCCAGAAGACAGTGCACAACTTGTGGGTTGATGGCAGAACTGATTTGTGGCATTCTCCGTGCAGGAATCATCAGCCTGGAGAGCAAAAGAGCTTTAAGGGAAGGAAATCTGCCTGTCTCCAGGGAGCTGGGGCTTTTGAACCCATGGAAGGAACAGACACTCAATTCCTACAGGCTGTTAAGTAACTAGAGAAACAGAGTCTGTGTTTTGGTGCCTCCAGGGTGGCACAGGCCTGAGAAGAGGTGGTTGGAAGGGTGGCTTGGATGTCACAAGCATCAGTAGTTATGAGTCTGGATCTCACCCAGTGTTTGTGGTTTGTTCAGCTAGGAGAAGTCCTGAAACAGAAAAACCAAATCAAGAACTGGTTTGGGGTTTGGGATATCTGATATTGACTGTTTTCTCTCAATTAAAGAATTAACACTGGGGATCCCTTCCCAGCCACTCTTCCCCCAGCCTGGAGCACTGCAGGGAATTGTTGTGACCCAAAGGCCAGACTTTACATATAATAAACTATCCCCAACTTTTAATTTCAATGGTTTTATTAAAAAGCCATGGGATTATTGATTCAAATCACGCAAAAGCAGCTCAGAAGTTTGGAGCTGATGTGTGCCTCCTGTTGCTAGCACAGAACACATCAACTGAGAGATTTCAGTGAGCTGACAAGGAGGGGAAAATCTCTTTTTGCTCTGTAATAGCTGAGCCATCACCATTTATCCAAGATCTCATGTGTTTGAAATTCTCCAGATTTTCACTGTACTCCAGAAGTCCATTTTGAGGTGAACAAACTCTTCTGTTCATTCGGGAAGGAAAAGGAAAAAAAAAATATATTTAGGATTACTCCCTTTATCTTCTTGCATTTCAGCCTGACCCTGTATTGATGTAAAATCCTTTTATTTTAAAAAGAAAGGTCAGTCACATGCTTCAGTACCATCTCTCCTGTGGTGCTTTGGTCCTTCAATGGATATTGCTGCTGAATTCATTTAGGGTTCTTGTCAGCTGGATCCATGGGTTCAACTTTTTGGCAGCTGTTGCATAAACTTAGCACACTTAACCATTTTGTATGAAAGGCTGTTTTTTAAGCACTAAGGCTGCAAGGAAACATGTTTGGGCTGCTCCATCTGCTTTTACAGTGCACTGAGTGTGACTTTCTCTGTTTTCTTCTCTTTTTGGGTCCCTACCTGCACAAATGCAATGTGATTTTCACCACATGACTTTAAATATGTAATTTTCTACCCTGGTTACATTTACAATGGCTCGTGTTGAAGTAAGGCAACAGAGACTCAGTCTCTGGAATTTTTTATTCTGCACATGAGCCTCAATTCCATGAGAGGAGAAACATTATTGATCTTTCATCAGGTAATTTTCTTTTAAGAACCTGCATTGGACTCTTAACAGTGGTTCTTAAGCTGAATCCATTTTCCCCCTAGAGAACAAATTTGCTATCAGCAGCAGAGGTTTCTGATAACGGGGCTCACGGTTTTCACATTCAAATGGATTAGAAAGCTTGGATATTTCCCTTGGCCCTCCCTGTAAACAGAGAGTTGCTGTATCTGAGTTCATTAAATGCTTCTGCCAGCAGAAAGAGAGTCTTTCCTTACCTGGAAGCAAACCTCAGAGCCTGGTGATTTGTAATGGACTTCCTCAGGTCTTTTATTCTGTTTGTTTATCCTTTTATTATCTATTTGTACTCGTTTCTTACTAGGGCAGGGTCTCTTTGAAGTTTAATTTTTTGGACGACCAGTGGTGCATTTTAATTGTTGTGGAGGCACAAGTCCTCCTGGCCACAGCCTGAGGGTTTTTGTCGTGGACCAGGGATGGTGATTTGCACAACTCCTGTAATAGCAGTGCCTTTTGGGTGCTGGTGCAAAATTTATTGCCCCACAAAATGGGGTCTTCACTCACATGGCTGCTCTAGCTGGTGTTTTATGGGCCAATAAAGTGCCTCGTGTTTTTGTAATCTAAGTGCTCGTCTGCTTTATGGGCTGATGTCACTTGCAGGGTGGTGGGGAAGAGCGACTTCTGGCACGCTGGAAATTATGCATTATTGTCACCTGAGAGCCTGAAGGATCTTTAAAGTAATGAAATGTGGGGCTGATGAGCAGAGGAGTCTCACCAGTGGCATTTCTTTTAGGATTTTTGCCTGTTTTGGAAAGGTAATCATTCCTGAAAAGAGACAGATACATCTATCTGCCTGCTAAATTAGTGTTTCTCAAAAAACAGTGCCAGGCAGAGGGAAATTAAGGTGAATGGAAAGGACAGCAAAGGAGAAAGAGAAGTATTTGGGGATTTAGACTCTGTATTTTGAGTTCATTGCACTCTGTGCGGGATAAATATATTAATTTGCTGTGTACTTCACAGCTTGCCCTTATGCTCAGAAAGTTGCAGAGATGTCAGATTTAAAGAGGCATATGAAGTATAAGGGATAGAGCAATAGGTGGCAAGTAGGCTGCTGAGATCCATTTCTCTTCCCAGCACAAATCCTTCCAGTTATCTCTGTGCTTTTAGAGAAAAAAGTGAAATATGAAAACAAATAAAGCCATAACAAAAAAAAAAAAAATCCTGCTCTCAAGCAAGCATATTTTAAAGCTAATTCCTGCCTTATTCACATTTTTATGTTCTCCCATCTTCTGCTCAAAAAAAAAAAAAAATCAGAAAAAATAGATCTCGGCACAAGTGCTCAAGGGAGTGTGTTCAGAAAGCGCCAGCACTGTTACCAACATCGACTTTTACGCTTCACTTTGTACTTTAAAATGTCTCTTTCATCCAGCTGACCTCCCTCTCTGCATAGCACTGTGCTCCAAAACCCCTTCCAGCAGAGGAGGAAGTAGAGGAGAGGGAAAAAAAAAACAAAGTTGTGGAGCACTTGGTGTTTGCTGTTGCTGTGCAGTTGAGGGAGCTGCTCAGGAAGGTACAACAGGTTCAGAGCGAGTAGAAATGGCACTGGTGAGAGCAGAGAGCCCCAGCCCACAGGACATGGAGCAGTCAAAGCTGTTCCCAGCAGCAGTGGAAGTGATCACCTTCAGTAGGAGTCAGAAGGTAATTTTTCTTCTGTCTGAAGCAGCAGCAGTTTGCAGCTTCCCATTCTGATCCCAGTATTTTTGCACCAGGCAGGCTGAGAGCTACAGGTCTGGCTCAGGACGTGGTGGTGGGTATAAATGTGGGGTGAATTTTAGGTGGGTGAGGAAGTGGTTTGGACATCCCCTATCAGGGAAAATCAGAGGACCAGAGTGACAAGTCCTGGTTTCTTCCCTCAGTTGCTGGAGCTGGACAGGTGAGGGGTGGGAGTGGCTGTGCTTTATAAACGTGTGGAGGTGTCATGGGGCAGGAGGTCCTGTCCTAGCTCGGGTGGTGTGCCTGGGGAAATGTTTTGGGAATGCAGAATCACAGAATGGGTCAGGCTGGAAAGCACCACAGTGGGGTCATCTGGTGCCACCTCCCTGCTCCAGCAGGGCCATCCCAGAGCACAGGGCACAGGATTGTGTCCAAATGGCTCTGGAATATCTCCAGTCAGGGACACTCCACACCCTCTCTGGATGATCTATTCCAGAGCTCAGAAAGAAGTTCTTCCTCCTGTTCTGGTGGAACTTCCTGGGCATCAGTTCCTGCCCGTTCCTCTTGTCCCAGTGCTGGGAACACCAAGCAGAGCCTGGTCCCTGCTCTGATCCCTCCCTGCAGATGCTGACAGAGGGATGAGATCTCCTCTCAGTTGTCTTTTCTAGAGGCTGAACAGCCCCAGCTCCTTCAGCATTTTCTTATCAGAGATGCTCCGGTCCCCAAATCATCCCCATCACCCTTCACTGGCCCCATTCCAGGAGCTCCATGTCTCTCCTGTACTGAGGAGCACAGAACTGGACACAGCACTCCAGGTGTACCTCACCTCCTCAACAGGGCTGAGGAGATTTACACAGGAATTTGGAATTGAGTGCTGGAGTTTAGGGAGATTGATATAAAAATAATATAGTAGCTCTTGGTGTGAAACTCTTGGTGTGAAATTGTTTGGGTGTTTTTTGGTTTTTTTGTTTGTTTGTTTGTTTGTTTGTTTGCTTGCTTTTGTTTTAGGAATTAGAGAACTTGTGGATGGTGTTTGTTTTTGGTGAAGTTCACATTATTGGGGCTGTGGAAATGGTATGGAGGGAAAATTTATTTCCTGCTCTGTAGGACATGTGAGAGAGAGGGTTGGGACCAGGGAGGTAAAATTATTTTTTTAGATAAAAGATAAAAGAGGTAAGACTGATTTTTTGGGGGACAGAAAGGGGTCTGTCTGTGTAATGAGAGGTCCAAAAGATGCTTTTCTGTAGAAGGATATGGACTCTATGGATGAGCCATGTTTGAAGCAGGACTTGTTTGTGAAGTTGCATTTAAATCCTAGGTGAATAAACCCAAAATCATCTTGCCCCACCCGAATGGAGTTCCCAGATGGAGAAGAAGGAGATGCCAAGAGAAACCCAACTTGCAGGATCCATAAATATCTGTCTTGGAAGCCAAAAGCTGTGCCATTGCCTCTGCCAGTGATGGTACCAAAGCAAATCAAATAGAGCAGGAATTGGCTAAATATTGGATTTCTTTGCGTGTTGTGTCACTGTTAGTGGAGTTTGCATCATCTTCAACATATGTTGTAAATACCACTCCATTTGCATTGCACAGACAGCTTAAATAATTGATATTTACAGTGCACTATTTATTAACATCAATGTGGAGGTTTATGAAGTCTTTTTATAATGCCTCAAAAGTGCATTTCTAACAAACCTTGTGTCCCCAGTGCTGTTGTTTTGAAACATTGTCTTCATATACTCCATCAAGAAAACCAGTGTGAATCAAACCTTCCTCCAATTTTGTCTGTGAATTTTATGGTGACATTTCCTTCATTTATAATCTGGGATGAAATTGGGGATTGGGGTAAGAAATGTGTTTCCCTTGCTGAGCTGCTTCCTCCTGAACGCCACCGCACCTGATTCCTGCCAGGGCTGTGCACGAAGCCACCGTGTCTCTGCACTGCTGCAGGGCTCTGGATATTTGTCTGCTGGTCCTTAAAGCTGACTTTCTTGGAGATGATAAACCACCTGGCTTTGCTCTTTGGACTGCAAAATAATTGCTTGGTCATTGCCTCTCTGTTTAGATTTCCTGCTAGTCCAAGGGTGGACATTTTTCACGGCTGTATGAGACAGCCTGTTTGCTCCACACTGACAATTCCAGGGGCACAATTGCTGCTAATGCCTTTTCCTTCTCACTTAAATCCTGATGGAGAAACCGGGTTTGGGCACATCACTTAATTTAAGCATACACACAGGAGCATTTGTGCTTTAATGCCCCTAACTAGAAATACACAAATAACCACAGCCAGCTGAAAAGTGTCTCAAGCTGTTTGTTTGCTTTTGATTTCTTGCTCACTTCACAAAATAACAAAACTCATTGCAGTCGTTTGAGTGAAATAGATTCATTTTTCAATTAAAATTGCCTGGGTTTAAGCAATGTTGGATTTTTTGGTGTTTTTTTTTTAATGAAACATGTATTTTCTGGGACGAAAATGTCTACATCTCAGAAATTGATGTGATTTGTTCCCTTTTTTGCAGATGGTTGCTCTGCGTGCTCTCGCCACTGAAAAAATTTGGTGGCAAGAAAACACATGAACCAGCAAAAACAACTTTTAAAATTGAAACAAAGCCTAAAAAAATCTACATCTCTCTTCACCAAAACTTTTCATCCTCCAAGTACTGGCTCTTTTATTAACTATGGTTCCATTGTAATTTCTCAAGGAGAGCTGAAGCAATCATTCATTCACATCAGTAAAGTACCCTTCATCTTTGCTTTTCACAGTGCCCTGTCGAGTATTGAATGCATGTTAAATGCTAAAACCAAGAGAGGGAGTGTGGGAAGCATAATAGACTACATTAATCTGCAGTGCCATTTATCTCCTGTCCATTTGTCTTTCCTACATACGTGTCTGTGTGTGAGAGCAAGGCACATTTATGCACCCTCCAAGCAATATTTGTGGTTCTATGCTGAAACACACAAGCTAATCTACAGGAGCATAAGTTATGAGTAAACTTGTTTAGGCAGATACATCAGTCATCATTTTTATCTTCATGAAGTCCTTGGGATTTGTTGTCTTTTGGATTTTGAGTCTGTAGCTTCCAGCCCATGTTCTGCAATGGGCAGGTTGTTAAGAGAGAGTTTGCATTTTTTGGAGTCCACACACAAACAGATTTGAGGGTGAAACTAAGACAACATCCACATCTCTGCCATTGCAGGGCAGGGGAACTTTTTCATCACAGAATCATTGAATGGTTTGGGTTGGAAGGGACCATAAAGATCCTATAGCTCCAAGCCCCCTGTCGTGGGCAGGGACACCTTCCACCAGTTTCTAAAACTCTTTACAGTATATATTTTTTTCTCTGTATTTCTGGACTACAAGCAGGACTCAGAAAGTCTTTAGTTCTCCCCTTCAAGCTGACTTAACTCTTTCTACAGAGCCCTAAAAGCAGCGACCCTGACCTTTCCCTGCGCAGAATCAAAATCGTCAAATCATAGAATGTCTTGGGTTGGAAGCAACCCTAAAGATCATCGTGTCCCAACCCCGAAAAACCTGGAAAGACAGCTCCAATCCAAGCTTCAGCAAGGAGCTGCAGCAAATCACTGGAAGGAAGGCGTGATAACAGCTCTGTAGGTTGTGTGTCGCTCAGCTGCTTTCTATGATTGCTGCGGGCACCGCCGGCTCTGCCGCTGAGAATTGCTGCGGGAACACATCCCCGCATCCCGGAGACCTCTCCGTGGCAGATGCTGAGCCATGATCCCCTCGTTAACGCAGGAATGGGAAAGGCACGGCAGAATTAGAGAGCACGGGCAAAGCAATCAGAGCAGTCACAGTCTTGGTGCCGTTCATCTTGGGGCACCAAAAGGATTAGCGGGGCAATTCCGGAATCTCAAGTGAATATTTGAGAGCTCACAGAGGGCAGCTGAGGTCCTTGGGCTGGGAAGGGAGGGATCTGTTTGTTTTTTTGCAGAAATCTGGTGCAGGAAGATGGTTTCCCTCAGCACAAGTGAAGTTGCACAAATAGGTAAAGAGAAATTAGTAATTTATCAGCACCTGGAGGGGGAAAAAAAAAAAATTATAACTATCATGATCAGTAGGCATTGGGGTTTGTCAAAATGAAATTAATTAAATTAATTTCTGCCTCTCATAAGCTAAGAGGTTTACTGCAAAATGAGGGAGAGGGAGGTGTAATATATCTCAAGTGCTAGCAGGGCGGTTACAAAGGATTCAGGGGGCTCTCCCATTAAGAAAGAAAGTGGAACTTTTAAAATTAAAACTTCCTTGGGAATAGTATGGGTGGGAGAAAGAAAAACAATGTGAGAGGTGACTAATGGCAGTGACATTGTTGAACTGCTCCCTGTGGGGCCCTGTTTTGAGAGCTGTCAGCTATGACTTGACAGATGGAGTCTGAGGTGATGCTGAAGTAATCTGTAGGTGATGCAGGGTTAAGAGAGGGGTCTCACAAACTGTTCTGCAGATAATTTCATTGAAAAACACAAATCTGAATTGCTGGTAGTGGTTAATGAGTGACCAGCCGCCTGCAGCTGGTCAAATCTTGCCGGGGAGCAAGCATTCTCCTTATTTCAGTAATAACTGCTTCTTTATTTATGATTATTTAATTTTAAGAAGCCATGATAGAAAAGGTATTTAAAAATAGGTATTGAAAAAGCCATGAAAAATTTTGCTAAGGTTTGCACTTCTGTGATGAAATTTGTGAGGGCTGCTGACAGAAATTCCTGCGTTTTAATGCAGAACCACAGAACAGCAGAACTGCAAACCATGTTCCTCTCTAGAGATGGTATTTCACCCGTGTCAGGTGGGTTTGAAATACCTCCCCTTCTTTTCCCACACAGCCACAGACCATCCCCTAAGCTCCTGTAAGAAAAATAGTGCCGCGTCTCCTAATACTTTCAAGTGACAGGTAAATTGGAAATCCATGATGCTTTTATTTTAGAATATTGTGTGGCTTGAAACCTGGAAGTAGCAGTCCGTATTTCTCCCGACTTTTACTCTGCTGGATGATTTACACCTATGCAAAGAGGTTTGCTGACAGATCAGAATTAGAGCTCTTATTTTGCTCTGTTGTAAACTATTCCTCAACATTAGGTCTTGAAGAAGAAAAAGTGAGGGGGAAAAAACGACTGAGAAAGTCAGTTTGGAGCCAGAATAAGTAGTTTTAACTGTTCTTCCTTTGATGACTGTAACAACACAGTAAATATACTTTAGGGCTTGGTGAAAATTAGTGCAACAACTTAGGCCAGGTTGGATGGGATCCTGAGGAACCTGATCTAATGGGTGGCATCCATGCCCATGGCACAGGGTTTGATGTTTGATCTCTAAGATTGTTTTCAACCCAAACCATCCTGTGAGACTGTGATTCTGTGATTCTTAAAAAAATAACCTTTCCTCCTAGTTCGTCTTCCTGTTTTGTTTACATCTGCAATAAATGCTTAGAGGTGAGAGATGACCCCTGCATTTTGAGTCCTGGATAGGAAAGATGTGTGCTAGTGCCTTTATAAACAATTCCATGGGTGAGAGGATGGGTGTTAATGTCTTTGAAATGGGTCTTAATGTCTCTGTTAACGTCAAGGACTGTTACAGAACCCGGACACTGACTCCTGAAACAAGTGGGTCTGCACAAGCCTGAGTTTCTGAACTTTGGGGTTAAATGCCAGGTTCAAGGGGGAATATGGGGTAGGCAGTTTGGGAAGGCTGCACCTTCCTGATACCTCAGGCAATGGGGAAAGGAAGAGGGCAACGTGCAGCCAGGAGTTTGGGATAAAGGAGGCTGTGCTCCCCAAAACCCCAGAGAGAGAAAACCCCACGGGCTGTGCCCTGGTGGACTCTCTCCCTTCATTTGAATAAATTTGCAGGACTCCTCTGTCACCTTTTCACTGTGTGATTTTCCATGCATCCTGGAGAATGAGGTTCGAGGCTTTCTGTGATTCTGTAAAGTGCAAGTGATCTAAGGCAGAAAAAGTTTCCATCCTACAGATGAGTGTTTCATCTTCCTTATGATGGGAAGAGGGGAGGCAGACACTGATCTCCCTGGTGACCAGTGACAGGACCCGAGGGAATGGCTGGAGCTGTGTCAGGGGAGGCCGAGGCTGGATATCAGGAAAAGGTTCTTCCCCCAAAAGGTTGTTAAGCACTGACCAGGCTCCCCAAGGACTCGTCACAGCCCCAAGACTGCCAGAGCTCAAGGAGCATTTGAACAATTCTCTCAGGGTCGGGGTGGGATTGTCCTCTGCAGGGCCAGGAGTTGGGCTGGGATGATGCTCATGGGTCCCTTCCAGCTCAGGATATTCTCTGGTTCTGCTGGAGGATCATCCTGCCAGTGTAGGATACACCATAAGGCTGGGTCACCTCTCAAGTGAGGATTCTCTGCATCATTCTGGAGGTGCTGTTGAAGGTTGGAGGGGGAGCTTCAGACAAAGTTTGTTAGAGAAGCTCCCACTGAGTCATGAGGTGCAGAGAGGATCCCTTTGCTTTCTAAACTCCTCAGAAAGGAGCCTAGGGGCAGCTGGATCCAGGCTTATCCCCAGACTTTGTCAACAGTCTAAGTTTTACAACTTTGTCCCTCAGATTTTAATGATAGCAGATCAGATATATGTCTATGAAAATGGATTATTTCTTATGATAAATGATTAGACAAAGTAACTCAATCAGATTTATTTACTACGCAGCATAAAAGCTAAAACTACTATTACAGTATCAGATAGGATAGTGTACTAAATCAAAGCAATATTAAAGAAATCATATTAAAGCTACCAAAACAAATGATTATTAGAGATTGATGTGACTTACCCAGGCCAATGACTGAAAGCAAATCTTTTTCACTCAGCCTTGAGGGATGTCCTTGGGGCACATCCTTTACCCAAAGGATGAATGTCCACACACACTCCAAAGAGGAATATGTTAGAAGAACCCACCCTATGAAAACTGGACTGGACTTTTATAGTTTACAGGGGCTGGCTACCAGTCATGTGCCAAATCTCTGCCTCACTCTCAGGGTGTTGGTTTGAGGCTGGTGTGGCAGATGGGTTTTAATACAATTCAACACCAAATCCCAGCACATGGTGCCCCTCTCAGCCCACCACTAACAGTTTGAAAAATAGGGCATTGTTTGTTGTTTTTGACCATGTTCTAGGACAGAATTTCACGCTACAGGTGCCCCCCTCCACAGGCCACAAAGAATCTCCATTGGATTTTCTCTGTAGTTAAACACCTTTATTAGGTGGAGAAAGGGGAATAGGATCCTTAGGATCCAATGCTGTCCCTGTGGACAATGCATGAAGTTTTATCTACGTGTATTTGTAGTTTTCTGGGGCCTATCAGTTCCCACATCTGCCAGTCCTTCACAGAATCCATCTGTATGACACGAAGGAGATGTCCTGTGGTGCCAATCTCCCTCTGCATATTTGATGCTCCCTTTTGCATCTGTGTCTGCAGCAGCAATGGAATCAATGTAAATGCAGCTGCTCAACCTACTTCTGCTTAAGCCACAGATCCTGCAGCTCGGTGCTCTGCTCAAAGTACTCTGATTTTTACCTCTTTTTGGATAAGAAACCTGCAGTAAATATTATAGCAGCTGTGAAAAAGTTTTGAGTTATGCTGAACTATCTGGTTTAATTCTTGCCAATCCTACTTGACCACTCTTAAGTGCAAAAAACAGCTACATTTCTGTGCAGTTGCCCTGTGCTAAAACAGGGGATTCTGCATCTAATGATGTTCAAACCACTACAGCAAGGTATCTTTGGTCTGTACCCGAAAAACACATTATTACTCTTCCATTAGGGATCAGATGAAAATAAAATAAGCTGTGTCTTGTTTTATAAGTGGAAATGGCATTTCCTGCTGGAGCTGGAAAACGAAGCTCTTTGGGATTGTTGTAAGTATTGGCAGGCACAGTGAGGCAGAGAGAACTCCTTCCCTTGCTGGTGTTTGCTGTTGCACTTGGGGTCTGATTATTTTTCCACTGACTTGGCCATTCATCAAGTGTCCCAAAGAAGCAGCAGAGGCAGAAGTTCAGCTCCTTCCTGGTGTCCCTGCAGATGAAGGGAGCAGCCGCCGCCGCATCTGCCTCTTTGCAGAGCTCCTTTTAAAACTGGATAAATAAATTAGAGAGATGATCGCTCAAAGAACAAACTGTGAGCAGCTGGGGATCAGGGATTCGCTGGACCACGCTCCTCCAGCAGAGGAAACAGCAGCCATGGGGAACTCGTAGGCAGCAGTTCAGCATCTCCTGGATTATTTAATGCTTTGCCTTTGCAGTGTTGGTGCACGCAGAAATGCTCAGCAAGAGATGTTACCCCTCCTAAGAGATGCCCTCTCTGGTGTTTACCCTTCCAGGGTTTGTTTTCAGAGCAGAGCTGTAGGCAGGTGAATCTTCTACTACATTTGTATTTTAGGTACTTGGCAGCTCCACAGATGGAGTATTAACTTGATGTTGTGTGGAGGACTCTTTTGAGGAGGAAATTTTATCCATCAGAGACACCCTTTTAATTAACTTCCACACTTCCATGGGGAGCAGAATATAAAGACAGATAATAATAATAGTAATACTGTTAATACTACTAATAAAAACAAAAACAACAACAACAACGTATCTTGTTACCGTTACAAATTAAAATAAAATACTGCAGGAAGCAGTGTTTTGAGATGGCTTTTTTTTAAATTAAGATTTTAATAGCATTTAATGTAAATTAAATATAATCATTGTCTGATTCCTGAGCGCATCTCTGAGACTGAAGAATAAGAAGTTAATTGTGCTGACAACATAGTGGGAAGTGCCAAAATCAAGCAACAGCACATTGGTTAAAGTGCATTTTAAATTAAGAGCTAGAAGACAGAACTTTTATTTTTTTGTACTCCTGCTCCCACTTATTTTTCCAGCAGAGTAAAGTTCGTGCCCAACACGAATTTATTACGTAAGATATCTAACATAAAATTTACATTACAACGCAAATGAAGAAGGCTTTATTTAACTTTACAGATTGGGAAGGATCAGATTCAAGAGCCTAACAAGCCATTTTACTTTGGGGATGGGGAATTAGTGGTATGTAAATCCCTGAGTTATTCTGTGGGCAGATAATTTAATGAGGTCTGCAAAATGGATGTCAACTCCAGCATCTTACTTTCCATTAAGAGGAATTAGGGATGGAAATCTGAGATTTGAATCTGCTGCTTGTAGAATTCATGCATTTGTTGGCAAGATATACTTGATTAAGAGATTGGGGATCAGGCTGACTGTGCACTCCTCAATGTTAGCAATGTGACAGGATTCAATTCCCAGCTCCCTCTCTCACAATGGCAGTGTGGATACCTGTCTGTGATAGATATGACCTCTTCCATCTCCAATTAAAAGTGATGTAATTGCTCAGCTGGTGTGGCAAGTCCTGGGATCATCAGCAAATGAAGTACATTTTGATGAATGAATACAGCAATTGTACCTTAATTTAAATAAACAGAGGTAATAACTCATTATTGGATCTGGTTTTGTCTTTATGTGGGATTACTTGTCCTTCTTGCATGGTGCTAGAGGAGTCCATGCCTTCTGTGTGAGTGTTCAACCCTTGACACACATCTGAATTTCTGTTCTGCAACTAAGAGATGTTGTCTTCATGGTGTACTAAGCTTTCACTTGCAGGTACTTTGTATGAGCTCAAGTGTAATTTCATTTACTGGGAGGGTGGTGATGCCCTGGCACAGGATTCCCAGAGAAGCTGTGGCTGCCCCATCCTTGGAAGTGTCCAAGGCCAGGTTGGATGGGGCTTGGAGCAAATTGGTCCACTGGAAGGTGTCCCTGCTCATGGCAGGGGGGTGGAAATGGATGATGTTGGAGGTCCTTTCCATCCCAGGCTATCCTATGATTCCATGATCCTGGATGGCTCTCCCAGCTCAGCTGTTTGCACAAAAACATTGAAGTGGGGAAAAACCTCCCAAACTTTGGATTAAGACCTGAACAAGAGAGATCTTGGTGTTTTTGTAGTTAAGGTTGTGTCTGATAAAAGCTGTTTGGGGACTGGCCTTGATCTTCAAAGGAGGTGCTGGAAGAGTTGACCTAGCTCTCAAAAGAGGTGCTCTCCATCAGAACTGACAGAGAAAAAGGAAGGAGCTGGAGAGACAAGCCGTGGGTCTTCAGGACTGAGGGACCATGAATAGACATTTTGACATTTTTTAATCCAAGAACCTCCATTCACTTCAAATCTCACCACTCTAAAAAAAAAAAAAATAAAAAGCACTGACGTATGAGTCTTTTTGATACAACTGTGGCTCATGCTCATGTGTGTCCTCTAAGGGAGAAAAAACATCATTTTCTCCAGGTCTTTTCCAGGTATTTCTTAAGGTTTTGTACAAAGCCTCATGGAAAACCACTTCTTTCTGACTGAAAGGATATGAAGTGCTCTCTGGAGAAGCTTAGAAGCTGAGAGTGCTCTGTTGACCTTAGAAAGCTTGAGAACTACTGGACTAAGAAATACCTTTGGGAAGCATTTATGTCTCTTCCCCTTCATTTGTGTAGTCCCAGAGAGCAAGGCCAGCAACCAGTGGTTACGAGGAATAATGGTCTGGGAATTTGGGGTGTAAAAGGGAGGGACACCCATGACTGGAGGGGTGACTGGTTTGGCTCCATTCCTGCCTGTTTCAGTGCTGGTGAAGCAGCTCTGCACCTTCACATCCCCAGTGCTTTCCTGGAGATACTGTGTCATTAAGTAGATGACCAGGGTAAGTAAATTTGTCCTGCTCAATTTCAGATTTCTCTCCTGAGAAAAATATTATTCCTGGGCAAGCCATCAGGCAACTCCTCAGTCCTGTCTCCTTTTGCTGTAAAACCCTTCTTTGGAAATCTGCAGTACCAACCATTGTGTGATGGCCTTGTTCCCTGTGCACCCCCTGTTTTCACCTTATCACTTCCCTTTGAATGGTTCACAGGCCTTGTCTTTGTGCTGACAGCAGGAAGAATATTTTGGGCAGCTCCTTCCCAGTATTTCCTTCTGGCTTCCATTGCTGGTCAAGACCCAGGACTCCTGTCGCCCTCCTGAGCCTCCGCGTGCTGCTGCTGTTGTGTTGTCTCAATTGCTCTGCAGCTTGATAGATTTCTCCAAGTGTCTCATTATGCAATTAATTTCAATTGCAATTCCCATCATCTCTTCTCTTCTGCAGGCATGCCACCCAGCAGGAGACTAATAAAACCATCACGACTAGCACCAAAGCCATCAAGCAGCTGTCTGAGGTTGTCAGAGGCTCATCCAGGGTATGTGTCAGTCAAGATGCCGTTGGGGGAGAATGATGGGTTTTGTGGAAGGAGGAATAATGAAAATAAGAAGTGGCAGTGGGTGCTTCAAAGCTGTTAATCTCTGTGTCTTGCTATAACTTCCTCTCCTCTCAAACAAGTGTAGTTTTCACGTAAAAATGATGCAGGGGAAAACAGCTGCACACACCAGTTCTCCTCCCAAAACTGGATCGTGTAGAATTGGAAATCAAGAACTCAGCAGCAAAGCCTTTGGCCAGTTCACATCTATCTCAGGGTCTCAGTTTGGGTGAAAATACTGCAGAAATCATCTGGCTTCACATGAGTTTGGCATTGGTTAAAGACTCAGTTGTGGGGTGCACATGAGTTTGGGAGTGTGTTAAATGTCTGGAAAGGCCAAAGCCATGGAATATATGTGGATATGACACTGATTCAGTGCTGTGTGCTACTGCAAAGGCAGCTTTGGGGGTAGATAAATACAGGCTCTGGGTGATCAGAGCAGGATTTTAAATTAGAATTTACCCCACTCTGAATTCCAGTTTATCCCAGAAAATCCCTCTGTTTTGTGTGCAGACTAGGCTGTCAACTGTAGGTTCAACTCATATGAGCATCAGTATCACGTGGTAGGAATGAGTTGTCCCCAGTGCAAAGACTGGACAAACAGAAGGTTTTGGACCTTCCAGCAATGATTTTATTCCCCAGATGTTACTGCTGCCTTGGCCCATGATGTACATCATGGGCAAGAACACAAGCACACTGTGGGGACCAGATTCTGGCTAGTGTGAGAGTTAAAGGAGAATTTTCACCCACATAACATTCAGCACCTGAAATGAAAATAAGGTCTATTTTACTTGATTTCTGTTGCACTCTTGCTTCCAGCATCCATATGGTTTCTAAGTCAGGAACTTTCCTGAGCTCATGTTTTATTCTCACTCACTACCTGCCATTTTCCAAAGTCCTGTATTACTTCAACTCTGTTCTCGCTGCCCTTCCACCAAGAAATAAGACTGTTCTAAACACACAACTCATCTCTGACCAAGTGGTTTTTACAGCCTGGATTTATGGCACTTGCCAACAGGCAGTTGAGATAAGGATTTAAAACTTGGATCACCCGAGGCCACCTTGGTAACCTGTCAAGGACCTTGTGCAATTCAGCCTGCCTAAAAAAAAAAAATCAATGGGTGATGGTCTGCTCCAGATGATGAGGAGGGAAGATTGTTTCCACATGTAGACATCAAGATTAAGACAAGAATAATTTTTAACTTATTGCTTTGACTAGTGATGGATGGCAAGGACTGGTTTTTTTGTTTGTTTGGTTTTTTTTTGTTTGGTTGGTTTTTTTTTTTTTTTTTTTTTTTTTTTGTTTTGTTTTGTTTTGTTTTGTGTTTTTTTTTTTGTTTTGTTTTGGTTTTTTTTTGAGGTTTTTTTTTTCCATCTGAGTTTGATGAAACAGAAGATGCTCCCTTGCAGATATGGGGATCTGGGCTTTTTTTTTTTTTTTTTTTTTTGTGCTGATCTCCAGGCTTTATTTTGTGACATAAATTGAGTCCAAAGGGGAATCAGGCAAGGTCACATTAAACCCAATTACAATGCCACACAAGAATGTCATTATTTGCCCTTGAAGCCCATGGGGACTCTCAGGAGAAGAGGTTTCACTGTCATAGGGAGAAAAATGCAAAGTGGAAGGGAAAATATTTAAGAGCTGAAGGAAATAGACACAGAAACAATTTCAGTAATATGAGAAATAAATTTGCTGCTCTCTATTACATTGTATAATAACTGTTTTTCTGCTCACTGGTCAATTAATTTAACTTTTTTTGTTTTTTTAAATTCTTCTTTTTAACAGTAGAGTTTTAGTAGTTAAACTTACAAATTTTGATAGAAAAGCCTGTAGCCACCATCCTTTACATAGAAGAAATTGTTCTGGTGGATATTGGCTGGTGGTCCGTAAGTCCCTCATGGGAATCTGGGTAGCACTGCAAACTCTCCTCCCATAAAATTACTCACAGCAGACTCACCAATCCATTTTTCTGTGGATTGCATGCACACACAGGAAAAAAAAAAAAAAAAAAAAAAAAGTCTTTTTTCCCCCCTTCTTCCTAATTTTCCACCAGTAATGCATTGCCAACAAGATGCAATATGGGACTTTCTCTGACTTCCCATAAATCTCCAAGTGCTGCTGGAAATATTGGAGTCAGGATGCCCAGCTGAGCAAATTGATGGTATTGCAGGAGCAAAGATGCTGCTCTAAGTGGATCAGTGTGCTACAAGGCAGGAGACTGATGGAAAATGGCTCTTTTAGGGCTTTATTCCAAACTAACCTCAAAGGATGTGAATAGAGAGGTAGATCTGGAATTCCATTTTTTGGGAGGGTGAGTGCTGGAGCATAAGATCTGCTCTCCAGGGTGACAATCTTATCTTATTTTGCATGTGGAACAAACATAAGGTTTATGGAACCTTTATCTGTAGAATGGGAATAATGATACTTCCCCTGCTCTAAAAATGGTTTTAAATCTTCAGAGGAAGAACTGGGATATTCTTCTGTGTGTGAAAATACTGCCATTAAAATTAAAAATGTTTATTCTATCCTTTATAAAATCTACTTTTGTAATCCCAAGCAGTTTTCTGAAACAGCTGAAATGGTTGGAAAGTGAACATTTCTGCTCAGTAGCTTTAGTGTAGATTGAGTTTTGCTTTCCACTTGTTTTTTAAGGTGACATCCCAATTCCTTGCAGCATTTCCTTCTGTAAAATCTGGACATTTGAGCTCCTGCATATGTGAAATCTCAAATCCAGGGTGTAGAACAGTTCCAGGAGAACTGTTTGGGTTTGGTCATTCCCCCTGAGAGCAGAGATTTGGAAGCATGTTGGATACTTACATCAGGCTGTATTCTTCCTTCCAAGAATGTGACTTTTTAAACATAGATTGAAACCTTGCTGAGACAAGCTCCAGCCATAAAGACAGTGACATTTGGGTTCATGTTTTGGAAAACATGAAGATAAGCTGGTTTCTGACAGTCAGACCAAGGAGAGGGGATATTGTGGCTGTTTGACTTTCCAAGTCCAGTAAATTTCCCAAATGAGGTGATCAACTCTATCATGATTTATCCTGTGGAAAAAGAACTTTTTATAGAAAGATCCCTCCAGCTATTTTCTCCAATACTATCTTGAATATCTAAAGTGGCATTTTATTTATTTAACCTGGCCTGAAAGACCAAAGCATTACATTTCCTAAAATAAAATCCTATTGCATCCTGGCAGCCCCAGTGTGACTGATTCTTTTCGGTTACCATTGGCACCCCCTTTATTTATTTGGTGTTTTCTTTTCCTTTCCTGGTGTCTCCCACCAGGACAATTTCCCATGTTCACAGACAGAGCCTACTACAGGATTTATTTCTGACAGATCTGCTAACCAGCCTTCTTTTTTTCCCACTACAGCAAGAAAGGCTTCAGCTGGACAGGCTGAAGAACCAGCTGTCAGATGCCATCCAGAGATACGGAGCTGTGCAGAAAGTGAGTGTCCCTCCTGCTTTCACTGTCCCATCTGGGAATCTGGGAATGTGTTAAGTGTAATTCCCTGGAGCATGGATCATCTCCACAGGGCTGCTAATGAATGGTTTCCTCCCTCTTTTCTTTCTTTATCAGTCAAGAAATCATAGTGTCCTAGAATTAAGGATGGAAAAAAAACTTTTAAGATCATCAAATCCATCCATCAACCCAGCAGCACCTGAACCATGTCCTTAAGGACCATATCCACACTTGCAGAGATGATGTCCCCACCACTTCCCTGGGCAGCCTGTTCCAGTGCTTGACAAGCTTTTCTCTGCAGAAATGTTCCCAAATATCCAATCTAAACCTCCCCTGGGGCATCTTGAGGCCATTTCCTTTTGTCCTGTCTCTTGTTCCCTGGGAATGGACATTGATCCTCACCTGGTTACACCCTCCTGTCAGGGAGTTGTAGAGACTGAGGTCTCCCTTGAGCCTCCTTTTCTCCAGGCTGAGCCCCCCCAGCTCCCTCAGCTGCTCCTCATCAGATCTGTGCCCCAGCCCCTTCCCCAGCTCTGTTCTCTCCTCTGGACACACTCCAGCTCCTCAGCGCCCTTCTCGTTGTGAGTGGCCCAAAACTGACCCAAGAATTTGAGGTGTGGCCTCCCCAGTGCTGAGTGCAGGGGGAAGTATTTCCCCTGGCTTTGCCATGACATAATTTTGGTGTGTCTCCACTCTCAGGGGAGAGGGGATTGCACAGCTCCCCTTTTCTGCTTGCAGAGAATGTGCAGGCAGCACAGATAATTCAAAGATTACCCTACCTTCTGGCTCTGCTTTGCTGTTTGGCTGTGCCAGAAAGTTTCCAGGAACATCTTGTGGTTGGGATCTGTTGGAATGTTATGGAACATTCTTCCAACAGGGATCTGTCACCAAGATCAAGCTGTTTAATAAAACAAACAAAGCCTGAACTCCAGTTCCTTCCTTTGCTTCTTGCTCACCCTCTTTACCCTGGGGAGGCTCTGCTGATGAGCAGATTTGCTTTGTTTTTTAAACACTGTAGTAATGACTTAAATTTAGCATCTCCAAACTGCCTCCCTCCCTGGCAGTGCAAGTTAGGAGATATATCTGGATTAATGAAAATACAACCTGGACAAACTCTGGTGGCTTTGGTATATCACTTTAATGAGTCTGACGCATGCCTGCAACAATGGGAAGGATATATTGTAATTATAGAGGTGTAATGAAATTTGGCTGGCAACATGCACTTAATAATGTGTCTCTATTAGAAACACTCTGGACTGATTGATTGCCCAGCACTTGCTGCCTGTGCCTTAAAAATTAAATAAATAAATAGAGGTACATAAAATAGCAGTTCAACAGCATGTCTGTTGTGTAATAGAATTGCATCATCTCTAGTGCTGTCTCTTATTTTTAATTATTTACCTGTCCTATTCAAGAAACTGAGTGTGGGGTCTTTAAATAAAATTATTGGATGTGTTAAATGAGAAGTTGGCATTATTTGGGTAAAGAGCTCATCCCCCATACACACACACACACATTTTTTTCATGCTTTTTCTCCCCTAATGTTCATTAATACAGTCCATCTGAACTATATAGGATTGGATTTCTTTTATTTTAAAAACTGTCATCAATTCAGAAGTGCCAGAATTAACCACTGCAGTTTGTGAACGCCTGGCTGCGTCAGGAAAACAATCTGAGTGATAAATTGCTACTTATCCACGTCCTGGCTGTCATTCCCTAAATGCCTGTTTCAGTTTTGATAACCTTGTCATTCTGAAAGCTTTGAAGACTTTTGATGCCTGCAAGACTGAAGTTTTCAATGCTTTTATACTCCCTTGTTTTTTCTAAAGAGTAAGAGCTTTCTCTGTGTCTTTTTCTTTAGAAAGTAGAAGAAAATAGCTTCATATGACTCCTTCCCTAAATATTTGGACTCTTCTCAGCCATTTTCCCTCTGATTTTTTTTTTCTTTTCCTTTTAACAGAAAATAGCAGAGAAATCCAAATCTTTGCTTCCTACTGGGCAGAGAAGCACCAAACAGGTAAGTGCACGAGTGTCTCTGTGTTTGGAAGTAAGTACAGTGCTAAAAAAAAGCTGTTTTCTGACCCCACTACTGATGCTGAAGAGCTTGGAGCTCCTCCACTGCCTACACTGAAGCCAGTGAGGTGATTTTCCAATAGAGATGTGTGATGTCTTTGGAGGTGGAAGATAACAGGACTCAGGAAAAAAGACTTATGTAAGACCTGTTTAATTATTCTCTGCTTTTCTGTCCTCATGGAGCTGTTTTTCCATTCTGGAGGGGAGTTTAGTCTGCTATGAAATATATAAAAAAGCAGTCCTACACTCACTTTTCCTGGAAGCTGGGCTCATAGGTGTGGTGAAATCACATTCCAAGGACAGTTTCATAGAAGAAATTAAGAAGAATTTTTATCAGACCTGTCCCCAGTTTTAATAAGGTTTAGGTATTCTGCTTTCTTTGGCTGCACTGCACTGTGGTTAACCACTATATACATATGCAAATTGAGCCTTTTTCTTCTTTTTTAGCCCATATTAGGAAATTTTTCAATGAATAAATACTATATAGTATAAGAGTATATATATTTATTCTGATTTATGTATACATATTCATATATACTCTGATTCCTCCATATATGATGCACATATTCATTTTCATACGTACATGTATGAATATACATAAAAAATATAATTAGGCAATGTGTGCCAGTGAACATTTGCAAAGTATTAAGACTATAAAGACATCTTTGTGTGAGTGTATATATATATTATACAGGAAAATGTGTAGTCTTTCATAAATAGTAATGCAAAGTACTATAGATTTAATATCTGGATGTGTGTGTTTAAGAAATCTCCACAGATTTCCAAGGGAGTTTTGATGTGAGGAGATCCTTTGGCTGCAATAAGGGTCCAGCAGAGATTAGGTTGTCCTCTCAAATCCTACATACCAAGAAACTTGTAGGCATTTGCAGCTGACACTGTGCCACCAAAACCCAGAACTCTGTGTCTAATTTCAGTGATTATTTCTGATATTTTTGATACTTTTTATCATTTAAGGGGCAGTCAGCAGTTTTTCTGCTTTCCTAATGACTTTTCTCTCCCTACCTTGTGCCACCTTGTTTTCTACAACTTCCTTAATGTATATAAGAAATAGTTGTACTTTGTAACTTTGAATTGATGATTCTGTGTAAAAAAGAGTGGAATGGTGCCACTGAAAACCCCATCATTAGTGCAGATCAATGGACCAAAGTTTTAATATTATCTAAGTTTCAAGCAAGACAGTTTTTCCCTAGACCTTGTTGCTTAGTTGGTGTAGGTGTCAGTGAAATGAAATTAAGGTACCAAAGGGCTGACAAATTCCTTTATCCGGTGAGGGTTCTCACTGCTACCTTTGGAGAGACTGCACAGATGTTACTTTTCAGCTCTGTGTTTATAAAAATTAACAATCTGGTTTTGTCCACCAGCTGGTGATCTGTGTTGAGCAGGGGCATAAATAGCACATCTTTTAACTGTGGTCAAATCCCACATGCATTAAATATTAATTGGGTCATTTTGTGCAAATTAACTGTGATTTGTTTTCACGCCACCTGTATTGCATCACTTCTTGGGCTTTTAACCAATTGTGTTTGACTGCTGTTGGTGAAGTGGGTTGCAGGGAAGGGAACAGCTTTGTTCTTGCCTGGACTACCATGTCTGGCACTACCATGGCCATGGCTGCTCCACAGGATGTGGGACACTGCTGGCCATTAACCAGTGCAAACAGAATGAAAAATGCTAATTACTGCGGATTGGTGGCATTGGGAGCAAGCCTGGATGAAACCAGCTTTTTTGGTGTGTTGAAATTTCTTGATGACTCCGAAAACAACTTTCTTTGGAAGTAAACAGAGTTTTAATATGGGAAAAAATGTAGGATGCCAGACAAAAATTACTCAAATCTTTAAGTGAGTAATTAGTAAGGAGGCTGGAGGAAGAATGGGACAGAGACAACCCCCTTTGCCTTAAACCAGGTAGGAATCCAACCACTGGGAGATTGTAGCAGGATCAGTTTGGTGTGGGTCAGGCAGAATCAGCAGAAATTGGGTTAAACTGGATCAGCTCAGGTTGTTCCTCCTTGTAGCTGTTGCTTGCAGGTGAAGTGGTTTTGGTGGATTATGAAAAAGGAGATTGTGGCATGTCCTGGCTGAGAGGGTTCTGACTCAGAAATAGGCTTGATCACACCCAAGAGCAAATCTTTTTCATGCAGTGACATTTACTTGGGCTGGGGACACACAAGCCTTCATGCAAAAAAGGACGAAAATTAATTCACATCTGCTTCAGCTTCCGTGTACATTTGCAGCTTCACACATCTTCTCTTCTTCCTCCCTCAAGTACAGAAAGGAGAAAAATTAAAGGTATAAAACCTGCTGAAGGCAATGTGGTGCTGTGGTTAGTTTTAACTCATTATTATTATTTTTCCAGCAGCAGATTGGCCAGGACATACAAATTTATGGTTCCCACAGGAACTGTAACCTGACCACTGTGTGAATATATTAAGGCATTAAAGTTAACACCCTATAGAGTAATGCAAAATACTACATATGTTCAGATCTGATTTATGGGCCTTGTGAAGCTGCACAGTGACTTGGTGCAGATCCAGCCTTGATTCAAACACTGCTTTCCTGCAGGGCTTTGTTCTCTTTTATTTATACTTTAATTTATTACAGAAAATGGTAAGAGGTCTGAAGAATACTCGTTTTTCTGGATGCCTCTCCCTATACTTCTCTCCCACTGGTGAGTGGGAAAGGTGAGATGTTGGGTAGCACAAGCCCTAATAATTTCCCTTTAGGGAGTAATTGATTCCCTAGACCCATGTAACAGGTAAAAAATTGCCATGGCAAGCCTTGGGAAAATTAGTTTCCTGCCTGTTGTGGTTTGTTGTAAGTACTCTTTAATTGAGTTTATTTGTTTATAAAGGCAAAATAAAGGCATTGATCCAAAACTCCTTGAAGCCTGAAGTTATATAAATTCTTAATCAAATATATGTTTGTAGGAATGTGTTTGTGTATAGACAAATCAATGGAGTTCTATAGGTGCATATATTGAAAAACACAACTTTTTACTACACTAAATGATGCTTGTTGAACGTGCCTTGTGGCAACAATTAATAAAAAAAAGGAAAAAAGCCCCTTCCCTTGAATCTGCGAAATTAATTTTAAGTCTTCACCTACTGGTGACAAACTGAGACCTCAAAAGGCTCATTAAGGGGAATTTTGAAAGGTAGCTCCAGTTTATGGGAATTGCTGGTGTAGCCTACAGCAGAGATTTGGGGATGTGGTCACCTCTGCTCCTGATTATTTTTGGGGCAGGTGGGTTTCAAATCCCACTTCTCCCCCTGAACAGATGCACCAAGGTGCAAACTCCTCCTCCCAGGCAGAGTCCAGTGTAGGAGTGGGAGTATTTCAGGTGTCCCCTGGAGCCTGGGACAATGTGGTCAGTGGCAGGAGAGGCTGGACAGCTGACCAGATGTGTCCTCTAGGATGAAGTCCATCCCACACTGCAACAACTGGGTATAAATGATAATGTTCTAATAGCACAGAATCGATTATCCGTAGTGCTAAAATAATTAATGGTAGACTGTGGAAAAGCCACAACAGAGCAAATAATGTTTCTGAGCACAGGAGATAAAAAGAATCCCTATTTTTTTTTTTTTTTAATAATTATTGTGCATCCAACATCATCTGCTTCTGATAGAAAGGATCTGTTTTTGTGTCTGTGGTTGAATGAGAACAAGTGATGGGGCTTGGAGCAGCCTGGGGTAGTGGAAGGTGTCCCTGCCCGTGGCAGGGGGTTGGACAAGATGATCTTTAAGGTCCCTTCCAACCCAAACCATTCTGTGATTCTCTGCAATTCTCTCTTCTCCATTAATGGGGAGAAAAGTGGGTTTTTCTCACCCACAGACTTTGTGGGTGGTTCCCCCAAGGGAGAGGAAGGAGGGGAAGCACAGCTCCATGTTAGCTGGGGAATGAGTTTTTATCTAAAACCACATCAAAAATCTGAACAGACTTTTTTTTTTTCTTTGGAGGAAACTTTCCTAGCAATATTTAGAAATTCAAATTACAGTAATTGTCATGGTGTAATGGCATCCCTCTTCATTTCCTGCTGCTCACGGAGAGAGGAAAGGATAATTATTGCTCTGGAACATGGCAGTTGCCAAAAAGATGCCTTTGTTTCTTATTCTATGGGCCTATTTGACCCATCTCTCAAAGGTCAGTAAATTATATTTTTTAGGAGCACAAAGATGGGTAATAAATGTCTATTTGCATATACAAGTTTTGGGTTTTTTTTTATCCCAACTGCATCAGTTTATTCTTTCTTTAAATGGACTTCCTTCCCACAGGAAGCATCATTTCTCCCTTTCTTCCTGTGTTTATGAAGTTGTTCTTTTTATGTGATTAGAGTAAAATTCTCATTTTGGGGGCAGCAAGATCCAGTCCTTGGCTTTATGGAAGAATAACTTTTTTTGGCAGTAATGTCTGCATAAACTGCATGTATCTATGTGAGTGTGTAACGACTTTGGTTATTTGGGCTTCTATTTTTACCAGGCCCTTGTCATGCTAGGTGTTGTATAAGCACAGCTACGAGACTGTGCCACCCTGAGCTTCTCACAGGCTAAGCCAACACCAACAGCTCATTTTTAACAATAATTAATGGTGAGTTTTTCATGCAGTAGATGCTCCTGATGCATCCTCGTGTTTGAAACCAGCTTCCACATTTGTGAGAGGACGTAATGTGTATTTCCCTGAAATGCAAAATTTAATTTCTCACAATCAAAATGCAGATTTTGCCCCAACAAATGGAGCTTTTTATTTACACATTTGTCTTATTGACTCTACCATCTTATCTCAGAACTCAACCCAGTTCCTAATGTTCCAGTCTGGCTGCTGTATCTCAGGAAATCAAACTTTAGCTTTGGTGATAATTTATCTTGCATGTGTGGTAGTAATTGCTGTGTCTTCTCAAGGTCATTTTAGATGCAGCTACTTCTGTAAAAAGTGTTATTTCAATAATGTCAACTTTGTTTTAAATGACTGTGCATCCTTTAAAAGCCATATTGTAATCAACCCACTCCCCTGTTCCTAGGGTTGTCAATATGGAGCATTTAAATCATACAGTTATTTTTTTCTTGACTTTACTCAAGTGTAGGCTTTTGTTTGGTTTTAAAGGGTTTGGTTTTTTTAAGGCAGTCATTAAAGCAATTTTCTTAAGAAAATTTAAATATTTTCTTTTCTTTTTCTGCCTCTTTGGGGGTAGAGAAATAGATTTTCATAAAGGGATTTAATAAGTGGATGGAAATAGATTCACACATAATCTTTTAATTTGTTCCCTGTATTTTCAAGGGAGGTGGAATCTATTCTGAATGTCCCAAAGTATTCTTGCTCTGCTTCCAGTGTGTCTGGGAAGGGAAGGTCTTTTCTTCTCAGCATGCCCACAGTCTTGAAAAAAAATCCCAGTGGGCTTTATAGGCACAGAACTTCCCTAGGTAACCATTAAACTCCTCTTTTGTCAGGGAGGCAGCATTTTTCAGCTGTAAAACTTAAAATGAAGAATCCTTCACCAGAGCCCTTGGGAAAACACCTGGGTCCTGGATGCTGCTGGTGTCAGGTTTTATGGGACACCAGGAATGCTCTGGGCTTCAGTAAAAACATGTAAGAACCACTCCAAATGCTACTGAAGTTTTAATTGAAAAAATTGTCAAAAGCTGGAGGTAGGAGCTTCCAGTAGCATTCCAATCTCCTTATCTTACAAGAGAAGAAAAGTAAGAAAAGACCAAACCTTAAAAAAAAAAAGGAATGTCTATCATCAGGTTTGGGGGGGAGATTGCCATTTCCTAAATTGCCCAAGCAACTTGAACATTGTGGATTTTCCTTGTCAAGCCTCTACAAAGTGACTTTCAAGGGATCACTTTGCCTGTGTCTGCTGATAGAACCAGAAACTGCATCTGCCTCTATCAGCACCCAGAGAAATAACTGCATTTTCACTAGCTGGGGTTTGGTTAGTTAAAGGGTTTTTTTTCAGTTTGTTTGTTTCCTTGTATGTTTTTCTTCTTTTTTATTTTTTATTTTTAATTTTCCCTTTTGTTTGAGGCAGAAAAGACAAGGTTTCTGTGTAGGCAGAGGATGAAGGCGAGGGAAGGGGTTCTTTTGTACGAAGCCTCCTCCAGAGCAGCTCCGCTGGCTCCTCTACCCCAGCTCTGAGTCACTGCTGGAGCCACAAACCAAAGGCTTGTTTTGCCTGGACTGTGCCAGCCTCGCCCCCAGCCCTGCAAACACTTGCTTTTATGCTCCCAAACCCTGGGAGACACTTTGTTGTCACCCCACACTGGCACAAACCCTGCTGGGAGGGCTCTGCTGGGGGAACGGCGACACCGGGGTCGCGTGGAGGCGTTTGGGGCCACGCGATGAAACACGGCCATGAGCCAGCCTTGCTGAAGGGAGAGAGCACTTTGACAGGGAAAAATCCATATTGTGCCCAGAGGCTGGGACACATCACTCAGCTGGTGCCCACGGTATTGTTCTTACAGCCAGAGACAGCTCTGCAATATATTCTTTCCCCACTGCTCTTGTGGTGGCTGCCTGGGTGGTTGCTGTGCTTGTGTGTCATGGCATCACAGAATGGTTGGGACTGGAGGAAACATTAAAAATCATCTGTTTAAAACCCCCTGCCATGGGCAGGGACACCTTCCACTATCCCAGGTTGCTCCAAGCCCCATCCACGCTGGTCTGGAACGTTTCCAGGGATGGGGCAGCCACAGCTTCTCTGGGCAACCTGTGCCAGTGCCTCACCACCCTCCCAGGGAGGAATTTCTTCCAAATATCCAATGTAAATCTACCCTCCCTCAGCTTAAAGACATTCCTCCATGCCTTATCACTCCATACCCTTGCAAAAATATCCCTCTCCAGCCTTTCTACCCCCTTAAGTACTGTCAGCCCCTAAATTTAAAGAATGCTGCAAATGCACATCTCCTGCCACATCAGGTTCATTCAAAAAAAAAGCATTTCTCACCTATTATATGAGATCCTGACGTGGTCTCAATGAATTCTGAATCCTCTTTCCTCCTAAGCATTGATTTTTACCCAGTGAGTGTGGGCAGTTCATGGTTGCATTCAGCACTGCTGGCACAAATTTGTATATCTATAAATATATATGTGTACTGATATATACCTACATCAAAATAAATAAATACAAAAAAATAAATTAAATATAAAATTATATTATAAAATTAAATATAACTATAAATACAGCAGCAGTTGGATGGACACTCACCTTGCTCAGAGAGCTTTGTCCTTGCATGCAGCTTTTCTGGGCACTGAGGGTCACCTCTGGCAGCTCTGTCAGATCTGTGTGACAGCAGCTGAAGAGGAGAGCAAACACAGGCCAAGATCCCAGAGCTGATGAAACGTAGGCTGGGTCTGCAGGACATGTGTGGCCACAATGGCAGTACTATAATTACTAAAAAATGAATTAAAAGCTTGAATTTTGTTCACTTTATGAGCTTGACGCCCCTGTATATGACTTTTTTTTTTTCTTTTTCAGAAGCATAAGTATATAATGAGTGTTTCTGCCCAGTGGAAGTGGTTTCTGCTGGGGTGAGGGGGCTGCTCATACAACCCCATCCACCTGCCTTCCTTCAACCCCACCTTCCCTAAGGTGCACTGCAAGAGTCTAAATTGACTTTTGCCCTGGCAAAGATCACATGCAGCAATTGGAGTAACAAATGTGAAATCTTACTGAGTGTGTCACCTTGCTCCAAAGTGAATGCAGTGTTATTTAATACATTTAACACCCCCCCCCCATGGAGATGAATTATTGAAAGGAAGGAAATTGTGTTCTTCTAAACCCACTTGGATGGCTGCATTTATCACATGATTAAATGGGGAGAGCAATGGTATTTTCCCACTAAAAAATGTCTTTGGAAATATATTAACCCCTGCTGCACCAGGGTGAATACAAAAATGATATTTATTGACCTTTCTAGGGCACATCTTATTTGTTTTCAAGGTCTAAATAAACAAAGTTATATCCACCATAAAACCTGATAATATTAAACCCCTTTCACTCCTGCGTAGAAAGCAGTGGTGTTACCTCCCCTATACTTCATCTCACCTATGAAATTGTAGGATTTGAGTTGGAAGGGACCTTAAAAAGCATCTTGTTCCAACCTCTTACCATGAACAGGGACACCTTCCACTAGACCAGGTTGCTCAGACTCTTTGAATTGGTCACAATTATTTCTGGTTTATGAAAGCACAAGGAAACGCAGAATCACACTTACAATTCTGATTCTTTATTCTGTTCCTTAGCTAAAAACTGTAACCCAAATTTGTGTTGTTTTTGCCAAGCTAAACTTCCACTGATATATGTACTGGTTTGTTACAGAGTTTCATCCTCACTTTTAATGATAATCCAGGATGCTGAAATTCCTTTGGAGTTAAGTCATAAAGCTGGACATATTTCAGTGAGGTAATTTATATATAGTGTCATTATAAAACACAACAGGTTCTGTAGGATAAGGCATGTGGTGCAGATAACATTTCAAGTAGTTATTTCTGAGCTGATAGCAACAGCCTGTGTGATAAATAAAATAAATGTGTTCACCTAAACACAGATGGAGGTTCTCCACTGCAATCTCACAAACTTGTTGATTTGAGAAGGTGCCTCTGAAGCAAACAAGTCCCTTAAGTTTAAGAGACTTTTTCACCCAATTGTCCCAAATGTGAAACAAGGTGATGGTTCAGAGCCATGAGCAAACCCTGATGAAAATTCCCTGGATATGCTTTTGTAGATAAGAATGGCAAGGTGTTGGACTTGATGGTCCTCAGGGCTCCTCTCTAATTTGAGTTATTCTGTGGTTTCTATGAATGAAAAAACTGAGCCATGAGTGCTGCTCATCGTTGCCACTGTTGGCAGCAAATCCAAGTTGTGTGGTTGGTACCTACTGAGCATCACCCTTGTCCCAGCTCATCTCTGTAAGCTCTTAATTAATCCTGGGGGAAGTGATGCAGCCATGCCACCACAGATCTTCTCCTCCTGTTGGTGCTCAAATGGGCAGTTGGTCACTTCAGAGGTGACAGGACTGCATCTCACTGTGTCCCCTGCAGTAAAACACAGTAAAGCTTTGCAGTCTCCCCTTCATTAATCTGCTTTAATTAAAGCTGTGCTACCACGTGGGATGAGCATTCCATTACTCCAGTGGATTAATTAGGTTTGGTGCAAGAGGACTTTTTCCCTGCTCCCTAAACCAGTTAGGTCTTACTGTCTTCTCCAGATGCTGGAAGGGAGCTGGGAATGGTAGAGCAAGGAAGGTTCTTCCTCATGGGAAATTGAAGTTGATCTTCTGCTCCTTTTTGTTTGCAACTTCCCAAAGCCAAACTCACAGACAAGAGGTTCCCGAGGTCTTCCTTGGCACAGAGACTGCCATGGAGAAACCTTCAGTGGCTGTATGGAGAAACTGGACGAAACCAGAAATGTTTCTTTCCATGAACCCAGTTTTCCATGGGGCAAAGCCAGAGATCCTGTTTGCAATCCATGCAAAGCCTGGATTTTTTGTGATCTGTGGTTTGCACACCTCGCTTAGATGAAATGAAAAGCTTCAGTGTTTTATTTTCTACCTTCACTGAGCCTGTAAAATCCTGAATGTAATAAAAATATTGAGGTGGTTCCTAGAACCTTAACTCAATATTACACTTGACACAATTGAATCTCTTGATCTGCAACGTTTCTTGCTTTAAGAAGGATTTTCCCTTCCCCTTCTCCTTTCTGTTTTGGGTTTCATTCACATGAAGAGCTCAGCAGTGATGTGCTGAGAAACACAGATGATTGCCCAAAAAAAACCCCCAAAACCACCCAGCAAACAAAAATGTAAAAAATCAAAGCATCTTCTTGCAATCACAGCTGATTTCTGGTGAGTGAGGAAGGTGTTTTCTCCTTTCCTGTGCCCAGCAGTTTGTAACTGGTTAGATGATTTAAGGAAAGAGAATGGGAATGTGGCTTTTATGTGCAGCAGGACATAGTGACCTCTTCTGGAAGCTGAGCTCTTGGAAACTTGATGGCCCTGCGCTGGGAGCTCCTAAGATGACCCCTATATTTAAACATGATTAAAAACACCACTGAAGAGTCAGGCATAAGGAAAAAAAAAAAAAAAAAAAACACCTTTTCCAGTAGCTGCTGGGAGTGGGGTGAGGGAAGCTGAGGATGCTGCACGCTTTGGAGTGCCATCTGCTGGCACAGGACTGGTCGGATGCAGGAGCTGGGTTTTACACTGCTCAGATGAAAACGGTGTCAGGGAAGCCCTGATGAATCACTGAGATGAGAATAAACTCTGTAAAGACTTGGGGTGAAACAGGATGTTTTGTGTGCGCCTGTTAAAGACAGAATCCCTTGCTCAGTTGTGGAAATCTGCTCCATGTCTCCTCTCTGTACTAAGGAGAACAAACATATTAAATTGAATTTAAATAAGTATAATATTAATGATTTTATGTATAAATATATGAGTTCTGAGGTTCCTAGGGAAGAGGAATTTGAGCTTTAGGTCACATCTGCAGGGAGTTTGGCAGTTTTTAGTCTCAGCTTGTCTGGTTCTCATGTTTAGTAAAATCCACAGGGCTCCGCAGGTCCTCTCCCAACCCAGTTCATGTAATTTTGGAACTCAAAGGTGAGCACAGGTCTTGCTCATCAGCACATCTGCCTTAGGCACAGTAGGGTCTGGAAGGCCATCTGATAAATGGCAGAGGGTGACACACTTCTGGTGTAGCAAGGGGTAGTGTTAATTTGCTGTTTTGGAGTTTAAAAGGTTCAAAATTATTTAAATTAACAAGAAACCTCAGCTCATGGGTGTGAGAGCAGGTAAAGGTGATAGCAAATGGTGGTGATCCGTTGGACAGCTGCCTGCCTGGTCAGAGCTGCCAGACAGTCCCAGCCTGGAAAAAGTGGGGTATGAGAGAAATTTGCACAAAAGTAAAGGGGAGAAAGGTTTTTTTCTTTATACAGAACCATATTTTTTGTTTAAATATTTTGGCAACTGCCTTTTTTTTTTTTTTAAACATGTTTTTATATGTTTTGACCCCAAAGGGACTCATTTTACAGAGATGCATTCTTCACATGTGGGATGTCATTTGTTTTCTTGTCCTACACCAATCCTGTTTGTTTTGAGGTGCATTTCATTTTGAGCTTGATGACATCCAATGTTATAAAATGTTTTTCTTCTCCTTACACTGCTTGTTGCTTCCAAGCCTGCGGGCACTGACCCATTGTAGACTTGAGTTCATACAAAATCCCTTTAATCATCCTTTTGCCTTCTTGACTCTCCCCTTGTGCCCTCTTCAGTCTCAGAGCTCACCAGTGCTGCTTTTTCCTCTCCTAAGCTGTGAGGAGCTGGAAAACATTGCAAATTATTAACTGACCACCAAAACAAAGTTTTTTTAAAGCGTGGTATGGAGCTGTGAGGGCTATTTTTGGAACTGCTTTATTTGGAATTTCTTCTTTGTTTACAAACTGGTGATTGTATATAAGACTCAAAATAGGAGGTGAGTTGGGAAACCTTCCAATGCTGAATTTTAGTAGATGCCCCTGCAGATCACAAACATTTTGCAAACTGAGGTGTTTCTGTCTACAGGGGGAAGAACCCGTCCCCATTTGTGGCATGTTGCCCCTGGCTGGATACCAGTGGCCACCAAAGCTGCTCTGTCACCCCCTCAGCTGATCAGGGGAGACAAAATGTAGTGAAAGGCTCGTGGGTCAAGATAAAGACAAGGAGAAATCACTCACCAGTTACTGTCAGAGGCAAAACAGGCTAGATGTGGAGAAATTAGTTTAATTTCTTACCAATTAAATCAGAGTAGAATAATGAGAAATAAAACTGAATCTTAAAACATCTCTCCCGTACCCCTCCCATCTTCCCAGGAAAACTCACTCATGAATTCTCTACCTCCTCCCCACCAGCATCATGGGGAGAAGGGGATGGGAAATAAGACCATCACAAGTTCATCACAAGTTGCCTCTGCTGCTTTTTCCTCCTCACCCTCCTCCAGCGAGGGGCCCTTCCACGGGGTCTCAAGTCACACCAGTAAAACTGCTCCAGCACAAGCTCATCTCTCCACAATTCCATGGGTCCTGCCAGGGTTCTCTGCTTTCCTCTGTCCTGGGGTTTTTGTTCTGTTTCTTTTGTTCTGGTTTTTTGTTTTCTTGTTTTTGGTTTTTTTTTTTTTGTTTAGTTTTTTGTTTGTTTTTTGTTTGTTTGTTTGTTTTTTTTTTTGTTTTTGTTTTGTTTTGTTTTGTTTCGTTTGTTTGTTTTTTTCATGATTCTCAGAAGGAAATGGAAATTGGTGGGTCTGGATGCGTTCATAAGGAGGAATAGGCTGAGTAGCTGCCAAGTGCAAGGACTTCTTACATGCAAAGAGTCTGCAGAATTGATGTGTTTCCTGGGTTTGTTTGTCCACTGTTTATCATGGAATATTGGGTATGGCACTGGGAGTAGACCTGGCAAGTGAAGTCAGACACTTTTGTGTGACCCTTCAGTGAGTTTGAAAGCTCCTGTCTCTGAGCAGAGGAATTGGGCCATGGTCTCTTCACGGTGAGGGGATTTGGGGAACATCCTCTTTCTTTCAGTCGGGTTGTGTTGTCATTTTCCTTGCTTATAGAGCAGGAAAGGTGGAAGGGAGAATGAAAGTATTTTGGTGAGATTCATCACATGCGATTTCCTCTTCAAGAAAGTCATGTAGTCATTGCAGAGCTGACAGGAAGTCATTTTGCAAAAGGAGTGATGTGACGCCTTCCTCTGTTCATTTCCCTGAGTTTCTACTGAAAAGCCAAGGAATTGGTGGGATATTTCATATTTATCCACATCATTACATTTAACACCTCAGAGCTTTCCTTTTGATATCCTCTGTTAATTCCCAGCATCACAGCAGGAAACAAATCAATCTCCTCATTCTCTGCTGCAAATATTTGGTGACGAGGTTACTGATAAGCTCTAAATTAGTTTTCATAGTTTCAGATTGCAAAGTTGTAGATGTTATAGCCTTACATACCATGGCAACTGGTTCCTCTTGGCAGGTTGCTCCACTGCCTATGATAAAGATGACTTTGGCTTCATTTCAGGACCAGTGATGTGAGAAGACTGCTTATCTGCAAAATCTTTTCCATCAAGAAAATTCCTTGTGCTATGATTCACTCATACCATATGTGGAGGAATTAAATGCTGGGTGAGACGCATGAAGGAAACCCCACAGGAGGAGAAATGATTTGACAGCTGATCCATAGAGCTCTTTCAGCCACCTCTAAAGAAAATGCTGTGATGCCAGTATGAGTTTCATTACACATCTGGGCTTGACTCATCCACTAGAGTGAAAGAAGAAAGAAACTTACAGTGAAGAAGAAATAATTAAAGTTCATTATTGAGTGTATATGAGATAGCATTATTAAAGTATCTCCCTCACATTTATTTATAACCCTTCTTCCTGACAGAGCCTGACATGTTTCGCAAACACCACTGAATGATTATATATTCTTTGCCCAAAATCTGAGGATGTTACTCTGCATTCTATTCATCACTTGCTCAGTCAAAATTTATGTTCCTGCACAATCTGTACATTTTCTGAGATCTCTTTGTGTGGGTACATTACTCATGAGACCTACCAGGCATATTTAAAATAAGTTGGGGTTGAAGGGCTCAAATTTCTTTCAGAGAAAGCCAAGTTCTTCTGAGGAGTGTTGGACTGGGCACTGTCACTGCATGACAGGGTGAGACTGGAGGAGAAGAATATGTCCATCCTCACAATCCACACATTTTGGTTGGCAGGATGGAATTGCCAATGATGATACTTATCCAGGACAACTGAGCTATCATAGCTCCTCTTGGAAAAATACCTGTGACTTCAGGATGTGTGCAATGCTCAGAACCTTTTGTAAAACTCAGCCAAGTGTAGTTTCTTTTTTTTTTTTTTTTTTTTGACCATGGCAGTGATTGTTCTTCTGTACTCAGCACTGGTGAGGCCACACCTCAAGTGCTGTGATCCAGTTCTGGGTCCCTCAGGTCAAGAGGGGTTGAGCATGTCCAGGGAAGGTCAACAGAGCTGGGGAAAGGTTTAAAGAGTCAGTCCTTGAGGAGAGGCTGAGGGAACTGGGGGTGTTTAGCCTGGAGAAAAGGATGCCCAGGAGGGACCTTTTTGCTCCCTACAATTCCCTGGCAGGAGGTTGTAGCCAGGTGGGGGTTGCTCTCTTTTCCCAGGGAGCAAGGGACAGGATGAGAGGAAATGGCCTCAAGCTGCGCCAAGGGAGGCTCAGGTTGGACATCAGGAAGAATTTCTTCATGGAAAGGGTGGTTAAGCATGGAAAGGGGCTGCACAGGGTGTAGTCACCATCCCTGAGGGTGTTCCAGGAGTGACTGAACACGGCACTCGGTGCTCTGGTCTGGTTGACAAGCTGGTGATTGTACCAGAGTTGGACTCCATGATCTTGGAGGTCTTTTCCAACCTCAGTGATTCTGTGATTCTCACAAAACTAAAGCCTAATCAGCGTCCTTGGGAGGCTTGGCCAGGACACACCTCAAGGGCTTGTGTCTCCTCTGTGTTTCCCACCAGTCTCACCCCCTTCCGTTTGCCAAATGAGACCTGAAAATAGATCAGAGGAGTATGGATTAGCTGTGTGGCTGTGGTGTATTAGCACAGCTGTGTTTGAGCTGAGCAGCAGCAGGGGTAAAAGCACAGGCAGTGGATGCAAATAAAAGGACTCCAGCAGAAAGGTAATGTAAGCTCATCAGGGACTTTAAAATGCTGAGCCAGATCGATGCTCCTTTGCTGATGGAAAGTGTCACCTCCCTCAGCAGGTAGTGTCAGTGGTTCAGGGAGAGCTTCCCATGGAGAAAGCTGGTGTTCAGCCTCATGATTATGATAAAATATGCAGGGATATTGTGGACTCAGTCACCTTCCTCAATTTGGTGTGGAAAATATATGTCCAACACTACCTGTGCCAACAGTTTCTTCACTCAGTCTGATCTCAGATAAATACAGAGTTTAGTATTTATCTGAAAAAGCAGTTTTTTCCAAGTCTGCTTTTTTTTTTTTTACCCATTTTTGTCTTTATTATTAGAAGCACCCTGTGACAAAAAAGATTATTTTCCAGAATGTAGGCAGAATGGTGGTTTATCTTCAGAAATTAGGACAAATATTTCTTCAAGAGAAGAGAGATAATTCTGTCTAAAAATGAGATTTCCTGCTCCCCAATAGTTGGTCTTTGTATGGTAATGAAGAAGAAACAACAGGAATGTGTAAATTTTTATAGTGGCTAATCTGTTTTTGGAAAGATTTTCTGCCTTTCTTCTCTTCACCCTTCCTGCTGAAATATATCAGCACTAGTGAGGGTTTCAGTCCCTGTGAGACTCCTATCTCAGCTCCTGTCATACCTGACTGGGAGATCTGTGCATTTTGGAGATAACCTGGATCTACCTTTGACTTCCTTTCAATTCACTTCCAAGCTTTCTTTAGTCTTTGTCCCCTTTCCAAGCACCTTTTGTGTTCTTCTTTCACTCTTGCACAGTCCCTGCTCTCATTTTTTTGGTTGTCTCTCTTCCTTTGTCACTTTCTCTTAATTCCCCCCATGTTTTGTCCATGTCATTCCCCTCTGTAAAATTCTTGACAAAACATTTGAGAGTAAGCAGCACTAAAGCCATTTCCTTGTGACGTGTTCCCCTTTTATAGAATATTATATGATCACTTAAATTTCTGCCCATAACCATAGGATTAATATTTAAATTGTGCTTACTGACATAATGATACCCATTGTGAGGCTAACAATATAAATATGCTGGAGGAACAGCTAGGAAAGCAAGATAAGAGAGTCTCAGTGCCCAGGGGACATACACAAGGTGGAGAGTAATAGGGGAACATTATGTATTTTGCTCATCAACAATTTTTCAATGAAAGAGGATTTAAAAACTGCTGCAGTTTTCAGTATATTAAGAGTGTGAGGTGAATTGGGATTAGCTTTTGTAGTGACTCCGTGTTGTAACAAACTACTTGTGACTCCAGCTTAGTTTGTGAAGTTCCTCACCTCCCTGGAGCCTGTGGAAGTCCGAAGTGTCCTCAGCAAATATTGCTCTCTTCTTCTTTGAAAATTTGAAGAGAAACAGGGTTGATCCAGGATTGGGAGTTTGAATGGTTAAAAAAAGGTCTGTTTCTGCCTGATTCCTGCACTGCCCTTTAGAGCTCTCCTTGGAGAGAAGAGTAGTGATCTTCATAACTCAAAAGTACAGTGTCATGCTGGAAAGTAACCATCTGAAATGAAACAAATGTGTTCAGTACAAGTGTCACTGGATAATTAAATATCAAAAGCCAAATAAAGGTAGAAATAACTTTTGAGAAGACATCATGGGAAAATAAAGGATCAAAAAAGACAGTATTGATGGGCAGGAAAATTTTTCTATAACCTTCACTAGGATCAAAATTCTACCCTCATTATGAAATCCCAGGAATTGTAAATCTTTTCTTTATGATATTCTATCTCTTGGTCAGAGTCCTTCCTTGTCACGTGAAAGCTCAGCCTGAAGTTTGGGAGGGAGGAGGGTGGGATCTGTGAGGAAGCCAACTTCTACACAGTGGCTTCAGCACTGCAGTACATCCTTCTTGGTCCATATTGGGCCTCCCTTGATTGATTTAAATTGACCTTCAGGCTTCTTCTTGCTCCTGAGCACTAAATCCTGGAGAAGCAGAGTCCTCCTGTCTGACCCGAGCACATTTCATGGATAATCTCTGTGTCTGTTCTCTAAACTCTGTAGCATCTTCAACAGCCACAGCACTGAGCGTCTGCTTCCTACTCTCTCCCCACCACTGGTTTGTTTCTAATGAAATATTTATTAAGTGAATGATATTTGCAGTCAGAGAAGGAGATAATTCATGCAAGCAATCAGCTCTGGGTTAACTGGAGAATGAAAATGTCTTGGACCGTAGCAAAAACTCATAATCAAAGGGCTCCCCAGCTATCCATCAAACAATCAATTACTGTATCCATTAGTCCCCTTTCACCACACATTAGAACAATTTACTAGACATGCTAATGTCCGGGTCATTGCTCCTTAAGGATGAGCAAACAGCAGGGGCATCTATCAAAGTTTTGATGCAGTGTGATCTCATACAGTGCAAATATAAAGCTTAGATCACTTCATATTCTCGTGGTGTTAAGTCTATTAAAGACCTGGTCTGTGAGGGAGATGCTGGTTGCCTCCTGTTCTCACCAGCTGAGGGAAACTTGTCAAAAGAAGTTGAACTTTTCACATGATTCTGCCTTCTGTGTGACAGATGAATAAACAAACTGCACGTCAGCAAACCAGAGGTGGTTTTGTCATTGCTTTGTCACACTGGCCGGGTAATTGCAAACACGATTTCTACTCTTACATGTGCCATGTGGGGGAAAGCAGGATTTCTCCATGAAAAGAGATTCCAAGAGGCAGCTTCTAGGGCAACACCCCAGTCCTGTCTTGCCTCTCTGTCCTCACCTAGTTCCTGACAAATCTACTGGGAATTCAAACCATGCACACTGAAGGAATTTCTGTTAATTCCTCCACAGTGTAGACTTCTATCTCTGAAGGCAACAAGACTCTTTCTACAGGTAGTTGGGAGAAAGAAACACATCTTAAGGTACCCAGCTGAGCTAAGTATGGTATATTGTTTTCAGTTAAAAAAAAAAAATCTGTGTGGTTTTTGGTCAGGGTTTTTTTAATGTTGTTTTGGATTGTTTGGGGTTTTTTTCCCCATAGTCTCCCATGGCTACACCTGGGCATGTGTAGTGTAAATCTCTACCTCTGAGCCTGACATTCAAGGCTCCCTTTATAGTCTATGGCACAGTCTTGTGTTAAGTAGCTGTCAATCTTTTTAATCTGGAGAACAGGGCTCTTATCTCCATTGACTTTATTGACCGTGTCTCCATTGATTATAGTGGGAGTCTTAATCAGGAGCTCGAGGTCAGTGCCTCCACTGTGGGTATGTAAAGTTGGAGAGCTGGATTTCTGGCAGTTCAATTTGCCTGATCAATTCAAACAAAGATATCCACCGTGCAAACATCTCAAATTGATGTTAAGAGGGATCCCACTTACATGTCAATACCACCAGTACTGAACCACCATCTGCCTAATTTATCCCTCCTTCTCTGAATGACACTTGATATCTGATGGAACAAAGTGGCAGCTCTGTTAACAGGGTAAAGCTCCTTGTCTCTATTGCCAGTTTGGAGAAAAGGCCAAAAAAATGAAGGGCAGAACTTTATTGGATTGAATCTCCCACTGGAGAAACCCACTTCACAGTTTTGAGCAGACAGGGAGCAGAAGGAAATAAATTCCCTGCAAACACCCTTCCTGTATTTCACCCTTTGTCCCTCCAGAATTCATGGGCTCAGTGTCTGCACCCATGTGTGTTAGTAAGGAGCTTCTTGTGCAATGAAAACCTGGGTTATGTGATAAAAATCTCATTTCCATGCACACAAACTTTCAGAGGAACAGCAGAAAACTGTCTCCTTTCCACAGAGAGAATCCTGTTCCAGTGTGGGTTTGCAGACAGAGATCCCTTTCAGGGGGGTGAAATATTATTTTAATTCTGTGTGTCCCAGCCTTTCAGAATCAGTTCATTACGTTTTTATTACTGTAGGAGTGGAAAATGATCAGATTTGAGTCCTTTGGGACTGGGTCAAATAGTTAGGAAAATTATCAAGAGGTAACAAGTCAACCAATCAAAGCCCCATGCAGCATTTTTGATAGTGTACTTTAACACGTGACAAAATTTCTCCTGTGTTTGGGTGGAAGTTTCCAACAGAAATATACTTTTATGGCACAAGCAATGAAATCTCGGAGTTTATGGCTTGGGAAGGGCTTTGGTATGTACAGAGAGAACAAAAAAGAACATGAACAGGGCAAGTAAAATAACATGAGGTATGTAATCTATAAGCATCAGATGAGAAAATGAAGGAGCTAAATTAAATAGTCTTGAAGAAAGTATCAATAGAGACATGATTATATGTCTATAAATATTTTCAAGGTGAAAATACAAAAGACCAGGTGAATTACTCACAGAGTTAAATGATAGAAGCCAGGATAGCCTGATGGTAGGAAAGAAACATGTAGGTTAAGTGCTAAACCTAATAAAGAACATTTGTGTGGATGGTTAAACCCCCATCAGTTTGCAAAGTCAATAGCACAGTTAAAACAGAAGTAAAATAAATAATAATGATAGTGCCATAAAAATATGTGGTAGAAATTATCTGAATGTTTATCTGTGGCCTCTCCTGCCTCTGACACAGTTAAGACATTGTCCTGAGATTAACTGGAAAAATGGGCAGATTATGGACAATTTTGTTACATGTCACGTTCCAGAGGCACTGAGCTGAAAACCTTTCACAATTTTTTTTTTTTATCTTAATCCTTTTGCTGAATGCTTTATTTTGGAAACAGTTTAGGCAGCTTTTCAATCCTCATGAAAGCCTGTATGCTAATGGGGTGGTGTGGGACTGAATGAGGAAAGGTTAACATCTCTGTGAGTGTATATCACATAGACAGAACAGAACACCTGAGGATAATAAAGCTGCTCTGCATCGCTTCCCTTCCTGAAACTTCCTATTTCTTGTCACCATTTGGAAGGTTAAATTCACTTCATCCTGCCCTGTAAAGAACTCAAACAGGATAAATTAGCAAACTGCCAAATTCTCCCTATTTCATTCTCCCTGGACAAACTCAGAGTAAGATTTTGTTCCCTTTAGCAATGTTTACACTTCTTATTTTCATTATTTCCCTTTGCAGGCACTTTGGTTTCAAATACACCTCTGTGTCCTAATTTCCCTAATAGTGTTAGTTTCTCTTCCCTGAGACATTGCCTAGACCTGTAATAACTCTATCGCTATTCTTGAGGAAGAATATAATTTTCTTTCTGCTGTTCTTGTGTTTTTCTCTAAACCAGTAAATGTTCTGACTTGATTTGACTTGAAATTCAAGTTGTCACTCTTCATTTTTCTGGAGATTGAAGCTCACATCCTCTGAATAAGGCTGTCTGTCCTCTTGCCCACGTCAGTCCTTGCTGTCAGAGCACACAGAAGTCAGGGCAAGCATTTCCTTCCCTTCAGTTAAACTTGTATTTTAAGGTTGTTTTACAGGTCGTGACATTAGACAGAGTTGGGTGGGAATTATCACGGGCCAGGAGAAAGAACCATCAACCCCTCCTGTATGGACAGGTGGGCACTGGGAAAGTTCTACTGATGTTCTGGGGCTTTAGTGGGAGCACTTAAGAGGGACAGAAGCCATTTCACCAATTTAATTGAAAATGTGATCTCTGTTTCTCTGAATGTATCTAGTTAGGAACAAATGCTACAGAACCTTTTAATTGTAAAAGTTTTTGTCTAACTGGGCTCTGCTGTGCAGTGCTCTTCCATAATTGTACACTTAAAAAGACAACACTGTAACCAAATGCAAATTTCCAAGTGTCTTTATTTCATCCCAGTATTGCCACTTGGATGATCATGTCCCTTGAGCTGATGCTTGGAGGAAAAGGGAAAAAAAAAAGAAAAAGATTGGTTTGAAGCATGGGGAGATTATAACATGAAATCAGTTCTGTGTCCCTCCAACATGAGAAGGTCATGGATCATTTGCAGTGAGTCCCAAGGAGGCCATGAAGATGTTCAGGAAGCTGGAGCACCTTTGCTGTGGGAGAGCCAGGCTGGGAGAGCTGGGGGTATCCAGCCTGGAGAAAAGAAGGATCCAGGGAGACCTTAGATCCCCTTCCACTTCCTAAAGAGACTCCAAAAGAGCTGGAGAGAGACTTTGGACAAGGACCTGAAGTGCCAGGAAATGGGCAAATTGAAGTAGGGGAGATTTAGATTGGATATTAGAAAGAAATTATTTAGTATGAGGCTGGTGAGGCCCTGGCACAGGTTGCCTAGAGAAGCTGTGATTGCCCCATCCCTGGAAGTTTTCCAGGCCAGGTGGGACAGAGCTTGGAGCAACCTGTTCTAGTGGAAGATGTCCTTGCCCATGGCAGGGGTTGAAGTGAAATTATCTTTAAGGTCCCTTTCAACCCAAACCTTACTCCGGTTCTGTGATTATTGAAAATGAGGCTTTTTTGTGGATGGTGCCAAAAGTTATGGTGGCATGATGAGGTGTTGTCCCATCCTGCTGCTCAAAGCTCAGCTCCTACTTTTCTCTTTCTCTCCCTCAAAGGGGGCACCTGACTCTCACATGGAGGCAGGAATTTTGTCCTGTGTCCCCAGCCCCTTTCCCATCAACTGACCACCCACCCCTCCAAGGCTCTTGCAGATGTGTGGTGACAAGATTCCTCTGATTTTTGTCCTAATTTGGGATCAGGCTTTTGGGCAGTAACAGGAACATCCTGGAAGTACAGGGGCTGTAAAATGGGCTGATATTTTTTTAAAGAGTTGCTAAATGAGAGTGATTCTCAATATCAGGCTCTGGACATTTGCTTGGACACTGAACAGTCCACTGAAACTCTGCCAAAGGCCAGGAACAGAGAGATTAAAAAATTGTTGCCAATGGAGTTTTGTGGGAGTCAAAAATGTTTCTAAAAATAAAACTGGCTGAGCAGTCCAAAAATAAAATGCAAAATACAAAAGCGGTCTATTTTTTTTTTAAAGAAAGGGACGTATTTTTATTTCCAACATCTTTCTGCTTTTCCACTGCTCCAGAGTGGCACTGTGCCTGTGCTAGGGGTTGTCTCTGCTGCAGGAAATCAAGCTGAATTTATTTCTTGACTCTGTGAGAACCCAGGAAAAAAATGACCCCTCACTATTTTAAATTTTTTGGTACTAGATGGGTGTTAATGGATGAGCCAGTGACTCATTCTCCCTCTTGTTTGCCTTTCTAGCAGGAACCTGCTCACCAGCTGTGCAGCACATATGTTGGGAGGCAGAGACAACACGATATTTTCTAGAAAATCTTGATGTGCCTGTGAGCTCTCTCAAGCATGGGCCCTTTTCACAAATGCTGGGGGTTTCAGCTGCTCAGCGAGGGAGCTGCGAGCAGGGGGTCTCTGCCTTGCATCCAGGAACAAAGCAGAGCTCAGCTCTCAGACAGCACTGCCAGCCAAAACGTGGTGCCAGCAGAGATGTGCAGTGACAGAGAATGTAACACAGACAGCTAGAGAAGGGCAGGAACAGCTTGAGGAATGTGCTGTGATGCTATAAAAACACCAGTGAATGCTCTCCTTCCTGACAGCCTCAAAGGAATGTTTATCCACTTGCTCTGTGTGCACGGAGATGCCACCTGAAGGTGGTGGCAGCCCAGGCAGGTGGCTTTGGGAAGGATGGGTGCAGTCAGGCTGAAGTCATTCAGTGAAATGGGTTTGAAAAGCAGAGCATGTGGGGTTACAGAGAGGGGAGATGTGTGTCTCTCATCACTGATGTTGTTTTGTTTCGCTCACATCACTGTGGGAACGTCTATTTGCATGGTTGCAAATCAAGAGGAAAAAAAAAGAAGGGTAAGGACTGGAAATAGGAACAGAACAAGCTGTTTCCTTCAATCAGACAGGGTGAAAGCACGTGGCAAAACGTACCCCTCATGATCAAATGAAGTTTGACCTAGAAGCTGATGATCTCCATGAGCAAAATATGAGTGTCAGCCCCACCGTCTAAGCCTGGTAGGAAGGGCATTCCTCCTGAATTTGGTCTTCACTGTGGGGAGAAAGTGTGCTGTGCTTCTTAAAAGCACATCAGTTATCAGAGAGCTAAACCTCGGGCCCCTGGGTTATTTTCTTTTTCTTCATCTACCACAGACAGGTCATTTAATTCTCCCACCCTGAGTACAGTAAGATCGACTCTGAACTCAAGCAGCCCTGGGTGATGAGGTCAGGATTGCTTAGAATGAATTTGGTGAAGTAATAAAGTCTTGAAGGCAAGCTAAAGAAGAGGAAAACAGTAGGAGGTATGAACTAGGTACTCTGTTACTAAGTCTCTTCCAGTTCCAGGAAACTGAAAAGATTTTCTCAGTCCTCATCACTGAAGAGACCTGAATGAGTAAATTTAAAAATGCTGAAAAGCAAACTAGCAAAATACTTTCTGTTAATACATTTTCCCTAAAATTAGTAATTACTTGCAGATTATGTAGTAGGAAACTGATGGAAAGGGTGGTTTTCTTACTCAATTTCACATTCGTTTCATTCAAAAGTAAACACCTTGATCAACAGTGAAGACAGAAACACATGAAGGATTCAAGTTAATTTAAATAAAAATGCACTTCAGCCCTTCCCTTTATGCTGATTTTCCCATCCTGGTTTTTCTCATGCTACATTGGTGCAGAGTAATCAAATTTGCATAAGTTGAAGAAAATGCTGAATCTATTTCTCTATTTGCCCATGTCAGTGATGTATGCAGGAAGGGTTCAATACATTTCACTTGAAAGTTGTCCTTGTTGTGGTAGTTTCAAATTTGGCCTTTTTTGAGTGAAAAGGAAGTGCAGGCAATGGTTAATTTGTGATTCCTTGTGATGCATTTCTTTCCCAGCTGTTGTGGGAAGCTCCTCTCCTAAAACAACAGAGCTCAGATTACCAAGCACTGCTGTGATCTTCCGTGTGAAAGATAATGCAAAATTGTAATATCACTATTTCTCCCCTCTAAAAGATTTAGAAGTCCCAGGCTGCTTGTTCTGTGCCTGCCTGAGGCCTTTCTACCTGTAATTGCTTTGGGCTTTTGCTTGGCATGGCACAGCTCTAAATTTCATTGAGCCTGCAAGGTTAGTTGTTTTGGAAGGATGGTTTGAGAGAGATCATCTAATCCGATTTATCTGCCAGCCTTAACCTGGCTGTATTTGGGAGATAGTCGGGCCAAACTGGCTGCCCTGTGTCATTTTTGTCCCAGGCAGCTTTGCAGTGCCAACCTGCGATTAAAAATGTGTCAGGCAGAGTAACTCCAGCACTGTGGCCCTCCCTGCACGGTGTTTTATTGATCTCTAATGCAGACACTCCAGCCTCATTATTCTACATGCAATAAAATGTGAATCTCTGAGCCTGGATGCTGCTGAGAATAGGAGATCCTCATAAAGGCTGTTTATGTGTCTATATGTACTATAAAGCAAGAGATAAACATCTCTGCATTTGCATTTGGTTTGAAAGCCAGAGCCAAACGTTACCCAAGGAGAGGTGAGAATTTGCAGGAGCTGTGGGAGGTGTAGTGGTTGCTGCTGGAGCTGGCCATATCCCTGCTAGAGGTGCAGGAAGCTTCTGGAGATTGGGGAAGATAGAGCAACTTTCCTTGGTTTACTCCCTGAGTCATATAAAAGCTCTGAAATGCTCTTTTTTCATGGTTCCAGAAGATTTCCTTGGAACTGCCTGCAGTCTGTAGAACAAAATTAGCTCAGACAAGTGAGGCTGGTTTTACCTGTGCTCCTATAAACTGGGAGATAACAAGGAATTTGTGAATGGTGCTGTGCATATCAAAGGCATCTCCATGGCCTTACAGCCCCAAGATGCTCCAGATGCTTGAAATGTGCACGTGAATGGAGTAGTGGTCAGAGAAAAAGGAACTTGTTCTCCTTGTTATTCTCCAGAATTCGTTTTTCAGTCCAGGAGGGGGGACAGCTGGCTCAAGCTGAACTTGCTGCCAACCAGGATGCCCAGATCCCTTTCCGAGGGCTGTTTTCCAGCCTCTTGCTCCCCTTCCCCACTCTGACAACAGCTCTGCCACATCCATCCCAAGATACTGTGTTTGTATCATCTTCCCAAACTTTCACACATAGAAATTAAACCCTCCTCCCCAGGACACAAGCCTGGTGGAGTTTGGAGTGGAAGGAGGTGATGTGGAAATGGGTTTATGTTGTCTCATTCCAGGCTTAATCAAGTTCCCTTCTCAACTGTCTTCATGCTGAGGTTGAAAGTAGAATTTGTGAGTGTCTTCCTCAGCCCTTCATTCTCCTGTCCCTGTGGTGTCACTCACCTGGTGGGCAGTCTGTAAATCCAGCTTAAATAAATTTTGGTTATTTACATCAACTCTAACAGTTATTTTTGACAAGATTGTGAGATGCCCATCTTATTTCTCACCTTTATTATCCGTCTGGTACTAACCTGAAGGGACTAACTCCCTGGAGGGAGTTGTATAATTTTTGTCCTATGTTGTATAATTTTTGTCTATATCTTCAGGTTTTGGGGAGGATTGGAGAGGAAATTTTCCTTTGGAATCACTAAACATTTCTCTGGCGCTAAAAGACACTTCTCATCCGTCTCCAGTCAATATTTCTTGCCCTGAATTTATGGTAAGGGAACAGTCTTGTAAGTGGCAATCAGGAATGTCATCATTGAAGTTAGTGATGTAAAAAAAAAGCTGCAGGGCTGGGAGATGCCAGGACACTCTCATTGCTGCAGGAGACACCCAAATCTCTGCAGATGGACTGTGAGGGCTGCCTGGTGGTATGCTAGCTGTAGTTCCCATCGGATTTCTTCTTCTCTGTGGAATAAAGACCATATGGGTGCCAGAAGAGAGGTCATTTCAATCCCTTGCTTGGTGATTTTGTGTGACAAGAGTTGTCAAACTTGTGGTGTTCTGTCCTTTCTGATAGACAAATGGGGAGTGAGGCAGGACCAAGGTTGGGAGGGGGTTGTTTTCGGAGGGGTCTCAGACATGCAACTTCTGAGGCAAAGATTTTACTGCTGATAAAGTACAGGCACTGACAGAAGCTGTCACCATCCAGATAAAACCTTTTTTTTCCTTTTTTTTTTTTCCCTATCAGCAGCTGCCTATAGCATCTCCCCATTGGTAGAACAAATCTGATAAAAAAATGTAGTTGTAAGCAGCAACGATTTTATCCTGGTGAAAAGATTTTATCCAACAAGAAAAAATGTTGTGCCTGGGCATAATTTTTCAGATATGATGAACAACAGCGTGGTATGACCCTCAGTCCCAAGGATTTCGTTTTAAAAGAACTACTGAACATAGCAGATATACTCAACTTTTTCCTCCGCTATAATTTTTTTTTTCCATTGGCAGAGTTCAGTTTATAGATACATCTTGACAAAAATCTGCCAGAGGCAAATTTCAACAAAAGAACAACTTCAAAACACATCCAATTAACAATTTATGAAAGGAAATATGACAGAAAATTACACAGAGATTCACAGGGCATAAAATTTGGCACTAAATCAAATTTATTGTGGAAATGCCTGTACAGGGAGTTATGGCCCCTTCTAGTGCAGTGTCAAAGGGAACTTTATCTGTGGAGGCTCAGCGAGTGCCCTCCATCTGATCTTTTCTTGCTATAAATAAAATGTTTTGTCAGACATGGCAATGAACATAACTCAGAGGGGAATGAAGAGCACTGATAAGACCAGCTATATGCAGCTTTCAATCAGAAGCATTAGAAGTGATTAGATTTCTTCAGATTTTCAGATTTAAGATTTTTTCACTTTATCACAGAAATGAGGGGCTCAGTACCATGGACAGCATGCACACACACAAAAAAATCACTTTTATTTGTTAGCACAGCATACAGACCCTGGTAGCAGGTCATGGTGACTGTATTTAACATTATTATGGAGCCATCTTTATGTCTGGAAGGAAATATCAGTCCCTCTGCATCCTGTTGTTTTACTGATTTACTCATTCAGCAGCTGTGGTTGGATTTTTTTTTTTTTTTTTTTTGGAAGATGTTAAGGATGGAAACACATGTAATTGCCTTCAGCAGCTCTGAAATTAACTTAGGTCACTACTTTGTTTAGAGAAAAAGATCTGTCTAGACCTTTACCTATTTAAACACATGGGTAGCTGGTTTTCTTCTAAAAGATGACCGAGCAGCAGCCCCTGCATTGTGTTTTGTCAGTAATTTGCAGGGTTATTTACAGATACCAGGCCCAGCAAGTGAGGATGACAAATAAAATTGACACAGGCCAAGTTAAAGCATATTTATGGTACAGCTGTGTTATTCCATGGGCTAACCTAATCTGAAGAGCTGGTTGCTGCCTCTCCTGTTATGCCTGTGCTCCCACATCAGAACAGGAAACATTTGGTCACTTGTAAATTTGTCATCTTCCACTGAAATTCAGACCTGCATAGGACAAGCGTGGCTTTGAGTGTCCATTTGTGGGCATTGAGGTCCTTGCTGCAGCATCCTTGCTGTGACCAGAGCACACAAATTTCATCAGAACGCTTCTCCTGTGTCTCCATAAGGCAGATTCTTGGGATTTTCCAGCTCACTTGGCCATGTGCAGTTTGCCTCTGCTCATCTGAGCCCACTGGTGAGGATGAGAGGACACCTCTGTCACCAAATGAAGCATTAGAATACCCCAAGGGTTTTTTTCCAGAGTCCATTAATACACACTTTTGGCACTGAAACACTCTACCAGGAAAGCTAGTGTCCAAGGCACGTAATAATTAGTGAATAAAACACCCCGAGAGTATCTTAATCCTATTAAAATATGTCTTATAAAGTGTAAGTTAATCTTTAACCTAATTTTAAATGATGATTTTCTTCCTATAACACACCCTTTCTCAGTAGATCCCTGGAAAGCAGAAGGTGAAACAAAGAAATTAATGTCAAATATTTTCATCTTCTGCTCATATTTGGAAAGATACTTGACTGTTTGATGCTGATTTTCCTATTTCCTTCTACTTCTTCCATCACCCCACTTCCTTCACCACGTTGTGTTACTTTCCTTGTCTCCAACAAGGTATGGTGATAATAATAATGAATTCATTTCGTAAGACAAAGTCTAAGGCAAATGCAAAAATTATTTTGTTTCTAAATACAGGAATTGCATACTTTCTTAAAGAGTTAAAGCAGAGTTAGAGAGTTAAATAAACATATCCAGACTCAAATCCTCCCAGTCCTTCCAGTTTTCCAGTTCTGTGCCCTTCCATGTAAACACCCTGTGGCCTCACTTCCTGCTCACACTGTGGGAATTCAGGGGAATTAATACTTTTGAAGATGTAGCCACAGTAAGACAGCAAAGGCTTTTATTTTTTGGGCATTACTCCCAGTGTTTGGGCTTCAGATAAACCCAGATTCAGAGAACTGAACATCCCCCTGAGTACTTGCTTTCTCCTGTAGCTTTCAGAGGCTCTGGGGATGTTTAGGTCAAGGATGTGTTGTGGCCACTGCCATTTCTTCTTTCAACTTCAGAGCATCAGAAGCACTTGGTTTGCTTTTTTATTGTAATTTGTGGTTAAGAGTCAAAGCTCAGTTCAAGACCAAGTTAGAGGACCATGAACATTGTTTGAAGTGGAATCCTCATGCAGTTGTAAGGCTGGAGCCTTCAACGGCACCTCTTAGTTTAGAACTTGATCTCAGCCTACAAACCAACCTTGAGTTAGTTCATTCTCCAAGTCCAGTCAGGACTGAACCTGACACAGGCTCAGGACCTAAAGGCTGGGTGGAAAAGACCTTGTTAAACCTCTGCCCATACTTTTTGTATGTACTTTTTGTTATTGAACAAGGACCTGAATATAAGTGCAGCTTCCAAAATAGAAGAAAATGGTATCATGGGGCTTATAAAACAAGTTAGGGGTTTTTGAAAAAAAAAAAAAAAAAAAAGGAGAGAAGCCTATTAAACAGGCAGATAGGCCATGGGTGGATGATTGTAAACTGAAAGAAGAGATTAGATTAGGTATTAGGAAGAATTTCTTTCGTCAGAGAGTGGTGAGGCACTGGAACAGGTTTCTCGGAGAAGCTGTGGCTGCCCCATCCCTGGAAGTGTTCCAGGCCAGGTTGAGATGATCTTTAAGGTCTTTTCAGCCCCAACCATTCTGTGATTCTATGACTGTGATCAGATGGGTCAGAAAAACCAGGTAAACTCCATAGAGTGAACACCACGAACCTGTGAGTTGCTCAAGCTGATCACTCTGCGTTCACATCGCTGCAGTGATTTCCCCTTTTTTAAGCTGTGCTGTTTATCTCATAAATGGAGAAGATTGAAACCTTTGTATTTTGAATGCTGCAATTTGGATCATAAAGTCTTTAATACAAATGAGTAGGATTTCTCTGTGCCTGAGAAAGTGTCTAATTCAGGAAGAATTTTCAGGGAAATTAAACAAGGTAAATTGTTCTTTTTCAGCTGCACATCAACATTTTGTTCTGTCAGAGCTGTGGAAAATTGAAGTTGGTTACTGGGGCCTAAAAGTAGCTCAGGAGATCTGACTTCAGGTCCTGACATTTCCTTTGAGACTTGAAATGTTTCCTCTCATGTAATTTACTCTTCTCCTCTTCACCTTTCTGCCACTGTTTATGCCATCTCTTATATCAATATTTCCTTTCCCCACAGTAAAGCTGTGTAAAACTGGAAAACATTTACACTTCCTTTGCTTTCTTTCCATTCTCCCATCTCAGCAGAGCCCTAAGGCCCCCTTCTCTGACCTGCCTGACGATGAGAAGATCTTTAACGGAGGCGATGGCGTGTGGCAGAACCAGGGCCAGGACCAAGCCTTGCTCTCGGAAATCACGGAGGAGGATTTGGAAGCCATCCGCCAGCGGGAAGAGGCCATCCAGCAGATTGAGGTCAGTAACCTCCTCCCAGTTTTGTGAGCTGGAAGTGCAGAATCCTTGCATTGTGCCTTGCTCAACGTGAAGGAAATCCTGATTTACGTCGCTGCCAGTACGGCGTCGCTAAAAGTGGGGGAGATTACCAAGAATTTCTAAACATGGGAATCGGTGATAGAAGGAAAAGTTGGAAATCTGTATGATTTGTAATGAAAATGACAAGAATTAATTAATGCTGATGGCTGATGGTTGATGGCTGATGGCTTGATGGCTGATGGTCACCTGTGGTGAGGTGCTTTAATTGAGCTGAGTTCTGCAGCAAAACAACTTCAACAACTTCAACAACTGGAATTTGTCACAGGCAAAAACCACTCAGCTTTACCATAAGAGAGAATAATAGCTAGAAAAAAGGAAATAACATGTTAACCTTTTCAAATTATTCAGTATTTTGTTGTAGCAAAGTATTTGGATGTTCTTGACGTAGTTAAAAGAGGACATACTATTTTTATTTCCCCCTTGTTTTTTTGAAAGCGCTGTAAAAATATGCGATAAAGGGAACAAAAAGAGGCCTGAATAAGTTAAACATCCCACATTTTTCTTTTTATACTTCCCTTTTTATGCTTTTGGGAAACTCTTGTTAGTTAAATTTAAGCGATAAATGGGTAAAACTAGAACATGTTAAACCTTCCTAATTTGTATGCTTTTACAGACATAAACTCAAGATGAACCAAAAAAAGAGGGCTTCAGAATAATCAGAACATTTAATTAAGGGCTATACTTTGTCCTTTAATTGGATTGGGCTAATTTTATCAGGATAGATTTTGGGTTGCAGTACAGCAGGAATTGTGATTGAGTTAACAGTGCAAAAAGAGGACAAAAGTTCCTGCTGGGGGCTGGTGCTTTGAGATTGGGACCTCTGTTTGCAAACAGTGATGGTCACATATGACTCAGCTCTCCAAGTCAGAAATTCTGACAGTTTTACAGGAGCAGGTCAAGGTCAATGTTTGTCTAATTTCTGTTTTGTCTAATTCACTGAGCAGAGATGAATGAGCTCTGTGGACTTGTGTCCATTACTAGGGGTGAAACTGTCAAAGAATATTCTCACACTGAGTATCTTTGGCTGTGAATTGTCATTTTGCACTTCAAGAGATCTCAGTGCATCCAGCAGGACAAACTGTAGGGAGCTTTGTTGCAAAGAAAATGCATGTTTTGGGGTGTTCCTGCACTTTGATGTTCAGGAGGGATGGTAGCAAATGTATTTCTGAGCTCACTGGAGATATGCAAGAAAAATCAAGGGTAGAAACTTGTGCTGTGTTGTCTGGGATGACCCTGCTTGAGCAGGGATGTTGGACCAGATAACCCCACTGTGGTCCCTCAGCCATTCTTTTGTAATCCCTTTTGTTTGAAAAATATATATACTGATATAGCCTGAACCTTTTTTAATTTGTCTTTACATTGCCCCTGTCCTCCCCAGGAAAAAGCCCCACATTTAATAGTTGCCCATTAAGCAGTGGGGAATGACAACCCCCAAGGCTGCCTCAAGCCCACCAGCTTTCTGAAGTCAAAAACTGTGTGTCAGTTGTGTGTCCTTGGAGAGATCTTTATTTATTTTGCTGGTTAAATCCCATTTCCGTGCCACAATCTGATGTCTCTGCACCAAGCTGCACAGGACGATGTGGCCATGGTGGGGTAGTTGAGGGGAGTGAAGTGAACCCAGTCACAATCCTAAATAACTTAAAAAAAAAAAAAAAATCGACATTCATGTATTGTGCAGGGTTTGTATCTGCTGATTTGATCCTGGATAACTTTCTGCCTAATATGAATTTACCTCTGAATAGCTTAGTTTATGCAATTAATGATTTACTCAGCTTAAGCAGTTAATGATGTTTAGGCTTTTGTTTCCTGAAAATTACCTGTTTTTTTCCCCATCTCCTCTATCCATTTTGCTTTGCTCTCAAAGATCCCTGTTCATTCTCTAACGAAGGCTGCATTCCACAAACATTATTTCAAATGTAGTTTAAACATTTCTCCTCAGGGAGAAAATATTTAGGACCAATGGTATTTTGCTTAACATCTCTTTTGAAAGAAATATAATGAAAATGAGTTTTTTTGGAGAGCATTGTTCCTCTCCCCAGCTGTATTTGAATAAGCAGATGGTGCTTTTAAATAATTTTCACTGTGTTTTGTTTTTCTGTTTGTTGACCCACATGAGCATATTTCTTGTGAAAGGACTCGTCTTGCACATTAAAACTTCCCTGTTTTCAGTAGAAATTGTGGGTACACAGAGGATTCCTTGAGCTCACAGTCACCACAACAACTTTTTTCTGGGATATTTTCACAACCAATGAGTAGCCAAGAAGGTTAAAATGACACATTAATCTGTCAAACATAACTAATAAACCAAATTTATTGCCAATTTGATGTATAGCATTTGTTGTCCTTTGTTCTTTGGGGACCAAATTGAAGAACAGAGCTGTGCAGAACTTATTTTGTGCAAGTAGATTGGTCTCATCGGGATTTCCATGTTGCTGCATATCCAGCACCAGAAACATGCAGATTTTCAGCAACACAGAAGACATTGAAAGAACATCACATCTTCTGATTACGCACAACTTTAGAGAAGCTCATGGTGCTGGTACCAGTCGTGGGACTTTTTTTAAGAGACACTGAATTTGCCCTTTTTGCAAGAAAAACCTTCTTCGTTGCTGAAGAAATAAGGAAATAAATTCTCTTCTCATCTTGAGTCCTGAAAGACAGATATAAAAATGTGCCTATAATAGACATTTTCTTAATCTTACAGACATCTTCCCACTTGTGTATTTTCCATATCTCCAAGATCTCTTCAGAGGTTTGGGTTAATGGGACATTGTTCTCTGTCAAGAACATCCCTCAAGGCACTTTGCAGTTCACAGTTTCCACCTAGACAGATAACAGCCAAGTCAAAAGTTCACCTGGCTGTTCATTTTATTTAAATGTGCTCCTTTTGCTATTGCTTGCAGATTAAAACCAGAGACGTCTGCAAGGGAGATGTCTCGCCAAAACCCTACACTTTGGATAAAGATCCTTATTGCTTGGAAATGTCAAAATCTGGTAGGACACAGCAGCCTTGACACAAGTGTTATTTCTTAAAATATTGCTTTGAACTGTTATATAAAACCTATTTTAACTTGAACTGTATTGGCAGTGAATAATAGATGCCATAACAGCTTTATATATAGCACTGTAAAATGTGCCATCAGAAATACATGAGCTGAACTGTAATGTGCATTGTCAGTGCTCAGTGCTGGCACAAGCTCTGTCATAGAAAATATATATATAATATATATAATTTACCACCCCATACCTTTCATTTGCACCTGTGGTCATCTGAAAAATGGGAGGAGATAAAAGTTTGAGAAGAAACGGATAAGCACTGAATGGGGAACTTCAGAGAATTTCAGCTGGTGAGTGGAAAGACCTATACAAAAATAGATTTTAAATGCTGTATTGATTCAGAAAGCCTTCTGTGATCCTCTCCATGCAGACAGCTTCCCCAGGGGTGATGAGAAAGGAAAGTGAGGGAAAACTCCCCCAAGATGGTCCACCAACCCTTTTCCCACCCCATCCTCTGCTTCCACAGAGTGGGCATCCTCCTACCTTGGAGGGTGGGAGGTGTCACTTCCCATGGCACAGGGATTGGAACAAGATGATCTTTAAGGTCCTTTCCAACCCAAACCACTCTGTGATTCCATGATATCCTGAAGAAGCAAAACACATCCCAGGAACTGCATTTTACTTGATGCATCCCTTGGCAAAAAAGAAGGAGAGATGGGTAGGTTGTGGCAACAGGTGTGAGGAAAATGCTTTTATTTTTAGGAGAGGTTGTTCCCTCTGAGTTGTTGTTGAGGAATGTTGATGTTTATTCCCTATCTGTTTTGAAGAGAAGTGATAGATGCCAGCCTCCACGCCTGTCACTCAAGCCTTTGTAGGCAGACAGAAAATGAAGCACAATAAAAATAAAACAAAAGAAAGCCCCACAGAGTCTGGCAGAGAGTGTTTGTTAGTTCAAACATGTTCCTTGTTCCCTCATTACTACGTATCATTTCTTGCTGAGGGCTGTTTTCGGTAAAATCTCTCACTGATGGTTGCAGTTTAGAGGGTTTAGTGCAAGCTATTTTATACCTTTCATCAGCTTCAATAGTCCAGAGCTTTGACTTACGAGGGCTCTGCCTGTCTCTTCACAGAGGCTTTTTGACTCAGAGTAATGTATAAATAACACAAGATCATGACAAGCACCATCCGTGAACGATCTGGCGCAGTGTGAGTGTCAAGCTCTCCTCATGACAGCATTGGGGACCCTAATTATCCTGAGCTGCAGAGCTGCCTGCCAGGTTGACATGGCCATCCCTGGGACTGGTATTGAGTTGTTCTCTAAAGAACCAGCTCCAGTATGCTGCCCAGTCTAATTTAAAATGACCCGAGCTGCAGGACTGCTACCATTTATTTCGGGAGACTTATTTCATGGTCCAGCAGGCTTCGGTGTTGATGAAATGCTTCCCTCTGTTCTTGCTAAAGATCCCTTTCTCATTCTTGGCTTTTTACACCTAGTGAAACTCTGCTGGACCCTGCAAATAATTCTTCTTTCCCTTTGGCTTTTAAACTCTTCAAATGCTAGCAGTTATCCTCCTCTTCACAAGTTGGTCTCCCTGGCTTTTCAGTCACTTCAGCGCTCTCTTCTCAATTATTTCCCATTTGTTAGTTCTTTGCTCCTGCAGCAGCAGACTGTATATAGGATTTTGGTGTTGTACCAGAGCTGAACAGAAGAAATGTGTAAAAAACCCCATGGATCCAATTCAGAGATTACAAATCCTGGTGGAAAATTTCTAGATATTTTTTTGCACTACTAAATTAAACTCACCAAAGACACTAGAATGTGCTCATTACAGTTTTTAATTGCTAAGCATATCCTGACACACTTTTGACCTAGATTAGCCAGTGCTTACCCAGTTATTGACACAGTTTGAGAGGTAATGTTTTCTAGAGGCAGTTTTGGTGCAGCCACACTGTTCAGAAGGTAAGGGGATTTAATGATGTGCATGCAATGGAAGTGCAGTTTCAGTGCCTGAGAACAGGCATTTCCTCTGTCCTTGCGCAGCTGCAGCCCTATTGCTTTATGAGTTGATCACAAAAATTTCCTCTAGTCCTCACTGATATTTAGGGAAGAGGAAGAGCAAGGTGAATTAAGGGTGAATTTTGTGGGAAACTGCGCAAGCCTGAGGGCGAAATGAGGTGTAGTGAAAATAGCAGCTGGCCTTGAAAATGTGGAGAAGCCTTAGCAAGTCTGGAGAACAAAGAGCAGCCTATCCCAATGGAATCCTGCAGTGGCCATTTCCATTGAATATTGATTTGACTGTGCCTCCTTCCCTGTGCCCCTGTGGCCTCCAACACTCCGGCATTGCTATAAGGGACTTCCCTTCATGTCAAAACCACTCACGCTGGATCTGCACATCTTCAGCTTGTTGCTTTCAAACTGCCACTGCCATGCCAGGCACATCTGAAAAGTTCCATTCATTTTAGATTCAGGGGTTCTGTGAGCCTACAGAATATCCTGAGCTGGAAGGGACCCACAAGAATCACATAGTCCATCTCCTGGCCCTGCACAGGACACCCCAAGAATCCCACCATGTCCTTGAGAGCTTTTCCCAAAAAAAAGTTTGTTTTTTTTTTAACTCTGTCAGGCTGGTGCTGTGACCACTGACCTGGGGAGCTCTTCCAGTGCCCAACCACCCTCTGGGGGAAGAACCTTTTCCTAATATCCAACCTAAACCTCCCCTGACAGAGCTCCAGACTGCTCCCTCAGGTTCTATCACTAGAACAGCAAACACATCACGTGCTGTATTTCCTTCTCTTTCCATTTTCCCACTCTTTATTAAGCACTACTGTTATAAATATATCCATCCATTCTGTAATCCCAGTACATCCAGGAGAGGCAAGAGATGAAATACCACTGGGTAATGCATTGTGAAGATTCTCTCATCATCTCCTTTCTGCTCACACATCACTTTTGCTATGACTGCATGCGAAAGTCCAAACTTTTTCTTCTTGCCTGGCTAAAACTGTATTTCTTCCTCTCCTCATGGAAATGATTAGAGCTTGTATATTTTTGCAATCAGGGATATGTGTGCAGCCTTGGATATCCCTTCGCAAGGCAGCGAGGTTTCAGGAATATATCACAAATCTTTTTTAGCCCTAGGCAATTTCTCATGTCTCAGGTATAACCTTATGACTAAACTGTGTGTAGTGAAGTGTTTTTAACTAAATTGGAGCGGTTTCCACAGTGTGCTAGAGATAATTTTGCTTTTCTCACTTACATTCCCAGTGCCTTATCCAAAGCCTGTTAGTGTCAGGGAGTCTTGCCCTAAACCCTTTCCTTCATGCCCTATTCCTTCAGTGAGCTTGCATGAAGAAGGCAGTAATGAAAACCTGGATTCAGCAAATCCTTTATGTGTGTCTTAACAGCTTTGCTGAATAGAGATGGACTTTAGAACCTACTAAAAGTGAAGTATTCCCTCTGCAGAAGGAGAAAATAGTGCTGAAGCACACATAATTTGCTAACAATCTGAATTTTAGGAAGACACATCTGCATATTTATATCCACAGAAACTGAGCTGAGTTAAAGTCTCGTGTGTGACCTGTCAATGTTCATTGATAAGGCAGAGAGCTGGAAAGAGAGACATCTCCAGTGCTGGTGGTGAAATATTGTTTAGCTTCTGCTAATCCTCCTGCTTAAGTGTTAATATTTCTTTGGTGAAAAGAATATGTTACTTTCCTCCTCCATTTACTGCACTTTTGCCCAAGTTTTTGCCACCAGATGATGACTGTCTCAACAAAGGTGATACCTTGCCCCTATTTCTGTTAGCACAGACAGTACAAACATCAAATGTCTCATCCACACAGCAATTTTTGTGGCTGTGATTTGCTGCCTCAAAGGGGAATTTCCCTCTCACCTATCAGGTTAGAGTGGTTCGCTCTCTAGTTCTCTGATGCTAATTAATAACAATTGACATCAATAGCCCATCAACCAGCTGAGATCCTCTAGCAGTGCTCAAAAGTGCTGTCCCAGCAGGTTTGGCTTCTTACCTTCCTGAATTGAGTGCTGTGCTTTCTTTTTCAATTATTTTGGGTAGGAAAATCAGAATTTTCCCCAGTCAAGATGGAGGGAATAACAGCAGGTGAATCTTAAGTCATGGAAATACAAAAGTTCCTGTTGGCAAAGCCCTGAAGCATCTCAAGAACCCACTGGAGAGTGAGTCAGCCCTCCCTCATTAGAGCTCAGCAGAGAGGGAAGTGAACCAAGGATATTGAAAAGACCCCACAGAGGTAACAAGGGAAGAGATGACTGAGAAGGACAATGAAATCCACATTTCACAGCCACTCCAGTTCCCATTCCCTCCTATTTACCACAAGGTGCCTGGTCCTTTATAAATTATCCTTGACAGGAATATTCTCCCACATCCTCACAGAAATTAGACTGAAAATCACATTCTTAACATTGTTAACAATGAATGTCAAATTTTAGAGGCTGATGACAAAGACAGTATTAGTTTATGCCCTCTGCACTATGCAGGCTCATTTAATTCAGGAGTTCTTTGATATTTTTAATTGCTCCTTTATGAAAGAGGATGTTACAGAACTATCCCCACCATCCTGTTCACCATTTATCTACCAGAGTGTCTCCTCTGGTTGTCATTTCCTTCTCTGAACTGAAGTCACCTCTTCCCATCTGTATTGAGGCTCTCAGATGACTCACTTGAGGCAGAAAGACTATTAAGACTCACCTAGGAACTATGGAAAATTGCAAATTTTAGTGTTATAAAATATTTCCTTCAGTGCAAATTTTTCGCTAGACCCCTGAGCAACCTGGTCTGACCTCAGAGTTGGTCCTGCTGTGAGTGAGAGGCTGCACTTGAGCTCTCCTGTGGCCTGAATTATCCTGTGATCTCATGATCCCATTATCTCTCCACCTCCTTTGACTGCACCACTGAGGGCTACCAAAAATTCATGTGTTAATCTTGCTTCAATCTAAAGACAAAACATCTCAATTTCCCTGTCTGTGTGAGCTCCTGAGTCAGCCTCCTTCTCCCTCTTCTTCCATCTATTGTCACCACAGGCAGGAATTCATGATTTGCTCCTCTGTTCATACCACATTTGCCATTGATTTGGGGAAATAGTTAGGATATTTTACCCATCAGAAAGGTGGGTGTCCATGGAAGAGAAGTCCTCTGAGGTGACCCTGTGCCCACCCAGTGGGTTTGTGTGCCATCTGGGTTTGCTCAGAGAAGCTGTGGCTGCCCCATCCCCGGAAGTGTCCAAGGCCAGGTTGGATGGGGATTGGAGCACCCTGGTCCAGTGGAAGGTGTCCCTGCCCATGGCAGGGGTTTGAAACAAGATGATCTTTAAGGTCCCTTCCAACCCAAACCATTCTGTGATTCTGTGATTTTGATACAGAGATAGAACCAGAGTCACATTTCAGATGAATTCATATTTCTCTTGTCCAGCAACAACTGGAATACAGATGTGGTTTGCTCATGTTGGCGTCAAAATCCGCATTTTTTGAAAATGTGGACTCTTATTGATATAAAGACAAAAGTTGAAATATCTTCTAATTTAAGGCTAAGGTATTGCTGTTGAAGGGCATGTGGTAGAAGGATTTTAGATCCAAGATCAACACATGTCCAGACAGTTTTTTGTAATTTTACTCTTAACACCTTCTACTAAGCTGTCAGGACTAAAAGGTTTCTTCTGGATCACTCAAAGTGTTCCTGAGAATGTCTAAGACTTTCTCCTTTCCAGGTTTTAAACTGTTCCATGGCTTTAAACTGTTCCATGGCTTTAAACTGAAGGGGAACAGGTTTACATCAGGTATTAGGAAAAATCCCTTCCCTATGAGGGTGGGGAGGCCCTGGCACAGGGTGCTCAGAGAAGCTGTGGCTGCTCCATCTCTGGAAATGTCCAAGGTCAGGTGGGATGGGGCTTGGAGCAACCTGGGATACTGGAAGCTGTCCCTGCCACTATGGCAGGGGGGTCAAAACAAGATGAACTTTAAGGTCTTTTACAACCAAAACTATTCCATGATTCTCTGCTGTACCTACAGCAACATCTGCTTATTTTTAACTCTGCCTTTGGAGCTGCTGATTTTTGGAACAAATGTTCCTGAGTTTCATCTTTTCTTGTCAGTTCTCCCACGAGGGATAAAAGCTGCCACAGATTTCTCACCATGCTCCTATTCCCACTTCACAGCTGGAGAAACTGAGACATTATGGATTGTTTTTCTGCCAGTGGAACTCCATAGAAATGTAAATGCCTTGCTTAAGACCTGGGAAAGAGTCAGGATCAGTGCCAGGATTAAAATGCTGCTTGTTCTGTACTTCCATACCCAATTCTCTTCAGACTGTGCTGGGATGAGAGATCCAAATACAAGATCTGGCATATTTAGCTTCTAATTTTTCTCCCTATTTGAATTGTGAGGCAGAAGGAACGTGCTCCTGTTCAGGAAACACACTGACATCCACTCAGCTTGGATGAAGCTCGAGAAAAATACTGATCCTCATTTGTAACTGAAGGCAGATATTCCCTGCAGGGGGGGCTTGCTGGGATATGAAGTTTCACCCATTATATCATTACTTTATCAGGAGATGCTGAACAGCAGCCTCTCTGAAAGCAGAGATTGCTCTGTTAGAGACAGAGAACCTCTGAAAAATCTTCAGATGTGAAGATGAGGCTGCAGGAGTGAGGGCAGGGGGGAATGATCTGCTCTGTGCTTGTACACATAAAACACACCTGAGGGAAAGCCTACAGGTGAATGCCAGTTGTGTCAGACAACGTGGTGTTGAGGGGTTAAAAGATGAGTTTCTGGGTGTTGTGGGCCTGAGACAGATGTTTTGTGCAAGTAGATTGGTCTCATCGGGATTCAGTGCTCGGAGATGAGTGCTGGAGGCTTCGATCAGCATGTGATGTGCTGATTTTCTGAACTATGCTTTGCTGCTGGCTGCAAAAGGAATCTTTGCTCATTTTGCCCCACTCATGGTTCTTGGCAGACCCTTTTCTCTCCTGGAAGTGGTGAGAGCCCAGACATCTGCTGGTGTTGAGGAGGAGCAACTTCAAATCTCATCCAGGACTGAGAGCTCTTACACGCTCTTTGAAAAGGCTGCTAGTTCCTCGTGTAGGAAAAAACTCACTTCATCTGTAAGACCACTGCTTGAGGGTAGCAGCTATTCTCTCTTTGCCTGACCAATTTTAGGAACTGGCCACAAATCCAGTGAGTTTGAGGAATTACAGTATCACAGAATTGCTTAGGTTGGAAAAGACTTTTAAGATCATCAAGCAAACCGTTGATCTGACTGCCAAACTCACCACTACACCCCAAGTGCCACATCTAAACATCTTTTAAATACCCCATAGATGATGTCTCCACCACTGTCCTCTTTCTCTGGTGCAACTTGAGGCCATTTCCTCTTTTCCTTTGCTTGTTACCTGGGAGAAGAGACCAAACCCCACCTCACTGCAACCTGCTGGGAAGATAGAGGACAACACTGCTCCTGATCCCTTAATCAGTCATCCCAAGCCCTTGAAGTCTCTTGATTGTCCTTTTTATTGCAACTTCATTACTACCTAGCAGGAAAAAAAAAAAAAAAAAAGATCAATACTGGACAATAATATGAGGGTTGTAGCAGGATAGGAAGTTTTCACATGTTTAGCTCAGAGCCCAGGGAGGCAGTGAACTGCCCTAAGAAGTGGGTCTGTTCTGCACATTGGGCTTTATTTTCCCTTCAGAATGGAGCCTTTCAGCTGCTCTATTATCTGTACCAAACAGGTGAACCAAAGTGCCTTCAGAAAACTTCAGTTTAACAGGGATTGAATTAATGGTTCAGTCTCAGAGAAGGAAGCACCTGTCCACAATCACTGCAGCTGAAGGGGGTTGCACAAAGCAATCCATGTGCTCTCTCCACTGCCCAAAACAGACACAGCTACTCCTGGAGAGTCTCCCTCCTATGGTTTCCAGGGATTTGTGTCATTCTCAACAAAATCCAGGTGAGAGCAGAAGTGACTCTTTATTTTTAGTATTTTTAGCATGGGGTGGGGGCAGTGGGGAGTGGGAGACCAGTAAAGAGACAAAGTGAAGGATGTCTTGATCAGCAGTGATTCAGCAGAATTTCATATTTAGTCTTGCTTTGGCAGTCTCTATAAAAATCCTGCAAATTGCTGCAAACTTCAGTCCTTCAGCCTGATTTGATTCCTGGGTGCTGTGAGTAGCCCGGACCCAAAAGTCACTCTGTAAGCACCAGCCCCTGTATTTGGCATGATCCTTTGAAGCAGTCCTTAAAAAATGAATTTTCTGGAGCATTTCAGTTGTCACACAAGGTATTTCTCCCCATCCTCTTTTTGCTTGCTAAATACATCCTGAAAATGTAAAGTGGGGATGGGAGAGGTGGGCAGAAGGAAATTAAGAGCAAACCCCATGACTCCTCTGCCTCCCTGATTTCAGTTCATGCTTGTAAATATAAGTCTCAGCACTGGGATGCAAGGACTTTTGGGATTAGATCCTTATATCCTGAGTGTATCTGGAGGAAATAAAAGGAAATCCTGCACCTTTGCACATTGGCACTGGTTGCTTAGGAGCGAGTCACCTCCTACTGAAGTCTGACAGGGCTAAGTCGTGTTCCCTCAGTTGTTTCCCCCTGATGTTCTTTCTAATTTATATCACTGAGAAGGGTTAGGGAAGGTGACTTCAGGTGTTGCCATTAGAAAGTCAAATTGCAAAAATAAAGCATTAAAAATAAATGCCGCAGCGGAATTGCTGAGCCAGGGAATAAAGAGCTTTAAATGCAAGCAGGGAACTGGCTGTGCATTTCTCCACCAGTCACCTGTCTCCCTATCTGAGGATTAAGGACTCTGTGTCTTTTAGTCCTGCATCTTCCCATTCAGCTCCAGGTGCTGCTGAATGTCACAACTTTTTACAGCTCAGCTATTAAGATTTAGAGGAACTTCCTTTCTTTTATTTGGATGGCAGGAGGAAGATTATTGCTTGTTCTGAGTCACTTCATAGGAGAGACCCAAGGAGAGTCTCTCATAAAAGAGTAGATTTTAAATACAGGTGGTATTCCCTAAATAAACTTCAGGAATTTGTTGAGTGAGTAATTTAATTATAAGGTGGATCCCCAGCTATGGGGAATTGTTACAGATCCACTGACTTCCATGCTGTCAATGAACTGGTGTCTCTCCTTTTGAATGACTTTCAAACTCCTCCAAAGAAAAGCATGAACAGCATTTCTGTCATGCACAGCTTTCCTCTCCCCTGGGTGTTTTTGCAGGAGCACAAGGTATTTTACAGCCACACTCAAACAGACCTTGCCACACTAGATCATATTTCAATGTTTTTCTGTCCTTGTCCCTCCCTCAAGGCATCATGTTATCCCCTAAATCTCAGGGTGCAGTGTTTCTTTCCTGCCTACCCTGGACCTTTGCTCATGGGTGGGAAGCAGTCAGATGGAATATTTTTAGGATTTCTTGCTGCTCTCTGTTCCCAGAGCTGAGAAGGGAACACAGACTCATGGGATCACCATCATTGCTGCAGGCAGAGGGCAGTCCAGAAGGATTTTAGGGCTGGAATCTGTGCAGCACAGAGAAGGTCTGAAGCAGGCTGAGAGGCAAGATGAAAATCTCCAATACCACAGTAGCACCATCATCTCCTAACTGGGGACAGCGCTGTAGCAGGAGGTTTTACAGCTCTGATGTCCCCAGGGCACCAGTTCATCCCCACCAAACCCATGCAGTCGTTATAACATGAGGAACAGTCTAGGCTTCAAATCTAGCTCCATATGAGCTCTCTTTTCTTCTTCTCCATCCCTCCATACCCCCTGAACCTGATGTTGATGAATTTTGCAGCACTCTGTGTGGGAACAGTGAGGTTTGGGTTAGAGACTATTTCATAAATACCTCTTGCTGTTCTCTTTCTCCCAATTCCTGTGGAGTTAGAGCACCTATTGTTGTGTGCCATCACACAGGCTGTCACAACAGCTTGGGAGGAGCTGTGAGGAACCAGCACTTTGTTTCCCAGGTGGGTTTTCTCCACGGCGTCAAGACATGGTGGGGTGGGTCGGGTGGGTGGCTGAGCAGATGGCTTTGTCCTGAAGGCTCTCTGATGCTTGGTGACCTTCAAACGAGGTGAGGCAGGACCCCCTCCTCTGAGATCTGGGGTCAGGAGTGATACTGAAGTGGCACTTTTTTTTTTTAATTTTTTTTTTTTTCCGGCCTCTCTCCACCACTGATTCACCTTCCTGCATCACTTATATATATATATTTAACAATGTGGCATCCATGGCCTCGGCCACGTTGTTCCTGTCAGCCACCAAGGTGCTGGCACTCGCTGGCTGTGTTGCATTAGCACAGGGATAAATTAATCCTCTCCTCCTGAGTGAGGCTGGAGCTGGGAAGTGCTGCCAGGCTGCCAGCCCTGTGTTATTTAGTGCCTGGAGCATTGTGTGTCCTCATACCTTGTTTGTTGTTCTGGAAGGCACCAGTGCATCAAGGAATAGTTTTCCTTAGGATGCTCAAGCCTCTCTGCTGGATTTGTGTGCCAAATGTGGAGTCACAGGAGCTGCAGGAGGAATTTTCATTTCCCCCTCTCCCAGTTGCATTCATCAGTGTTGAGCAACATTGACAAGTCATGTTGAAAGTGCTGAGCACCTTCTGATGTTTGCAACAGCCTTGTCCCGTCTTGACTGGGCTGACTACAGCAATGCAGTCTGGTTCTGCCCTGTGATTGCCCCCAGGCGTTGTCTTCTACATCTTTTGTGTACCAAGTCCATGCAATTGGTTGTTCCATCCATTCCAGACAATGTCCTCTCATGCCTTGCACACTGGGCATTGCTCTGGATGCAGCCAGGCATTAATATCCAGCTGGCACATCCTACAAGGTCCAAACTCAGCTGCCCAAATTCAGTCTGGTTGGATTCAGGCATCTCTTAGGGTTTAGCCAGGTCCTCCCTAGGTTTTGGGACACCCTTCTTCTCACCAGGCAGCCAGAGTCATCTCTGTGTTCCATTTTTCCTGGCAGGTTTTTCCATCCTCCATTCTCAAGGCTTGCCTGGAGATTTTGGCTTTACCTGTAACCCCTGTATCCCTGAATAACTGTGTCTGCTTCACCTGTGTAGCCTCCAGATGAGATTGTTCAAGTGGTCCTGTGTTTGTTGATAGTTCTGTATCCAATTCTGCCCCAAGGGAGCCCACCAAAAGTTACAGCCTTCTGCTCCTGAATAGAGCTTTCATATTAACATGGACTTTGCAGGATTATCATGATGATAGATTGAGATGTTTTTGGCCTTCTTTTTTGGGATTTTTTTCTATTGCCTCTCCCCACCACTGATTCACCTTCCTGGATCATTTATATATATATATTTAACAATGTGGCATCCAGCAAAATGCCTAGAGGAAGCTGGCTGTTAACCTTTTGTCGGGATGAAAACTGACCTACTTTTAATTTTGGGTTGGTTTTGTGTTTGGTTTTTATTACTTCTTTTTTTTTTTTTTTTCCTTTCTTTTTTCTCCTGACCTGCTTTTGCATTTGACATTGCTTTGTACCTCTCTCCATGGTAGTTACCTTCTGTAGTCACCTGAGGAGTGACAACATCACAGACCTCTACAATCTGAAAAAAATTAAAGCAGCTGGTTTACACCTTCCTTTTCATTTCCACTGAGTTATCGACTTGTTTAAAGAATTGTGAGGGCTAAGTGAGCTGTGATTTTCCTTGCAAGGACCAGGCTATCACAGCCTTGCATGTGCTTTGTTGTTTTGTTCTGTTTTAGCCATTTTGCCACGATGTGTAAGGTTTTATTACTCTATTCATCATTCAAACAGCCAGGACTTTTTGTAAAGCTCAGTTGTTTGTAACTGGCAATCTGCAACAGGGCTTGTTCCTAAACAGGGATTAGATGTTCCTGTTAGCAAGTCTGAGGGATTCTGCAGGTCATTAGGATTTTTTTGTCACCCATAGCAAGGTACTTCTACCATAACTGGAGGTTTCCAGGGTGTAGATGTCTCTGCCTGACTTTAAGGTCTTAAAATAATCTATGAAAACACACTTTTAGAACACAGTTCATCCACTATGATTTTAGACATCTGTTCTATCATGAGCTGACCCATGAACAGCTTCTTTCTCTTAATGTACTGTGTAGAATCTCATGTTATTTATCTCAAAACCTCAAACATACATCCATAATCAGTGATACCTGTAGGCTGCTTCTTCACCAGAGTGTTTGGACAAAATATTTCGTGGATTTTTTTTTCTTTTTCTTTGAGTGGCAGTGATGCATCCCAGCTTCTGTCACCCCCATGTCTTAGAGCACTTCCTCCCCTTTTGTCTAAGTTGAGAAGATTTTTTTCACCTGATATTTTTTTAGTTTGAACTCGTATCTATAGAATAATAAAAATCAGAGAATAATAGAAAAGTTTGGGTTGGAAGGGACCCTAAAGATCATTTAGTTCCAACCCCCCTGCCCCCCAGAAGAATGCCACCCACTAAACCAGGTTTCTTAGAGCCCTCTCCAACCTGAGCTTGAACAGTTCCAGGGATGGGGCACCCCTGGAAGTATTCAAGGGAAAAACAAGTATTTGTTTTTCAGAGACCATTCTTGACCTACTTGTTTGGTGCTTCCTCTTCAAAGTATGGCAAAACCAGATGGTTTCTAGGGTGACTTCTAACCCTTCCAAACCTTTCTATGATTCAGTTCTCTTGATAATCACAGACTGATGATCCCGTGAGTAAATGCATTTATAAGCCATCCGTCTGGATAATGAAATCGGAGAAAAACAATGTCCTGATTTTGATGTGTACTTTTAATTGAACAGATGAAAAGCCTTCCATTTAAGCATGCCAGGGTTATCTAAGTAATATTCTGGCATGTTGCCCCTTTTCACCAACGTGACCGTACAATCCAGCAACAATATGGACAAAAAATCAATTCCATTGGAAGAAAATCCCAGTAATTGAATCTCATGTTAATTGCAGATCAGAAGAAGAAAATTATTTTTATTATTTAATAAAACTAAGTGAAAATTCGAGTAAGAGAATGGTTAGCCGATGTCAAGATGAAATTTTTCTTTTGGTTTTGCAGAATGGTACAAGACCCACTTTGATATGACCTTGCAAACCAGTGACAGTATCTTGACCCAGGCCAAAATTTCTGGTGCTGGAACAACATTATTTTTGCTCTAGAGGGGAAACCATACAAGAAGAGGCTGAGGCAAGCTGGCTTGTTCAACCTGGAGGAGACTGAGGGGAGACCTCATTGCAGTTCCAATTTCCTTGTGAGGAGAAGAGGAGGGGCAGGCGCCAATCTCTTCTCTGGTGACAGTGACAGGACCTGAAGGAATGGCCTGAAATTGTGTCAGGGGAGGTTTAGGCTGGATATTAGCAAAAGGTTCCTCCTCCAGAGAGTGGTTGGGCACTGGAACAGGCTCCTGTGAAGTTTTCTTGCTATGTAAAATCTCCTTGCTGGAACCCTGAGCAAACCAGAAATTACCATTGAGCAAACTCAGACTGAGACCCAAAAAATTTTTCTTGGATGGTCACGGATGTGGGGGTCAGTCTCTTCTCCAAAGTAGCAAATAAATAAGAGGAGATGGTCTCAAGCTGTGCCAGGGGAGGTTTAGATCAGATATCAGGAAATATAATTCTTCACAGGGGGGTTGTCAAGCACTGGAACAGGGAAGTGGTTGTGTCACCATTCCTGGAGCTGTTAAAAAATGTGTTGATGTGGCACTTGGGGACATGGGTTTAGTGGTGGACTTGGAAGTGTTGGGTTAATGGTCAGACTCGATGGTCCTAAAGGTCTTTTTTATCCTAAATGATTCTATAGTTTTATGAAATATAAGTGTTGTGGCAAGAAGGGAGCTGTCTCATGGAGGTATAAAGAGCATTTCTTGAGTAAAATTTCTCTCCTCCTGTGCTTTGATGTGGATTGTAGCCTTTTCTGGTTTGATTTAGGTATTTCTGGATGGCAGGAGGATCACGGCAATCAAGAACACAAAGTACCTTCCCTGGGAGATGAACAGTCCAATTTCTGCATAGCAAGGGAGCAGGGAAATTTTATCCCAGGAGCATTAATGGAGAATTTGTCAGAAAAAAAAGATGAAAAGTCCAATAGTCAAGTGAAATGCAGCTGAACTCTCCTGAATTTTAACTTTTTCTCGCTAACACACTTCCCATTATGGGATTATTATGGGATTATAATGTCCCTGTGTTAAAGGGGAGAGGAAATCCTCAGTGTACGTAGCACTCATCTGACTCCCCTTTCTCCTGGAAATAAAGGAGAAGATAAGGAAAGGGAGTGAGGGCAAAGAAAAGGAAAAGAAGAAAATTAAGATTGGAATGAAGCCTTGAAATTGGCAGCTGTCAGCAGCCCTCAGGACAAGTGATAAAATGCTGCATTAAAGGAGCTGCAGTGTGAAATGCCATTGACAGAATAACGAGGATGGGAAATCACTTTATAAATGTGCTTACCAGGATAAACAGATGTGACTGAGGGCAACTCCACTCTGTCACTAAGCACTTGAAAGGGCAAAATTTATGGCAATCTATTTTCTGTTAAAAAAAAAAAAAAAAAGCCACAATGAAAAGATACAAACTTAAACTCAGAGAGGCTTCAGACAGAGGTGAGGGTTCAGTGCCCGTGTAAAGGTGGGAATCAGGGCAGGAACACTCTCCTGTAATAAACCATTTTGAGAGGCCAATAAATCAAAATGCAGCAGGGTGTGGTGATGCTGAGGGAGGGGGGGCTGGTTCCTGACGTTTCACACTTTGCAAAGGCAGGAGCCACTCTGCAGGCATGGCTTGGGGTCTTTCATGGGCAAAATATGTGAAGGGATGTTAGTTCAGTTTTCTGCTGAGCTGAGGCTGGCTGGACATGATGGTAGCCCAAATTTAAAGGCTCAAGTAGCCTTTGGACAACGCTGTCAGGCACATGGTGTGACTCCTGGGGCTGTCCTGTGCAGGGCCAGGAGTTGGATTCATGATCCTCATGGGTCCCTTCCAGCTCAGGGTGTTCTATGATTCTATGCTTTTTTGGGCTTGGTTATGGCAACTAAAACTTTATTCCGTTTCTGTTCTAAATTGCCTCCTCATATTACCACCTAAAGAAATTCTGCAGTTGCAGTTGCTAAGGACTAGACAGAGAGGAAAACCCATGAATTTGTGCCAAAGAGTTATCAAACAGTGAGAACTTACTGTCACCAGCCAAACCCCCCAAAAATGGCTGTTTCCTTTTGCTTTTAGAAGTGTTTGTACTACTTCAGTGACTTTTCAGCATTGTTCATTAAGGCCTGATAAAAGTATTCTGATATTACTGAGTATTAAAAAAAATCAAATATATATGTGGCCTGAAGTTGCACCAGGGGAGGTTCAGGTTGGATATTAGGAAAAAAAATCTTCAATGAACGAGTGATCAGACATTGGAACAAGCTTTCTAGGGAAGTGATGGAGTCACCATCCCTGAAAGTGTTCAAAAAATGATTAGACATGGCATTTCATGATATGGTTTTGGGGACATGGTGGTATTTGGTCAAAGATTGAGCTTGATTGTCTTTGCTTTTTTCCAGCCTTAAAGATTCTATGATTCTTTATCATACTCTATGACAAATCTCTATAACGTGAGGTATGACAGGTATAGTCTAAAGTCCTCTGTGCTGGAAAATTATTTATTTTGCCTATTTGGAATTCCTTGAATGGAAAAAGCAATGAATTGCCTGCAGTGTTAACAGTAAGCAGCAGCCTTTTCAAGGTATGTTCAGTCTGAAAGCAGCCCCCCAACTCCTCCAGTTCTCACCCCAACTCCCTAGAACAGTCCAGCTTTTCCATTGCTTCATCCTTTGAGCCAGAGACACAAGTGTGTGGCTGGGAATGAGCTGAGCCATCCCCCCTTCAAGTCTAGACTCTCACCTGCCTCATTTGCAAATTAAAACAAAATTAAAATAGCCCATTGAAAGCTAATCTGAACTCAGGGAGCACAAGCTGAGCATGATTGAATATAAATGCTTAAAACTTCCTAATAAACTGGAGAGCTGAATCCAAATTCTCCTAAATTAGCATTTCCTTGGGGAAGGGGCAATGCAGGTGGGAAGGAAGGCAGGGTAACTCACTTCTCTGCTGAGTGACTGGTGGGTTTATAAGTGCAGCAGTATCTGCTCTGTCACTGTAGATGTGCTTGATGGTTTCTAAACGCAGCCCCTGGGACAGGGGCTGGCTGTGGTTTGTTGTCACACACAGCTGATAGATGGCACACTGTTGTCAGGATTCCCTGCTGCAGATGCCGTTGTTCCTTGCTGCTGTCTGATTGTTATCTGCTGCTATTTAATGGCAGAAAGTGTCTTTGTGGCTATTGATAAGTTGGTTAAAGCTTATTGAGCTTCACCTTTTGTTTTTTTGTGGACGAGGATGTTTAACAGAGCAGAGATTTGCTGAATTTGTCTTAACTTGGAAAGGCTGAGGGAGAGGGGCACGATTTAATCAGTTTAGTGACTGGAGCTGATGGGGAGTTTGTGGCTGCATTCTGAAACAATCCCTCTCTCTTTCTGATTTCCAGGGTTTGTATTGATTGTATTGAATATTAGACAAGTGGAGTTAAGAGCAATCTTTAAACATCATCAAATCCTTTTCTAAGCTCTAAGACAGGATCAACAACCCGAATCATTAACTTCTTATATAAATGTCTCCTGTTACAGTTTCAGTCCATGAATTTCTGTCATATGGAGGGGGAATATGGAGAACAGGTTATTCCCTTCCTATTTGCAACAGTTCCACTTGTCAGAAAAGCATTATCACATCTGTTGTGTCCTCCTCACCCCTCCAACCCCACACATCCTGCTTTTTCTACATTGAAAACCACACTAATTCCTATTTTTCCTATCAGGCTGTGTTTCTAACATTTCTGATCATTCCATGGCTTTTCTCTGATCTGTCTCCAGGTGGTCCCCCTGAGATTTGTTGCTCAAAATTGGACACAATATTTTATCTCACAAGTGCTAGCTTTTTCCCCAGCACCCCTCAGCACCTTTGCTTGTTTGTTTATTTCCTTTTTGAGGACTTCTGCCCAGGAAATTGCCTACTATTCTTTATGTCTAACTGTGGAACTTTGTATTTTCATTATTTGGCTTCATCCTTTTTCCTTACAGTGTTTCCCCATTTTAACAAGATCCCTTTGAATTCTAATCATATCTTCTGACAGGCTCAAAATATTTCTGAGCTTCACTGCACCTTCTTATTTATGATCTGTCCTTTCTATACCATCACCTAAGCCATTCCTGAAAAATATTGGTTAATCCTGGATCCAGGAAAACCACACAAAGTCAGGGTATGATAAAATCCCCTCCCTCACCTGCTGGTCACTAGGTTTTGATGCAGTCCAGGACTTGGGTGGCTTTCTGGGCTTCAAGTGCAAATGGCCAGCTCATGTCAATTACTACCAGCTATTCCCACATCCTTCTCTACAAGACTGCTCTCATTCCATCTTCCAGTCTGTTCAGATTCTGGGGATTGTCCCAGTCTGGGAGCAGAGCTTTGTATTTGTCCTTGTTGAACTTCATGATGCTGAAATCCTTTCCATGCATCCTTCCAGTCCATTACCAAAGAGAATTTGCTGATGAACAAATAATTTTAAACTATGACTTCTGAGCCAGTTTTACAGTATTTTCATTTAGACTTTGTTTGCTCTACCTGTGTATTTGTCATCTGCTGCTTTTCCCCCTCCTCAGGTGTTGCTCTGTCCTAGAAAGGTACCAGGTAACTCTTGACAAATGCGCACTTCTTGCTGCTCATTCTCCTGCTGTGTTTTGTGCAACAACAAATTATACACTGGATTATTTCCCCCATCATCTGTACAACTGGAGCAGCACAGGGCTAGATATCACAGATTTAGATATCTGGCCTCTAATTCCCAGACTTTTGGATTTTGCACTGCTCAGACACTCTCTTTTCTCTCTTCTGGTTCCCCATGAATTTTCAGTTTACAGCTCTAAGGTTGTCTCACTATTTCTCTAAAAATTTCACCTTAGTATTTATGAGTCCCAGACAGTTTAAAAATACCTAACCCTTAATCTGAGCTCCACAATCCCACTGTTGGCTCCCCATTGACTCTGAAGTGAGCCAGGGCAAATTGCTGAGCAGTAAATGTAGAAGACATAAACATATAATTCACCAACTCTACACTATAAATAATTCCTCCTTCCTCTAGAGATTAAAATGACCCAGACTTTGTTCTCTGGGAGCATCTCCCCCATCTGCCAGTGACACATAAGCAAAACTGTCAAAGTAAAATGGATGATTAATTGTTTGAATTATATATCCTTTGATCAGAGAGCGAGCTGCTCGTTGTTCAGACCCATAATTTTAATTACTGGATGGAATTGCAATCCACAATTTTGATCTGAGAGCAAGCACAAGATTTCTGGATTTGGGGTAGCAGACAGCAGCTGGTATTATACTGTTTTTGCAAACATGAGAGCTCCAATGCCCACAGCATGAACAACAAACAGGAGGAGCTGGAAGCCAATTGTGCCACTGGAAAACTGTGATTGGAAACAGGGTGGGATGACTCACACAACCAGAGTGCTGCAGTGGATCTCTGTAAACTCTTCAGAAGGGACAGCAAGGGAGGAGAGGCAGTGGAGTAACCCTTGTATCAATAGGGCTGAGCATTTACGGGTCAGGATAGCGGGGAAGGCAACAAAACAGATATTCTGGTGGGAGTCTGTTACAGACCACCCAGCCAGGATGAAGAGAAGGATAAATTGCTCCAGAAGTACCTGGGAGAAGCCTCATGATGGCTGGCCTTTGTCCTCATGGAGGAATTCAATTTAACCAGGTGTCTGCTGGAAATACAACACAGCAAAGAGGAAAGTGTCCTGGATGCTCCTGGAGCGTGTAGAGGATAAATTCCTGACACAGCTGGTGAGCCAACTAAAGAAGCTGTGCCACGGGACCTGTTGGATACTTTTAACCAGAAATTGGAAATTTTCAACTGGAAACTGAGCACAGACAATTGGAAAATAAAGTGAACTGTCACACAGCCTTTAGTGTCTGCCTTAGACATTGGCACCTTTTATATGATAAGAAGGTGTGTGAGAAATGAGAGCATTTTGGCCTGCTTTTTCTATTAGAAATTTGGAGGTGATCCAGGAGGAAATAAATGAGGAAGAAGTATTAAGTGTAATTTATGAAGAGAGATTACAGGAATTTACCAATTGCAGGCTCAGAAAGTACAGCAGTGATTAGTTGAGCCATGATGACTGTGTAGAAATACTTGATGTGTAATAGCATTGAAAAAAGGGTAGAATAATTTAAAATATTAAGGTTGAAGGTAGTAACAAATTACCAAGTAGTAACTAAGGACAGAGAGAAATAAATTAAACATTAAGAAAAAATCCTCAAATAATGAGATGAATCATTTTGGATATAATGGATATTTTTAAAATAGGCAATCTCTCCTGTACAGAGTGGAGCATAAAACCATGTGAGGGTGTTTGGGAGAGTCAACTTGCAGGAGGTGATACCCATCAACCTTTATTTTCTGAGCCTTTTAGCTGCAGTCGTAATTAATTTGTCCTCAGATACCTTAACTCAGCATTTGTGCCTTTTAGGTAACCTGCATAATTGACTGAAAACGTGCAAGAAAAGTGTCAACAGCAAAGTTTGCAGCTCACAGAGCCAAAATCTGGAAGAGCCTACAAAGACCATAACATTTGTCTTTGAAATGCACAGGGAAATGTAGGGCAGAGAGGATTTTTTTTTTTTAATTTTATAGAACATGTATCTCCTTTTTGCCCAATTTGTAACACTGAGGAGAAGATGAACCTTGGGCAGACCTTGGATATGGATTTACTCATGGAGCTGGTGTCTGTGGAGCACTTGTTGGCCTGAACAGCCATACCCCCTTTTTTTGGCTGTGCCTCTTCAGTCTCCTGGAGAAAGAGGACAAGATCTCTCCTCTTGAGAGACCCCACCTGAACCTCTGGGACCTCCAACACAAGAGAGATGCTGACCACTTGAAACAAGTCCAGAGGAGGCCGCTAAGCTGATCAAAGGGCTGGAGAACCTCTGCTCTGGAGCCAGGCTGGGAGAGCTGCGGGTGTTCAGCCTGGGGAAGAGAAGGCTCCAGAGAGAGCTTAGAGCCCCTTCCAGTGCCTAAAGGGGCTCCAAGAGAGCTAGAGAGGGACTTGGGACAAGGGATGGAGTGACAGGACAAGGGGGAATGGCCTTGAGCTGAAGGAGGGTGGGTTTAGATTACATATTAGCAGGAAATTCCTTCCTACAAGAGTGGTGAGGCACTGCAAGAGGTTGAGCAGAGAAGTTGTGAATGCTCCATCTGTGGAGGTGCTCAGGGTCAGGCTGGACTGGGCTTTGGTTAGCCTGGTCTAGGTGCCCTGCCCCTGGCAGGAGGTTGGAACCAGATGGTTTGTAAGGTCTCTTCCAGCCCAAACCCTTCTATGATTTTATGATTCCAGCCTCAGTGACCTCTGTAAGAAATTGTGACTCCCTTCCTGTCTTGCACCAAACCCATGAACTCCATTTGTAATGAGGACTGAGTTGTGTCCAGACTCTGCACAGGGTACAGCAGCTTCAGCCGTTTCTAAACAGAGGATTGGCAGCGTAGCCGTGAGTTGTAAGAAGATGCTGTGTATTTCCCTTGTTCCTTTGTCTTTTTCCTTTCAGTTAGATATTCTTTTTTAAATTGTCAAGAATAAATAGTGCACCTAAATTAATCACTCTGTTGATAGCTGCAGATCAGACTCTGCAATCAGTGTTTTATTTAAGTAAAATAATTGAGCAGCAATTGATAATACATGACAGCTTAAGATTACTCTAATTGCTTGGCTTCCCAGAACACTCCTAAAAAGAAAATGAATTCCTCCATTGTATTTTTTTTCTGGCTGCATGACCCTCATGGAAATAAATCCAGAGTGGAGAATTAATAGTGCTGCAAACAAAGTGTAGAAAGTGTTGAAGTTTTTGTCATAATCTTTGCACGGTTTCTATTTTTGAAGATAACATACCACCTGCAATAAACTGCCTTTCCTGGGGCTGGTATCAGTCAGGGTGATAGATTACAACTACTTCCCTCACTGCTGCTATTAGTTTATACATTGCAGCCTGGGGCAGGAAACAGGAGATGCTAAAGGAAAAGTCAGCATGGAACAAACTGAGTTTGGAGTTTGCTGACAGATTTCCATATCTTTGGTGACTTGGTACTCAGGAGACTTTCTTCTGAGCAGCTGCAAAAAAGTGGAGCTGTAAATACTAAATGAATTTTATTTTCTTATTTTAAAAAGACTAAGTGTCCCCAACAAGCATTTTCATTGGATATAAAAAAATAATAACTTTTTTTTTCCATAGGTTGCTGTAAGAACTCGTATATATCACTTTTTGCAGTTAAGACCAATGGCTCCTTGGAGCTGTTGGAGAGCAGAATAAATGTGCAATACAGACAAATAGTTCCTGTTGGACAGGTACCTACCACATGAAATACTCCATGACAATTGCATCAAATCACTGTGGTTACTACCCAGCTCTTGCAGAAAGAAAAGAGATCTGTTGCTCATGAAAGCCTTTTCTTGGACAAGGCTGTGGATTATTGTTGGGGGACAATTCTGCTCTGGTTTGCATGGCTTTTATGTTTACCTTTTGTACTGTATTTAATTTTTGCTTTTGGGGTGTCAGGCCAGCAAATTTCACAAACCCGCAGCTACAATCTCTATTTGAAATACAAATGGATATCCTCTACTGGGAGAACCTTCATCTTCACTGACTATTTTTATTCCTGGTCTAAAAAGGCCGCAATGTCAGGCATTTCATTATGTCTGTTCATTTTGGGTCCTTCATGTAATTACTTTTGTGCCATTTGATTAGCCTCTATACATATGTGAATTAACTCTGAAGGAACTCCTTAATTCAACTCCAGGGAGCTGGGAAAGGTGAGAAAGGCAGAAAATCCCACAAAAACCTTTCTATCATATCAGAAAACAGAAGCAATATTTCTGATCCGTGAGTCTTTCATATCCAGCCTAAGGGTTTGTTGGAAAAGTAAGGATATTAATCTTCCTTTAGTGGTAAAGTAGATAGAAACTTGGCTGTAGGATAGCAAAAGTTTGGATTCATACTGTGAGTACAGAAACTTTCTTCTGCAACCATGAGAAAATAAATCATAGAATCATAAGACTGGTTTGGGTTGGGACCTCAAAAATCTCCCAGTTCCAACCCCACTGCCATGGATCAGGTTGCTCATGGTTATTGCTTCCAAATATGCATTGTAACATGCCAGAGTCTTGTTCCAGCTGTGCTAACAAGGTACAGGAACATCAGGCATTCAGTAAAGAGAAATAAAATTGCAGCACATTCCCATTTGGAGAGCAGAGCTGATGTTCACTCTGGAGAGTAATGAAGTCACTTCCCTCTTCGTTTCCTTAGTTTGTGGATCTCCCTTTCTCTTTCACTCTTTGTTGACTTTATGAGTGTCTGGTGGAAGAGGAGAGTGGTGGGGATGAAGGAAGGGCAGGACACTGCAAAATAAGTAAATTCACATGCTCTTCTCCATTGTGGGTGAAGTTTGAAACATTCTCCATTTGCTCTGCACCTGGAATTTGTAGCTTAATCCTTTTGTTTTCCACACCCCTCTCACCCTCTTCTCCAGACTTGTGAAGCCTCACCTGGAGCACTGATTCAGCTCTGGAGTGTCCAAGGCCAGGTTTTGTAGGGCTTGGAGCAGCCTGGTCCAGTGGAAGGTGTCCCTGCACGTGGCAGAGGTTGGAACTGGGTGATCTTTAAGGTCCCTTCAAACCCAAGGTATTCTGTGACTTTATGATTCTGATTTCATGATGACACAACTGTTGCATCTCAGTTTTCTGATCTGACCCATTCCTGCTCTCATCACTCCTGCTCTCCCTGATATCAAAACTTTTAAACTTTCACAGCATTAACTTGAAGACAAAATGCAAAATGGAATCAACAAAGCTTTTTTTTTTTTCCTTTGGTTAAAACTAAGCAAGGCAAATAATTTTTTTCTTTTTTTTTAGTTTTTGTTTACTTGCCTGCTATCAGATCGTATCAGTGTTCATGCTTATTTTACATCAGAGTGTTTAGCCAAGAAAAAGAAGCCTGAGATTTAAGGTCTGTTTTCTGCTCTGTAGACAGAAATAGGCTATGTTTATATCTCTGCAATCTGCTAAGCCTCAATTGTTCATTTAACACCTGGTGTATGTTCAGGGCAAGTTAATCTTAAAATTATTAGTGCCTGTCTGTATACTGTGGCTGTTTATACAGGTGGGAGTGTTTGTGGTACATGAGAATACATGTTTTCGTGTGCCTATATAAATACCCACATGTACATATGTATGGGAATTCACATACCTTTACAAACTGGTGAATTTAAATTAAATTTAGGGTATTAATTAATTTGAAGATCAGAATCAAAGTCAGTAAAAAGAATGCTTTATGTGCTCTTTGATGCTTTATTATATTTCCCAAATATAAAGTGAGGATATCTACACAAAAGCAGAACTATTGATGATGTCCTCCATTAACACATCTCCTATTTCCAGATCCAAAGGGTTCTTAAAAGGGCAAACTACCTCCTGCTGTGTTTGTGTTATTGTATTGCCCTTAGACAACCCTGATAAAGGGGGATGACTTTAAACCAGTAGAAGGCACATTTAGATTAGCTATCTGGAAGAAATTCTTCCCTGTGAGGGTGGTGAGGCCCTGGCACAGGTTGCCCAGAAAAGCTGTGGCTGCCCCATCCCTGGAAGTGTCCAAAGCCAGATTAGATGGGGCTTGGAACAACCTGGGATAGCTGAGAGTGTCCCTGCCCGTGGAAGGGGTTGGAATGAGATGATCTTCAAGGTCCCTTCAACTCCAACCATTCTGTGATTTCATTCTGATCCTGATTCCATGATGATGCACCTGGCAGGATTTGTGATCCTGTGGGGGATCCACTTGAAGAACTGCAGCCCCTGGGAAGGACCCAGGTTAGAGGGGTTTGAGGGGGACTGTCTGCCTCGAGAGGGACCCCACCATGGAGCTGGGGAAGAGTGTGAGGAGTAAGAAATGTGTGACAAACTGGCCACAGCCCCAATTCCTTATTCCTCTGTGCCACAGCAGCGGAGGAGGGGGAGAACATGAAAATGAAGTCCAGGAAGAAGGGAAGGTTGGAGAGAAGTGTTTTAAGATTTGATATTATTTTTCACTACCCTACTCTGATTTTGATTGGTAACAAATGAAACTGATTTACCCTAATCAAGTCCATTTTGCCTGTGACAGTAACTGATGGCTGATCTCTCCCTGTCCTTACCTCACCCCAAGAGCCTTTTGTTGTATTTCCTCTCCCCTGTCCAGCTGAGGAGGGGAGTGACGGAGCAGCTTCGGTGGGCATGTGACATCCAGCCAGGGGCAGAATGAATAAAACACCAGCTGGCAGCTGGCAGGATCTCTGTACTCATCCTTCTTGAGGGGCTCTCTGTGGTGGCCTCGCTCTCTCGGATGAGCTCAAGGCATCTTAGCTCCCACAGCCTCTCCATTTGGATTTGGTGGACAGGAACCCCCTTCCTGTTGTGTTTCCTGAGCTGGTGTCCCCAGGTAGGTTCTGGACTGGCATCCCAAAGCTCAGCATGACTACTTTAATTATGCAGCATGGTTCTACACTCCCTGAGATGACACAGACCTCTAGGACAGCAAAAGAGAGAGGAAATGTGCACAGGCAAGAGAGAGAGAGAAACTCCACACTCTGGCTGTTGTTGAGTCCCAGAGGAGATCTAACTCAGTCTGTAATTGCTGTTCTGGATGGCTTCTGCCCTCAAAACAATTTTCTGCTGGTCTGTTGTTGCTTAGGCTGAATCAGGTTGATTTATTGAATGTCATTTTTTTCTCCCCAGCCGTAGACAAGAGAAAAATATTTGTTGAAAGGCTGTTGCAGCAAGATTTAGTTTCTGCCTATCTCGCATCAGAAGCTTGCTCATGTTTTATATTATTTTTTCCTTTTCCTTTCCTTCCCCTGCCCGTCAGAAAGGAATGAGGACAGACAAACACCATGCTCTGATTTGTTTTTCCATGTCCATACATGGTGGACCACAGGGTGGGAGATGCCCCATGGCTATTGCAGACAGGACAACACAAGGAACATCTCAGCATCTCTTTGGTAAAACATGACAGGCACTACAAAAGGTTGTTGGTTGATTTTTTTTCTCTTGTTTCTTTATTTTTTTCCCCAAAGATAACAAGCACAAGGGGTTTGTTTTGCTTTATTGTGTTTTGGAGTGCTTCCATGTGCAGAAATGCACACATGGGCCTTCTAGGACATCTTTCAGGATCTCCTTGGGGTTTATTTTACAACTCTCCTGGCTGCTTGCTGCAGAATAAATGATGGGTCAGAATGTGACCTCGTTTGTAAAAATTCAGCAGCTCCTGAATATTGAGGCAGCAATTAATTTAAATGCTAATTTATAGTCCTTTAAAAAATGGATGGCTGGTTTGTGAGTAAACACAAAAGCACATGTGCTAAATAGGATAGACCACTGATACTTTTGATCCCATTTTTATACAAACCCAAGGCAAACATTCCTAGAAATGAGTGCTCCTTCCCTTGAGGACCTGAGCTGTCACTGATAGAGGAGGCTGGGATCTGTCTCCATGTGAGAGAGGAATTATTGACTACACAGATTCGTTCTGTGTCCTTCTGAGGAGAACATGTTCCCCTCTCTGGTTTATTTAACACCATCCCCGTGTCTGGAATACAGCAGTGTCCTTAGGATATCATTAAAGGCAGGGTAATGTTGGAAGTTTTCAGTGTGAATAAATCTTCATCCCACAAAGCATGAGAGTGGAAGAGAGAAGAGGTTTGTTTATCTTCTGTCTTGGAAATACTTCAGTAATGCTCATTCTGTGGGGAAATGGGCTGCTGGGATTTATTGTTCCCACATTGGTGACAATGTCTGGGGTTTATAACCTGACTTGCTCACAAATTAATTTCAAAATTGTTGAAATCTTTATCTTGTTAAATCAAGAAATGGGAAATTGAAATTTCTGGTTTATCTGCAAAATCATATTTCCAACCATTTTTGTGTCAGGTTTGGATTTTTTTTTTTCCCCGAAATCTCAGTACTATGCAGTGACATTATTCACTTATTGAGTCAGGTTAAGTGACTCCAATAGTCCTGCCATTTTAACTTAGTACTTTCTGTTAAGAACTTCCCAAACTAATTTTCCCTGGTGAGAGTTAATCCTCTGGAACTTAAGGGCCTCATTCTTTTGTATCTCTGCTTCTCTCCTCTATCACTTCTCTGCTTTTTTGTCCATCTTTAGCTATTGCCATTTCATTTTACTGTTGACTAGTTTAATTCTTTTTGTTCCAGAATGGGTGATATTAAATCCTGTCTACTAATCAGAACAATGGATTTCTTCTTTTTGGGTAGGAAAAAAAAAAAAAAAAAAAAGAGAGAAAAGAGAATTTATATGAAACAGTTTAAACCTGTCTCCCCCTTGCTGCAGAATATAGTGAATGAATTGTTGCCAAAAAGGAAAGACTGGTGTTAATTAAAACCCAGGGAGCCCCAGCCTAGTTAGCTGGCAGGGAGACAGAATTTTGGGAATGGTGGTGGCTGCTGCACTCCTGGGTTCTGTGGAGTCAGAGATTTATGAGGAGCTGTATTTCATTGTGAATTCTGCAAGGTGTGTGCAAACATGGGGAACCAAAGGCAATCTGATTTTCCTAACAAACTCTAATGTCTGGCAAGTTCAGAGGTACTTGTGGATGGAGCAGACCTGGCAAGGAAGCAGCAGGAGTGTAGCTCCAAGGTATATTCCATTATGGAAGGTCTTTATTTCTGGATATTTCTCTTTCTTCTATTTCTTCCTTTGTTTTCCTTACATATATCAAGGGCTTTGAAACTTCACATTGCCAGGTTAAATTATTCAACAGATTTCTTGCTTCAGGTCAGATTGTTTTTATGCTCTGTGCTTTATAACTCACCCCTGTTTGTTTTTCCTCAAGTGCAGTAGTCGCAGCTTTTCCTTCCTCACAACTCAGCGCTGGCTCTCACTGATGCATATTTGCTAAACAGTAATTTTAAGTGTTATTGCAACATTATGGAAAGGATCTATACTCTGCAGCTGCAGATGGTTGCTTTCAAGTACCTGAATACAAATGGCAAAGCTGAACTAGCACCGTTCGCACACAACATTGAATTTTCTTTCTCATTCTTCTCTGCCTCACCCAGTATCTGGGGATCAGGACATAGACAGCCCAACTCCTCATGGCTAAATTAGCTGGGAAAGGTGCTCTAAGAAGTCAATGTATCATCTTTTTTATTCCAGTGGAAATGCTTGGTGTGGGTGGGGGCACGTGTAATTCAATATATTGCAATAATCTGTCTAACCAAATGTACGTGCAAAAACATATTTGTGAGTTTTAAGCCACCTTCACTTAAAGTGCTGAAAAAGAAGCACAACAAAATAAAGCAGATTGAAGTGTAGAAAGAATTGTGTTTATATTGCAAGGAACAGACACAGAAAATTATGTCAGTGACAATTTAGCCAAGAGAGACAAATTAGCATTCTGGGCTTTTTTAGTATTATTATTATTTTTTTGTCTCTATTTTCCTTAATCATCTTTTTCAAAGCAGTTAAATTGAGAGCAGTGCAAGACAATAAAGTTAATTCTCTGTTCTTCACATTTTGCTAAACTTTAACATTCTCCCTTAAAATATTTTTACAAAAAGCTCAGAAAACTTCCCATAAAAAAAACCAAACAAACAAACAAACAAAAAAAACTCCACTAATTTCTCCTCATTTCCCAGTAATGATTTACTAACAAACTGCTCAAGTACAGTCTCAAATTACTTAAACTTCATTGTTTTGCAAAATATTCTGCACTACTTACAAGTTAGGAATAATACCATCCATAATTAAAGCTTCATTATGCTTGACAAATGAAGGAATGAAGTACATTTTGTGGTGCATTACCCGGTCTTTGGTTGGGGGAGTGTTTTTTGCTTTATTATGAGTTCTCACAGCTTTTTCAATCTTTTGCTTTTCCTCCATCTTCAGTTATTCAACAATTTGGTCTATTCTAGCACTCACAGTGGGACTCCCAGACCTCATTTTAAATTGATGCAGTTCTATTGCATTACGTGTTGTAGTGTTATGCCAGTTATATTCTCATAGCAAACTTCAGTAGGAGGACATGGATTCATTCTGCACCATTTTCTAAATTTGTTAGTAGGGAAATGGAGCTCTTTAAAAAGCATGGTGGAGGCAATTGGATCTTTTGGGATGAGCATGAAATCCCAGAGCGGGCCAGGCTAGAAGGGACCACAGTGAGGCCATCTGGTCCCACCTCCCTGCTCCAGCCATCCCAGAGCACAGGCACAGGATTGTGTCCAGACAGTTCTGAAACCTCTCATTACCCTGCTCTGATTTTGTTAGTAATAAATTCAATTAATATCTGTCTGTTTTGCCCATGATGATATTTGGAGGGTGAGGTCTCCTGGTCCATATCTCAACTTATGAACCCTTCATTACATTTTCAGTCCCCTATTTACCTACAGGGGGGAGTGGTAGAGCAGATTTGGTGGGTGCCTGTCATCCAGCCATGCTCAAACAATACACAGGGTTCCATGGACTTACAGTTTGCCAGACAGTCTGTGGAATCTCCATCCTTGGAGGCACACAAAACCATGCCCTGAGCACCCTACTTTAGTTGTCTGCTCTGAGAAGGGCTGTTGGGCTAAATAATTTCCAAAGGTTCCTACCCATTTCAATGTTTCTGTGATTCTCTGACTTGTAAGGCTGAAAAAAAAAATATGCACCCTTTTTTAGTGTCTTTTTTTCTGCACTGGTAATGCTGCCTTACTGGCAGTGCATTTAGCAGTGTCTATATTATTATGTCTATTATTGCTAAATTAATTCTTTTTAGAGGAGACAGTGTCATATGATGTCAACATATGCTCACATTTGCTCTTTTATATGGTAAGTGTTCAGAAATTATGGAAACAAACTCAGGGGTTATTTGCTGTGTTTTCACAGAGAAGATTTCAGAGCTGAATGCAGTTACTTTTTTTTTTTTTTTTATAAACTACTTGAAAACATATAAATGAATCTGTTCATCAAACAGCTCTTTCCTTATTGCACTACCAATAAGGTAATTTCAAATTCAGGGAGTTTTTGATTGTATCCATCAGTTTATGAATAGCATCAGATGGATGCTGTGCTGAGAGATGGCCTTTTTCTGTGTAGGAGAAAACAGTCTGGGAGGAATGGCCTGCATCACCAATAACTTTTTAAGAAAGAGAAGGGTTTTCCACTGTTGTTTTTCTTGTTGCTTTTCCTTAGTCCTCCACAATTCTGAAAAGCAAGCATACAATCTGATCATTCCACTTGCTCCTCTCACAAAGCTTGAGTCAGCTGCCTGGCTTAGATCCAGCAGACCATAGCTGGATCTAATTCCATGAGGGAATTTTTTACTATGGGAGCATTATAACTTTTCCTTTCACATCTATGCTGCTGGAGATTCCTGGGTTTGTGTTTTTCTTTGCCAAGCTGGACTGTGGAACGTGCCTTTTGTACTTGGATATTCCCCATTCCTGGGTAATGTTAGGATTTCTGTCTTTTCAGAGTGACATGTTGGATGTGAACCAGATCATCAAAGACCTGGCCTCCATGGTGCACGAGCAAGGAGACACAATAGGTAAGTGTCACATGAAAATTATGGGCTTTATTTCCCTCTTCCAGCATTCCAACATGGTCTTGTCCCTCATGAGCAGCCCTTTGCTGATGCTGTGATCATTTTCACTGTGTTTTGAGCATTTTGTACATCCAGAGATGGTTGGATCTGACAAGCTGCCCTGTGCAATAAGGTTCTTATGTTATGGACAGTTTGCTGGTATATTTAGCATAAAATAGAATTCACAGGGAGATTAATCCATTCCTTTTTGACTGCAAAAAAGGAAGCTGGAGAACATATAACTTTAACTGGAAAGGGATCCAATTCTTCCTTTCTACCTGGAACTGCAATTAAAAAAACAATAGTAGTGGCAATTGTTATGATGGTCATTGATAAAATTAGAGAAAATTAAGCAGATTTTTGTTTCCAAACAGAATTTTCATTCCACATAGCAGGGTGTGTCTAACTAAATTTACAGAAGCCTGGCATCAAGATGTGCTCATATAAAGTCTGAAGTTTCTGCCCATTAGTTGATCTGCTCTTGTTCTGCAGCTACCAATGACTAGGAAAAAATTGGGTGGAGAAAACTGGGAAAAGAGATGAGAGAAACTCCCAGTCCTATCTTTAGGAGCAGCCCATCACTGGGAGCCACCACTTCTTGAACAGACGGAGAAGACACTTTATATCAGCTCTCTCTGACCTTTGTCACTGCTCTTTTCTGATGATGTCAAGAGAAATCAGACTTTTTTCCTCTATCTCTTGTTTTTTTGTAAGCACAATAATAATATGTGGTACTTCTGAAACAGCTGCCCACTTCCAAAATTGGGAGCTAACTGTCCTAAAGGCTGCTTGAGGGACCTAAACTGCAGAGCAGCAGGATTTGTGGAGATATTTCTCACCTAAAGGCTCAGCTGGAATTCTCACTGGTGCTCTTGGGAGCCGGAACAAGTCCTGAGACAGCCATATGCAGATTTTAACAGCAGAAACTCTTCTCTGCTGCTTATTAATCACTCTGGATTTCTTTGCCAAGTTCATATCTCAGCATAAGATACTTCCTTTCACACTGAAATGAGTGATCTACACCCCATTGAGAAACACCACTCAGGTTCACAGGGCCAGCAAAAAAATGTCAAAATTATATTTAAAATCAGTTTTTAAGTATATTTTCTTTTTTTCTACTTATTTTCTTTCCTTTTTTTTTTTTTTTTTCCTCTTGATGCTGTTTTGAAATCTTATTTTCTTGCATGGATAACTTTGGAGCCTGATTCATCTCTAAAAGCACATCAGATGCTAATGCCTTGAGGGACATGACAACATACATCAACTAGCTTCAAGATCCTCACAACTCCTTTTCTTAAGGCAATATTTATTACTTTGAGACTTTACCCATGCATAGAAGCCATCCCAGTATTAACTTCCCTGTGAGGAGCTGTTAGATTAAGTAGGACATTTTGTCTTTGAGCCAGCATAAGGTTTTTGTGGCTTTTTTTGTTGTTGTTCCTCTTACACTCCAGCAGATTTTTAACAGTTTTTTTAAGGATTATCTTTTAATCCTGACAGGCAATCGAGGTGTCTTCCCAGCCAATTGCTGAAGGGTCCCACTGTTTATCTTGTGACATTCATATTACACAAAAGTAAGGGAGATAAAGAATCAGGAGGCAAGAGATGTTGAAACCCCCACAGTGAACATTCCATGATGACAAGAGACAGCTCTCTTGGCGCTTGTTTTATTTTTTTCAGTCCATTCCTCTGACATGCATGGAATGAAAGCTCTTGTGTGTGCTTGTCTGGAAAACTCAGGGAAAATACAAAACCAGGGAATATGAGATGAGCCCCTCAGCAAAATGATCCCAGGTGATCTTTGGATCACCTGAGCTGGGGAGAATTATGGGGAGAGTTTGTCTGGTCTGTGCATGGCACAGGCAGAGTAACCTTTGCTTCTTACAAAAATCTAAAAGGAGTTTTTCTGGCATGTGGGCCAGTTCCTTAATGAACACTCTGATAACACTCCCTAGGGGAGAGAGCAATTTCTGTCATTCAGGGAAGAAATAGAATGCAGACTTGGGAGAGGATTATCTCTGTTATTTTGTGTCTTCTGCAAACAAACTCTGTGGCCAAGTTCCTGGTCATGGCATCTCTTTGATACAAATATTTAATTATAAATCACCATCAGTGAGCCCAAGCCGTTGAAACCAAAATAAGCTAATGGCCTGGGTTAGCTGAGAATCAGCAGTGTCTTCCCAACACAATCCTGCAGGAGCTCTTGGCAAATTCATCCCGGTGCAGCTTCATCAAATGGGCTGCTGGTGAGGGGAAGGAGGGCAAGCAGGAGGACACTAACAGGAGAAAACAATAATTGGCTGAAGAATTGGTGTTGGTGGCATGGTTTGGGGTTCAATGGAAACCTGTGTGGGGATTTGCAGCTGCTTTGGAGAGATGGGATCCACCACAGAAGGAGAATTTTAGTAATGATGGGAGAGGGACGGTGTGACCAGCAGTCCTGTGGGAGCAGAGGACAGGATTGCTGAAAAAAGGACACAGGTGGCGTGGCAGGAAGGGTTCCCAAAGCCACCAAAATGAGGTGTGGGCAGGGTCACCTTCAGACCTGGAAGTGAGCAGGGAGATGCCGACCAGGCACCACCATCATGGACAAAAATCCCAAATCCTTTAAGGGAGCTGAGCACTCTGGGGTGCTAAATGCACAAATTATCAGGGATAAACCTGAGGTGTTAAGAGATCTGTGTGAAGTTGCAGGGCTACAGTTTTACTGGGATCATGGAGATGTGGTGGGTTGGCCCCTTGATGAAGTGTTGCCTTGGAGGGATGCAGGCTCTTTTAGGAAGGGCAGGGTAGGAAAATGAGGAGGAAGAGTTACCCTTTACAGAGAGAGCAGCTGCAGTGCATGGGATGCTGCCTGGGGATGGATGAGAAGCTGATGGAAAGATCATGGGTCAGGATTAAAAGGAGAACAGGCAAAGAGGTTGAGGCCCTCTACAGACAGCGAGGAACAGCCTCACCTTTGCAGACTCTGGTCCTCACAGGGGATTTCAACCACCCCAATATCAACTGGAAGGACAACACAGCAGGGTATAAATATTCCAGGAGGTTCTGACATGTATTGAGGACAGCTTTAGGGATCTGATGTACAAATGGCAAAATCTTCAGATGGCCAGCAGAGGTTCATCTCCAATAAATTTTACTGTCCTGGCAGCAGAAGGATTCTGAAGCCAAAGCATGCAAGGATTCAACGCTTGGCACTGTGAGAAGTAAATTCTGTTGGAGGTGGTTGCGACAGCAACAATCACTCCTTTCCATACTCGTAGATGGCCACTCAGCTGAGCTGTAAGTTCCCCAAAAGTCTGAAACATTCCCAGTATTTCACACTGAGCATCTCTATTTTATATGTGCAAGCTTGTACTTTGATTGGTGGTACTGTGATATGCATGCAGACTTCCATGGAATCAGTTTTGTGACTGTTGTTAGGGAGAAGAGAATCCTTAAATCCTCACTTCCTCTGAAGAAAGTGTCAACAACACAGCTGCCAATATTTGTATTGGAACCTGATAAAAGCAAGTGCAAGTTTGTCCAATTTGTAGGCTTCTGTTTGTCTTGTAAGTGAGAAGAGAGTTGACCTGAATAGGAGTTAGTGCTCTTTTTTTTTTTTTTTTTTGCCCACGGCAAAAGGAAATTATCTGTGTTTTAGAAAAGCTGTTTGTCCATGCTACCTGTATATGCAACCTTAATAGTTATGCCAGAATAACACTCAAAAACTACAGCCCTTATCTAAACTGCTCTAATTCAACTTCCACCACTTCTATCACTGTTTACAGCTCCATTGCATTTCACAAAGCCACAAGGAAAGACCCACATTGTTCTGAAAACATTTTACACTTTTGAAAGCATCACATTTCTGACTCTTTTGAGCAGTTTTGGAACCAAGCTTTGTGTATCTGTAGCCTTCCCTAAAATGGGAAAAGATCCCAAGCTCACACAGGGGCCACCTATTTTAATATAGCAAGAGCAGCAACACAGGAAAGAATTTACCAGTTCTCTACCTCTTTGTCCAGAAGGAATGTACACAAATCTATCTTTGCACAGCAAATCTCACTGGCTAAAAGAATCATGGAAAATTTGGGTTGGAAGGGACGTTAAAGATCGACCACTTCCAACCCCCTGCCATGGGCAGGAAAACCTTCCACTATCCCAGGTTGCTCCAAGCCACATCCAGCCTGGCCTTGGACAATTCCAGGGATGGGGCTGCTTTGGAAAACCACAGCTTTTCTGGGAAACTTGTGCCAGGGCCTCACCACCCTCACAGGGAAGAATTTCTTCCTACTAAACCTACTGTATTTTTGTTTTAATCCATTCTCTCCTGTCCTGTCACTCCAGGCTATTGTAAATAATCTCTCTCAATCTTTCTTGCAGGCTCCTTTCAGGCATTTGAAGGCCACAATTAGGTCACCAAAACCCTTCTCTTTTCCAGTTGGAACAGTTTGAATTGTCTCAGCCTTTCCTCTTAGGAGAGGTGCTCCATCCCTCTAATTAACTTGGTGGTCTCCTCAGAACAGATCAATGTCCTACTGTGTCAGGACTCAGACTCTGTTTTTAGACCAGTACTTATCCAGACTTAGATGTTGGTGCTACTTGGCTTTCACTTCACTTCACTTCACGTCACTTGACTCTTGAAGTCTGGACTTTATATGTCTAAAAATAACTGGGTGAAAAAAATTCTTAAGTGATCTAAAGTCGATGGTCCTTCACTTAACAAACATCTCTGCCTGGTATCTGTCAGGCTGGAGCACAGAGACCTGGAAAAAGAATTAAACACATGGCAGCTGTTGCTTTCCTTCAGTCAAGAGGATCTTCTTGATGGGCCAGTGTGTTCAGTCCTTGAGTGATGCTGCCATTCACAGAAGTGCCACATTGTCACTTATTACCTAGTGATGGTAACAATGGCAATGAACTTCCTTCAAAGGAAAAAGTGTTTGCATGAATGCAAATGGGTTGCTTATTTTGGAAGCTTTGGAATGTGGGGAGGGTTTTTCAGTTTGGGGTTTGCTTTTTTTGTGTGTGTGTGGTTTTTTGTGGGTTTTTTTTTGTTTTGTTTTTGTTTTTTTGTTTTGTTTTGTTTTGTTTGTTTGTTTGGGTTTTTTTTGTTTGTTTTTTTTTTTTTTGTTTTTGTTTTTTTTTTTTTTTTTTTTTTTTTTTTTCCTGTGAAATCAAGTCCACTTTTTTTGCCTTTCTGACCATTAGGCTGGTTTGACACGTAAACACTGTCAAGGGGGCCCATCAGCATGTCCTCCTCCAGTCTGGCTGCCTGGATGGCACAGCCAGGAGTCTGTTGTCAGACTGCAAACTGAGCAGGGAAATCATTCAACTGGAGCCTTAACTAAACCCTCCTGAGTTATGTGCCTCAGCTGGGACATCTGCAGAAAATGAACACATCTCGAGAACAGTCCCCAAATACCTGAATGCAACAGCTTTAATATCTCTGATCAGCTGAATGTGGCCTGCAAAGTCTCTCCTTTGGTTAAGATCCCTAAGTGATCTCAGAGGAAGCTGTTACGGGAATGTGCACATTTATGTTCTTATTGGTTCCTGATGGATTGGGAAATATTCTCTTGGCTGTGCTGCTTTCAGCCACTTGATAAGACCCAGAGTAACGTGTCAGTACAGAGCACAGCCCATGAAGGAAGGGTACACTGGGATGTTCCTGAACCTATTCCACTTCCCACCTCTTTGTCCACCTTCAGTTTATGCCCTGTCATCAGCTAAGTCTAACAAAGCTTTATTGCAAACCACCCCAGCTGCTGAAATTGTATGGTTTTATTATCCTTATGGTGTTATTATCCCTAATTACCTTGTAGGCAACAATTTGAAGGACATGGGCAGTGGGTCACTGGCACAGGTTGTCCAGAGAAGCTGCGGCTGCCCGACCCCTGGAGGTGTTCAAGGCCAGGTTGGATGGGTCTCTGATCAACCTGATCTAGTGGAAGGTGTCCCATGGCAGAGGGTTAGAAAGAGATGATCTTTAAGGTATCTTCTAAGCCAAATCATTCTGTGATTCTGTGGTGTGTTTTATACCACTCACCTGTCCCTGTTTATCTGGACTGCAGCAGTGGTGGCCTCCACTGACAGCTCTCTGGGCAGGGCTGGACACCCTCAGTCTCATGTGAGGCACTGCTTGGTGACCTCTGCTGTGGCGAAGTTGTTGGAGCCACGTGTGGGCTACTGTGCTCTCTGACCGACTCATTTTACTCGAGATAACAAGCAACACAAAAATTGCATGAGCTTTTGTGTTTCTCTCCTCCTCCTGCTCTCTGTGAGTGTGATTTTTGTGCCATCCTTTGCATGGGGACTCTCACATTCAGCTCTCGTGCTGGCACTGCTGGTAAGACAGCACATGCTGGTTTACAAGGAGAAGAGTGATGGGCAACTCTACACTTGCAAATTTCCTAATGCCTAAAGATTTGTCTGCTGTGTTTATTTCTGTGTTTGACCCTCATAATGTGATTGGGGTGGTATAATTACAGTTAATGAGCCAGCTAATTTTGTACAAGAAGCAAGGCTCTTCCTTCCACGAGGTTTATTGCCACCCGTAGGATTCTTCTCACATCAATTTATCCAAAGCAGTTTTTGGGAAGTTAGAACTGCCGTGGTCTCAGTTTCTAATAAAGCTGCAATTGAGCAGTAAATGTCAGAAAGGCAGAAGCTGCTCAGGTGGGTGGTTTATTTCTGCTGGGAGGTGCAATTCTCTGCCAGACTGTTTGGGAAACATTACTTGAGCAGTTTAAGTAAATCAAACAAGCCATGTAAAGCAAAAGAGGTCAAGTAAGTAGTAAATATCAGTGACCTTGCGTGGTAGGTAAAATATATGATCTTTCCAAGACAGCAAGCAGAAATAAAATATATTTATTTCTATGAATCCACACCCCTACCAACCTTATTATTCTGGTGACAAACTCAGACTGAAACTTCCTTCATCAGCAGCAGGGCTTGATAACTCAGCTGTGTGATGGAAAGTGAGTTTTGTGTTAATTGTAGACAAAAACGGACTTCTGAAAAATGCTGGATGCAAATGAAATGAAGGGATTTATTCAAACTCTTTCAATTCACAAGCTGGATTTGGAAAAAAAAATTGATCTTTGCTTCTTTTTTTTTTTAGTTGTAAATTTAAAGAAACATATTTTTCTTTAACTTGGTTGTCTTACAGAATTAAAAAAAAAAAAACGTGTTGAGTGTAAATCACAAGGAAAAGGTTGCCCAGAGGAGTTATGGACTCCCCATCCCTGGAAGAGCTCAAGGCCAGGTTGGACAGGGCTTGGAGAAGCCTGGAACGGTGGAAGGTGTCCCCTATGGCAGGGTATTGCAACAAGATGATTTTAAGGCCCCTTCCAATTCAAACCAGTCCATGATTCTCTGATTCTGTGAAAAGAAAGGGTGTGCTACAGGCAACTATCTGGAATTTCCCATTCAAAGCTATTCAAAGTAATTTGCCCTGTAAATTACTTTCAGAGAATATTTGGGGAATAAAAAAAAAATCGGGCACACCCATTAATTACTTCACAAAAAAAAAAAAAACCTCTTGTTGAAATAACTTTTTTTTTTTTTTTTTTTTTTTTACAGAAAAAGAAGGAAATAGGGAAAAAAATTAATCAGGTCTGTTGTGATATAATATCCTCACATATTAAAGGGTTTAAAAGTAGAGCCTTGGATTGATTATCCCACATCACCTGAAAGCATCATGTGGGAATTGAGGACCCCTTGGATGGGTGACTGAGAGTGTGCAGTGGCCACTGGGTGCAGGACGTGCACCCTCAGGACACTCTTCCTATGCTGACCCTTCTCCTGTGGCAAACATCAGGAATTCGAGGCCACTTGTCTCTGTAAGAATGAACAGTAAATTGCTCTGCAGATGCCAAAGTGATAATGTCTCTGCACTCTGCCATTTAGCACGGAGCAGATCATAGGAGGTGCCTTATTCTCTGACAGGACGCGTTGTTTTCCAACAGACACGCTCAGGAAAACGCTTGAATTTTGAATTCCTGGGAGATGTATCCTGGCAGGCATGGCAAACCTCTGGCAGGGCAGTACCATTTTTCAGCACATCCATATGCAGCAGATACTTGACATTTCCAAGATGCATTTTAAGGACAGTATAAATCATTCAGGAATAAGAAGTGCTGTGAATTTATGATGGTGTTTGGCTGTTGCCCTGTAGCCACTTTTATTCATTCAGACCAAGGGGTTTGGGCTGTTGGCTGAAGAAAACCATCAGGAGGAGCTGGTTATGACATTTTAGGGTACTTTGAATACTCTTTCCAGGCCTGCCTGGAAAATGGTGCTGAACTGGTTGTTCAGTGCCTCAGTCCTTGCCTCTGAGGGTTGTGATGTGTTGTGTGGAAGGATCAGAGCTCTGCTAAAATCTGATGGGAAGGTAAGTTTTATCTTCCTTTTTTGGAAGCAATAACCACAGCTCCTGATGACTCACAGTGCTGAAAATTGTATTTTCTTGCACCAATCTAAGCCAGTGTGACCCATTTAGCCTGAATTTAACATATGAGCACAATTATTTTATAAACCCTCTTGTGTGCAGAATTTATAACTTGATGTTTACATTGAAGTTTGCAAATTACTAACCCTGAGCCATTTTAAACTTTGCTCTGGAAGAATTTCCTTCCCTTTAACATCCACAGCTCTGTCTTCACTAAGCCTGAGGGCCTTTTGTTCGTGGAATGACACTCACTTAAAACTTTCCAAGTACATGGCAATTCGAATGGGCAAAATTCATTTTCACGCTGAAAGCAATTTCCCTCCAAACTTGGCTTTTAATTAGGAAAGAAACCTCTATGCATTACCAAAATACTCTTTTTTTCTTTTTCTTCTTCTTCTTTTTATTGTGCCTCTCAGTATGCTATATTGATTATTTTTAGCCAGAAGTTGTAACGATGAAAGAGGGTTAAGCTTATTAAAGTGCTAAAAATAAAAGCATACTATGGAAACCTGAAGGGGCCCATTTTGGTTACTGCCAAGTGGGAGCATTTAAAAATTCCCATTCATGAGCTCACTTTCCTGTCTTTCAAGTGGTTTAGCTGAAATTCTGCCTTGTGAAATCTGTCCATTGTTGCTGCTGTAAAAATTCAGGTCATGTGAGTGATTCCTTGAAACATTAGGGCAAAACCCCCACTCCAGCCACTGTCAATCCAATAATTTCCCATATAAGGCTCCTGTTGATCATTAGAAGGGCTTGATCTCAGGACACAGATAAATAGCTGGAATTGAAAGATACCTCTTGGGGTCATCATTATTTCCATCTCTGTGTGATAAATGTGTCATAAAATCATAAAAAATTGAATCTAAAGCCTGGCTAGCTCTGTCACCTTCACTACTGCTATTGCAAGACTGTGTTTCAGATGAAAAATTATAAATATTTTCCTAATTCTCTGATGTGTTTGGTTGCAAACACCATCTGCTTTGGTGCAGCCCTATCCCCGAGTTTATCAAAATGTCAACTGCATCCCCTTGGGATTTTTGTTCTCAAATTGTACAATAAATTTGTCACCAGAGTCTGAAGGCAGAAAGCTGTTGTGGGATTCCATTTCTTTGAGAAATTCAGGACTCAGGGCTGGATTATCTCATCTGTTTGGGAACAAACTCACTATCCCTTCATCCCTAAGGGAAAGGAAAAGGCAGATCCCTCCAGCAGGTTTTTTCAGCCCACTGAGGACCCTGCCACCCTTGTCTCTCCATCCCCCAGTGAGGTACCTTGGCAAGGAGCCTGAAAATGGCCAGGGTGAGGCTGTGAACCACCACTCGTTCAGCAAAGATTCACTGAAATGTCTGTCAGTGACATACTCATCATTGACTTATTAACACCACTGAATTATTGCTTGTTTCTTTGTGATTTGGGCCAAACTCTCCTCCCTTTCCTTGCTTCCCTGTGTTAATCAGCAGAAATATCTGCTTAAATTGCTTTACATATTTATGCCTCATTATTGTGGGGTTTTAGAGCTGGTTTGGCGGGGCTTTTTTGTTTGTCTTAGTTTTTCCCCTGTGTCTCAGGATTACAAGTTGCTTCAAAAAATAGAATTTAAATGGGAGCTTTACTTATTACAAGGCTGGTATTGCCCCACTGGCAGAAGGAGTGAGCAGAAACAGTTCCACTGGGGCCCAAGCTCCCTCTGTGACATGCCATCAACTCATCCAGGACATGGAGCATGTCCTTCTTACCTGGGAAAGCCTGTGCTGGGAAAAACGGAGATGATGCTCTCAAAAGCTCTGCCCAAGGTGTGGTTCTCCCATTCCAGGGAGCACTAAGGGGGTGTGCACAGTGTTTAATTTTATCTAAGGAAGGCAAATCTCCTCAGGCGTCCCCGCAGGCAGAGGAAAGTGTTGGGTTCCTCTGGAGGGCCTTTGAAGGGAGCTAAATTAAGCTTCTTCTATGATTTCCTTCTTCCCAGGAGAAGTGCAGACAGATTATTCTTGTTTTAGAAGGATATATTTAATACATTTCTCCTCTGTAGCTCCTCTCTGCCTAAATGATTCATTTTCTGAGGCCAATCAGCCTTTGAGAGATGTTGAGCAGTGAAGGGTGTCTGCACTAAGATACCAAGGAACTTTATACACAACCAAGTTCTGTTGCATTGATTAGGCACTTGGAGTTCTGCTCTTTTTCTCTTTTGTTTGTGGTGGGTTTTTTTTTTTTTTCTTTGCTTTTCTAAAAATGTATTTTCTTTTGAGTTATAGTTGCATAATTGCCTTAACAGACTTTAACACTGTTTCATTTCAAAATGGCAAAATGTGAATGCAAGCACTTTACACAAATTATCTGCAAACCCTCATTTCTTTGTCCACCACAAAAGTGGTGAGATTAATTCCTGTTCTTTCCTTTAGAAACTTAAAGAATAAATTACTTGAATCTTTTGTGGCATGTCTTAATCCAACTCCTTATACTATTAATTGAAGAATTTCTGCTGGTTTTATTAAGGATTAGAGAAATCCCTGGAACTTTATTCTACCTGAGGCTGAGTTCTCCTGATCGAGTTCATGCACCCTGTGTTTTTTTTGTGCTCAAAACCACCCATTTGATCAAGAAACAGGCCAAGGGCACATCCTCTTCCACTGTGAGCAGAAATTATTGGCTGCACATCTCTTGGAGGATAAGATTTCCAAGATTTCTGCTGGAAAAACAAAACCTTTTTTGCAGGTTTTATACCATAGCTGTGTTGCTTTTTAAGCACAGCCAGGAGTCAAAGTTAATATTTGCTTTTGATGGAAGTGGGGACCTGCCAGTTGTGATGGGTAGCTGATAATCTTTCTTTTCCAGCCTCATTTTGATTCCTTCTGGTTCATCCAGGCTTCCCCCAGTGCCAAACATAGCAATGTAGGGTGAGATTCTTCTCACTTCATTGTAGATTCCAGCAATTTTTCTCCATCTGAACCATTTTACAGACCTCCACTGCAACTTGGAAATGTGGTCCAAGAGTTTGGTTTGTGGTTTGTTTAATCTGATCAACTCCTGGAGAGCAGGAGGAATTGAACACCGTGTATTTGCTCTCTGTGGTACTGTCTGGGATGATTTGATCAAGAGCAGACACCTGAGCATGATCAATACCCCGCCTTGGTCCCACGTGAACCTTATCCCTGAGCTCTAACAACAAGATCATTTCAGGTGCCATGTCCCTTCTGTAATTTAATCCAGTAAATTTGTCAGTCTTGAGACACTTTCCGTTGAATTCCCTGCCGCTCTTCCCATTGATCTCAGAAGGAATGGGTGTTGGTCCTACTTCCCAGCTGAACTACAGGTCACAAACAGGAGGCCACTCCTCTCTTTATGCCCATGAGTAAATTGCTGAATTGCTGTTGGTGTAAAACATTTTTTTTTCCGATTTGTACCCTGTAATTATCTTCTTTTAATTTGCAGATAGCATTGAAGCCAACATTGAGGCCTCTTCTTCCAACGTAGAATCAGCCAATGAGCAGTTGGCAAAAGCAAGTCAGCACCAAGTAAGTGGGACTAAAAAAACCCTACAAATGCTTTCAGTGATAGTATTTACAATAAACAAAACACCTGGCAGCTGTGAACTGCTGGGCACATGCATTTGTGCTACCTGGAAAGATGATAAAGCATATTCTAAGTAGGAACTAAACTTTTTTATATATGAAAATATATATATATATATATATATATATGTTTAGATTACCATAGCACAGACAATTTGCTTTAGAGTAGTCATTAAGAAATCTGCATATTAAACAGACATTTCCCAGTAGGAAAGTCAACAATTAGCTACTGTTGTTCTTGGAAAGACACCATAAAAAGCACATCATTTAAGTACATATGTGCTTCTGTTTCCCTATAATCAGGCAACAGAACTTTAAGAAAACAACTTGAGTTGTCAAACAACATGTTGTGGTTGGTGAATAATGGCTGTGGTGGTGGTGTTCAGCACTTTTCAAAAGCAATTTGAGGGATTTTTTTGTGAATTGTTTTTTTTTTTTTTTTTTTCTTCTTCATTGGAGCAAGAATAAAACATAAACACACACACACATATACACACACAAACATTAATCTTTTTGAAAACAGCTTGCCCAGAAAGAACTCTTTGATGGTTATAGTTAGTACTTGCTAGGGATGATGGGGGGTGGGGGAATGAACAAAGTAAAAATTGTTATCAATTGCATTGTGACTGACAGAAGAAAAACCTGCTGGTTTTCTTTTTTCCTCAAGCATAAATTGGTGATTTTCATGTGTCTGGAGTTTTGACAAAATGTAGCTGAGAGCACATGGTGTGTGCCCTGAGAGCACATGGTGCCTGTTAGTTGTCCTTGGACACAGTGAACTCTGAAGCTCTGGGGCAAACCTCCAGAGCAAAGGTGTAAGACTCACAGGCATTTTACTCTTGATGCAGTGGAGTGGTTTTAAAGTTATCTATAGCTCATTTTCTGGTGAAACACATTGTCCCAATTTTGGGTAATAAGAGTGAGTTTTGTAGAACTTTGATATTGCAGAAAATAAGCGCCGTTTTCAGCTAGATTTTGGTTTTTAATGTATATGTATTTAAGATAACATGTGTCGCCCTGCATGTAATCCTGCATTCCCTTAGAAAATAACTTGTTACGTGAAGTCTAAAGTGAAACTGGAATGAATTTAATGCTTGACCTGACTGTAGAGCTGATTGCAAAGCTGCAAATGAGTTAATGATGACTTTGGCTAAGAAGGTCAAAAAGGAGTCAGGCAGAAAATGAATGAAGCACAGTCTAAAGGCTCTGCTTTCTTCAGCCAGCAGGAGCTGCTGAAATAGCCTGCCCAGACAGGAAGCCCTTTTTTCCTCAGATAGGTTCATCAGGACAAAGATAAAGCCAATTTTAGCAAGGAAACCCCTGCCAAGGGCATAAATATGAACTGATTGGTGTACGTGAGAAAACAGAGTCTCTCTTGCGCTTGAAACAAGCCCATAGTGACAAATATCACTTACAAAACTTTGTCTGCTGAAGGAAATGTGCAATCCAGATCTCCTGTGGAGCACAGGGAACTGTCCTGTGCCCTACTGGATGTGGATCACCAGAAAAACATGTGTAAACCTGTGGAGTCTTTGCTTCTTTTCTGCCAGGGCTGGGATTTAATTCACGAGATGTTATTTCTTGTTCGGACTCAGATGATTATTAGTTCTTACCTCCGTTACAGTCTCACAGACTGTGAGTTCTACAGCACTTCACTCTAATAAACTAAAAATGGAGACTATCTCTCCTTCTACAGGGCCTTTTGAGGATAAACTGTCCAATTAAGAAATGTCACCTAAATTATTTTTACTTTTAACCCAATAACCAAGCACCCATGGCCCGCAATGTAGACTTTTTTGTTCAATTACACAAAACCGCCCAAACCCATGGAGAAGAAGGTAAAGAAGGACAGGCCTCCTCCCTAAAACCTCCATCTTGCTTTCTGTATATTACTGTATTCTAAAACCTTAAACTCTAAGTTTTCCACCCTGTGATATTACACACTTCTACTCAAACTCCACACCCATAATCCCAGTTCTGTCATTCAATTTTGGAAGCCTTCTCCACGGCCTCAGGTCAAATGCAACGTTCTCTTGGGGGTCACTGCCTGTCAGCACAGGAAGTCTAAAATTCTCAGCAGCCAGGGTTCCAACATAAACCCAGCCCACTCTCTGTCACCATGAATAGAAAACGAGGTGACATTTTTGTCCCTTCCACTGCTGGCCTGCTGGCCTGGGCTGGTCAAGTTGCATGTGATGCCGTATGTGTTGTGTGCCACAATATCTGCTCATCTTACACCCAAAGGGACAGTCCCCATGGTGGGACAGGAAGGGCCCTGGTGCCACAGCCCTCAGAGATGCTGTAGGGAGGAAGTCTGATGCCCCTTGCCTACATTTGGATGATGCAGTGTGAGTGCAGGTCATCTTTCCTGGTGGCTTGCCTGGTTTTGGATGCCTTGGAAATATCTGGGATGGGTTTGGGAGAGCGATCAGCCAGATGGCCCTGTGGGTGAGCTGCTTTTAAGGGACCTGCCAGAGCTTTACACGCTCCAAATTCCATCTGGCTCATCTGTGCTGCTCAGGGACCAAAGGCACAAACTGTTTCCTAAATCTTACTGAGCAGTTTTCCTTCTTATGTTAAACTGCTAATTCATGGGTATGTTTGCTTGTTACTTATGTCACAGTGTGATTATCCTGCAAATGCAGGCTGGCTTACAAACATTTGTTATTTATTGCTGTTTATACATATATAAATGTGTGTGTGTGTGTGTGTGTGTGTGTGTATGCAGTATTTTTATTAGCCAATGTAGTGTTTTTATTAGTCTATCAACAAATGTATACATAAATTGGGAAATCAGAAATGTCAACACCGTTGAAACATTTGAGTTTAGGACCTTCTGTAGAACTTAATGGAGGGATTTCTGTCAGGAATAACGATTCAGTGGCTGGCTATTTAGCACAATGTTTGCATGTAACCCATGCAGTCACTTCAACAATACAACTTGGAGAACCAGTCCCAACCTTCACATTAACATAACAAAGAACCAGTAAATAGTTTTTACTTAGTTACTCGAAAATAAGACATTTAGGTTCCCTGAAATGATAGAAATGTTAAAAATATATATATAATTATCTTCACAAGAAGCTCCTTTGTCTGCATTTTAAATTTGGTAAGGTGCTCCTTCCTCTTGAGATGTGTGTGCTAACAGCAGTGTTTTATTACTCTGAGTCAATTCTCATGTGCCCCATCTAAACTCTAAAAGATTAGTGGGAGCTGTCAGAGCTTCGGAACATGCATATATACATGCATATATATATAAGCAGATTTTTTTATCTTTCATTTTAAATTATAATTGGAAAATAATTGTTTCTGCTTAAACTTATTTTTACTACAAGTCACAGTTAAGCTGGGTCAGTGCATTATCTGTGGGAACACATGAGGTCAAAATGCAGATGAAAGCAATAATAGTTGAATATTGATACAAAAAGAATTGAATATTGATACAATACAAAATGTATTGATACATCTTTTTCCACATGAAAACCCTGTTGGTCACAGAAGTGTGACAATTTTGACTTTTTTATCCTACTTTCACTAGAAAATCTGAGTTTGAAAAATTACTAAGAGGCAAACAAATGTGGCAGGGTGAAGCCAGTAGAATTTGTCTCCTGCACTGGTCCTGCTTCCATGCCTTTCTTTTCAGTGAGGGTCTCATTTCTCTTGGGCCTTGAGCAGGAATGACAACTCCTGCCATTAATACCAACAGCCCAGATTTGCCTCTTGAAATTTTCTTTTCCCTGCCCCCAGAGAAAATGATTCATCCCACCCATCTCAAGACACCAATTTTAACTTGGGTCAGACTGCCCTCTGGAAGAGAGAGATTTATTGGACCAGATATGAGTGTTTTTGGTGGTGGTGTGTGTTTAAGTGTCCAAACCTCCTTTCCATGATACATGGGGAGGAATTGCTTTCAGCACATTTTGTCTCATCTCACAGGAGTTGACTGACATAGGTAGGTCTGCTGGCTGCCTCTTAGGACAAGTTTGTTCTCTCCTTTGGCCATCAAATTGAGATTATATAAATTATAATATGAATATTCAATGGAAAATTAATTCCACCTGTCTCTTTATTGGGAAAAAAAGGAATATCTAGACACCCAGCCTACCCTTGAGGTTAGTTTAGGTGGGCTAGACATCACACTAAAGGGATGGCTGCGTGGAGATGAGCACTTTTACTTTGCTCAGAGCTTCCTGCAGGTAGATTGAGAGGAAGGAGAAGAAACTAATGCAGACTCCATGGCTACATATTAAACCAGTTGCTCTTTTTTTTTTTTATGCAAAGTTTGGCCTAAGTTCAGCTTGGCCTCACTGACTGAAGGACTCTGTGTGCTGACTGCTGGAGCGAATTTGTTTTGGAAGAGCTGCTTGTGTTGCTCTGATTAATGCTGGTTGCTTTCCTTCTCTATATCCTCTGTGGAAGTCAAGCTAATTTGGATTCACTGGCATTGCAAAGGCAAACAGCAGTTCACTGACTCACTTGTGTTGTCTAAGAACAATGAGTTTTTTTCCAGTAACGAAGCAATTCCTGGGTCTGGCTTTCATGGGTACACAGAGGGGCAGTTTGAAGGCTGGAGCTCTGAGGAAAAAAAGCCTCATAAATCTGTGATATTTGCAGAGATCTTATTGCCTGGGGACCACTGATAAGGGACTGTCTTCAACTTTTGCTCAAATAACTCATTGGTATTTTAACAACAAAAGAAAATTTGAGCTTCAAAAATCACCTTCTCAGAGGCATTGAATTGTTTTGGTGTGGTAGCCTCTCAAAGCACTTGTTGCTTATAAATATTGTGACAATGAAGATCATCTCCTCCTCTTCCCTACGGTTATGCTCTAAGACCTTGTCTTTTGCTGCCACTAAAAAATTTTAAACTTAGTTTTATAATTAAGAGCCAACTGGCATCATAATTGCACCCTGGCCTGTGCAGCAGTCATCCAGAAACTGCAAAGCCATGGGGGACCAGCGTGGTTGGATTATCTTGATGCAAGCTGAGGCCATTTCCCCTTAACCTGTCACTTTTTACCTGGGAGAAGAGACTGACCCCCCACATGGTTACACCTTCCTTTCAGAGAGTAGTAAAGAGCAAGAAGGTTCTCCCTGAGCCTCCTTTTCTCCAGGCTGAGCCCCCTCAGCTCCCTCAGCTGCATAATCTGGATTCCTCAGTTCCAGAAAGACACTGAGGTGCTGGAGCATGGTCAGAGAAGGGCAACAGAGCTGGGGAAGGGTGTGTGTGAGAAATGGCTGAAGGAGAATTTCTGCATGAAAGAGTCTGTCAAACATTGGAACAGGGAGGTGGTGGAATCACCATCCCTAGAGATGTTCAAGAAAGGACTGGATGTGGCACTTAGATGACAAGGTGGTGATTAGTCAAGGGCTGGATTCGATGTGCTTGGAGGTCTTTCCCAACTTAAACAACCCTGTAATTCCATAATTCTGCGATCTCCTGGGACGAGAAAAGGCTGGGTGCTCACGTGGCAGATTTGTGACAGAGATGTGACATCACGTAAACAATCAACCTGGTGTTGCTGTTTGTCCGTGTCTGTCACCATGGTGAGCGTGGCTGAGTTTGCAGCTCCTCTGGATAATTAGCACTTGGAAGTTTCATTTGGGGGATTACAGAGCTATTCTTTGTCCTTTTTCACAGTTCCTGCCTGTGAAATTGATGGCAGCTGAATTAAAGCTGCAGTAGGAACTCGGGGCTCTGTAAGGACTCCAAGCAAAAGCCATTAATGAAGTGACTGTTTACTTACATGACTGAGCCTGAATTCTCCTCTTCAGCAGAAGAAAGAAACTTTGCCAACATACAGAGTCTTCATGGTTTTGTACCATGAACTCCAGTTAGGAAAAGAAATTTGCTTGAATCTCTCAAACTAATTTGCAGACCCTCTCCACTTTCTGTCTCTCAGTCTGTAGCAACGCATTCACACCAGTTCAGTTCAGGAACCTCTGCCTGGGGTTTCCCACTCAGACTAAATTTCTTCAACTTCAAAACAATTTCTCCCTCATAGCACTTGCTTTAATTTCACCCCTTCCACCTCCCATTAAGCCATATTTTTTTCATTTTTTGTTGCCAATTGCAACCTCCCAGTCCTCCCCTGCTGAAGCATGGCTGCCAGCACCACTGCTGCCTCAAGAATTCCATTCCCTTATAATGATACCACTAATCTGCTTGCCCAGGCTGCTCAAAACCTCACACATGCAGATGTTTGCCTGTATTTCCTGAGAGATGTGCCCCAGTGTGGTTTGTATTGCTACAGAGCCTTGAAGTGACCCCTTTGATGCCGCAGGCCTGCCCCTTCCTTCAGTCTTCCTTGGTCTGGGCAGCAAGCAGAGCTGTCTGGATGTGATGATACTGAATCACAGAATCATTTAGTTTGGACAAAGCTACTAAGATTATCCAGTCCAACCATGAACCCAGCACTGCCAGGTCCACCACTAAACCATGGGCCCCAAATGCCACATCTTGGTGTTCTTTTAAATGCCTCCAGGGCTGGTCACTCCACCAATTCCTTGGGCAGCCTGTTCCAGTGGTTAACAACCCTTTCAGTGAAGATTTTTTTCCTCATATCTGATCTAAATCTCCCCTGGCACATCTTGAGGCCATTTCCCCTTAACCTGTCACTTTTTACCTGGGAGAAGAGACTGACCCCCACCTGGCTACCCCTTCCTTTCAGGGAGCTGTAGAGAGTAAGAAGGTCCTCCCTGAGCCTTCTTTTCTCCAGGCTGAGCCACTCCAGCTCCCTCAGCTGCTCCTCATCATGATGCCTCAGGTTTTAGCTTTTATATTTTTCAGATTCTGTGCTGCTTTAGCATGTGGGTCTGGGCTTCATATTAGGGAATGATGAGCTCTCTTCACAGAGTAGGGAGACAAAACAATTCCTTCTCTAGCTGGGGACCAAGGACAAATGATAGAAATCTCAGGCCCAAGAGCATAAACAATGTGGACTGACGAGAGGAAAACAAGAAGGATGGGACTTCATAAGCTAAAGCTGTAATTGGACAATTAACTGCTATATGCTAATGGACCAAAACTTAGAAAAGTGTGAGACCCCATGACCGGTCATCCATTTTGTGACCATTTTGGGTTCATCTTGGGTGTAGCCCTGGCTGGGCTCTTATATAACCCAAAGTGTATCCATTGAGGCTTTTTAATAAACCCCTACTTTATTTTTTAACTCTGTCCAGCCTCTGTTCTAGGTCAGCCTTCTCAAGGCATCATTCAGACTCGTGCTCTAGACCCTTCACCAGCAGCAGTTGGTTGGAATAAAACTCCTGCCTCCTTTTTTCCTTGCTCCCTATAAACAGCAGGCTGAGTTTTCAGATTGTAGAGTGCTTTATTTTGAAGCAGCTTCTGTCTTTGCCTGCTTTTTTACTGTATTTTTATGTAGCCATTTACAAAACAGCTGCTTTCCGTGGGAAGTGGTGTTGGAGTCAGCGCCAGTCCGTGTGATAAATGAACTGTGTGAATCCAGCAACTTAACCTCAGCAAGGTCTGAGCCACAATATTTATTTAAAACTCTCTTTGTTTTCTATAAATAATGGATCTGTGTGATCAAATATTTATTAAGAAAGGGGTTGTTTAGAGCTTTTGGATGTTGTGTGTTCCTGTGTGTAAAGGTAAAATCTTTCAAGCTGTTTTTAATCACAGCAGAACATCTCTTCATTTGTGCTATCCAAAAGGGGGAGATGCCTGATCCAAGTAGTATATTAGTTGTTTTTTTGTTTGTTTGTTTTTTTTCTCTTTATTATAAAACACCAACTGTGAAATTTTTGGGAGAAAAAAGAAAATTATCCGCTGTGAGCTCATTTTTTATTTAAGCACAAACGTTCAAGGAGGAAGTGGAAGGGGCATGAGTGGAGAAGGGAAGGAATCCAGAGGAGGCCATGAAGATGATTTGAGGAATGGAGCACCTCTCCTGTGAGGAAAGGCTGAGAGAATTGTGATTGTTCAGCCTGGAGAAGGGAGGACTCCAGGGTAAACTTCTTGTGGCCTTTAAGGTACATGGAGGGGGATACAAGAAGTCTGGAGAGGAACTTTTACAAGGACAGAGTCATAAGACAATGGGGAATGGCTTTAAAGTGACAGATTGCATGTTTATATTGGATAATAGGAAGAAATTCTTCCCTGTGAGGGTGGTGAGGCCCTGGCACAGGTTGCCCAGAGACGCTGTGGCTGCTCCATCCCTGGAATTGCCCAAGGCCAGGTTGGATGGGGCTTGGAGCAACCTGGGATAGAGGAAGGTGTCCCTGCCCATGGCAGGGGGTTGGAATGAGATGATCTTTAAGGTCCCCCCTGACCCAAACCATTCTGTGATTTGGTGTGATATGAAAGACTTGGGAGCAAGTTTAGTGGTGAGCCATTTGTGATCAATCTGTTTTCTCTGGTGAGAAGATGAGTAGGTAGGACACAGATTTTACTGACTCTTCACCTCAGTAGAATGCAGCTCTGGGATGGTTCCAAGTCAAGAATATCAGTTACACTGATTATGGTGGCCTGCATTCAGTATTTCAAAGGCAAGAATTTTCTATTTTGAAAGCTCTGAGCAAGTCTAATCTGTGACAAGTGAGAGATGGCAGAAGGAAATCACAGACTGTCTTTTGTTTTTCTAATTCATTTGTTTAATAGAATGTCTTTCTAGGGTACAATTTCATTTTGAGGGGTCAGAGATTAAAAAGCAATTTTCCCTTGCTAGCAGCAGCATAAACTAGTGAGTTACAATTCTCTTAATGGCCTCATTTAACAGAGGAGTGAATGGAAATCCTTGGTTACTGACTGGAAAACCACACTTAGACTCATCTTTGTACCCAGTGGCAGCACATATAATAAATTGCCCTGCTCAAAGGTCAAAGCTTTGAGAAATTGTATTAAACTTCCCTCTTAATGGGCTAGAGATACCAAGGAGTTAGGAGTATTATCTCTGGAGATGCATACCTAACTGGGATCCATGGAAATGAGGAACAGAATTTAAGCATCCTTGAGTCCCAGCTGTGTAGCCTGAAGTGTTATTGCACTGGGCTGTGAGCTTGTCACATCTCATCAAGCAGCAGAATGGTCGAGCTTGGTCAGTGTTTGCACTGGAAACCTCTGCTGAAAATCTAAAATCTGCACATGCAGGCAGCAGTGTTCTCCTGCTCAGTGCAGGGACACTGTCCAGGCAGTGCCACCATTCCTCAAGTATTTCCTGTAATGTCACTAAAGTGTCAATGAGTCAGAGGAGGCCACAGAGATGCTCAGAGGGTTGGAGACCCTCTGCTCTGGGGCCAGGCTGGGATAGGAGGAGAGGAGAGGGAGAGGGAGAGGGAGAGGGAGAGGGAGAGGGAGAGGGAGAGGGAGAGGGAGAGGGAGAGGGAGAGGGAGAGGGAGAGGGAGAGGGAGAGGGAGAGGGAGAGGGAGAGTCTAGGGGGACCTTAGAGCCCCTTCCAGTGCCTAAAGAGAATGGAAAGGAAATCTGGAGAGGGAATATTAAGAAGGGCCTGGAGTAGAAGGACAAGGGGCAATGGCTTTGAACTGAAAAAGGGTCAATTTCTATTAGATGTAAGGATGAAATTCTTCACTATGAGAGTGAAGGCCGTGGCACATATCACCCAGAGAAGCTGTGGCTGCCCCATCCCTGGAAGTGTCCAAGGCCAGGTTGGATGGGGCTTGGAGTAACCTGGGATAGTGGAAGGTGTCCCTGCCCATGGTGGGGGGGTTGGAATGAGATGATCTTTGAAGTCCCTCTCAACCCAAACCATTGGGTGACTCTAAAGATGCCACATTGGTTTTCAAAGCCACGGTGAAACTAGTAGTTGAATTCTACTGTGGGGATTTATATTCCAGTTTCTGTGTCTTGATTTTTAACTTGATATACTTGATGAGCACCAGTTTAGCAGTCCACCTTTCCACAGGGACAGTGTAAGTGACCTGCAGTTAGTACGGTGTCATCTCATCAGACTTGGTACTTAAAATTTAGGCAGCTGGAAGAAAACAGGCTAAGCTTCCTTTCCCACACCTCTGGAAGATTATTCATCCTGTTTCTCTTGGATATTGTACCTCAGTCTGTGATGAACAGTGCCCAGGAGGTGAACATCTTGCTTTCATGCTGACAGACAAGTACCTCCAAAAAACCACTTTATTAATAGACAGTGAGAGTTTGGTTTCTTTGCCTAAAAACTAATATTTAGTATCCCTTTGTGCTGAGTAGGGAATCCTGCTGCCCTTCTGGCTTCTGCTATGGAAGGCTGTTGTTCCTCCCCAAACCACTTTCACCTGTGTTAGCTGTGTTTAAATGCTGCAAAGAACCTGGGGCATCTCCAATGGTCGGGAAGTAGCTGAGAAAAGTAAATGCTTATTCCCCTGTTGTGCTTTAATAACTGTATTGATCATGAAGGGAAAATGATATGTAAGGAGAAAAAAGCTACAGAAAATGAAATTGCTTTTATTTCCATTTTGACGAAGCCTGGAAGCACTTTAATCAAAGGTGTTTTCCATATTCCTGAAAGAAATCACAGGCCTGGTAGGACACCTTTGTAGCACAGCTCTGGGGTCGTGGCCTGGCACTATCAGAAGTGGAAAATGGGAATTGTTAAGTTCAACTTGTGCTCAAGAGGAGAAAAGAGAGTCAATTATAGCCTTTCTAAATCTGACTTCAGCAACACACAAAGCTCTTAGAAACATTTTGAAATGAGGAATGAAAAGCAAGGAGTTCTGCGCAGGGTGGGACAATTTGGGATTTCATTTCACTTTGAAAGGGTCATTGCATATGTCTCTTTGTGAGGAGAAAGGATTTCCTTAGACAAAGAGGCATTTGACTTCTTGGTCTTCAGAGAAATATTATCTACAATTCTATCACGTGAGGGCTGTCCTTGTTTAGAAGATTCATAGGAGAAGCTTGTTCTTGCATGGCCAGCTCTAATGTCTCTTAATTTTGTTCTGCCTCACACCCTGTTATAAGTTCAGCATTGTCAGCTCAAGCCTTTGGCAAGATTCAGTCATTCCTAAATTCCCTGCTGGGGAATTAAGGGATTAAGGTTTTCTGTGGAATGCATTTAGGAGACTAGGGAACATCTGCAGGAACCTGCTCCTCTTCGTAAAGCACAACTTCATTTTTACTTTTTTTTTTTTAAGATGACTCTAGGAAAAACAATTTACAAGGTGGGTCGAAAATTCATTATGATTTTTATGTCACAGTAAGTGCTGCATTTGATCCATTTTTAGTGGGCTTGGGTCTATTCTTCATAGTTTTTTGTTTTTTTCTAGTGAGCCACAACGTATCATTCTTCCTTTTTACAGACAACAGTGCTGTCTATTTACAAGAAACAATTCTTGCATCAGTTATTTTTACTGTAGAAGACATTTTTCTTACACAGACCTGAAGCATATAAAAAGTAAAATAAACTCTATTTGTATTTATCTTTCCTCTTTAGAGTCCATCCCAATGGATATTATCCTTTTTCGGAAACATTTTTTTTGGTTAAGAGTTTAAAGAAAAGGGAATAATCTGTAACTTCATGCTTTCAATGATGTCAAAGGTACATTAATGGAAGGAGAATAGAGCGTTATCCACTATACAGATCACATTTGCTGATTTAATAGTACTGGGGAGAATTCATGAGCGTGAAGGTAAGTTTATTTTTTTTCTAAGCAGAGAAATCTTAAATTCTATTCACAGTCCCAAGCTTTCCCTGACTCTTCCCAGCTGTGCCTTTAAAAAGGGTTTATTACTGAATATTGAGTGGTATAAGGATGCTAATCTTGCTCTAGTTTGAGGGATTGCAATCTTGTTAATACTAGGCCATATTTCTCCCCATCCAGGCAAGATTTTAAATAGATCTGAAACTAGTGAAGAAACAATTAAACCTAATTTTTGGTGACTATCAGCATGTCTTCCTTACATCTCAAGAAGAAGAAAATCCAAGTGCTACTTTTCTTTGCCACAAGCAATGAGCATGAACATGGAATTCATTACAGCTCAGCTGATGCATGAGGTGGGACCCATCTCAACTCATTTTGGGTATATCCAAATCAGGAATTAATCACTGGCTGTGTGGCCCAGGTGCCCTACATCCCCACTAGAGATCTAGGAAGCAATTTGATTTCATATGGCTGCTGAAAGATGGGATCAGTGATGCCATAGGATCCCCGAGACTATGGGGTCTGTACCAGCCCCAAACGTGGCCTGTGCCCTATCCCTCAGGTCTGTGTGGATGTGCCAGATCCCACAGGGCAGCTCATATCCAGATGTTTGTCTTTATGTGGGAGTGAGCCACACTGAGTAGGAGAGATCCCATTGCAGGGCAGTTTATTATGCCTGGGTTGAGAACACAAGCTTTAGTTTCCTTAAAAATGAATTCTCTAATTAATTTTACTCGAATGCAGCTTTAATTAATTTAATTCTCTATTAAATTAATTAATCCTTAAGTGGCTTTTGTGTGAGTGTTCATAACATTAGAAGAGGGCACTTTAATCTTCTGTCTGGGGCTGGGCACTGCCTTTGAGGCACGGGGCAGTTACTGAGGGCATGGGAAAGCAGCAGGAGTGATCCGAGAGCTGCTGAGCCAGGCTGCAGAGGAAAGATTACAAAAAGAGTTGCTTAAGCTGAAAGAGAAAAGATAGAGTTGAAGATAAAGGTGTCTTGGTACATAAAAGTCTGCTGCAAGGAGGAAAAGAATAATCACTGCTTTTTTTTTTTTTTTTTTTTTTTTTGTTGTTGTTGTTGTTTATTACAGTTGGGAAGAACAAGAAGTAATGGACTTAAGTTGCAGCAGGAAAGAATCAGGGTTGATATAAAGAAAAGCTGTTTAATGATAAGGAGATTGAAATACTTCCTGGGGAGACTTTAGAGTCTCTAGCACTGGGTATCTGTAACAGTATCTAGTGAAATGTATTTCAGGAATGGTGTTTGTATAATTGCTTTTACTGTTGCCTGTCAGATCACGCTGCAAGGTCCAGTGTAAACAGGACATGTTCATATTGTATCACAAACCATCATTATCTAATCAGAAAATGCTGCAGCTGTAAATCATTCTTTGATTTTCATTCTCATCCTCTCCTCGTCCCCTGCCTTCTCCTCTCCAAAGTTCCTGTTAGGAAACTGCTTTAGGGGCCAAAATTGCTGATTTAGTTTGACAAAGGTGATGAGATTCAGTGTTTTCTGTCAGCTCTGCTTAGACTGGGTGTTGGGGAAAAATCATAGAATCATGGAATGGCTTTAGTTGGAAGGGACCTTAAAAATCATCCAGTTCCATATCCCTGCCTTGGTCAGGGACACCTTCCACTATCCCAGGTTGCTCCAAGCCCCATCCAGCCTGGCCTTGAACACTTCCAGGGATGAGGAAGCCACAGCAGCAGCCTGTGCCAGGGCCTCACCACCCTCACAGGGAAGAATTTCTGCCTAACATCTCATCCTCATCTACATCTACCCTCCTTCAGCTTAAAGCTATTAAATCCCATGAATCACTTTATCCCAGTATTTTCTACATGGTTTCCAGGTGTCCCAGATTTGTTCTCCAAGTTATTTCCACAGAATTGTAGTCAATAAAGTCATGGTGGGTGTCCTCAGCCCTTTGGATGAAGCAGCTGAGCCACACAGGCATTGATTTGACATTTGTGGGAGCTGGCATTGTAGTCTCTTTTAAGGGTAACAGATAATCACCACATTTCACTTTAACAAGCTGTTGGAATTCTGAGTTCTGGTTATGTTTGATTAGCATCAGGGCTAGAAAATAAGGAGGATTTATAGTACGAGGGAAAATGAATGTGATGGTAGAATTCAGGAGGGAATGGATCCCTACTGCTGAATTAAATAAGGCCAGGGGCTGTCCTGTGAATCCAAGGCCTGGTTATGTCCTCATGATTAAATTATGAAATAGAAACATAGAATGGTTTGGGTTGAAAGTGACCTTTAAACGTCACCTAATCCAGCTCCCTGCAATGAGCAGGGACATCTCCTGTGCAGAAAGAGGACAGCATCCAAACACTCCTCTGGGAATGGCCCCTGCCACGTGCTACACAGGACCTGGGTCATTCCTTGGGAGAGCAGGACAAAGCTGCACCCAACAGAATGCATGAATGATGAAGAGTCACCATTTGTGGCTCTGCCTCATCCCTCTTCGAGTTATGAGTACAGAAGCAGCTGATTTGTTCCAAAATCTGTGCACAGACACTGTTTGCTTATTTTCCCCTTGCCCCAGGGTTTTGTATGACCATAATTTAGGCCAGGTCTGAGACACACCCTGCCGCATCCTTGCATTACAGAGCTGTGAGATGCCTCCATGGGAGCAGCACTTCTTTTCTTGGGAGATAAACTGAAATTGAGTCCCTTGCTCTTGGTCCCTTCCTGAGCTGTCATTACTCTGCCCCTCTTGCCCATGCACTATGCTGAACCTGACCCAACTCACTCATTTTTCACTCTGTCTTCGCCTTGGATCTCCTTTATTTCCTCTCTGGAGGTCCCTGACCCTTGGGCTGACCCTGACTTTTGTCACTGGACCTGCTCTGCTCCTGCTCAGGTGCTGTGGGACTGAGCCCTTGATGGTGAGGGTGCTGCCCCAGCTCCCCTTCCTGTCACCCCCTTTCCTGGTTTGCCCTCCCTGGAAGAGCAGCTTGGGCTTGCAGCTCCCTGGAAACTCAAAATAAAAATTCTCTCAGGGGTCCATAAACTTAAACACTTTGAATGGTTTTTGGGAAAGATGAGCCCAGTGTTCACCAGCTCTGGTAGCTGTGCTGTGAGTCACGAGAAACCTGAATTTTATTTCTGATGGTCCAGTCAGAGATGAACTTGGTGCGCCCCTTGTTCGATTCAGTGCTTTTTTGTTTTGTCTTATTCTGTTGTTTTTTTGGGGACATATTTATAAATAGAAGAAACATTTTTTGACCCATAAATTTTGAAATAGTTGCTGTGTGATCAGTGGGGATATTGAATAGCTTTACTACTGATGCTACTTTTCCACAGCCAAAAGGAATTCTTAATTTGATAAGACAGCGGGTTTTTTGGTGCTAAAAGAGATAATAGAGTCAAAATGAAGAGGAGACTGAAGCGCTACTTGGACCCTTGGGCTTTGATAGAGACTAATCCCAAATAACAAATGGAAACAAATCTTTTCCACCATGATCACAAAGGTGATGGTCATTAATTGTCTGAAAGCCTCTATAAATGGCAACGAGAATTCACAACTTTTAGGAGCAGATATGCTGGAGGACAAAGGAGAGATGGCATATTTCTGTACCCACCTGGAAATTCACTGTAAAGAGAAAAAGAATTCTGAATATAGGTACTGCTTGCATAAAGCTGAATTGTGTTGGCAGGGAAGACATTGAATTCTGGGTATTGCATTTAGAGAGGATTTAAACATAGCAGAGGATCAGCAGCAAGCCATAAAGTAAGACCTGAAAGTCCAAGGATTTGGAAATGAGAGCAGCATGCCCAAGACCAGGCAGCAGATTGATCTATGCAGCAGGAAATGAGAGCACAGCACAGAGAAATACAAAGCAGCAGAACGATGTGACAGACAAAGTCGAGCTTACTTTTAATTTCTTTTTTTTTAATTTAAGTTGCTCTCTAAATATTTGGAGTGCTTTCCAGCATGCTCTGAAAGAACCACCAAGTCATAGCCTGCTTTGGGTGTCATTGCCTTGAATCTGGAGAATCATCGTGGAATTGGGACAGGAATAATCTGGTAGAAAGAAAGAAGAACACACCCCTGATTCTGACCGTGCTGCTTCTGCACCAGCTGAGGGATGATGTCTGCTCTCCCCAGCCCCAGAGGTCGTGAAATGCCTGCTGTGCCTGCTGGCTGTGGCACTCAGCCTGCTGCATCAATGGCCATTGCCATAAACACACAGTGGACACCAGGAATTGGATTACATCTCCAACATATTCCCCAGCCTTTTCCAGCAGCACTGCCTTCAGTGACAGGCAGCGTGGGTGTTGTTTTATTGCTTTTTCCCTGGTCTTCCTTGCATTTTAGCATCCAAAGCTGGTTAGGATTGAACAACAGAAAGAAGTTGTTGAATTGGTGTCGTCCAGCAGATCAAACAATCCTGGTGTCCCTGCTTTGTTTGCATCAATGAATAAAATGTTGGCCCCTGTGCAGCCATCCACAGATGGCTCTTCAGAGAGAAACAGGCATAAACTTGTAAAGTTTTGCCTCCTGGCTGGAGTTTTTGTGGTCCATCTTCTAAATGCAGTTCCAATCCCTGAAGACCAGGGAAGGAGTCAGCAGAATTTCTTGATAATAAAATCAAAACAAAATTATTTCAGCTCTATTGATGGAGAGCAATAAGAAAAGGACTCGCCTCCAGAAGGTGGAAGGGAAGACTTATTTTTCACAGAATTGCAGAGTCGTTGAGGTTGGAAAATACCTCAAGATCACTGAGTCCAACCTTTGACCAATCACCACCTTGCCCACTAAACCCTATCAGAAAGTGCCACATCTGCTCATCTGTTGAAGACTTCCAGGGATGGTGGCTCCACCACTTTCCTGGGCAGCCTGTTCCAATGTTTAACCACTCTTTCAGTGAAGACTTTTTTTCTTAATATCCAACCTACATCTTCTCTGGCATGACTTGAGGCTGTTTTCCATTGTCCTAACTGCCTGGGAGAAAAGGCTGATCCCAAGTTGCTGAACTTACCTGAAGCAAGATGAAAGATGGGGAGGGATATGTCAGGGGTAGAGCAGCATCAGGAAATTACCTGAATAACCTGAAAAATCTGTGCAGCTTCAACTGTAACAGCACACCAGACAACAACTTGTATTAGAAGAGCTTCAGCACAGGTCCCCAAAACTCCCCAACCTCAGAATCACAAAATTAAATAGTCTGGAGATCCTCAAATCCAGCCTATCACAAAACACCACCTTGTCAACCAGACAATGGCTCTGAGTGCCACATTCAGGCTTTCCTTAAACACCTCCAGGGATGGTGACCCCACCGCCTCCTTGGGCAGCCCCTTCCAGGGTCTGATCACCCTTTCAGTGAAGAAATTCTCCTAATGTCCTCCCCTGGTACAGCTTAAGACCATGTCCCCTTGTCCTCTGGTTGTCTGGGAGAAGAGGCCAACCCCCAGCTGGCTACCTCCTCATTTCAGGGGGTTTTGGATAGTGGGAAGATTCCCCCCTGAGCCTCTTTTTCCCCAGGATAAAGCCTTTGTAGCTCCCTGCAGGTTCATTAAGTCTATCAGCACGCTGAGTACATTTATGTGCAGTTAAGCTGCACCCTGAGCTGCCTCTGGCTTGACACCTTGCAAACAAAATATGCTGGCCCTTGAAAGCACTGTCAGATGTCAACCTGGGAAAAGCTGCAGATCGATCCAGCCCTGCTGTGGCGGTGCAATACATTATTTTTTTCCCAGTCTGGATGTCCCTGCTGGCAGTGACTGCTGGCAAAACAGAGGCTGCAGCACTAAATTTATAAATGGATACCTACATCTACAACCCAAAGGTGGCAGGTGGAGAGAAGTTCCTGCTGCTCCTGTGTTGCCATGGAATGTCCATGCTGGATGTGATTGACAGTCAAGAACATGTCAAGGATTTTTAACCAAAACCAAGATTTACTTTAATTGCATTTTTCTCGGTTTCCTTTCAATCACCAAAAATGTTTCATTTCAAACTTCCTGGGACTTTCCTTGTGATAATCGTGAATGGTTTAGGTTGGAAGGGACCATAAGGATCACCTAGTTCCGATCCCCCTGCCATCAGCACAGTTTTAGTCACTCTTTTTTAGGTTGTTTTTGTATTTATGCTCTGTTCTGCAGCTGGCTGGGGAGGGCTGTGCTGCAAAACCCATCACCCATCCCACCAACATCTGGGAAAGCCCTGTGTCACCTCCAGCTGGGAGTGGTTCAGCAGCACTCCTGTATATTAGTTGGTCTCATTCTTCTTTCATTTTCTTTTGTTGATTTGGTTTTTTTTCCATGTTTCAAAGAAAAATATGAGGATTTTCTATACTGTGAGAATTATTCTTCACTCCTGTCAGACTGATCATTTGCTTGAATGACTTTGTGAGAGTGTTTTTTTTGGGGAAGCACTAAATATCCCCTGCCACGATGTTATTCTAAGACATTTGGTTTGATTTCGCTCACTACTAAAAAACCATCCTTTTTTTATGAGTATTTTGCTATTAATTAATTAACCTGTCTCCCTAGGCCATATTTTCTCCCAGTCTTTTCCTAAACGTTCCACCTGTAGCTGATTTTTTTTACCAACCTTTTCATGAGTGTGGATGCTCCTCTCCAAACTCATTTGTCTACATGCAAAGCCAGTCAATCTGTGACTTCTTGATGCTCAAAATGAAAGCAGATGGAAGCAGCAGCAGTGAATTACGGTGTCTTTCTTGCATTTACATTAATTTTGTACATCAAGGCTTAGCCTTCAGCAGGACAAGGGAGGAGAGCAGGACTAACTTAGCTAGAACTCTTCTTTTATTTGAGGAGAATTTTTCATTGCTCAGCTGTCAGCACTTTTTAGGTTGCCTAAAATAAGCAAATACATTAAATTCCTTTATGGAATTCTTGTGGAGTTGTTTTGTTTTGTTTTGTTTTTGTTTTTGTTTTTTTTCTGGACTAATGCTTGAAAATCCAGTGAGATTCAGATGAGCACATCCATGCCCTGTGGTGAGAATGTCTTCATGACCTCAGCTGGTGAGCATCTGGTACCCAGAAGCACTGAGTGTGAGGTAGCCCTGTAATTCTTGTTCTGCAGATGCTGCTCTTGACAACAAGCCAATCATCCAGTGAAACTCACTCCTGTTTGTTTGTTTTATATTCCTTGTATTTCTCCTCCATAGCATTCTCCATCAGAGCACATCAGTGGTTCATTTAAAATTTTTCGTTCCCAGGTCTGTGAGGTCTCCTGGACTAAATTTGTACACAGTTTTATTTCTTACTTTTCTTTCCTTCTTGTGTTTTTTTTTTTTTTTTCTTTTTCTAAGCCAAATAGAAAATTTCTCTTCAGGGTGAAAATCTGCCTTCTCCTCCTGCTTTTTCTCTTAATCTACCTCAAACTGAGGAATAAACAGGATGAGTCAATGGCAAAATAAGTCCTTTTGAAGTACTTGGGAAAAAAGGAAGTACCTTGATGTTTCATCACGTAAGCTTTTTTTTTTTCCCCTCATTCACAATCAACATTTCCTGTTTTTTCATTAGTGAAGTTCTACAGATATTTATCCCATATTCAGGGAGAGTTCAAGGGTGATAATGTGAAAATCAACGTTTCACATTTGAAATTCCATTTTTAATTTTACAGGAAAAGCTATTCAGGAGATTCCAGTTCTCCCTACACCATGAAAAGTTAAGGACATCCTTTACCAAATGATGTCCAGCCTACCAAAATTAATTAGGAATTGAAAAGGTGTTGTCTGTGGATGTGGGGTGGTTTTGGGATTTTCATGAACCAAGGATGGATCCAGGCTGAATTATTCCCTCACCCTGCACAGTTGCCTCATTTTTTCCATAGTCCAAGATTTGGCAGTGAGCTTCACAAACAAATATTCTGCATTTCCCCCTGACCTTCCTGAGAGTTTCTCTGAGCAAAACAAACACCTGCCTTCTCTTTAAAGTGCCCATTGCTCCTTCATCCCATAACACCAATCCTGGCCACAGCCATCATTCCCCAGAATGAGTTCAGTTTATCAAGGCTGGGTTTTCAGCCCTCAAAAATCTTCTTCCCTCTTCCTCAAACATGAAAACATAAAAATTCTTCCTCTGTTTGCTTCGCAGCCGCCTAACAAAAGAACACCGGGGGCGTTTGTTTTACCACAAATGAAGAAATCTGAACTTGTGATTTATCCTACCTATATCCCTGTTCCACATGTCTAAATCCCTTAGGCCCAAATTATTAAAACTACGAAAAGAAAATTAATTCCTACTGGATGAATGGGACAGAAGGATTGTACTGCCAGTGCCAACCTCGATGTCGTATCTGGTATGCTAAAGGGTGGTACCACAGGGAGAAGTGCCTTGGAGTAAAGCAGCTTGAAACATGGCCTAATTGAAATATGTTTCTTTAATTGCATTAATCAGGCACTTAATAGGATTAAAACAATTGCTCCTTTCACTTTTATCCTGTAGTTCCTTTCTTTCTTCACAGAAATTCTATATTTATAGCTGTTTGTGATTCTTTGCATTTCAATTCATATCTTAAAAACAGTCTGCTTCCAGCTGAGTTCACCTCCTAACAAAGAATGGTCCAGAAAATCCAACTTAGAATAGATTTCCTTCTCTTTATCTGAAAAGGTATTTGCTGTTGTGTGTCCAGATCCAATGGCAAAATCAAATAACAGATGGTTATTTGTAGTTACATAAAACAGATGGTTTCTGTAGTTGTATTTGGAGATGAAGAAAGGTAAATTTTAGTCTCAGTTTTCCCAGTTTCACTCTGGGATAAATCTAGGTAACAGGACTACTTTGTTAATTTGTTTTGCTGTGTTTCTTTTTTTTTTTTTTTCCTTCTGTTTATAGTGGATTTTTGGAGGTTTAAATTACAGTTTTATTGTAAAATATTTACTCCAACTTACTCCACTGTAAACTCGACTAAGTGCTGAAATCAGAACTTTGTCCAAGTGGATTTTCAGGGCAGTGAAAGCAGAACTTCACTTATTGTTACCAGCAACAGCCAGCCCCCAGAAGTGCTTACATTTCTAATTTTCAGGTGCATCAAACTAAATTATAAGGAAGCGTATTTCACAAAAATCTACAATGGGCTTTAACAAATCAGAACTCCCCTGAAAGAAGCATTTTCGCACATGTCATTCAGCTGATCAGATTTTTATAAATTTGTACTTTTGTGGCATTATGTACCATCCCTGCTGTGCTAATGAGAACTGCACATTTAATTATTGATTTTTCCCCCCTTTAAAAGCAGAGGGCTGGCTTCCTGTCAAGTCTCTTGCAATCTCTCTGCCTTTGTCCCCCTGGTTTCAGAAGCAGTGGTTGGATGTTTCTGTTTTATGCAAATGTTAATGCAAAATATGAAAATGACCTTGAAAAAATTTTAATCAGTGTGTCCTTTCACAATAATTATAAGGATGGGGTAGAAAGGAAAAATCTGAGCTATTGCAAAATATCTAAAGGTAAAAAGAGGTCTTTCCAAGTTAAATGTGAATGCATTGTACATAATTTTGTACATAATGCATAATTTTTCAACCTTTTATCACACCAGCCTGAGAATTGCATATATAGGTATAGATATAGTTCCTTAAACATTCATAATGACTGCATAAATATGGAATAATCTGAAAGAAGTCGCTCAATTTATTTTGTTTCTCACTCACCCTCTACTTGGATACCAATCACATCATCCTACAGCAGACAGCTGAAATTAAAAACAAAGAAAAAACCCAACCAAACAAGCCAATATCCAAAAAAAGTATCTGTATCCTTTTCCTGGCTCAAAGGAGTGTGAGGAGGGCTTGGCTGGCTACAAGGATCTCTCTCTGAACCTGTGTTAAACCAATTCTCAAGCTCTGCTACTCACTACTTGAGAAAGATCAGCGCCTGTAGAAGCTCCTCCCACCTTTAAAAGCTCTAATTCAGGATTCAGTGACTTACCCTGGCTGTTTGACCACCTGGAATTTACATTTTTAATGCCAAGTGAGTTGAACCTTACACACTGAACCTTCTAGTTGGTAGCCCAAAGTGCTCCCCAACCCAAGGCACCTCAACAGACACTCCAAACAAATCAGGTTGAATCCTGGAGATTTTTGCCCTGAAGGGCTGAAACAGGAGATAGTGGGGGATGAAGGAATGTTGTAAATGCACATCTTTCCTCATAACCAAATAGGACTGAGTGCAGAAGTTTTAAATTTTTTTTCTCTTTCAGAACAGGGTCATGAGTATGGTCAGGACTGAGAGTCACTGAGTTCATTTTTCATGGATTTAATGATAAAATGATAGAGAAACTTTAGGGAAAAGCAGATTTTTGTAGTGACCACCAGCATAATTTTTGTTTCCAGTCTTTCATGGGTCTTATATAAGATGAATAATCCTGGCTTGTCTCCTAAGATTTCCATAGCAATCGATTGGCCCTTTAATTTTTCAAGAGCTTTGAGCTGATGAATATTGAGTTTTGCTGATGACCACTGAGTTTTTATAATTAGTCTCAGTTGCCAAACTCCAACCAAGCATTTAGGACATTGAAAAAGACTTTGTCCTCTGACCACTTAAAATTCTTGCCACATGGACCATGCTCTTAAACAGTGGTACAAAAAATATAAATTTTTTTGACTATGCCCTGAGTAGAAAAAAAAAAGTATTATTTTGTTCATAGCTGTTTTCAGTTGTAACAGTTGCCACTACCCTATTTCCATTATTTGCTTCCAAGTTATTAGGGCTGTTATTTAGTTAATTTTTGTTGGTTTTTTTTTTTTTTTTTTTTTTGGTTTTTTTTTGTTTGTTTGTTTGTTTGTTTGAATACAAACAGGTCCATCTGCAGCAGGGCATTCACTGATTTCTGCATAGGCTTAAGAATAATGACCCTGAGTGGCATTATTGTACTGAAAAACTATTTTAACACAAATCAGCTCTACATTCCCAAGGATAAATATACCAACCAGTTCCCTCAAAAGGTTGTGAGGAGAATTAAATTCAAAAAAGAATAAGATTGTGAGCAGTTCAGGGGTTATAGGAGGAAGATTCATATAAAGAATGTTTGATAGACTGCCATGTCCTTCTCCTCTTGGGAAGTGTTTGTGCATCACTTTCAGGAAATAAATGGCATTTTGTGTAGAAATGCTTTAGCAAAATCTGTTTCCTTTTGATGTATGTGAAATCATAATCTTGTAGGGGTCTTTTCTGTGATTCAGCTGCTCCATGTGATGTTCAGCTCTTTTTATGTATCTGGGTTGCAGAAGAAAATGCATGTATCTATTCCACTAAGAATGGATGTTTTAGCAGGTGTCAGGTCATAAAATCACTTTATACCACTTCTTGGAGCAGTTTATGATCACTGGATATTGTATCTCTGGTCCATGATATGGGGCATTGCCATATTGATTAAATGCCTTAGGCTGTTTCAGGGGAAAAAAATAAGGATATTTAATCAATAGACCTGTGCATTAGTTACTGTTCCTGTCAGGCTGGAACAGAAATAGCTCAAGAAAGGGGCAGCTTCTCAGACAATCTGAGGGAGTTAAAGTTTGAAGAAAGCTAAATAATGCCTTTGCAGACCTGTGAGGGAAGATAATCAACTTAGCAATTGCAAGAGCAGAGATTGAGTTACCAGATCAATCTTGCTTAAGGGTTCAAAAGGGCTAAGAAAGGACTTTGGGACTTAGAAGGGAGCCCCAAAGAAACAGTGGCTTAAACATGAGTGGAATAAATTCTTCTGGTTGCCAGTGATGTGTCCTGATCCTGAACGTTGCATGTGTGAGGATTAATTACTGCTCAGCTACAGCACTTCCTTCAGTGAGAGACTTCAGGGATGAGTCTCTCCATGCCTGTGACGCAGTAAAAGGGAAGAATCAGTTTTCCCAATATTCCCTAACATTATTATTGAATCTCATGGTTGTGGTGTTTTCTTGCCAATTTTTATCTGTTATTACATTACTTTAACTTCAGACCTCTATCTTTAGATATAATCCTTTGAGTGGCCATTCCACCCGGGAGAAATCCAGGACAGGTGGATGTAGGTGATCCCCCTGAGGGTGTAGGATAAGGTTTTAATTCTGCACTGAATGGTCAAAAATAGGCACCTCTTTCTGCCACATTTCAAAAGGGATATGGAAAAATCCGAAGTTGAAAAGAATAGCATGTATGAAAAAACTAGAAGTGTGTATAGATTATCAGAATGAAGACTTAGAGGAAAGTTTATTGCACTGTACGTGTACTGCGCTTGCAGGAGAATACTGAGCACTGAGGGCTCTGAAATGTAGCAGGGAGAAAACACAACAAGAATCAATGCCTAGAAGCTGCAGCCAGGCACTTTATACTTTACTTCATTATTTCTAACAGAAAGGGTAATAGAAAACTGGTGGAGATTACTAAAAGAGGAGAAGGTTTTTCATCTTCTGCTGCATTGCAATCCACACTGCTTGCCTTCCTCAGTGCTGGCTTTCTCTGAGGGAATTGTTTGTGCCTGATGTTTGTGAAACACTGTCACAGGGAGAGTGGCAGCCTCAGACAAGCCCTGCCTTGGACTCAAATTTTCACAACACCTTAAGGAACCACAAGTTCTAATGATGGTAAATCCGACCTATTTGTAAAGATTAATTATTTATTAGGCAGATAAGAGGTAATGGATGAAAGATCTTAATCAAAGTTACTTACTGCATAATATAAACTAAAAGAACTTCCGGTAGATTACAGCATAACATAAAACAGTGCACTATATCAAGGTATAATAAAGCCAGCAAAAGAAACAGTATTGATTAGGAGTCAAATGAAGCTCACAACAAAATGATGATAATCTACAGGTTCCTTCACTCTACCCCTGGGAGTAACCACAAAGCAATGTCCCCCGCTCACAGAAAAAAAACTCCACATATTTCCAGGGAAATGTATAGATTTCTACTTTGTGAAGTTGTAAAGAGAGTGTCTGTCTGTCAGAAATCCAGCTTGATTTGCCATTACTCACTTCAAAAGCAAGATGTTTATTTTCAGCTGGGAGATGCCAGACCAGTGGTTACCCCAAGGCACCAAAATAACTCCCTACAAGGCAGCTTATCCTGCTTGAGTTATCTGGCTGGATAACAACCAACAGATAAAGTTTTCTGGGGGCTGAGACGCCCTGCCACAGCCTGAATTAATGAGGGTGACATCATTGCTCTCCTCACCCCCAGTCTGTGGGAACTCATGGGATAAAACCCCTGTATTTGCTGCCTGCTTTTTTCCATTTCAGCAGAGAGTAAGAAAGGAGTTGGCTCTCCACAGGGCTCTTGGAGCTGGGTACACTGAGTCATTACTGCTCAGGGTGGAAAGGACTGCTGTATGTATTCAAGAACAAGTGCAGCTTGACAGTTTACAAGCTGTTAAGACAACCTGACCTTTGTGTGTCTACTCCAAGAACAGTAAGTTCAATTAGCTGTAATGCTTCCAGGTCCTGTACCACCATTAAGAAATGCCTTATTCAGCTAAAGCTGCGATTTCTTTTTTAATTTTCTTTTTTTTTTCTTTTTTTTTTTTTTTTTTTTTGTCAGTATAAAAAGCATTAAAGAAACCACTGTAAATACTGCCAGCAATAAGGGGAAGAGTCTCATATTCAGCAAGGTCTAAAAAAAAATTAATTAGCTTTATTCCTTAAATACAAAATAAATACATTCTGTCATAGCCAAAAGCTTCAGGGCTGAGTTTTAGCCAGTTGGGTTCAAGCCAAGATGACAGCTCTGGCAGCTGTTGGAAACATTTTGGAGTAGAGTTTGGGCTGGTACCTGTCAGTTTAGAGATCAGCTGAAATCACCACGTCCTTCTACAAAGACAAAAGGAGTGTTTATAAAAAAGGCCAGTACACAGGACAGTGGAGAATGAATCTATTCATGGTCTGTCAGTAGTTCACATGTCCTCAGATGTCATTTAGTTGCCTCAGTTTACCCCTTCTGAAGGGGTGTTGTGATCCCTTGTGATCTTTTGTGTTGTAAGTGCGTAAGTGAGGTCTTTGACATCACCACAGCATTTCCAGAACCTTCCGGTATCTGAGGGACAAGAAGCAAAGATAAAGTGTTGATTTATGTTGGAGCAGAATGGAGTGAAAACAGTAAAAACAAAATAATTTTTTATGAGGTTTTGAGGGATTGTCAGATGAATTTGCTTAGATATCGGAGTTCTGAGTCTTCCTGAGTGAGAGTCCATGGAAAGCTCCTTATGATTTTGATGCAGGATGTTTTTGAGATTCCTGGGAGCTCTGTACCATTGAGGAGCTGGAGAAACAACAGTATTTACCTGCTGTCCACATCACACCATAAAAGAAATGCTCCTTTTCTCTCCATTTCTTACACAGCATTATGTGCTAATTCCTCTGAAACTAATCTGGACCTCCATCGTGGTAGATGCATCACAAAAGAAAATCTGCTCCTGAGGGAACCCACAGTTTAAATAGACTCTCCTGGGCATAGATCACCAAAGAATGATTCTGCAAAACTTTTAGTTCTGCTTGTGATATTTCAGTGGCTTCAAGACACCCTAACTTAAATCCCCTGTTTCATGTGAGATACAGGAACAGGACAAACTCATTCTGAGGCCTTCTGGATCAGCTGAAGGCCCTGTGGAATGCCCCAAAGTTTTCAAATGGCACTGGGCTCTGAGACATCTGAACTGAGGCCCCAAATTAAGATCCTACTCCTTTTCCTCTTTCTCCTGCCCAAGGAGCTGCCTACCCTGATTTGATTCCCTGACACTGAACAAATACCTCACTAAGGAAACACCACAGATACCTTGCCCTGATGTTCTGGTGTCCCAGTTTTAATGGCATACATAGTTACTTTCTCATGTACTACATTCCAGAGGTTTTGAATTGCTTTCCCTCTATCCATCATACATTTCTCAACACTTATTTTTCTTCAACTGGAGCCCAAATACCTTTTGAAGTCCTGGCTTAGGCTGGCATCACAGCTTCTCAGTAGAGGAAAGAAAAGAGACATTAATCCAGTTTTAAGAGCTGTTTCTCTGCCTCTCTGCATTGATTTGTGTGGAACTGTCCTTTTAACTCTCTTTTCTGTCTGACTTCTCATTGCCTTCTGATGAGAGCCAGCCTAAAAGCGCAGGGTTGGATTTACATCGATTATCCCCTTTGTTGTCTTCCTGTGACCCTTTCTGAACTATGAACTCGGAGTTGTGGCTTGGTCATGAAGGGCTTTTATTCCTATCACACTGACTATAAATATGGATTAACAGCTGAATGTGACAGGCATCTGAGCTTGTTTCTCTGAACAAGGAAAAAACCCTTTTCACCCTGTATTAAACTGCAGTTTGTTCCTAAGAGAGAAGCATATTGGAAAAACCAACAACAACAACAAACTCTGCATTTAGAGTCTTTGGGATGAGAGAGACCAGCAAAAAATGCACGTGCCCTGACACCATCAGGCATTGTAAAGTTAATCTCTACAAAGAACAATCTTTATAAAAGAGCAATTTTAATTAGTTTTGTTTTCTTAGTAAGTACCTTGTTCATCTGTTTAATACATTTTTGGAAGATACGCAAAGTGTTAATTTATCTATTAGTCTTTCCTTTGGAACACAGATAGTAAGTACTGATAATGTGTGCCTAAATGCAATTACAGCTAATAAATCAAGGACCAGTTTTCTCAGGTTTTATATACCTGCTATTTTCCCCTGGATTTTTTTGTCTGTCTCTTCTTTCTTTTTCTCTGCCGGTCTCCTCACATGCATATTCTCTGGCTACACCAGAAATCTTTGGAAATTTCCTCTTTGAATAAAATACATCTTTCCATGTACCAGCAACAAATCAAGATACAGCACGTAGTACCAGTTTTCAGCAGTTGCTAGAGCAAGTTATCAAGTTATAAAAAAAAACCCAGTCTTTATCTACTGTTCTCAGCAGTAGAATAATTCATATGTGTCATTTAGTGGATCTTTGGAAGACCAGCAGGATGCAGTCAGGATTGTATTATATGACCTTCATTATGTAAACAACAAAACAAAAAAAGTGTATTTCTTTGGTATTAACTGTTTTTGAATACGGTTGAATGATTGTCAGTGAATTTTTTGGGGGAGAGGGAAGAAACATTGAGATAATTACACTTTTGTTTCATAATTGAGTACCCATCCCAGCTTTTATTCCTTTTGACCTTTAGAAGTGATACATCATCACACAAGGGTCTCAGCCAGGGTCATGGATCCATGTGACCATCACTCTTTGGAGAGGTTTGAATCCGAATTTTTTCCCTGCTCCATGAAGCATCAGAATCATATTATTGACTCAAACTCAGTCAGGCTCCAAGACAATGAAAAATAAATGCAGGTATAAACACAGTGTTTTGACAACTACTGTTTTCCATTATTGTCTCTTGCATCATGTGAAATGCATGGTGTGATCAGCTGGTCCATCTGCACATAACCACAGGCTGTTTGGAGAGTCATGCCAGGAAAACCCTGGTCATTTCCACCAGCTCCTCTTCATCTGGACTTCACTGCTGGGAGAATTATTTTCCGTGGCCATCACAAGGGCTGTTGGACTGGTGCCACAATATCCAGCTTGCCAGTGGGGACAGACTGTGGAGTTGTGGTGAGGTTGTTGCTACTGCTGGAGCTCTTCCTTTCTGCTCAAAGCCCTCTCCATCCCCCAGGCTTACCCCACTGAGAGTTCCACTGCCTCTCTTTCCCTCTGGATTCCATAATATTGACGGCAGAAAAACAGGAGAGAGATTGAAAGACCTGAAAAGCATCAAGTGGCCAAGGCCATGGATGATGGATGCCATTATCACAGGGGCACGGTGCTTTTGAAAAGTAATGATCATGGAATCATGGAATTGTTTAGGTTGGAAAAGGCCCTGAAGATCACTGAGTCCAGCTGTTAGCCCAGCACTGCCAAGGCCACCACTAAACAATGTCACAGGTGCCACATCTAAATGCCTTTTAAATCCCTCCAGGGATGGTGACTCCACCACTGCCCTGGGCATGCTCTTCTAATCCTGGTCCATCTTTTCTGTGATATTTTTTTTCCTAATATCCAATCTAAACTTCCACTGGTGCAACTTGAGGCAGTCTCCTGTTGTCCTGTTGCTGCACAGGAAAAGTGACCAACCCCCACCTGGCTACAGCCTCCTATCAGGGAGTCATAGAAAATGAATGTGGAAATTATTTCAGCGATTCCTTCTGGTCCGTGCTGAGGGAAGAGAAAATTTAAGTATACCATAAATAGTGTATGTACACTATAGAATACAGACATATAAAATGCCCACTTGTATTTTCATCAATTGAAAACAGTTATGCTTTAAAAATATATAAGTAACATATGGTGATTATGGCAATTTTGATTTCATGAAGCTTTAATTGAAGTGATTTGCTGTACTGTGAAGAGAAAGGGTAACAAGGAAGATCAAATGAGCACGAAGGAAAACCAAACCAGAGCTCCTGAAGGTCTGTATTTTACCAGTGCAGCTAGAGACACCAGAAGAGTTTTAAAAGACAGCTTTAATTTTCAAGGAAAAATAAGTCCAGGATTTTCAACTTTTCAAATAGATTTAAGCAAATGAAGAAGCACATCAGATTTGACATCCTCGCCCCTGCCCCTTCATACTTAATGAAGTGTCACTAGAGTCTATAAGATAAAGCAATATTTAATCCAATATCTGAAGCTTCCTCCCCTTGGACTGTGTTTTCAGCTGCAAAACTTGGCAAAGCCCCAGCCTGTGGCACTACATCAACTTCCACCTCTTGCCAGTCCTGTCCTTTGTGACGTTGACTCTGATGGATTTTACTGAAACGCATTAGTTTTCATCTCACTCATTTTTTGGCAGACTGATGGAGCTTCAGCAGGGTGGATGTCGTGGTGTTCTGCCTTGTGCATCAACAACAACACAGTCATTTAATACTTTTCTATAATCTCTCTGAATGATGAGAATGAGCAAAGGAGAAAGGACGGACATCTTGATAATCAAATCCCTGGTGAAGTTTAAAACATTGGCTCTCAGATATAAACTTCTGGCATACACAGTGATAGAATTCTCACTAGAAGAAGAGAGAAATGTGTAAAGTAAAATGATTAATATTCACAGTCACTTTTCTGATTGCAACGGCACTAAGAGAGCGAGAGAAAACTACTGAAAATAACTTTCTGCATTGAAAATCAATCTAAGCAGAGCCAAATATGTGATGCATTGCCTTTTCAAACACACTGAACAGGCACTTTAGTCCATCAGGTGTGGAATGAATCTCTTAACACTTTGATGTGACCAATTCAATCTACGTAGCAGTAGCCAAGTAGTCCACTAAAGCATCCCCGTTTTATAAAAAGGAAATGAGAATAATCATAGAATCACGCAATCATAGAAGGACTTGGGTTGGAAGGATTTAAAGACCTTCTCATTTCAACTCCCCCTGCCATGGGCAGAGACACCTTCCATGAGACCAGGGGGCTCCAAGCTCCTTCCAGCCTGGTCTTGAACACTTCCAGGGATGGGGCAGCCACAGCTTCTCTGGGCAACATTTGCAGTTTCTCACCACCCTCTGAATAAAAAATTTCTTTTTAGTATCTTATCTAAATGTCTCCTCTTTTAGTTTAAAGCTGTTCCCCCTGATATCAGTATCTGCCTGTTTAAAAAGCTGCTCTCCCTGTTTTTTATAAAAGTCCTTCACGTACTGGAGGCTCACAGAGGGGTCTCCCCAGAGACTTCTCTTATCCAGGCTGAACAACCCCACACACTAAAAATCATCACCCCTCTTTTGTCTGAGTGTAAATAAGCAAGGTATGAAAGATTCCTCAATTCTAACATCGAGTTTGATCTCATTGTGCCAGACTAGAAAATATTAACTTTGGACCATCAGAAAATTAAATCCCAAAACAACAACACATTGTTCATTCTCATATTTAATGCTCCCAGGTGTTGGAAAAAAAGCAGAGCTTTTTCCAAACCTTTTCATTTGTGGGATACCTCAGGCAGGATGTTATTCCTGTATAACAGCTAGCTGTGTTGTCCCACAGTAATTCTCTAGGGAATAATGGCAAAGTAAACATCCTCAGAGAGGAGAGAAGAAGTTCAGCCTTTCATCACTCCTTTGAGAAATGACCATAGGAGTTTGTTTTCTTGTTTTCCTATTTTCCTGTTTTCCACTGAACATGAAATGAAACTCCACAGAATTGACTAGGTAGAGATCCCTTAATCCCCATGGCCAAAGCAGGGTTTCAAAGGGGTGAGGTCAGATGGAAACAACTCTCTCCAAATTTGTTTTCCAATAAGTTTGGTGTCAGATTTGAATTTTTAGAAACCAGGATGGCTCTTTTTCTTTTTAACCTCCCTTCTTCTCCTTTCTGCTTCGTCTGCAGACGTTGTTTCCAAGCATGTGCCATTTGTGGGTCTTTGCATCCATGTGTCCTCTCTGCTCTGCATAAATTTACAATCATTCAGCTGATTTCTATCAAGTTGGCCAAAGCAGAAATCTTCAGTTTTACATTCTTAAAAAAAATTTGGAAAAACCTCTACCCAGGTAGAGGAGAGATACTATTAATAACTTCACCAGGGGAATGGGTATAGGGCAGGTTGATTCCCTGCTAGATATAAAATACTCTACACAACAGAAAGCTTGAGAAAAACAACTTTGGTAGTGTTGTTGCTCTCTGAGTTACTCAGTTTTGAAGTAAACTTCAAAAGGATCCACCATTTCTAAAATGGAGAGCATGGAGCAAATGGACTGTCTGTATTTGTGGTGCTCTGCTCTCCAACAGGATCTGTAGTGAAGATTATGTTTTTTATTAGACTGACCCAGATATCTGGGAAAAAAACAAAAATATCTGGGAAAAAAAACAAAGATATCTGTGAAAAAACAGAAATTCTCTTAGGAGTACAGACCTTGGAGTGGCCTGAAGAATGGCTCATGTGCCTCAAAGTTTTCTGCATCTTCCCTCAATTATTTCCTCTCTGTAATAAATGATCTATTCTCCTCCTACAAAGTTTTTTTGACTGACATCACACTGATCTAAATTAGCTGCAACTCCTCCATGGCAGCAGGATTAGAACTAGGTGATCTCTAAGGTCCCTTCCTACCAGACCATTCTGGGATTCAATGATATTATAAAGTGAAGAAACAGTGTCCAGACAAGGAAAGATTTCAAAAAAATCCAATAATAATAAGAAAAAGAGTTATTTAGTTATTAGAGAATCAAGCCCTGAAAATCTATTTGTCTGGGGCTTTTATAATGTTTAAATCTCAGATTACGATGATATTGCATGCAGCATGGACAGATACAGACAGGTTTTAGCTGCAAGAATCTTCAATTTTATGGCTATAATTTTCCCCCTCACTTGCAAAAAGTCCTGTGCCCCCTGACTGAGCACACACACAAATCAAAACCATACAAATGAGGAGGTGGCTGTCGTGGTTATATGTAGGTACCAAGAGATTTTCCATTTAATAGAGCCCAACACCTGGCTATTTAATAGAGGTCACCAGCTAAATCAGTTAGAAACGGCTTAGGCAGGCATGTGGAAGCAGGGCTGAATTAGAAATAAGTGAATCCTAGCTTTGGCCACAAATGTGTGGAAAATGAAACTAAATTAAGTTGCTTCAGCCCTTTCACTGGCACAAACTGATATAAATTGGTTTCATTAAAAAACCCTAATATATTTTAAGGCTGCAGTCCTAACCTATTAAGTTTTGTGTGGTTGCCGAGAGCAAGTAGCTTAGTGGCATTTTATGTTAGCAAATGAACAGGGGACAAATAGAATTTTATTGCTTTGTAAATGAAAAGGCTGGGAAGTTTTGGAATAAAATTGATTTTCACATCTGGAAAAGTTTGCCTTATCATTAGTGCTGTGCTTGCTCTCTCTCTCTTACTTGACTTATTTTTCACTCCATTGTTTTCCACTTATTTTGCAAGGCAGCCATGTAATTTCCATTCTCATTCATTCATGTTCCCAAATTGTGTTTTTCTTTTCCAAGTGTAATGTTTGAAAATGTTCGCACAGGGGCTGCTCAGCTGAACTGCTCCTTGGATGAAGTGGGATGCGTCCTGGTCTCTGCCTTTTTTCATCTCAGACCTCTGGAGATAATTGCAAAAGTGGTTTTGGAGCGTTTTCAGAAACCCTGACTGTGTTTATGGAGTTTTCATAAATCTCATGATCCACTGGTCTTCCCAACTTTTCTATGTGTCATGAGGAAAATGGTATGATACAGCATTATATGGAAATACAGGAACAAACACAGCACCTGAATTACTGTGGGAACACCACAAATATTTGGAAGGGTTTATTAACTCAGGTTATGCACCTTCTTGCAGCTTTTGGAAGAGCTGAGTGGCTTGGCATCTCTTCACAGACTGACTTTTGCCACTTACATGAGACACTCTTCAGAAGCTCATCTGAAGATCACTGTTTTTCCCATATTTAATCCCTGTTTAGAAACCACAGGTGCTCTGCTTGGCAGTGGCAATTTGGCTCAAAATAGAATTGTGTATCATTGTGCCAAGCAGTATTTTTTTGTAAATTGGAAGTGCCAGTTTAGTAAGGAAAGGGCTAAAGCTCCATTCCACGTATCCCATAATTTGCTAAGTGTTCTCTGTGCCACAGGATGATGCAGTTTCCCATCCCACAGCACAGAGACAGCCCAAGGTTGCTGGATGTGTCTCACACTTCTTTTCATAGAACCATAGAATTGTTTAGGTTGGAAAAGACTTCTGAAATCATCAGCTGCAACTGTCAGCCCAACATCATCATTGTGTTCACCACTAAACCCTGTCCTCATGTGCCAGAGTCACACATTTTTTAAACACTTCCAGGAGTGGTAGATTAGATATTAGATATTAGGAAGAAATTCTTCCCTGGGAGGGTGGTGAGGGTCCGGAACAAGCTGCCCAGAGAAGCTGTGGCTGCCCCATCCCTGGAATCTTTCAAGGCCAGGTTGTATCTTGGTTTTAGCAACCTAGTGTAATGGGAAATGAACTGGATCATAGCAGGAGTGTTGGGAATAGGTGATCTTTAAGGTTCCATCAACCCAAAGTATTCTATGATTTTATCCTTGGACTTATCTTTCTGTGCTACAGAAATATTTGCAGAAGCCTGTACTGCCCCTGCCCACTGCGCTGGTTCTGTGCTTACTTTCATTAATTCCTTTCTTATTAAAAGGCACAAATTCTTCACTCAATCACCAAAAAAAAAAAAAAAATCTTATCACAACAGTCAGCTCTGAGTTTAGGTTAGTTTAGGTTAGTGATTACAGAGTGTCTTGGGTTTATTATGGCCTTCTAGATAGATTAAAACCTGGAAACTTCCACACATTTCCTTTTGCTTTGGTTTGCTAAGTCCCATTAGACACAGGTGATTTTCCTAGTGAAGATCTGCTTCTCAGAAGTTTTGCCTCCAGTGATGTCAGCTGGTCACCTTTTCCTGGTACTGAATGCAATTTAGAGTGAATAAATTCAGGAAGATTCTTTGCCAAGAATTACTCAGCTCTTCATGCCGAAATATTAATCGATAACGCCTCTTAGAATTTCTCTTCACTCCAATCATTTTTATAGCGTTGCAATTTACTGCATGGAAAGCAGGGTACTAAAAGATAGAAAAACAGCTGTTAAGTCACATTATTATTAATATTTATCTGTCATTTACAGAGTCCCAAAAGGTGTCCACAGCACTTTTGTGTTGCTCAGCAAGCCAGACAACACAACAGCTTTCCCAAGGACTGCAGCTGTAAATATGTAAATACAGGACAAAGAGATGCTCTAGACAGAGAAATGTCTCCAAACCATCCCATGAAACTTTCTGCTCAGAATGTCCTGAAAAACCTTTTTGGGCTTTTAAAATGGGGATGGGAGGAGCGTATCCAAATTTGTAGGAACACAATTCTCAATCTCAGACTTTGAGCAAAGGGAAATTCATTTAGCCATGAAAAAGAAGATAAAGTTATGTAGAAGTATGTGTAGGACAGAGAACTATGATTTAGAGCCAGGAGACATTTTATTTTGGTTTGGTTTGGTTCTGTTTCTACCTTGGAAATTTCCCAATATTTAATTTTGTTATCTCAAATTTGCTCTGGAGTAAATTGAAATATTTGTGTGTTTTCTTCCTATTTTACTGCAATGAATAGACCAGTTTGGCAAAAACACTTAATGCTGAAGAGGCCCATGCTCAGAACACTCTTCAATGGGTTCAAGTCATCCAGGGTCTTGTCATTTCTTCTCATTTCTGTGTATCCCAAGAGAAGAGCCTGATCATTAGAGCCGGTGTTACACCAGGGAGAGGTTTTGGTAAAGAATTAAATACTCTCTTTTGGTAAAGAATTAAATTAATTTTTAATTAATAAAGAATTAGTTAGATACTCACTGGTGATGGATAGAATCTCCCTCAGCCTCAGAGCTGCACTACTGCAAAATGTTGGGGAGGAAGACAAAACAGCTCTCCCAGAACAGCCTCAAGCTGCTGGTGGGAAATTCATGGGGTGCCATCAGTTCAAGGCTCAGGGCTGGACTGAGGACAGAGATATTTACAGCACATTCCTCAGGGGCCTTTGTTTTATTGAAACCTTTTCCTTGTGTTTCTCTGTTAGGTCACGATGCAGGACATCCATGCACGCTTGAGCTGCAGAGCAGCTCACCAGAGGCTGAATCAGTCACAGATACTTCAGGATGATATTAAATGTGGTGTGCACTGAAGAAGATTGAGTAGGAGAGGTAGAAGCTGTATTGGTAAAGGGAAAACGGACCATGGTGGCATATTTTAAAGTGTCACCTTGTGGAAGGTCATAGAATCATAGAATTGTAGTCATAAAATGGTTTGTGTTGGAAGGGACTTTTTAAGATCATCTCATTCCAACCCCCTTCCACAATCATCCACTTGAATCAATCTCATTCCAACATCTTTCACAATCTCAGATTGCTCCAAACCCCACCCAAGCTGGCCTTGGACACTTCCAGGGATGGGGAGTCCAGAACCTCTCTGGACAGATCTTCTTTGTGGGAAATGAATTTGTAGAGAATTTTCAAAGCCTGACAGAAAGCTCATATAGAATGTATCTGTATGTAAACGTTGAGATAAGAAATGTTGGCTTAGAAGTGCTATATAATAAGATAGACATTGTTAAGAGAAAAATAGAACTAGAAAGAGGTTTCAAAAGATAGCTTTACAAATAAGATTTGATACTTTAGAGAAATAGAACTATAAAAGGTATATTGTAGTAAAACTTACGAAGGGTAATTTTAGATTATTAGCTTTAAGACATTTACAGTATGATGTAGCAAAAGCTGATAGGCTAAGAAACGCTTATAATGTATTGTGATTAAGAAATAATTAGCTTCTGATTGTAATATAACATCTGTATTATCTCACCCTTCACATGAGACAGTTACCCCATCTCTAAAAAAAGAAGCTTAACCCAAGACTCTTGACTGGCCCATCTGTGGAATCAATGTGGGACTGTGCTACTCAACACCATTCCCTACTGAACTTGAATTAATAAATAGGGAGACTACTCACAATATTTCTTCCCACATCCTGACCTGTAAGTGAGAGAATTGCACTCAGTCCTGGAAGATCTGTGTGATTCAGCGTAGGGCAATTCTGCTTTGAAAGGTCTGAAGGAAGAGCCGAGTTCAGGCTTCAGTGGTTTTCAGACATTCAAAACAGCACAAATGTGTTTTTATAACTAAGGTTCCAAATAATGGTAATTACACTGATTATGCAGTGAATGTCTTGTTTTCATGTTTTATAAATCCTTTATTCCTTTACTGTTGTGAGTGGACAGGAGGGTTGGCTTTTCTCCGATAAAAAATAGAAGAATAGAATTTAATCAGTGAGCAGCAGCAGGAAAGCAACGTCAGTGCAGTTTTGCTTGCCTAAGAAAATCACGATATCATATGCTGAAAGAAATTATAGCAGTATCCAGTGTCCAGACACTGGAAACGAAGGCTTGATAGATAAGTACCACCTTGGAAGTGCCAGTGGGTCTTGGTCTTCCCAGGCTGCACTTTAAGAGCTTGTCAGTGGTTTAGTGACATCCACCTTTCCCAAACACAAAAATTGTATTGTGAGCTTTGACAGGTATTTCAGTAACAGCAAGATTTTAGACAAGACAAATTCTCCCTTTACCTCTCTATATTACCTATCCATCCTTTAAAATTCAAGATAAGATTTATTTATTTTTTAAGTCCTAAGATGAAGTATGTACTGCTGACATTTGAGAAATATTTAGAGGAACTTTGTTTGCATCCATGTTTTTTTCTGAATTCATGCTTTTGCAAACTATGGTACATTGCAAAAAAAAAAAAAAAAAAAAAATCCTAAATGCTGGAAGGAAAGATTCCAACAGTCTGCTTTGGTCACACTGGATCAGCTACTCTCCCACAGAGGGGGCAATATGAGAAGTGTTTTCAGGACACTGTTTAGTCACAGTTGGAGCTGGGTTTAAAATGAGAAGGCACAATATTGCACTTGATCCCTTCTCCAGTTTGAGAGTTTTCCTTACTGCTGCTTGCACAGCCCATTCCTGCTCATGCTGGAATAAAAGCTGATTTCTACTGGGGTGAGACAAGTACATGAAGAGAGGGCCCATGTCTCTTGGGAAGAAGGATCAACATTTCAATGTCAGAGTCTGAAGAGAAAGTATTTCAATCTTAAATCAGGTTCCTGGGACATTTGACACCAGCTGTGTCTGTACTGGGCTCATAATACATTTCCTGTGTAAATTGGAAACAGTGGGTTCATCTCAGACAATGAGGACGTGAGGTAAGGAGGAATGGGTGAAAAGAAATGGTGAGTGCACACTCTTGCCAAAAAGAAACCCCAACCAACCAAATCACAAAGAGGAGGCTGCAGGCAGAACTCAGGACCCTGAAGAGAAGAAACTCAGGTTTCTTTCTTTCTGTCCTTGTGAGTGCAGGCTCTGAACCTGTTCCCTAAGGCACAAGTGGGACATCACTTCTTGGCCTCACCTCTCACCAGCTTCCTTGAGGGTGGCCAGTGAAGCAGGTGCCATTTGCCTCTGCAGTTTGGAGGGCCTTAAATTACTTTGTAAGGAGTCTTAGAGTGCTTCTGAAATCCTGAAGAAAATGCCAGAAAGTGGATTTCTGTGAGTAAATTGTGAATGAGTAGTTTTCTCTGAGCGGTTGTTTAATTGAGCTGCAGCTGGTGCTGATTATGTTTGTTTTTCCTTCAGTATCTCTCATTTCCTTTAGTTTCCGTTAATTCCTGCTTTCATTGGGTAACTGTTGCTGTACAAGATTTTAAGAGTGGTTAAAAAAACCAAAAAAACAAAACAAGAAATAAAAAAGGAGCATATTTTAGGAGCTTTTTATGAAGTTGCTCCTGGAGACACCTGTAAACTATTGAGCTGAATTGGGCTGCAGCTGCTGCTGATGACATGGGGTGTGAAGGAGAAGGGGTGTGACTCAATCTTCTGGTTGTTCCACACCCTGTCCTGAGGCTGGGCCTGCTGAGGTGGCTGTCAGGCCATGTGTGCTGAGACGTCTTTTCATGTGGGTCTCTGGGTCAAGAAAATACTAAACCGACTGCCAGAGGCTGGAATGAGAGGGTGATGGAGGGGAAGCATGGTAGAATCACAGAATATCCTGAGCTGGAAGGGACCCACAAGGATCATCAAGTCCAGCTCCTGGCCAACCCCAAAAAATCACTCTCATTTCAGCTTGGAGAGGGACAGGACATTGGTATGGACAGAGGTCACGTGTTGTGGTGTCTCAGGTGGCATCTCTGCCCTGCTCAGGTGAGACCCCACCTGCAGAGCTGCCTCCAGCTCTGGGCCCCAGCACAGGAAGGACATGGAACTGTTGGAGCAAGTCCAGAGGAGGCCACCAAAGTGATGAGAGCCATTCTCTGATATCACTGCTCTATGTGAGAAGTCAAACTGCCACGTGTCCTGCACAGAAAGTGACCTGGGCTGATGGATAATGAATGCTTTGATGTTTTTTTTTTTTTTTTTATCTACACTAGCAGAAGGCAAAGATGGTCAAGATAGGCTGGCAGCAACCTCATGAACTTGAACAAGAAGTGTTAAATCCTGTACATGGGCCTGAGTAAGTGGCTCTGGGTGGTCCTGCTTGGACAGGGAGGGTTGAACCAGATGACCTCCAAAGGTCCCTTGTAACCTCAAACATTCTGTGATTTTGTGAGATGTGTTGCTGGGGAGGATTTTAGTATTTTCCTTCTTTTCCCGTAGACTATCTGTTCTGCTCAGCTTATGTTGCAGAACAGATCCTGTGGAAAGAACTCACGTTCCACTGGAATTGCATGGGCTGCCAGGTCAGGTTTTCCATAAAATGTTCTCCCAAGAAAGATTAATATCAAAAAACAGAGGGCATGTTGTGGTTTTCTGCAGGGCAACGCATCTTATCCTTGAAGGTTAAGTTAATTCACTTTTTCAACCCCTTTTTGATTCCGTGTACATTTACTATCTGTGACATTCAAGACCATATGACCAGTCAAAACCTCCATTTCCTGTGAGCGTAGTAGTTTTGTAAAGAATGAGATGAATCCTCCAGAGACCTTTGGAGGCGCGACTAGATCAAGATCCTGGCTGATCTGAAATAAAGAAATAAATAAAGATAGATGTTCAGAGACTCCCAGTCATTTGTTCCCATTCAGACTGAGCAAGAGTTTTGTCTGAAGAATAAAACCCATTGTACATGAATTCTGCATCATGTTGCTTCTCCACCAAGACCATTTCTTCTTGGCATCTGCTGACTTCTGAGGGCCACAGTTAGCTGGCAGTCGGCTTCTCGTGCTGCTTAATTATATTTATGCAAAGAGGCAAATATGGAAGCCTCTGCTACTTTATTTTGTGTAGGGTGGTTCATTTCCAACTCTAGAAGTTCTTTTTTGTCTCTTCTGTTTGAAACATCCCAGTTGTCTGGATCTGTTCTGGATCTCCTGCCTCTGGACATCACTCTGTGATACCTTTGACGTTCCTCGTAACATTCCTGTGAGTGACTTCCCAAGGTCACCACTATGCAAGACGGTCATGTGGCCATTCTTGTGTTATTTTCATTATTAACAGCTGTTTCTTAACAACTCCAGGGTCGTTGAACACATAAAACCCAATTGAGCTAAGTTCCCTCCCGGGATTTTGTCAATCCTGTTTCTCTCAGTCATGCAATGCTAGAGAGAAATCCAGGGTTTATGGCCTATCACCATGCCACACCACCACAGGAAAAGAGCTCCTATTTTAGCACTGAAACTGGGACTACATGCCCTGTCTTTTCACCCATTTGAAAGTTGTTTGTGCAACTAACTGAGAGCCTCTCAAAGATTTTGGTCACATTTACAGGCAGAAGTTTGAAGAAAAGCAGTCAAGGAGCAAGTCACCACAAATTATTCGTGGTTAGATTTCTCTTCCTGGGGACCTTATATCCAAATTTTCTACATAGCTCTGTGGAGGCTTTCAGGAACTGAACTTGTCCCCAGTGGCTGATGTTTTTAAAAAGTTCCTTTGGACAGGGTCCCTTTCTTTCCTTCAATGTGTGGTTGCACAGATTGTGCTGCCTTTTAATAGCAGTGAATTCATAATTGTGAATTACAGAATCACAGACAGGGACAGGTTGGAAGGGACCACAGTGAATTACCTGGTGCCACCTCCCTGCTCAAGTAGAGCCATTCCAGAGCATGTGGCACAGGATTGTGTCCAGATACTTCTGGAATTACCTCCCATTTTCAAACAATTTTTTCCAGTAATTTTGCCTGAGCATCTATATGCAGAATAGGATAAGGTTCCCTTACTCCTGTTTTTAAGGCAAATTTCCATCTTAAAGGCAGGTTCCTGCCACTCAGCAGATATTCCCCTATGGAGTATCACTGGTTTTTGCATGGCATTACAAAATTAAAGGCAGAATTACCCTTCAAATTTGAAGCAATCAGAACTGAAGCAAATGGACTCACCAGCCTGTCCCTTCAGTAGCAGATTGCTTCATCCACAAGGCATGTTCTGTGGGAGCATGACAATGACCATGTTTTGGATCAAACCCTTGTTTAAACATCACCTACTGACTGTCACAGCAGTGCAAACAAATTGGCAACGCCAAGGAAAAAAGCCTGTATTAAAATGCCCCTTGGGGAGCCAGAAACAGGCAGGGTTAATTTGTGTTTTCTGCCTGTGCTAGAGCAAAATCTTGTTTAGTTTTCTTTACGAGAGAGAAGCCAGTGCATCAATCCACAGCACCTCCTGGTCTGCTTGACATCCTGCTTTTCTGGAATGAATACATTTCCTGCATTGCTGCATGCTTCTCCCAGTGTAGATATCTATGATTAATATGCCTTGTCTTTTATAAACAAACCTAATGCAAAGCCAATAATGTGAGTCTCATTTCTTTACTGCCAGCCCACAGCTCGGCTTTGTTTGGGTATATATGTAAAGGAAGAAAGATGAATGTTCACTCAAGCTTGGGAGCTGAAGCCATAACAAATTTATGGGATGAAAAACACACATCAGTGTGAAGCAAATACAGCCTGGGAAGGTCTGTTTGGCTTCCTCCTTTAATTTTGCTTTTTAGTAACAACAATACTGTGTTGTGCACCCAGTGAACATATGTTACACTATGTAAGTACATTGCAGAGGGCGCAAATGTAGTAACAGGAAGCTTTTATCAGTTACTGGATTCAGTCATGGTATCCTAAATGATGAAAGCAGAAGGAACTGCTGTGATGACATAAAGTGACTATTAGCCAGTGAATTTCACCCAAATCAGTTTTGACTTCACCTAGCTCACCCTGGAGACAAGAGAAATAGAGGGAGGAATTACAGTTTAAAATTTTGAATGATGAGAGTCCTGACCATAACCTGCATTCTGCTTCTCTGATGGAAATTCCCTGCAGTGCTCAAAACCCACACTGGATTCCCCAAGTGAATTTGTCCACGTAATGAGTCCTACCATGGTATTTTACTTTTCCCCTACATCATCTATCAAAGCCCTCATTAAAAAAAGTCGTATTCCCCAAATAACCATATCCTGGTGCCACAAGAGACTGCCATTTCTCTTTGATAAGGACAGTTCATACAATTTCCTGATCCCATTCTCTTGATGTGGGTTTTGGGTTTTTATTTGTTTCTTTGTTTGCTTGGCTTTTTTTTTTCTTTCTTTCCTTTGAGTGTAGGACTGTTTAGTTTTTTATCACTTACTGAACTTTGCTGGACTCTTTCTTATTTTTCAAAATCTTTCATAGCTTGTGGATCTCAGCACTTCAATAATGAGTGCTGAAAATGAGCTCTTCTCATTCCTGCTGGGGAGTCCCACATTCCAGGATCTCAAATCCTTTTTAAATCCATGTCTGGATGTCCATTTGTCCCCAGTGACTGCCTTGATCTTACGGACATCCTTTGGTACCTCTGTAACGAGGATCCTGCAATAATCTGTCTAATGAGATAGATTTGTCATGTTGCTGATAGAAATACTCAGTTTGTCTGAAGGAAAGCCACGCCAACACTTTCTTGTGGTATATTTTCCTGGTTACTGGGACAGACAGAGACCAGGCCATCCTTTGTTTGTTATCATTTGTGTCCTGGGGATTCATTGCACCAGTCCAGACATTAATTTTACATAATTAGCTTCATCACACCAACTTGTCCTATATCCTCACCAACAGGGACATAACATTCATTTAATGAGGTATCTTCTGCAGAAGCCAGTGATGATTGATACTGATTTATATTAATTTTCTTTAATTCTTTATTAATAGAGTCCTATATCAGTTGCTCCACTATTTTGACTGAGATCAATGCTAGATTGACAGGCCTGTAATTACCTGAGCCATCCCTTATTTTTGATCTGCCTGGCTTCTTCACAAAGACTGGACCTAAATGTCACTGAATTCATTCACCTTTTTTTTTCCCCTCAGCTTTAGTATTGATACTCTTGCATTTCACCTACAGTAATAGAGTCTAGCTTAAGATGTTTTTGGTTTGTCCTTTTTTTTCATACCTGGAAAATTCTTCTTTATTCTCCCTATTGCCAGTCACAGTTTTTGTCAGGTGCCCTGTAGTTCACCTGATGAATTTTCTTCATTTCCCATCCTCTGATTTATAACACATTCTTTTTTTTTTTTTCCGTGGTTGCAAAATATCTGGGGTTTTATTGATCAAACCCTACAGAACAAACTGGCATGGGAAATAAGTCCTCTAGAGCAAAGATGCCAAATGACCATTTGGTATAAAATGCAATTTAGTTACAATTTATGCTCCGACAGTCAAGAATAAATTTTAGAAAAATCTAGGTTATGTGCTTAGATGCCACTGCTTGTTCTCTTTTGATAACTTTTCTGAGTTTTGTATTGCAACCATTTTATTTCAGAATCAGATCTTCTATATTCCAGGGCTGAATTTTCTGATTTACAACTCTATGAAGAATTATTATTAATTCTTGTGACTTTTCAACTGTCATCTAACTCAGATCCAGACAATAATAGTTTAAACAGAAAACTGCATGAGTAGTGTCAGTGTGGAAATATTAATTCCTTTACCATGGAGAACTTTCCACTTCTGATGAGATTCTAAGTTCATATCCCTTCTGATTTACACAGCAGGAAATAAGCAGAGTTTATAACTGAATTAACCCAGAGACTGGACAGTAAATCATCTGCAGAATTGGGCTGGAAATCTGACTTCTCCCTGTCCACAAGGCTACATTTCTTGCTGAGGATGAAAAGTTCACATATGAAGAGGTGTTGCCTGCAGTTAATGTCTTTTCACTGCACTTAGTCAAAATTTTGGGTTGAAAATGCATTTCCTTAACTATTAGTGTGTGATACTTTTGGACAGTCTTTTCTGAAATAGAGAAGCTTATGGTTGATTAGCAGGGAATTATCTTAAAGGGTTGGGTTTACAGTGACTTGGAGTGGTTATTCTGGAAATGTTGGAAATATGTGTCAAATTACATATATTCTGTGTTTGTAAGGAAAAAATAAGCTTTTAGAGGGAGGAAGAATGAAAATAGAAGACAGTTTATATGTTACGTGGACAAGAATGCTGAAGATAAGGGAGAAATGGGAATTTTTGAAATGTATTACTTATTAAACATTGCTATAGTGCTTGTGAGGTGTCACTTCTTGAAAACTCCCTATCTGGAGGAGGTCCTATTATTTAAATGAAAAACCATGGATGTTAGGGTGGGAACATTTCATATATTTTTTTTGCTTTTTTCTAAAAGAGTTGGGAAAATGCTGATATGTGTGATGGCCTCTAGATTTCTTACAAGCATCCTTGCAAAAAAAGAAAATAACTTTTCTGAAGTTTCCATTGAAGGATGAATTCCACATGGATGACTTAAGGCAGGACATTTTGGGGTGGAGTTACAGCCTTTGACTATATGCATTTAATTGAGGTACCCAAATTAGGGCTTGGACCTTTGCAGTATTAGATCATCTACTGGAGTATCACAGAATCATAGAAATATCTTGAACTGGAAGAGGACCACTAGAATCATCGAAGCCCAACTCCTGCCCTGCAGAAGACAGTAATTATTCCTTTTCTTTTAGCTTAGAAGGTCTGAAAAGGATTCACTTGATAAATGTAGGTCTAATTAAGATGGTTTATTTTCATTCCTGAAGTTAAGAAGTGTGATTTGCTCTTCAGTCAGGCCAATAAGAAACACAGAAGAGGAATCCCCCTGAGGGGATTAGGGTGTCAGCTGGGCAGAAGGGACTCTCATCCTATGAGGAACAGAGCAGAGGGGATCCAAAATGCAGTGAGGCACTGGCAGATGAGTGTGGAGGAGCAGCAAATGCAGACCTCCTTAGAAAGGAACAAGAAGGAATTTTGCCTGGATGTTCTGAGGAAGGTCTTTAAGGAAGAAGTCAGGATGGTCAAAACATCAAGTGTGGAATCTGAGCATTGCTTTGCCTCTGGGAATCAGAGAATTGTCTGAGAGGTGGAGAAGTGTTTGCAGTAGCTGAAACAGAAGAGGGTTATTTACCCAATTTCTCCCCACAAAACAAGTGTTCAAACCCTTTTGTAATTCTTGTTGCTCCACCAGGACTATTACCAGGTTGTGAAGTGCAGTGTCCATAATCAGCTGCAGCTCTTGACCCTGCTGGCACTGAGATCCCTTGAAAAGTCTGCTCTGCCTGACTGATAATGGTCCCATCAAAACATTCCCAAAGGAGTTCTACTTCTTGTACAACATCACACCGTTGCTTTATTTAAGAGAGTTCAAGACCCCTTTCAGCACCAGAGTTGTGTCTGATATCCTGCCAAATATTTTTACATTTGTGCTTGTTGCCCAGAAAAGCTGTGAAGATGTGGATACCCCATCCCTGAAAGTATTCAGTGCCACGTTGGATGGGTCTTGGAGTAACCTGGTGTGGTGGAAGGTGTCCCTGCCCATGCAAGGGATTGGAAGGATTGGAACTGAATGGTCATTAACCCAAGACATTTTATGGTTCTATGATTTAACTTCTTAATCCTTGGCATATTGTATGTCTGCAAATTCATTTTTTTTCCTCCTAAATTCACCTCTCTCTATTTTTTTTCCAAGACCATTTTAGATTCTACCGCTGTTCACCAAAATGCTTCTACATATACCCTACCCTGTTGATATTCACAAGCATTTAGTTATATATATTTTTTTTTTTACTAAAACCAGTCAGTGGTTGTATTTGAAATAGAAGCAGGTCTAAAAAACATCACAAAGATATCTCATTTAAGATCCCCTTCTATTCTGATGCTAAGAAGCTTCTGACAATTACTCTTCAAAAGTGATTTGCCAATTATCCCTTCCTCGCTACAATTGGTTCTTCCTAACCTTACTGTTAAAAACTTTTTCTAGCCTCATGTAGCCTCTTATTTTACCATCTTTCTCTCATCTGGCTTTTTCTAAGTGAGGAACTAAATTAGTTTTTTTTGGAATTATTTCCTATTGTACATTTGCATTTTATTTATTTGTCTTTAAGAAGGTGATTATCTTCTCAGTATGTGCAGATGATTGCTTAATAATTTCTTCTAGCATCTGCCCACAAATTGAAGTTAGGCCTAGCAGTCTGTAATTTCTCAGTCATCAACTCTGCTTTTTGCAGGCAGGTTCTATATTTGTCCCTCTTCAGTCCTCTGGTACTTCTGAATCCTCCACAAACTCTTGAAGATAATCACTAAATGACTCAGTTTGCTTTAGCTGGTTTCTTGCAAAATCTTCAAGACCCAACTGATCAAACATCCCTGCCATCATGAAATACTTCAAACCCACTCTTCCTGTGACACAGGCTCCATCCAGTCTCCTGTGGTAAAAATAACTCTGTCAGCATCTACTCACAGGTTACCATCCTTGCCAAGACAAGCAAAACATCCCTGGGGTACCTCAGCTCTCTCTGCAGTCTTAGTAATCATCACTATTTTACTTTGATTTCTAGAAGCATTATTATCTTTTTGATGGTAGAGCTGAAGGCCAGGAGTTGCTTTCTCTCTTTGGAAATGGGATTCACCAGGGCTCCTGTGTGTTCTTGGTCATTGAAATAAGCAATTAAGTGGCAAAGTGGCCTCGTCCCTGTTTTGCTGCAGGAGTTGCACTTTGATCACACTAAAAACCATGCTGGGAAAATAATCCAGGTGGTTTTTTACAAGGAAAGTAATAAACCAGAAAGAAATTGATTGTTTTCCCCACCACCATGTGGTGATTTCCTAAATTCTTTCAGAGAATGTGCCCATCAGAATCTCAGAATCATCAAGGTTGGAAGAGACCTTCAAGGTGATTGAGTCCAACCATCAGTGTAGCACCACCATGATCAGCCCTAAACCACATCCCCAAGTGCCACATCCTGGCACCTCTTGAATACCTCCAGAGGCAGTGACTTCACCACCTCCCTCAGCAGCTTATTCCAATGCCCAATTGCTCTTTCAGTGGGAAAAAAAAAAAAAAAAATTAATCTAAACATCCCCTGGCACAACTTAGGATCATTTCCTCTTTCATCTGAGACATGTCAGAAGAGAACAACTCTCCCCTCACTCCCACCTCCTTCCAGGTAAGCACAGCAGGCTGTAGCTTCAGGGGACCACGCTACCATCTGTAAAAGGGTGAGGGCACATTTCCCTTTTCCCAAAATCTCATGCTTCACCTTGCTTTGTGCTGGCTCTGGTGTCTGCCCAGTGCTATGGAGAACCAGTTCAGCTTATTCACCTTAGCAGGGAAATTCCTCAAAAGCAGAAAGGAGTTGCAGTTCTCAGTTGAGGACTGGAGCTGGCACACATTGGCACTTTGGGTGGGTGAGGAGGGACAGGAGTTGAGGAGCAAGACACACATTTCTTGAGAGGTGTGTTTTTACATCATCTCAGCCAGGTGACACAGCTTGACCCTGAGGGGACAGTGATCCTCAGTGCCTTGACAGAGAGGGACCACTGGGAACCTCTTCCAACCAGATAAAACCTCTCTTCTGTCTGTCACTCCAGTAGGTGTTTTCTTTTAGATTTTATTAATCTTTGGATCAGCCTTTGGAACACAGCAGCCAGTTTACCCAACCTTCTGTAATCTTCCTTTCCACATAATGCTCCAGCTGTAGTGTTCCTTAGAACATAATGTCTGCAAGCAGACATCATTATTATTAATGATGGAAAGGGCTTTGCAAAGCATCTGAGGAGGAAGCTCATTCACTTTCCTGCATACCCGTTCCCCAGACCCTTTTATTCCTTTAAATATTAAAGATTACATTCAATGTAAGCATCAAGAGCCTGATTTTCGGAAGTGCTGAGCTCCCATTGTCTTCAGCAGGCATCATGGCTGCTCAGCAGTTCTGAAAATCAGCCTCTTAATGATCAGCATATTGCAAAAATATTTAACAGCTACATCTTTCCCATCCATTCCTTTTCATTCTCAAGCCAACAAAACTTCTTCCTATCCCAAACCCTGTCCCGTATAGAAGGACCACTTTTGTCCCTCTGTCCCACGTAGTCCCTTCACCTGGCACCCTGCAGGTTGTGCTCTTCACCTGGAGCACCTTTGGTGGGAGTTGTCTCATCAGCTGTGATTATCTGCAGTGTGGGTGTCAGTATCTGGGCAAGTTGCCCTGGATTCTGCTCGCAGTCAATGGAGGGTGAGTCAGCAGAGTCAATGGAGCTTAGGGTGTGATTTCCCATCCCAGAATAGGCACCCACATTTGGCCAGATGACTCACACTAAACTTCATTAACTACATTTTCTACACCTCCAGTGTCTTCAATGGGAGACAAGAGACTCAGGTGGGACACCCCTATCACATCCTTAAAGTGAAATTAAATTAATCCCACCCCTTCTGTGAACCATACATTGATTTGCTGCATAAATCACACTCACCTCCTTCCTTGAGAACTTCTGTGTTGGTGTCTACAGGGAATGAATCAAGTAATAAAGAGTAGTGAAGTGGAAAGATAATGGTAGGTCGTAGCAGAAAGTCAGACTGAATTGTAGGTTGGATAAAGTGGAGCAGATTTATTGATTCCTGTGGAGTTTTTCTCCTTCATATAAGAATTTTGCTCAATAGAATTAAAAAAAAAAAAAAAAAAAAAGGAAAAAAAAAGGAAAAATAATCAAAAGCTAAGTGTGACAGTGAACTATTCAGGTGTACTTTAGCCATTTTCTTTCCATGTGAATTTATGGTTCATCCTATTTTTCTTCCAACTTCACTATTACTCTCTGCATTAGGAAATTTTCACCAGGGGTAGGCAGTTTCACCTTCTGGCCCTTCCTGTGTGCTGTGTAATGCTCCAGGACCTCACTGATTTCTCCTCTAAGGACTGATAGGATCTGTTGGGATCTCTGTAGGACAGGCTTCAACCTCTCCCAGTGTGAGATCACCCATCAAATACCCTCCAAAAATACCTCCTTTGCAATACAAACAATACAACACTTTTTTTTTTTTTTTTTGTTTGCAATGCAAATAAAAATACAAACTCACCTTTATCCTCAGATGTGTGTGCCAACTAGAGACTTTGAACTTTGTTTCCTTCTAATTTCAACATTCATTTAGGATTTGGGAAGTTCCCTGTGGACCAACTGTCAGATTTCTGTTTGCAGGAATCAGCAGTTAATTTCCAATCTCAGTGTTTACCCCAAACACAGTGGCTGTACCTGGTGCATCCTGGAAACTCCAAATGCTTGTCAGTGCATCTTAGGAAGCAGCACAGCAGGAGGAGCCTAGTTATGAAACAGATATGTAATAATCGGCATGGAACACGGAGAAATAGAGAGTAATAATAATAAATTGAATTTAATTAGTTCTCCTCTGGTCTTCATTACCACTACAAGCATCTTTTGCTATTGCAGTTCATCAAGGGTAAGCACAGATGCTATTGCCACTTTCTACATATTTAAAAGACAAAGTCCATGCTCTCTTCTGTCTTAGATTTTTCCTCTTAACTCCCTCATTCATGACACCTTCCAGTTTAAAATGACCCTTCTGTGTTATAAAACCCACCATAGAGGCAGACCAGCCTCTGCCACAACTGCCCTCTCTTTCATTATCAGCAGGCATTTCCTGGGCTACTTCTGCTGTCAGTGTCTTCCCTACAGCTCTGACTTTATCCTTGTGTCCCATTTGTTCTGACTCATTTCAAACATAAGTTGAAAACAGCTCATCTCTCCCCAGCTCCTGCCTGTTAATTTCTCCTTCCCTCACTTATAATTTAGCTGTAACGATCTTATTTAACTCGAGACCATTTTGTGGGTGCAATTGGTATGAGAGGTTCTGCATATCATAGTAGGTAGGCAATTTGTCATGGGGTACATCAGCTAATGAGCACTTTGGATCTGACTGGGCTGAGTTGCTGAGGACAGGCTGGGTTACCAAACCTCTCTTTTTTATGAAGATTGAACAACACACTCCATTATTACACGGCAGAAAATGCTGAAGAAACCAAACTGTCACATTGTCTTTCTTTCTTTTGTCTCTGCATGCAGATTTGTGAGTGTGCAGTACCTACTGACACACAAATCACTGAACAATATAAAAATCTTCCATAATGAAGCCCTGAGATCTGTCGCTGGTGAAGGTTGTAGTGTCACTCAGGGACTTGTTGACAAGCTTTGAGGAAAGAGATGGATTCCCAGGAATGAAAGAGCTAACATCTATCAGCCATAATTGAGGAAATTAATAGCTTTGTGAAATCTCTTTTTTTTTGGTTAGGATCCCATGAAATGACAATAAATGTGGCAGAGTTTCTCTTGCAGCCTCCTCTTGCTTTTTTATTTTTTGCTTTCTACTGTTGTGTACAAAACATAATTACTCTGAACCAAAGGGAACCTCTACAGAACCAGCAGCAATTTCAGCCATGAAACACAGGTGTAAAAGGTAAAGACTGAAGCGTGTTTATCATCCCCTCTAAAGGAGGGAGAGAGAGGAAATTTGAAGGAAGATTTCTTTGCATGTGGATACCGGTTTTGCCACAAATATTGTATCAGTCACAGGAGGAATCAGTAAGGAGCCAGCAATGGGATCTGGAAGCTCTGTCTTAGAATCACAAAATCACTGAGGTTGGAAAAGATCTCCAAGGTTATCAAGTCCAACCTCTGACCAAAGACCACCACACCCACTAAACCACACCCCAAAGTTCCATGTCTGCTCCTTTTTAAAATGCTTCCAGGGATAGTGACTCCTGTTCTAATCCTTCCCCACTCTTTCAACAAAGAAATTTTTCCTATATATTTTCCTATATATTTTGACCGGAACCTCCCTTGGTGCAACTTGAAGCTGTTTCCCTTTGTGCTATATATAGCTGCCTGGAAGAAGAGCCCTATCCCCACCTCACCACAACCTCCTTTCAGGTAATTCAATTATCTGCCACTTCCCCAGCCCTGGGCCGAACTTTATGGCTCTTTTCTTCCCACTTCTCCACTCTTTTTGACCATCAATGGCTGTACTGCTGCAGAAACAAACACTGCAGGAACAAACACTGCCAAGTTTTCCTTGAGACATGGACTTTGCTCTGTGCTTGCAGCCAGAAGAATAAAATCTTAGGAAGAAAGTCTAGAGGAATAAAATCTTAAGAAGAAAGTTTAGTAGCCTCCACTGGAGAAAAGGAGGCTGAGGTGAGACCCTATTACTCCCTACAAATACATGAAATTAGGTCATAGCCAGGTGAGGGTCAGGCTCTTCTCCCAAGTTACAAATGACAGGACATGAGGAAATGGCTTCAAGCTGCACTGAAGAAGTTTGGGTTAGATATTATGAGAAATTTCTTTATGGCAGGGACTGTAAATCACTGAAACAGACTGCCCATGGAAGTGGTGGAATCACCTTACCTGGAAGTGTTCAAAAACCATGTGGATATGGCACTGGAGGACATGGCTTAGTGGTGATCGTGGTGGTGGTAGTGGTTTGATGGTTGGGCTTGATCATCTTAAAGTTCTATTCCAATTTTAATGAGTCTGTCATTTTATGCTTCTAAGAACCAGCAAGTGGGTGATTTGCATTCCCATTATCAGAAGAAAAGAAAAAAAAACCAATTTGGGTCTCTGTAATTATTGCCAGTTCTCTGTATTTTGGACAATTCACTACTCTTGCTTTGTTTGTTTTCAAGTGTAACAATGGTAGCAAATTGTTGGCGTCAATGTCTTTATAAAGGACACGGAAATTTTGGATACAGCCAGGGTGAAGTTCCTGCTGCAGGATCAAGTTGCTGTTATTTGGACCAAACCAGTATATCTCATTTCTCACCAAGCTGAGTTTTACAAGTAAACACAGATAAGAAAGTGGGGCCTGAATTCAGCTCCAGATGCCCTAACACCCAGTATAGCACAATATTCTGTCACAGTCCCAGGCCTATGCCTTACCCTGTTCTCATTTTTTTGTATAACAGAGAAAGCCATCCTAAGAAGTGAATTTATCTCTTTGACTTCTTAAAGCTTTTCCTTCAGCTTTAAAATGATATTTGCTATTTTTTCCCACTCTAGTTTTTTCTTTTCTTTTGCCTTTTTTTTTTCCTGAAAGTTTTCCAGTATTTCTCTCATTACACCATTTACAGAGTAAAAAGAGGCTGTGCTATTTACTTTTATTTTTCTAGTTTCTGAAATATCTCAGGTCTTCCAGATCTATTAAAAATAAACCTAAGTGGGTCAGTCTTCTTCTAAGAAAATTCCTTTCTGTGGAGCTTGCTGGATTGGTTTTTAAAGCCTTTCTTCTGAAGTAAAAAGCAGGAAGAAAGAATCTCAGTTTCTCAGTGTTTTCCCAACAGAACCAAATATTTCTTACATGTCAGTCACATGTCACCGGGTCTGATCTGTGAACACTGTTTGTTAAATGTCCTTAGTTCCTAGTTGTGAGGACAGATGAAACATTCACAGTCAGGGCTTCAGGGACATGCAGTCCCTGTGCTTGGTGGCTTTCTTTGCAGTCCAGCTCCTAATTCTTCTGGGGTTGGAGGATGGTTCATTCTCTGATTTTTTCTAGGTGCTTTCATTTTTTTTTGTTTTGTTTTCTCCAGCTCCGATTTATAATTTATGTGAGTATTTTTTTATTGATTCTCTGGAGGAGAAAAAACTGGAAAATTCAGCAATTTAAAACGTGGAACTGTCCTTGAGTCCCCAAAGTTTGTGTGCTAACAGGGAGAGGAGAGCTGGTTGATACTTAGTGCATGCAACCAGCATTATTTATTCATTATTTAAGAATATAAATGCATCAGTTTCTATCTTGGTACCTATCAGTTTGTTCCTTCCCACATCACTTCCCACTCTGGCTGTTCCAGAGCTTCACAACTCCTATGTTGACAGTGTTCTAATTTTTAGTCTCCATGTCTTTGTGGCTAGTTTGCAAAAATTTGTCCTTGTGACAACTTTTTAAGTTGCTTTAGGTAGCTTGTCTCCCTCCCTGATGTTGATTCTCCTGTTTTATTCAGAGGCTGGTCATTCCCTTCCTCAGCCTTTGTTCTCCTGGTCTGAACCAGGCACAGATAGTGTAAAAACACACACACACTTAAAATGAAACACACAATCATCAGAACAACTCTCACGGGATTTGAACTTGGTTTTGTTGGAACAAACAGCCTCATCCAAATCTCCCAAGCCACAGAGCAGCTCTAAGACTTCACAGTTCTACTTTTGGAGAGTGATATTGCTCCTTTCAGGCTTTCAGAAACAGTAGTGACTTTTATGGAATTAATTGGAACATTTTCTCCTGACATCAGACAATCATATCCAGTTCCTCTTTGGAAAATATCATTAATGTGCAGAAATATGAGGAATTTATGGGTTAAACCCTGGAGCAGGATGTCACACAGGATCTGACTGATTTTTCCTTGCTTATGGGATATGTTAGGAGAATTTTGGGCTTAGCGCAGGAGACAAAAGGATGTGATGGTGCAGACGTTTATCCATTGTTGTCCTCCTCCACTGTCCTGTCATCCATTGTCACAGCACTGGTTCCTGTGCTGGGGAATTGCATTAGGAAAGTTACAGGGCTAATTACTAAAGTGTCTGGCTAGGGGCTATGCCATATAAGACGACTGGAACACCTCTTCTGTGGAGACAGGCTGAGAGAAATGAGGTTGTTCAGCCTGGAGAAGAGAAGGCTCCAGGCAGACCTCAGAGCCCCTTCCAGTGCCTAAAGGGGCTCCAAGACATCTGGAGAGGGACTTGGGACAAGGGTCTGGAAGGATGGGACAAAGGCAAATTACTTCAAACTGACAAAGGCTAGGTTTAAATTGGATATTAGGAAGAAATTCTCCCCTGTGAGAGTGGGGAGGCCCTGGCCCAGGTTGCCCAGAGAAGCTGTGGCTGCCCCATCCCTGAAAGTGTTCAAGGCCAGGCTGGATGGGGCTTGGAGCAACCTGGGATAGTGGAAGGCGTCCCAGGCAGGGGGTCGGAACAAGATGATCCTTAAGGTTCCTTTTAACCCGAACCATTTTTTGATTCTCTGGTTCTGACATTGGCCCTGAATGATATCCTCATCCTGTGCATTCCCCAGCCATCCCTTCCAGAGGAATTCCATTGCTCATTCTCCTGTGGGTCTCAGATTTGTGCGCTCATAGTTCAAAGACAAGATAAAACTCACTTTTAATTCCCTACAGCAGTCCCAAGGAAGAGGAATTCTGGACCACTCTGGCCTTCCACATTTAACTAAGATTCCACTTACCTACTCTCTGTAAGCTGGGGCTAAGCTGCAGGCCATCATTTCCTCTGAAACCTGAGGAGTTTCTGCTGTTCTCTCAGCTTCCCTGTCAGCTTGCTGTTGGCAAAGTTAGAGTGCATGAAGAAGAAAAAATCTGCCAATTATATCCTCACTGTCTGCTGCTCAGGGGCCAAACACATGTCTTATACATTATGATTCAAAATCCTGCTTGCACATGGTTTTTTTTGTTTTTGTTTTGTTTTGTTTTTTTACCGGCTTCTGAATTCTCTGTATTGATCTGTCAGCTAAAGGAAAAACAAAAAAGATGTGAATGAGGAGTATGGAAAAATGCAAATAGTGTTTGGATGGTAATTCAGGGTAAAAACTTACTCCCACAAAAGGGCAAGAAAGCTTCCTAGCAGCCTTCCTTCCCAGCTGATCCAGTTTTGTCCTCATGAGGAAAAGACACTCAAGAATATTGGTGACTAAAAATTAGGTTACTTCAAAATTAGTTTTTATTATTTTAATATCTATTTATTTATTTATTTTATTAGGTTTTATTTGTAAGTGTCTTTCTCTTGACTCAAAATCAGAAGAAAAATACATTTTCATTTGAATTAGGTTCATTGTTTGCTTCTGGCCTCCAAAAATAACTCAGAGTCCATAACGTGCTCAGCACTCAGGGAAGGTGACATTCCAGAACCTGGCAGAAACTCCTGAGTCAACATGACCTTTCCTTGGTAAGAAACCCTCCCAAAACACTTTTCTATATATCTTACCTCCTTTAGGAAGCAACTCCCAGTGTGCTGCCCATCCCTACTCTCTGTATAGGGCAGACAAATCCAAACAATCACCTGGAATCTCACCAGTGGGAAGGGACCAGTTGCTTGTGGTCTAGGAGTGAACCCAGCAGTATGGGCAGTGGCAGGAAACGTGGGGATGAATCCTAAAATGATGGTTGCTGCACTCACAGAGAGATGCTGACACTGCTGGAAGAACAGCAGGGCTCTGTTTTGTCACACTCCCATTCGTCCCTTCCTTAGCAGATTTCCTATGTCAAGCCAGGAGCAGTCATCTGGCACTAGAGCTGTATAAATGGCAGAGAAATTCCCCATCAGCTATTTCTGGAAAAAATCAATTCTCTCTGTATTCAGGAAGCTCTGAGCTTGCTAAACTCCCTACCTTTTAACTGCAAATTGCTCTACATATTTTTCCCTTATCATCAATACAGCATAGGGAAGCAAATCCACTTGGAGGCTGAGCTGGTAAATTTTCAAGCCAGTTGAAGCCAGGTGTTTTATTAATTGATCTTTATGTATGTTTGCAAAACATGTGTCTTAAAAGCCATGGAAGTCCTGCTTTGATGCCAAAAATGGTCTAAACCCAAGCATCTGGTGAGGATTTACAGTCAACTGTATCCTTGGGAAGGGATGGATGCTGGAACTCCTGCCAGATGCTCTCTTCCTGGTGACCTAAAAACAGCCATGAGGTTGGTGGCCATTAGGTAAACACAGAGAGGCAGGGTAAGGAGTAAGAGGTTTCAAGTCCAAACCTGAGAAACTTGTGAGGAATGAGGCCAAAAAGTCCTCCAAAAATTCTTTGTAATTAGTGGGCACAATATTGATGCTCAGTTTGTTCAACCTGGGCCAAATTTTGCAGAATCACAGAATTTCAGAGTGGGTTGGAAAGGATTTTAAAATTTATCCAGTTACAACCCTCTACCATGAGCAGGGACACCTCCCACCAGACCAGATTGTTCAAAGCCTCATCCAACCTGGCCTTGAACACTTCCAGGGATGGGCAGCCCACGACCTCTCTGTGCGAGAGTTTCTCCCCACAGGGATGCATCTCCGGGGGAATGGCTGTGCCAGAGGAAAACACCAGCTGCTGCCAGGCCCATCAAGCAGGCCTTGCACGACCTGCTCAGTGTGGTACAAGGCCCAGAATGACTTGTTTTCGAACTGCTGTTGTAATTTCCGTCAGAACCGTGCTTCTGACTTAACACACTGCTTTACACAATTTATGACAATATTTCTCCCTCAATAGCTTTTTGTAGAATGTGTACAACCTATTCTGCAGACTGCTGGTTTCCTTACTTAACATCTATTTTATGGGCTGCATTTTAAATTCCTTTAAGTGCAAGCAGTTGAGGAACAAGTTTCTGAGAGGGAGATCACTACTCAATTCCCATTCCCTCGTGCACAGTCTGTATATTCTTTATAGGCCAAAACCTTCTCCCCCAGAGACTGCGGCATTTCAGGAGCAGACAGAGCAATCCTGGCCTATGTAAATCACTTAAAATTATAAAGTCCTGTGAGATTCTTCCATCTATAAGATGGAATATTGGTATTGATATGACAGTAATTTTTAGCTGAGATTGCAGGCTTCCCATACCAGGCATTGCCCAAATCTATGGGGAGAATTTGTTCCTGCTTCAGGAACCTTAAGTTGTAAACATCAGTATGAGATAAAGGATGGAGGAATAAACAAAGGCTACAGCAGAAGATGCATCTACACTGTCAAATAACTCCCACAACCTGGTCCCCTTATCATCCACATCACATAAATATTAATTATCTGGGTTCATGTTTTTTGTTTGTGTGAACCAAATAGTCCACACCAAAGTGAAACCTGGGTGATTGTGGGATGAATGTCCTTTGTGTGAATGGAAACACACCAGGTTTCCATGGGTTTATTGCCCCATCCAGAACACTCCAACACTTCACTAGACTTCCAGTGTGAGCCTCCAATATCCTCATACAATCATGCCATAAAACCCAACCATGGTGGGTAGCAGCGAAGCTTTCAAGTGTTTCAGGCAGCTTTGACATGAAAAAAAAAAAAAAAAACAACAAACCAACAAAAACCCTAAACATAAAACTTGATTATTATTTCCCACTGTACTCTGCACTGGTGAGGCCCCACCTTGAAACCTGAGATCAGTTTTGGGCCCATCACAACAACAACAAAGACATTGAGGTGCTGGAGCATGTCCAGGGAAGGATAATGGAGCTGAGGAAGGGGCTGGAGCACAGGGCTGATGAGGAGAAGCTGAGGGGCTCAGCCTGGAGAAGAGGAGGTTCAGGGGGGATCTTATAATTCCCTAAAACCACCTGACCTGACTGGAGCCAGGTGGAATCAATCTTTTCTCCCAGGTAACAAGTGATTTGTACCAGGGGAGGTTTAGGTTGGATATCAGGAAAAATTTCTCCACCAAAAGGGTGGTCAGGCATTGGAACAGGCTGCCCAGGGAAGTGGTGGAATCAGCCTCCTTTGGAGTCTTCAAAAGGCCTGTGGATGTGGTGCTTGTGGACACATTTCAATAGTGGACACAGCAGTGTTGGGTTAATGGTTGACCTCGATGATCTTGGAGGTCTTTTCCAACCTTAATGATTCTATGATCCCGACTCTTGGAGCTGTGAAAGCATCTCAGTTAGACCTGATCCATTCCAGAGGAGCCAATGCAGGATGAGGTAAATAAAGCTACTCTGCCCTTTGTAGTCAGTCCCAGAGCAGATAATTCACAGCAGTGTAAATATAAACAGAAGATAATCCTGTGACAGAAGAGTTTATTCAACTCCCAGTGCCTTACTCCTAGCTCTATCTTCCTTGCCCAGCTTGGGGAAAGGGGTTTGAGTGGAAGATTTAAGTCTAATCTCTTTCCAAGTGGTGATCACAACATGGCCAGAGCACATTGAGCAGTGGTGACAGGAGCAGTGGGAACATGGAAACATGAGAAGGAAAAAAGAGCCTGATTTTCCACATCCCATATATGCTTCCAGCCCCAAAGCCTTATAATCCTGTGTGTATTTAGGGTAAGGTGTTCACTTCTGATCAGATGGTCTTCTGCAAAGTCCAGGAATTACTCAGAACCCCCCAAAATGCTCTGTGATGCATCACATTTCTTGGCCCTCTGTACCCAGCAGCTTGCTGTAGATCCTGGCTGAAGACTTTAAAGGCTTTAGTGGATATTTAGTGGGATGGGATGATCTACACTGTGTGAGGTCTTGGTTTAAACTCTTGAAATGCTGTAAAATGCTGTACCAACAAAGGATAAGACTTGGTTGGATGGCTTAGAAAGATAGACTTTTTCTGATTCTTATGGAAGCCTAGTAGGAAATCTGGAATTATTTTTGTGGCTAGAAGAGTTAATTGTGTGCCTCATGGTGCTGTATTATTATTATTTGTAATAAAACTTCATTTCACATGTATGTGAACCATGTAGTCATGTCCAGAGACAGATGCTTCTCTTCCTTGCTGCTAATCTCATTTAATTAAATTAATTTTATTTCATTATTTTCATTTGGCTTTTCTTACAAGAAGAATTCATGCTTGTAAAACAACTTCCATCTGCCTCACCTGCTTATTTAAGATGCAGAGATACATTTTTAAACCTTCACAAAACAAAAACATAAATTGTAATTCAGTAAATCTACTCAGTAACCTACGGTCCAAAATGCTTATCTCTTATTTTCTGTCTCCTGTCCTATTCTCACAGGGCTGTGCTGTCTTAGTTTTCCCAGATTCCCTTCTCCCTATCTTTTCCTTCTCTTGTTTGCCTGGCTTTCCTTGTGCCAATCACAATTCTGCTATGTGAATGAGATTACCTTCTCTTCTCTTCTCTTCTCTTCTCTTCTCTTCTCTTCTCTTCTCTTCTCTTCTCTTCTCTTCTCTTCTCTTCTCTTCTCTTCTCTCTCTTCTCTTCTCTTCTCTTCTCTTCTCTTCTCTTCTCTTCTCTTCTCTTCTCTTCTCTTCTCTTCTCTTCTCTTCTCTTCTCTTCTCTTCTCTTCTCTTCTCTCTCTTCTCTCTCTCCTCTCCTCTCCTCTCCTCTCCTCTCCTCTCCTCTCCTCTCCTCTCCTCTCCTCTCCTCTCCTCTCCTCTCCTCTCCTCTCCTCTCCTCTCCTCTCCTCTCCTCTCCTCTCCTCTCCTCTCCTCTCCTCTCCTCTCCTCTCCTCTCCTCTCCTCTCCTCTCCTCTCCTCTCCTCTCCTCTCCTCTCCTCTCCTCTCCTCTCCTCTCCTCTCCTCTCCTCTCCTCTCCTCTCCTCTCCTCTCCTCATTATTTTCTTTACCTCTTCCAGCCTCCTCCTCCTCTCCTTTCTACCTACTGTGTTTCATTTCATGGCATTTCATTTAATTTAATTTCAGTTTTGAGGCAGTACAGTGAAACTTGAACACAATATTACAGGTGAGGGCATCTCATTAAATGCTATAATGGTGCCACTTTCACTGTTATTCTCACTTCCATGCTTTCTGCACAATAGGATTTTCTTTCCTTTTGCAACTGCCACTGTGGATGTGGCAAATATATTCATGGAAATATCCATATCTGGACTCTGAATGGAAGAATTGAGAGTGCCACAGAGGTTACTGCAGGCATCTGTACTTCAAGCTCAGAGATATAGCTCAGCAGGCAAACTCTTCAGTCTTATTTTCCACAGTAACTTTTGTCTGGCTGTAAAGAAATCTTAGGCTGAATTGCTTTGGTTTGTTTTGTTTTCATTGTAGAAGAGGTGGAGGTCTAGGGAAGGAAGTTTTCTTTTCACTACAAAAATAATTTGGATCTGAGTTCAGGCCAGTTCTTGACATATAAAAGTAATGAAGAAGATGCTTTGTCTCACTGAGTTTTTATTCTCCACCAATAAAACAGCATTTTCTAATCTATCTTCTTATTCAGTGGGGTGAAAGCTCTCTGGAACTTGGAAGAGGTATTTCTTGAATACTCATCAACTTCCTTGAGCCTCTCTTTGCTCCATGAGACTCCTCCCAGAAAATCTTTGACTTTTTCCCTCTTCGATGCCTTAGGATTTCTGTCCTGTGTTGTAGGCAGTGCAGGGTAGATGTGGTGTGAGCACAGTGGAGGCATCTTGGGCTCCAGCAGTGAGAATATGAACAGGATCTTACCAAGGGACTGGTCTAGGACTGGCCTCAGAAGCAACCTCTCTGTGAGAAAAGAGATGTTAATCTCTTCTTCTGGGTTAGGGAAGTTGGAGACAGGAACTGGTTATGCAGTCAAGCTCAAATTAATCTTCATAAACTCCCAGTGTTGCCCATGCAAAGGATGTTTTTTGGGACAATGAGCAGGAGCGTCCTGAGTTCTGTTCAGCACTGTGGGCTGCTGCAAAGAAAGTCAAGTTTCCCAAGAATTCCATGGTCAAGTGGAAGCAGAGATGACAATCTGGACATTCTGGGACAGAAAGGTCTAGAATTGCTGTGTGCAGAAGCCTTTATTCACACTGTATTCAAAGTTATTTTATCAACATCTAAAGGCACATTCCTGCCAGCCTGGCAGGGAGATCAGTTCTCCTCACAGGAGCTTTGGGTTATATTTACTTCTTGCAAGTGGCATAGAGAGCCACTGGCACCATGACAATGTGGATATTTTCACACTTAAACACTTAAGCTTTTCGGATCTTTTCCTTCATCCAGCCTCCTCTACACCTTTTCTCTTACTCTGTTCCCACAGCAGTTTCCCAGTTCCAGCGTCAGTTTTATCCCAGCTGGCACATGCAGTTAAATCCCTAAGCACAGACTATGAATTTTGTCTTCACAGAGCCTTCCTGGCTACTCAGACAATTTGAGAACATAGCTTATAGAAGAAAATTCCCTTTGTCTCTCCTATTCCTTGCTACATATGCTAGGTGATTTTTTTGGCTTTTTTGTATTGTGTTGATCAACACACAGTTATACAAAAATATCATAGACTTGGGTTTCCACAAGAAAATTGAGGAAGTGTCAGTGAATTGGGCAGTGAATTTCTTGTTTTCCAGTGTTAGCAGATTTCAGAATGCTGATATTATGGAAATATCATGGAATCATGGAATCACAGAACGGTTTGTGTTGGAAAGGATCTTAAACATTACCCAGTCCCAACCCCCTGCCATGGGACAGGAATCAGCAGTGTTCTTTTGGTTCTTTGAAAGGAGAGGAAGTTCTGAATGAAATAACCTTTAAATGTCAACATTCTACTGTAAATCAGTACAGTAAGAGAAAATATTTATCCATATCTGTAAATTTAGAGATTCTGTTTAACCATGGGAAATAACTCTGCAAGTCCAGCATCTCCTACACCTTTTGCCTTCATTCACCAGAGCCTTTTGTCAAGTGTGGAGTATCTGCAGGCAAAAATATTTATCTTGATCACCTGCAACGTGGGAGTGTTCTCCTGACTGACTCTTTGTCTTCCACTATCCCAATGGCAGGAGTTTATATCCTTCTCTGTGGGAAAAGGCTGGGATATGGTTTCCTTTTTCCCATGAACAGGACAGTCAGATTAAGGAGAGAAATGCATTTGAGCAGCATCCCGAGTTACACACAATTAGAGGCAAAGTCAAATGTTTGCCTCAGAGCTGCCCAGCAGTCCTTGGCCTCTGATCTTCCCTCATCTGCTCCTGTTATTCCAGCCCTTCCCTATTTCTGATCCCTCCCTACCTCCTTTTGTCCCAATTGTGTAAAACTGGAGCTTATCTGATGATGTATTTTGCCAAGTAAACCTATTTTTAGAGTACTGCGGGCTATTGGGTACAATGTGAAAATGCAGAGAATGGAGGGTATAAGGCAGCAAAAAAAGTGATAGAGCATCATCTTATTTATTCAGTTCCTGCTGGAATTGCAATCTTTGGGTCCCATTAGAAGTTCACCGGTTAATATAGGAAAAGGAATAATAAAAGGAAAGAGGTTGTTAAAACACAGGTTGCTTCACTCACTGGTTTCTTGTCTTGATCTCCATTTAGGTCTGAAAAAACATGTTTTTTCTAACTTCTTCAAGATCCTGTTTAATGCTCAAGTACCTCAGCCCAGACCCTTAATTTTTACAAGATATAAAAGTTGTTTTATACCCAACTGCTTACACATTTAAGCCTCTGAATCCCTCAGCTGGTTTTAATGCCACTCTGACAATGAAAAGGGCTAATTCAAGATCTGTTCTTATGTTTATAGCACCATAAAGAATGTTCAGAGTAAAGACTTCATTTGCATACATCATAAAAATAAACAAAATAATTTGCATAAAAGTCTGTGCATGGAGCAGTGCTTTGGCTGAGTGAGGAATCTTGGGAAATATATTTGTAAGATGAGAAAGAGATGGGGTAGAAGAAAATGACTTTCCAGACATAGGAAGGTGTTCATGGAATGGGATGCTCTACTTCAGGTTGCTAAATCCTTGAATATTTACATTTTTGAGGCAGACATGGGCTATAAATATCCCTGGGAACCCCTTGAGAGGTGTTAGGTGATTGTGGCAGCTTCTCTGGGTTGCAAGTGATGATTGGTGGTTTTCCCAGTCAAGTCCAGGATTCTACTGGTCTGGTGAAAGCTCGGGAGAAATCCCTGTGATTAGTTATGAATATTTATCACACATCATTTTCCATCTGTGTTGGCATCCTGGGTTTCTCTGTGGTGTGATTCAATATTGCTGAAGTCAGTAGCCTGCACTGGAACGGCACTGATTTATTCTGCAAGGTGAGAACCTGGGACAGTGGCATGATGTGATGCCTGTTAAGGATTTTCTGGAATGTCACACCCACAGCATGGAAAATAACCCTGCAAGCCTCCTCTGATGGTGCTCATCTTGGCCATGGTTGCATCACTTTTTACTGCCATATCTGTTTGTTTTTTGGATTTTTTTTTTTGTTTTTTTGGTTTTTTTTAAGAAAATAATTAAATCATTTTGCTTTTTGTTTTCATGACTTCTGTTTGGAAGGGTTGTTCTTCATGGTGGTCTGCTTGGAGAAAATTTGAAGCCAGAGGAGTATGAATTTAAAAGGTACTGAAGAAAACCAGCTTCCTACAGCTTTTAAAAGTGCTTGGCCACTTTCATTTTTGGGGGTTTTGAATACAGTACTTCATCTTCCCAGCTCCCCAAGTCTTTCAGATAGAATGGTTTGGGTTGGAAGGGACTTTAAAGATCATCTCATTCCAACCCCTGGCATTGACACCTTCTACTGTCCCAGGTTGCTCCAAGCCCCATCCAACCTGGCCTTGGACACTTCCAGGGATGGGGCAGCCACAGCTTCTCTGGGCAGCTACTTCCAATGCCTCACTACCCACACAATAAAGAATTTATTCCTAATATCCAATCTGATTTCCTAACTTCCCAATATCCAATCTGATGCCTATGACTCTTCCCTGTAAAATCATTTTCAGAGATTGTGCTGCACTCAGAAACAGCCTAAAAGGTGCTGTGCAAACAGTACAAAAATAAAGGTCTTGAGAGCTAAGTGAAGTATCCTAAAGAGTTTTGTGACAGCTTGTGGCTGTCCTGAGGTCTCGTCTTATCCAACTAATGAATGTAAATCAAAATTGCTGCTGGGATGGAAACACCTCAGGAAATACTTAAGTCCTATGCTTGAGTAGTTGTGCTTATAACTGGGGTGATTAGCTGGTGCTGTGGGGAAAATGGCTCAATACACACCAGGATTTCACAGCCACCTCTCATCCTGCCTAATGTAGAGGTTAATGGCTCCAGGAGTTGCTGGAGCACATAGAACTTACCCAGGGAACCTACTGATGAGGCAGCCCACGAGGAATCCAGGTCTAGTGCCTGTCTCTGTCCACCAGGCCACTGCCACCACAGCCAGGGCATCTCTGGGCAGTGAGGGGAGGGAAAATTGCTGCCTGCATCATCATTAGCTGAAAATGTCCACCTGCATTTCACAGGCTTAATTAATAATTAAGTCTGTGTTTGCCTCATCACATTTCAGTGGTTGCAGAAGACTCTGTGTTATTAGAAATCCCACAGAAAGCAATTTGCAAGATTTCAAGTTTCTACTTGTCTTGGCCCAAACCTTCATACAAAGACCCCTCCTTGCCACCCTTTGCCTTGCAATCTAAATGACAAGGAATGTGCCACATTTCACAGGCTGGGAATGTGCAGTGTCAGCTCCACACAGACACGGGAACAGCCTCATTTCAACAGAGAAGTAAAAAATATAAGGCTTGACATCCAGCTTTAACAAACCAGCTTGATTTTGACTTCAGCAGCTGGGACTGGTATCTTTTAAAACTGGAGAAGCATTTAAAACTAATGGGGTGTTGTCACCTGCTTCTGCTCCCCACCATCCAACAGGTTTGGGTGCCAGGTCCCCAAAAAACAGACCAAGTCCAAGCTCTGGGTCTCTGAGCTCCTTGCCTGACCTGTGGTTTCTTTCTGCTTTGAACTCCTGAGATCTTGGTGCTGTTGAGAGAAATCTTCACAAAGAATGTGGTGAAAACCAAAAGGGGTGAAAGCAGGGGAGGCAGCAAAGGGCACTTTTGTTTTGTGGGCTCTGTGGATTTTTAAGGCTTGGGGAAAATTTCAAGCCATGCATATCAAATTATTCACGGAATCATAGAATTTTTGAGGCTGGAAAAGACCTTAAAATCGACAAGTCCAGTTGTCAACCTAGCACCACCACCATGTTCACCCCTAACCCATGTCCTCAAGTGCCACATTCATGTTTTAGGAATACTTCCAGGGGTTGTGAATCTACCACGTCTCTGGGCAGTGTATTCTAGGGCTTTACAAACCTTTCCAGGAAGAATTTTTTCCTAATATCCAACACAAACCTTCCCTGGTGTAACTTGAAGTAATTTCCTCTTATCCTGCCACTTGTTACCTAGAAGAGGAGGCTTGGTTCCCTCTCTGGCACATACAACATTCTGTTACACAGAGCATAAACGTAGTGCCTGGAAATCGAAACGTTGCATACATTTTGGATTTTTTTTTTTTTTTTTTTTGGCCAGGAGTGGTATCTTTTCATCTCTAAAGCAGAATCCCCTGCACGATGAGCCGGGCAGGCAGTTTGGGTGTGGTGCCGGCCACGCCAGGCTGTAATTTATCCCACATTGCACGGCAGGGCAGGAGCAGCTAATGAAGTGCTGCCCAAGTAAATACTCATTTGTGTGGCTCCCGTTAAACCTTTGGAAGCGTTTCCAGCGGAGCACGCGGCGCTAATGGATCTCATTATTACAAACTGCCAGGCAGAGCCAGGTGCACGGGGAGACTTTGCCATCAGCCCTGTGCAGCCACAAACCCCGCAGCTGTACCTTAGCCAGGGCCCACACCACGGAGGAGGGATTCCCTGACACAAGCAGCATCTCTCCCTCCTCTGCTCTCTGCCTGTCAGCCTTAATATTTACAGCCTCCAGTCTTCCCCTCTTCCATTCCAACATCATTTCTACCACTGTACTCCCTCCAGGATTAGTTCTTTAATAATATTTTTAACTCTTCTTTATTTTTATTTAATTATTTCTCTTTATTTCTTCTTTCTTTTTCTTTCTGACCAGCCTGGTTTAGTGGAAGGTGTCCCATAGTAGATTTTAAGACCCTTCCCAATCCAAAACATTCTATTATTCCATTATGTCTATTTTTAAAATTTTTTCTTCCCTTCCTTCTCCATTTCTGCTTAACCATACCACACAATCAGAAAACAAGATTATCCAGAATAATAGAGATCATTCTTTGTCCAGTTCTTCTGGCTCTTTTCCTAGAGATAATGCAGGAACAATCAAGCCAAATAAGATCAGCCTGTGAGGTTTCTGTCACTTTTTTTTTTTCCCTTTTCTTCACCTTATTAATATTGCAGCTGTCGCACTCTATAATCTCATGCATTAGCTTCATCCAGGCACGCAGCTCTGTGTTGATTCGTTTATTTTAATCAAAGTTTCGTCTCCTGATATTTTTCCCTGTCCAGGCTGGAACAGAGAAAATGAAATTTCAATAGAAAACACACACACAAATCATTAATATTTGACCTCTGAAAAGAACTCATTTATTAAACATTTTTTTTCATCCCTTCAGGGTATTCAGAGAAATAGTTTCTTTGTGTGTTACTTTGACAGTAATACTGGAGCGTTTCCCTTGGGCTTCTTTAAGTGATCTCAAGTGTGCACTAAGAGCCCTTTGCCTTTGGCTTTTATGATTATAACACACACTTAGTCACAGGATCCCTTTTGGGTGATGTGGATTGGTTGTCTTTTTAAAGTATGGGAATTTTGTCTTTTGGGGGTTTTTTTTTGTGTTTTTTTTTTTTTTTTTTTTTTTTTTTTTTTTTTTTTTTTGTTTGTTTTTTTGGGGGGGCGTTTTTTTGGGGTTTGGGGGTTTTTAAAAATTTTGGGGATTTTTGAGTTCTGCTCTTTGTTTGATTTTGGCTTTTTTAGGGGACAATTTACAAGCAGAGGGTTTGCTGTGTTTCAGTGAGAAATATAGGAGCCTTTTGCTGCAGCTCAGGGGTTTTAACAGATGGAGAATATTAAACTTTCATATATCTATTAAAATATAAATATATATATGTGTATATATGTGAGTATATAAAAGGATTGATTGCCACTGAGCAAGATGCTAGATGCTGGTTGTTGGTTTTCCTCAACCTGAACCTCCTGATGGCAAATGGCTCCAGAAAGATGTTGACCAACTGATCATCCTCTCGCCTCATTCTGGGTGACAGACACCCTTAGAGACAAATTAGAGATTGAAGGGCCTGGAAGAACATGTTAAAGAAAATTTAAAATCCAATCAAAACAACATAATAAAATCAAGAACCAGAATTGCAATTGCTACTACTGAGCACTAAATCTTGACTGGGGGTGTTTCAGCAAGCTGTTTGTCAAAGTTTAACGGGATAAATCTCCACACTGAGGTGGGAAATGAGGTGTTTCTGGTGAAGGAGGACATAGGGTCATGTTGGGAAGTGGTGTCAGTGGGATCACATGGTAGAATTGAAGAGTTTGTGCATCGGTGGGAATTTAAAAATGTTAGAATTGGCAGTTTCCACGGCTTGAAGGTGAAGCAATGACTGTGGAGCAGTCCCTGGAGGTCACAGCAGCAGGGGATGTGGGACACTGTTAGTCCTCAGGAGTCAGACGATGTAAATAGACTTTTTCTGTTGGAGTGGGCAAAGATCTGGGACTGTGGAGGAGGGCTGGATGGTTTGGTCATAGACTCACAGGATCATAGGGGATTAGAATATGCTCAGTTGGAATGGACCCACAAAAATCAACCAAGTCCAGCTCCTGGCCCTGCACAGAACGACCCCAAGAGTCCCACCATGTTCTGAGAGCATTGTCGGAACACTTCTTGAGCTCTGTCAGGCTTGGTGCTGTGACCGCTTCTTTGGGAAGCCTGTCCCAGTGCCCAAACACCCTCTGAATGAAGAACTTTTCCATAACATCCAACCTAAACCTCCCCGGCACAATTTCAGGCCATTCCCTCAGATCCTGTCACTGGTCACCAGAGAGAAGAGATCGGTGCCTGTCCCTGCTCTTCCCCTCACAAAAAAATTGCAGACCCCACTGAGGTCTCTCCTCATTCTCTTCTCCAGGATGAACAAACCAAGTGACCTCAGCTGCTCCTCATACTTCCCCTCCAAACCCTTCACCATATTCACAGCCTTCCTTTGGACAGTCTCTAATAAATTCATATTCTCCTGATTTAGTGGTACCCAAAAATGTGCACAGTACTCAAGGTGAGGCTCCCCCAGTGCAGAGCAGAGCGAGACAATCACCAGTTCATCCTGGTATGGATTCATATCCTCTCCTCTGTTCCTCCCAAAAGCTCTTTGCTTTTATTATGTGAAGTATCTGAACAAGCTGTAGACAGATCAGACCCAGGGAATCTGCATTTAGCCCTGCAAGTGGCCAAGTTCTCACCTTGTGCCACTTCCCAGATAAAACCTCAAACTCAGCCCAGTTGTCCTGCAAGACCAACACTCTGCTTGCACTGCCTGGGTCATGAGGCAATTCCTGGGAGCTGGAGTCAGAGTTTTCCCCATTCCAGAGCTGCCCAGCCACCCACATGTCCTGTCTTTAGGGTGAACAAATCTGTGTACAGCACTGAGCTCCTGAAGCAGCAATTGGCAACAATTTCTGAGTTTTCTTGGTTAAACTCTCATTGTATCTCACCAGCCCACTCCTTCCCTCCAGCCCATCCCTCCACAGCCAGTTCCTTCTCGAGATCTATTAATATCCTGTGATTTACCTACACACAAAGAATGTTACTTTCTGATTCCCACCGGGCATATGGAACAGATGTCTCTTTTCAAGGGATTTATCAGCAATTACAAATAATGCAGTGTAAATAAGTTTTCCAAGACCTTCAATTATGCTCATTAGCTTGATGCTAATGAGAGATGGGATCAGATATAAATCCAGCAGCCTATAAATTTGGGGATGAAGAGGCTTGCTTAGGTCCACAGCTTTAACAACTGAATATGACGCCAGCACACCAAGGCACTGAAGATATTTGAGGCAAAGCTCCTCAGGATTTTACTGGGAGCTTTGCATGAGCCAGGATCGTGACTGGAACTCTCATATTTTTACCCTGGACATTACATAACTTAGTCTTGCTTGTACCTTTAAAGGGGCTGCTCTTTTAGACCCTCAGGGGAGTAAAGCCTTCAAGGAACACCCTTTTTTGAGGGAAATCATGGGATAACACAAATGTTAAGGTTCTGCTTCTGAGGACAGAGGATATTTTTAGCTGTTGGGTACTCAGGTATTTTTAGCTGCACATGCATGAAGTGCTTTAGACCTGGGGACCACAAATCAAATTTCTCATTAGAGTCCTCCTGGTTAGAGTTTTGGGGAAAAAGCTACAACAAATCAACTAAAACACAAAATCCACAACAAAACAGAAGCCAGCAGACTTGTCTGTTTTTGTTTGTGGGTTTTTTGTGGTTTTTTGTTGGTTTTTTTGGTGTTTTTTTGGGTTTTTTTTTGGGGGGGTTTTTTTTTTTTTTTTTTTTTTTTTTTTTTTTTTTTTTTTTTTTTTTGGTGTGTGTGTTTTGGTTTTTTTTTTAGCACTCCTTTGACTTATCAGGACCATTTTTGCAAGCTGATCCTTGCAATGCCATTTCTTCCTCACAGGAAAATTTCAAGATCATGTAATTTATACCCACGTTCATGGTATCTCCTACCATGGATGTTTTTTGCTGTAAAGATTAGAAGGAATAAGGGAGAAGAAGGGGATGATGGGCAGAGAAATGTATCAGCCTTCAGGATTTCACATCCTGAAGGAGAAAATGTCCACTGGTCCAGCCCAAATGTGTCTCAGGGATCCTCAGTATAACTGACATGTATTTAATATGCTGATTTTCTGTTGTTGGATCTTCGCTGGAGCTAAAGAGATGAGGTAGGATTAAATACATCCCAGAGAGATAAAAAGGTACGTCTGGTGCAGGAATGCGAAGCAGCCTTTGAAGTCTGTAGGAGGCATGACTGTTTCCTTCAGCTCAGGATTTGTATCAGACTATTGAATTCTTTTCAGAACTGTACATTAACAGATTTTTTAATAGTGCAGCTTTAAGCAAGTCAATGAGCAGTCTGTGCCAGAACTACTGTGTTACGCTTTTGCTCTCTGTGTCAAGATCAATAATAAATCACCAACTCTACTCCTCAGTGTAAAGGGAAAGTACATTTCTCCCAGAAAACGATCTGTCTAACCATTTTTTTAGAGGAAACCTTTTTTTCTTCCTCCCTTGATATATATTTAGAATAGATAGATAGGTACATTCTATTTTAATACAATTAAGTCTCCCCATACATCCATAATAGATATAAAAGTGAGGAAAGGGTTGTTAAGTCAGGAGGATATTCTGTGACCACATTCAACAATGAAAAGCATCCTGGAAAATTCCAAAATGTGTTTTTAAATATCATCATCCAGCACGAGATGCCCAAATTGACTTTAGAAGTACATTGTTGTTATTAGGAGTTGCTATAATAAGCAGAATCAACCAGCAGCTATTTCCTGATGGGGTTTTATAATTGCTTGTTGGGTATTTCTGGGTTTTGGCTCAGAGCCTTTTATTCTTGTTGTTAACAGAAAAAAAAAAGCATAATAACCAGTAGCTGCAGCCTACTGTGGAGGACACCATCCAAGTTAGGAGAATATGTAATGAGCAGCTTTGATTCACATTCTCTTACTCTTTAGAAAATAATTCTAGTCTTTAAAAGGCTCCATGCACCACTTAACTCAGTAATTGGCAAGAGGGGATGGAAATACAACATTCTGCAAGCAAAGTTGCACATTTCAGATTACTCTGTGAGGAGAGCAGGCACTTTTTTGTCATTTATTCATAACTTTGCTCCAGCACTCAGTAACCATCTGATATCAGGCTGTTGGTTGTGTCTTGCTCTGCCTTGCATGTTAGACAGAGGATGGCAGTAATCACTCCAGGGGTCTCTTTTCAGTGAACTCTGCTCTTGTGAGACCCCTCCTGCAGTACTGTGGCCAAACCTCAGGCCCCCAGTACAAGAAAAATGTTGGAATGAGTCCAGAGAAGGACACTAAGTTGATCCCAGGGCTGGAACACCTCTACTATGGATCCAGGCTGGGAGAGCTGGGGTTGTTCAGCCTGGAGAAGAAAAGGCTCTGGGAAGACCCAAGAGCCCCTTGCAGTGCCTGAAGGGGATCCAAGAGATCTGGAGAAGGACTTTTCACAAGGGCATGAATAGCTAGGATGAGGGATGATATTCTTAAACTGAAGATTAGGTTTTAAATATTAGGAAGAAATTCTTTATGGTGAGGGTGGTGAGGCCCTGGCACAGGTTGCCCAGAGAAGCTGTGGCTGCCCCATCCCTGGAAGTGTTCAACACCAGGCTGGATGAGACCCTGAGTAACCTGGGATAGTGGCAGGTGTCCCTGTCCATGGCAGAGGGCTTGGAACTGGATGACCTTCAAGATCCCTTCCAGCCCAAACCACTCTGTGATTCTTTGATCCTTCTTTCATGTTTTGCAGCCGGCACCAGCCAGAGTCGCCTGGGCTCTCTGGTTTGTCTCTACAGGTACTTCCTTTCTCCTCCAAAGTTCAAGTCCTGTAGGGATGTCACTACACTCAGCATGGAAGCACCTCTGCAGCTACACAAACACATCCAGACCCTGTGGGGTCTCTAAGCTGTGTCACCTCCTGAGACACACAGTGCAATGGTAGTAGCGACCCACACAACGCCCAAGTTTATCCAGTAAATGCCTGCTACAAAGTCTTTCATTCATATCTACAGGCAAAGTTCATATCTATGAACTTTGTTCATATCTATGAACAAAGGATGGAAAAGGATGCTCCAGCTACACCTGTCATGAACTTTTTGGCTTTTTCCCCTTGAAATAAAAAGGAGACTTAGCACGGGGATGATTCACTACATCCTACTGTACTCTTGTGATTCTTGAGCACAGAGAGATCCTGTTAGGCTGTCAAAGGGAGAAAAGCAGCCAGGAAGAAGTTGTAATAGGAGATTGAAAATTCAAGCAAAACATTTTGAAAAGTGATTTCAAGATGGGATGTTGAGGAATTTCCCCAGATGTTTGGTTAGAGTCCCTCACTGGAAGTGAGAATTCATTGGTAATAGTGTTTACTTCTGAATCTTCAAATATTCCACTTCAGGGGCACAAGAATGTCACTTTAAACTGAAGGAAAGGAAAGGAAAGGAAAGGAAAGGAAAGGAAAGGAAAGGAAAGGAAAGGAAAGGAAAGGAAAGGAAAGGAAAGGAAAGGAAAGGAAAGGAAAGGAAAGGAAAGGAAAGGAAAGGAAAGGAAAGGAAAGGAAAGGAAAGGAAAGGAAAGGAAAGGAAAGGAAAGGAAAGGAAAGGAAAGGAAAGGAAAGGAAAGGAAAGGAAAGGAAAGGAAAGGAAAGGAAAGGAAAGGAAAGGAAAGGAAAGGAAAGGAAAGGAAAGGAAAGGAAAGGAAAGGAAAGGAAAGGAAAGGAAAGGAAAGGAAAGGAAAGGAAAGGAAAGGAAAGGAAAGGAAAGGAAAGGAAAGGAAAGGAAAGGAAAGGAAAGGAAAGGAAAGGAAAGGAAAGGAAAGGAAAGGAAAGGAAAGGAAAGGAAAGGAAAGGAAAGATAATACAGTGTAGATTTAGTTGTCATTTTTTTTCTCCCAGACATAGGATTTCACACCAAAATGCAAAGCACAGCAGATCTTCATTCATGTTGCTTTCTACTTTTTTCAGCAAAGCTAAAATTCAAAGGGAATTGTCTGACCTTAAAAGGGTTGTTGTGCTCTGCCAATCTCAGTGCTGCGTTTTCAGTAGAACTCCCAGGTACTGAAAGCAAAGCCCTTGTAGCACTGACAGTCTCTCTCTCAATTTACTTAACCTTCCACGGTCCTCCAGGAGTTTGGGCTCCAACAAGAGCATTCTTGAGGTACAAAATTTTGCTTTTTAGTTCACTCAACACACAGAGAACCATTTGTTGACATTATCTGCCCTGTATCTTCAGGGGAGACAGCGAGTCATAAGTGGAGAGGTTTGTGAATTTCACTTCCAAAAGACAGGGAGGCAAACAAGCAGAGATAAAACATTCCTGACAGGACTAAGTTCAATATTACAAAGCAGAGAGGGGAAAAAAAAATCAGAGAAAATGAATGCATGGTGGGATTTAAAACTAGAATTGAATAAATTAGTTTCTCCAATACTTGTATACTCTTTATGGAGAGTTTAATTATAGTTAGATTATTAATTTGTTAAATGATTAATATAGGATTACATTAGAACAGACGGATTTCTCATTACAAATTTCTTGGTTTATCTCATTTCTGCAAATTACAGTGCCAAATCTTGGAATGTTTAAGTTCTGTTCTTCCTGAAGGAAAGGGAAGTTTTATGTTATTCCAGAAAAACATGCAATATTTGTTTGAAAACATATCTGGATACTTGGACTACAATTTGGACACTGGAATTCCATTTTCCATTGTTGAAATATGCTACTTATATCCAGTGAATCTTGGGAAAAATTCTTTACCTTTGTCTTGTTCAAATATTTTCTTTGCAAATTGAAGATGCAATTCATCTGATTCACTCTGTTTGCTCTTTAATTATACTGTAATTTCTTTGGGGGATGTGTGACAAGATGACGCCTTGTTAAGAAAAAAAATAGGTAAATTCATGTTAGTTAGCATACAAAGCTAAAATCAAACAAAATCTGAGTGGTTTTCCTCTTCTTTTTTGACAGCAGAATAACATAAGTGATGGAATTGTAATTGCTGTTTGGTTTAGTCTAAAAAATCTTGTGGCAAATTATGATCTGAACTAAGTCAGACAAAATGCTGGGAGAATTTTTGCCAACCAAAATTCAACCCAACTTCTTTAACAAATGATGGTCCACAGATTGACTGCCTCCTGAGTGAAATCCATGACTAGGCTTTCCAGGAAAACTCCATGAGTTCCCACTCCCCACATTGTCACAGAGTCATTTAAATATGTCAGGATTTCTCCCATCAGGAAGTGCCCATCTCTTGATGTGCTGAAACCTGAGAAAGCAAAAGGTAAAAAAATTATCATCATTATTATGTTGTAACCCAGGTGCAAGAAACACCATCTGGGTGATGCCAGAGCTTTTGTCTTTAGAAAAACACATTTTTCTGAGCTTGTTTTGGGATTTGGGAGCCACAGTTTTTAATGTGGGCAGTCTGAGGTGACTTTAGCAACCTTTCTAAGAAAATATCTGCATCTTAAATTGTGCTGCTTTGCAGAGGTATTTGAGAAAACTTGGATAGGAGAAGTAGCCATTTTTCCCCATTGGTGCAGGAGAATTCATGCACCTTTGTCCAGGTCAAAGGAGAAAATTCAGGGACAAAGAGGAGAATCCATAAGGCAATCTTAACCTAAACATGGAAAGCAGTGGGGAAAACATTCCTGTGGTCCTGTCCATTTTTCACTGGCCCATATTGGTGTAGATTCCCATCTTCATGATCTGATCTATTTCCTGTGTAGAATTACAGAATTATTTAGGTTGGAAAAGACCCTGAAGATCCTTGGGTCCAACTGTTAACCCAGACCTGCCAGGTCCACCACTAACCCATGTCCCCAGGTGCCACATCTACGCATCTTTTAAATCCCCCCAGGTTTGGGACTCTACCAGTTCCCTGAACAGCCTGTGGCAATGCTTGACAACCCCTTTTGTGAAGGAATTATTCCTTATACCCAATCTAAATTTCTCCTGGTACAACTTGAAACCATTTCTGTCTTGTTGCCTGTTCTTTGGGAGAAGAGCCTGCCCCCTACCTGGCTACAACCTCCTCTCAGGGAGTTGTAGAGAGTGAGAAGGTCCCCCCTGAGTCTTCTTTTCTCCAGGCTGCCCCCCGCCCCCAGCTCTCTCAGGCCCTCCTGGTGCTCCAGACCATTCCCCAGTTCCATCATCCTTCCCTGAACATGCTCCAGCCCCTGAAAATGTTTCTTATCATGAGAGGCCCAAATCTGTCTCCAGGTTTCAAGGTGTGCCCTCACTCACCAGTTCCCAGCACAGAGACAATCCCTGCCCTGGTTCTGCTGGCCACACTGTTGCTGATCCAAGCCATCATGTCCATTTGAAGAATTACTTCACTTTCCGTGCACTTTAATGTCATAAAACCTGGCCAAATTCCTCAGTGATCTATGTATGTAAGTGGCCTGCATTAAGAGGGAAAAAAAAAAAAAAAAAAAAAAAAGGAAGGAATAAATGTAATAACCATTGAGTGGATTATTTTCAGCCTCTAATATGACATTGATTTAAGCCTCACAATGAAAATATAAGTGAAGAAACACAAATGAATTTGCTTACATAAAATCTGCATATTAAAAGCGATAAGCAAGGCTTGAGACAAACATTTCTGCAATTCCTCTTCTTTGATCACTTCTTGCCTGGCTAGGTAGGACATCTTGGAAGTGCTCCTATGCTCCAGAGCCTCAGCAGCCTGGCAGTGGGGGATGGCAGGAAAAGGGTGGGCATGTGGAAGCAGATCCACATCTCCTACCCCAGGTCTGAGCCCTGCCTGGCACACAGCAGAACATGGAAAAGGCATCCCCAGGGCCTGGTTCATTTTCTGTCCTGGCATTGGGACTTCCACCAGATGGGAGATGAAGATTTGTCTTCCTCTTTGTTGTCCCACACACCAAGCTGACCTCTGGCACTCTGCTGATTTCATCTATTCCATGGCAACCACTTCAGCTTCAATCCTTTATTAAAGGACTGATGGTATTGAGAACCAGAGGACAGAGTCTCAAGCTGCACCAGAAGAGATATAAGTTGGATATTAGGAAAAAGGTTTTTTATGGAAAGAGTGATAAAGTACTGGAATGGTCTGTATGGGGAGGTGGTGGAGTCACCATCCCTGGATGTGTTTAAAAACAGACTGGATGTGGCACTGGGTGCCATGGTTTAGTTGAGGTGTTGAGGCTGGGTTGGACTTGATGATCTTGAAGGTCTCATCCAACCCAGTCATTCTCTGTGTGTGAATTTGTACCATGCCTGCAATGGTACAAATTTAAGTACTGCAATAAGTACTTTTTAAGTACTGCAATAAGAAAGATTAACAGTATTTATTATAAGTGCACATGTATTATGTGTTCCATGGGGCTTCTACACATCCATGGCCTTTAAAACATGGATTCCAACTACAGTTCTACCTATGCCAAAACAACACGAAAATTATTACACTGCAACAGCAACAAAAAAATTTAAAATGCAATAACACTTTATTATCTGCAGATGGAGTCACAAGAAATTGTCTTTATTTGGCTACAACTGTTTTTACTATAATTTCCCCCTCATCTCTCTTTCAGAGATCATATTCAGAGTGTAGGTGTAAGGATTACAACCCTTGCTAGGGGTATGCAGGGAATGCATGGAGTGGAAACCAGAAGCTTTTAATTCATGGGTTGTTCTATATTGGAATTACTAGACTAGACACTAGAAACTATAGGTCAAAACCATGTAGGGATGTGTTATCTGTATTTTTCTGTGTAATCTGTTTTTAGAGACCAACATCCATTTGCTAAATCAGCCACAAAAATATTTTTTTTTATGATAACATTCAAGAGTTTTTAGATAAGGAAATTAAGCTGATGGCATGCATGTAAAAAATCAGTGAGCTCTTTGATATGTTATCACTTGGAAAGTGAATACTTAATTTGTAAAAGCTGCAGATTACAGAAAACACTTAGAAGTGGATAAAACACTGGTTTAAGGGGAGATGCTGAGATATGATCAGTAGCTGCTGGATTTGAATTGGCAGTGCAAACTGGGACTGATCTTGTTCAGGATTTTCACATGTTATCCTAGCCTGCTGCTCAGTCAGGAGGTATTGGGAGTTCAGGGGAAGAAAAAGATATCACAGAGAATACTTTTACCCCTGCTAGTGAAGCTGCAAATACATTTCCTAACAGAAAGTACCAGGTTATTCACTTAGGGACTAATAATTTTCAGTAAAATGGTATCATATCAGCTGAAATTGAGACAGAAAAGAGCTTGTATGTTCCAGGGTGGGAATAAATTATTAATGTACAGGTTCCTGAAAAGACATATGTGGCCATAAGATGTGTTAGACAAGATATTTCTGGTGCTTAGAGGGACTATTGCCACTGCACCAGACACCGTGGGGACTTCAATGAGAGGATTCTGAGCAAAAAAAAACTGAGTTCAGGCAAGAGCAGAGGGGACATGATGAGGAGAGGGGGGTGTTACCTGAATAAAGGCATTTTTACCTGCTGCAATCTGCAGCTCAGCACTGAAATGTGCTGGCTGGCTCTGCATGGGATAGCTCAGAATTGCACACACTGGCAGTGCATGGACAAAGTTCCAGCATGGAAATTCAGCTGTTTACCTCCCAAACACCAAACCCAGAGCTCCTGCTGATACCTGACACTTCAGTGAAGTCACTCAGAGCTGAGTTTGTCTCCATATGACACAACAGGAGGGCTAATGAAGGGCTGAGGGGAGCTGTTTATCCCTCAGATCACTAACACTGGCAGAACAAACACTTAAACCACACCCATGAGTAAATTCATGCTGAATTTGGATTGAGACTGTCCAGGGAAAACAATCTGACTCAGGTTTAGGTGTATTCTGATCAGTTGCAGGGGTCAGGGCACCAATGCAGGTTCCTGATTCAGTGTGTGCTCCTAAAAAAAAATCATAGTAATGAGCACATTTCAAGAAAAGTTTTGCAGCTTCCCCTCTGCAGTTCTTAATTCAGGACTCTACACTGCTCCTGTGCTCCCCATATCACAGAATCATAGAATCATTAAGGTTGGAAAAAACCTCCAAGATCATAAAACCCAACCTTTAACTTAGTTTTAGTGGTATCTGGGACCTGTTGTGGAACTATTTCTTACCACTTTAATTCCTTTATATGCCTTTAAAGTAATAATGTTGCATTATTTTAAGCACAGTGAAATAGCCAAGTCTGATTACATTACACAGTTCTCTTCAAGAGGAGGAGATTGTACTTAAAAATTTAGGAAAGCACCTTCTTCTTCTTAATATTTTAGTTTTAACTGTTCACAGCTCCTGAGAATTGTGAATCTGTTCTGCCACCAGCTGTTCTTGAACTAGCCTAGAGAAAACACAGCTCATATCCACGACTTTTGGATTAAGTTTGGTTTGTTTCTTCACCTGATCCAAACCCAGCACTTCAAGTAAAAGAATCAGACACCTTTTTCTTCTTTGCATAATTTGTTCATTTGAAAATTCATCTTACTTTCCTGGCTGTCATATCTGTGTTGCTTTTGTTTAGGATGCTTTTCTCTGTGCTTTCCCAACTCCCTTGTACTTAGATTTTTTTCAGATTTCAGTGCATCTCACCTGTGCATTGGATTCCATGGGTACAACTTCAAAGAAGGCCATTTGTTTTATTTAATGATGCAATTAAAAAGGGATCGTGTTTATTACATTAGTGCACACATCCATGTCAGATTTGTCTCCAGAAGAATTGGGATCATTTGTCTCATTTGGGACCAGTAACTTTACACCTCAATTATTCTGTTCTGTTGCATAAGTAACATTGCCAGGATCTCTATTAGATGGGGACACCAGGTGACTTAAGGAAATTTAATACCCTGGCATTTCCAGCTGCACAGCACTTGGCCCTGTTATTAATCAAGGCTTCAGAGCCTTATTCATCTCCTGATTAAAGATTTCAGCAGAAGGGAATCACGCAAGCTTTGAGTACAGTATTTTTAATTAGGGACAAGTTCAGGGTATCACTATGCATTACTTCTTTAGTCAGTGTAATTAAAGAGCTGATCTGTAACGAGCCCACTTGGAAAAATACCTGTCTTTAAATCCTAGCAGCCTGCTCTGAAAAAGAAAAAAAAAAGTGGACCAAAAGAAATGGAACAGTAAATCTATCCCTCAGAAATACAGATGGGAAATTTCCTGTGGTTATTGTGACCACCTTAAGGCTAAGTATCTTCAAGGAAGGCAGGTCCAGACACAGGACACAGTATGCAAAGCACACTCAGCCCTCACACATACTAGAAGAGAGTGGAGAGTCACTTCAGTTTAAAAAACAGTTTATGAATTATCTGTGAAAAGCATCAGGATCTGCTGTAACTAATTTACACCATCTAAATATGATTTGCCTGCTTTAAACTAAGTCATCTGTGCTCCTAGTGAGAAAAGAAAGACTCCTTCAATAAGGAATTCATCCTACCCTGTGATAAGTGTTTGAGATTGGTTATCACTGCAGACTGTGATGCAGCACACAGGCTCTAGAAACTCAGGAAAGAAATTTGTTCCACCTGCCATCAGAAGCCCCTCTGGCTTGAATCTATTAATAATTTCTGCAGTGGCTGCTGCAGCTTTCTTCAGGCTGATGCTTCCCTCAGATTTCCACTCTCTCTTCACAAGCTTCTTGCACCAAAAAAAAACACCCCTTCAAGATGAACCACGTTGGGTTTGTAAAGCTTCCATGGTCATGGAACACAACTGCAAACAAAGGGTGTGTGATACAGGACTGAGATGGAAAATTTCCCCAGAGGGATATGGATTTCAGTGGAGATAACTTATTTAAAAATTACAATCCCATTATTATGGGGAGCACATGCACCAAGCCCAAAATAATGTTATTTTGCTAATTTATCTACTGTTTCAGAGATTTATTTATGCTAATTTATCTACTGTTTGCTAATTTATCTACTGTGACAGAGATTCATTTCCCATAATCTGTTTGGAGCTGACCTTGCGTTCTAGGAACCATCAGGGAGTTTTGGGTCCTTCCCAATTCTTAGTTCAAAGGTTCTCCAGTCCTAGAGGGAATATAAATTTAATCTAATCTTACAGTCAGGTTAGAGTAGCTGAAAAAGCCTCCACACCTCAAGTTCCAATTAACACCTTTCAGATGAGCTGCTAGGAATGAACACTCGCTGTTCCCAGGTTGTTCCAGCAGGAAGAGCAGCAGGGACAGCACCTTGGCTGAGGAGGCTCCAAGTAAGACCCAAGCAACAATAAACTCCCTTTTTTTTTTTTTTTTTTTTTTTTTTTTTTATGAGATAAGGTATCTAACCTCAGATGTAACTGCTTTTAGTGGATGCTCACGGGCTAGCTGAAATGTCTGAAGGTGCTGGCTCATGGAGAATGGTGGAGAATGGCAGACTGGCTCTGTTGGATATACCCTGGGAGTGAATCCACATCATGGAAAAGCTTATCTGGGAATTCACCACTGCTTTTTTTTACAGTTGTTATTTGCAGTCAGTCATTGGAAGTAAAACTAATACATCCATGAGCTTCAGAAAAAATATATTTTTTTTTCATTTTAAAGCTCACGAGGCCCTGAAATTTGTGATTTGAATGACTAATAATGAATTTAAAATGCTGCATCAGTGCAATGTGATGTACTGATTGTCTAAAGGCGTTGATCAGGTTAAAATCTGTTCAAGTTGGCTGGAGTAGCCTGTCATGACAGACTGTAGGTCAGCCAGGGGTTGTATTAAGTTTCTATTAATTTTCTGTAAAAGCAAATACCACGTGAAGATACAGCCTGAACTCTATTTTACTGAATAATTCAATAGAAACATGATGTCCCATTCAAATTTGATCATTGGCTGGTGATTTCATAGAATCACAGAATAATTAAGTTTGGAAAACTTTTAACATCATTAATCCAACCACGAACCAAGTAGCACCACCATGTTCACCGTTAAACCATATCCTCAAGTGCCACATCCACACATTTTTGAACACTTCCAGGGATGGTGATTTCACTGTGTTTTAGTTCCAATTTAATCTTTAGAGCTGTAGGATAATAGTCTGATTTTCTGTCCTCATCAATGGCAGAAGGGGCTGTGCTGGCAGGCTAAAGGGCATGTTGAGTGTTACTGCAAACATGGAAGGCACAGTCACAGGCACAAATCAGCTTGATTTCCTTGAGAAAATTGTCCTTACTGGTGTGGAAAATAATAATTTAATTTATTTCCTTTTTTTTTCAATTAGACAAAAAGGTTTATAATTAAAATGAACTAAATTTTTAAACAAAATCCAATGGCACATTAAGGGAAAAACATTATTTACCTCGCTAGGCAGAGTGCCTTCAATGGCAATCATTCCTTTTCAATTAACCAAAATTACCTTAGGGAATTAGTATGACAGCTGCAGGAAATAAAATGAGAATGAGAATGTACTGAGAGAGTACAGCAGGAGATCAGGACCTGCCTCAAATTTGGCTGGTTTGGGTAGGGTTTCTGCATACAGCATGCATGACCATGTTTTGAAAAAGTTTACTTCCTTCATAATTTCAGTGGGGAGAACAGCAGGGACAGACATGTGATGATACCATCCCTGACACCACTTTCCCTATCTGTGGCATTTTCTTAACCATGCTAACCATGTGCTTAATATTCTCTGATGGAAATATATTTATTTTTTTCCATTATTTTCCCACTCCATCTTGCAACCTGCTCTAGTGGAAGGTGTCGCTGCCCTTGGCAAGAGGGTTAGAACTAGATGGTCTTTTAAGGTCCTGTCTGTCCCAATCTGCTGTATGATTCTGTGCTTTTACTCATATTTTTCAACCATGAAGGCATTTAGCATCTACTCTCTTGTGTAGGAATAATTTCCACAGTCTGGATTATTATGACAGGGAAAAAAAAAAAAAAATCCTTCATTGTCAGAGTCACCATATGACACTTTCATGTCAAGGTCTGGTTTTCTTGTATAAATTATCTGAGTGGGGGAAAAATAAACCACACAAAAAAAAAAAAAATCTTCCCAAAATCCCTTCAACACCAGCAGGTTAAAGGAGAGGATTCTGCCCCTCTGCTCCACTCAGGTGAGACCCCACTTGCAGAGCTGCCCCCAGCCCTGGGGCCCAGCACAGGAAGGACATGGAGATGCTGGAGGAGTCCAGAGGAGGCACCAAAAGGATCAGAGGGATGGAACAGCTCTGCTGTGAGGAAAAGCTGAGAGAATTGGAATTGTTCAGCCTGGAAAGACAAGGATTTGGGGTGATTTAATTGCAGCCTTTCAGTACCTGAAGGAGATGGCAAGAAAGATGGAGAGGGACTATTTACAAAGGCTTGGTGTAACAGGACAAGGGGCAATGGCTTCAAACTGTCAGAGAGTAAGTTTAGATTAGATGTTAAAACAAAAAGTCTTTACTTTGAGGGTGGTGAGACCCTAGCACAGGTTGCCCTGACAAAGCTGTTGCTGCCCCATCCCTGGAAATATCCAAGGCCAGGCTGGATGGAGCTCTGAGCAACCTGGGATAGTGGAAGGTGTCCCTGCCCATGGCAGGGGGTTGGAATGAGATGATCTTTATGATCCTTCACAATCCAAACCATTCTATGATTCTGTGATCGCCACCACCCTCAATTTATCTGAAAAAAAATATGGAAAGGGGCTGATCCTCACACTTATTTGGGGGTATAAAAGGTATTGGGGTAAATCAGGCTGCACCCGTCCTTGTGAAGTTGAGTCATCAGAAGAGCAATAACAAAGGGCTGTATGTGATGGAGTTCGTCTGTGAACCATCAATAAGGTTATTCCATTAAGACCTGGAGTTTCCTATGCCTGCTCATAGGCTCATGCCCAAATTTTGCTCTTTTTATCTGTGGATAACATGGCCAAGTCCATTATCCCAGTGCAGAAATGGGAGCTAGGCCATGGGTGCTACTAAGGTTTCCTCATGACAAAAGGCAGGAGGAAATATCAGCACAGAAGAAGAGGGAGAAAGTAATAAGTGATCCTGAGGACAACAAAGAGGTGAAATGTAATATTCCACATCATGCATTTGGGGATGAATATTAAAGAAAATGATCCTACTATCACGTAATTTAGCCCATATTATCAGAGACAGCAAGAGGGATATGAGCCAAGGATTAGGATGCCGAAGAGCTGAATTCCAATCTTGGCTCTGCAAATGGCTTGATGTATGCCCTTAGGCAAATTCTCTACCTTCTCTCTTACAGCTTCTCTTTCTGCATTAACAGGATAATAATATTTAGATGAGCTTTGCAAGGTCTAATTAGTTAATGATTATAAAGTGCCTGAATATGTAAAGTGCAATGCAAGTGCAAAGGATTATTATCATCTTCGAAATAATGAAGAATGTTTATTAGTTAGTTATTGTGATTATTTCTTTTAAACCTCTTTATTGCTAAGTGCATAAGAGGCTGTCAGCCATAAAGTGGGTTTTACAAAGGGATTTAAAAGGGAGGGTTGGAAGAATGGTTTGGAGGCGCAGATGTAGTTTTAACAGGGAGTTTTAACACTGTTATCACTCCAGTTCCTACCTTAATATGACAGCTGGTAGTCCAGATTGGAGAGCAGTGAACAGCAGCATTTGCAGCCTCTGGATGGTGTTTTCTTGCCACATGTGTTCTGTGACCTTGCACTGGCTGCTTTTTGGGTACCGCTGCTTTTTAACTGTGCAGTGCTCTTCTTACTGCTCTCTGCAATCAATTAAGGGCTCTCTGGGACACTGTGATGAGAGGAAAGAGGGGTGGCAAAGCAAAACAGACTGTTGGGTCAAGACTATGAAGTCTATGTCTGTCTGGGAGCTGGCTAGGAATGCACTGACAGAATCACAGAATAATTCCATTTGTGGCATCCCTGGAGAAAGCATTGTCCAGCCCTCTTCTCAAAGTAGGGTCAGCTAGAGCAAGTTTCTCAGGGCTATGTTCAGCTGATATTTGAATATATCCAAGGATGGAGACTCCTCTTCCTCTCTGAGCAAGCTGTTCCCATGTTTGACCACCTTCACAAAACAAGAAGAATGTTAAATCCTGTGTTTAAATGAAATTTCTTCTATTTTAATTTCAGAGGCCCATTGCCTCTTTTTCTCTTACCTGTCACCCTTTAGGGCTTCCCTTCAGGTACCAATACACATGAATAAAATACACCTTAGACTTTTCTAGGCTGAAATATCTCAGCCCATGCTGGTGTGTGGGACTATTCCTCCCCAGATGTAAGACTACAGACCTGGGACACACAAATCCAGAACTGTGAATGAAAGGGTGGCTTCATTTTCCACATTGTTTAGCTCTTGGTTTGGGTTTGGTAGGTGATGATTGTTTTTCCAGGGGAATGCATAAGGTTGGTTGATAACTCAGGCTGAAAGGGACTTCAGCAGCTCTGGAGAACAAACTCTAGCTCAAAACCTGCTGCCTCTGTCCCCTGAGTCCTACCTTTGTGCACTGGAGCCTCTCAGGAATTTTCTTCATAGCCAGACTCATGTTCTGATATGTCTGATTGGTTTTTTGAGTGTTGGGATGCCCCATTGCCACCATTCTTGTACTTAAAGGATGCTGTCTTTAAAACTCTGCTAGATTTTCTGAACTCCATTCCCCTTCAGAGCAGCCTCACGTGGGATCCACTGACTGGTTCCCTCAGCAAATCAAAAGATGTTTTCTTGAAGTCTGGGGTTTGCATTGGGTTCCTCTTTATCCTTTCAGGATTTTGAGCTACACTAATTGAGGCTCACTGCAGCCAAGACTTCCTGTGATTATCACCTATTTGCTTCATCCAGCTAAGTCCACCTGCACCACACCTGGAGCTAAAATTGGGCTAAAAGTTGCCCATTGAGCTGGCTGGACACTGGACACTTTGAATCTGCAAACCTGCTTCCAGAGTGTTTAGAAAAAGCTAATTTATGGTGGTTTTCTTTACTTGGTCCTTTAGCAGGAGCGACAGTCTAAGTTCCACACAGCATCACAATGAGGAGGTTTATTCTCACCAGCCCAGGATCTGTGCAGCTCTTTCTGCAGACATGTTCTACATTTTCCCTAGCATCCTAATCCTCCTTGAGCACTTTGCTATCAAAGCCCCTAAAAGTATGTTAATGCTTAACCTGTAAAAGCTCTGCTAATCTTTCTCCTGCCCTCCCACTATCCCAAACAGAAAACTGCTGACAAGTCTCAGGATGAGATAAACTGGCTCATGAGGGTGAGGAGATGGAAAGAGACTTAAGCTGACAGGCTTGATCTCCTCCTGCCACCCTTTTCCTCCAGCCAGCCCCCAGAGCTCCAGCACAAACTGCACGTGGAGCAACTTGTACATGACAGCACTGCTCTATCCCTCCCATGAGCTTCTTAGGGAAGAAACTGGATTTATTCCCACTTCCCTGAACTTCTCTTCTGGCAGTGCAGCCCATCCCTGTGCTCTCACTGTCAGATGGTGACAGTGTGATCTACAGGCAGCTTCTGAGGGGGAAACTAAGCTTATAAGTGCCTTAAAATTTCACATGGAGATGGGTTTTCCATTGTAATAAGAGCTGACGGTACCTTTTTGTAATCAAAATGCAAACTCCCTTCTACTGCTCAGTGCTCAGGAGCACAATTGAGAGTGACAGAATTCATTACACAACGGAGACAGATGGAGTACTTTAAAAAGAACCATACATCAAGAGCGGAGGTCTGTGAGTGTGTAGATAGTGGGCAAAAAAGCTTAAAAACTTCAATCCCCTCCATACTGCTGAAAATTACCAATCTTCTTATCTTGGCAAAACCTTATTATGCAAATAGTTGTCAAGTGGAACACTCAAATTGGCAAAATTGCTTTATTGTAGTACTTTTTACACTTCTTCCAAGAAAAGTCTGTTTTGCTGGCGTGATAAGTAAATGATTGATTACCCATGCTGGTCTGGAATAGCAGGGTGGAAAATGATGTAGTAACACCGTCAGTGGCACAAACTCCATTTAAAAAGGGAACACTACCATTTTTGAAAGGACTGCACCACTTGAAAATTGCCAAGTCAGTACCTCTTCCTTCTCCTACTTAAACTGAAAAAAAAGTGAGTAAACAGATTTTTTTCAGACACCAAATGATTCAACACTTTTTCTTGAACCATTGTGAACTTTGGTTGTTTTTAAGCAAAAAAACTTGCCAGCAGTTCTTCCCTTCCCAAAGTAGTAGAGATTTTAGGGTTTTTTTCTTTCTTCTGAACAGTTTTTCTCTGTGTACAGCTTGGGATACTTCAGTCTCACAGTTGTGGACTCTGCTGTGCTGAATTGTGTTCATTACTTTGACATAAAGAGAATTATTTCATTGGATTTTTCTTGAGAAGGCAAGAACTGGAAATGGCTAATGGAGCAGAACTGCAAACTCCCTCTCTTCAGAAGTGTTCAGCTCTTCTCTCCAGAGCTGGTTGAAACCAGCTGTTGAATTGTGTGCACAATATTTCCAGCTCCACTGTGGTCAGATTTAGTCAACGCTTGGCTTAGTACTGAATAATAAATAGCACTGGAGAAGAACCAGATGAAACATAAAACTATTTGATATGGTTATGGCATTATCAAAGTGATTGTGTATCATGAAATCATAGAATGGTTTGGGTTAGAAGGGATTTCTGAAGGTAATCTAGTTCAGTGTCCTTGCCATGGACAGGGACACCTCCCACTAGATCAGGTGGCTAAAATCTCCATCCAATGAGGCTTTGACTTCCAGGGATGGGACATCCACAATTTCTTTGGACAACCTGTTCCTGTGTCTTGCCACTCTCATTGCAAAAAAGTTTCTTCTTTATGTCAGACCTAAATGCACCCTCATTTAATTTAAAGCCATTGCCCCTTGTATCACTACAGTGACCCCAAAAGTCCGTCCTCATCTTTCTCCAAGTCCCCTTTAGGCACTGGAAGGCTCCAAAAAGGTCTCCCTGGAGCCTTGTCTTCTCCAAACTGAACACATAGCCTCTCTCAGTCTTTCTTCATAGGAGAGATGTTTCCATCCTTCTGATCATTTTTGTGGCCCTCCTCTGGACCCACCCCAACAGGTCTTCCATGTTCCAAATCTTCCATGTATTGGGGACCACAGAGCTGGGTCTCACCAGAGCAGAGCAGAGGGGCAGATTCACCCCCCTCTCCTGCTGCCCACCCTGCTTTTGTTGCAGCCCCTGTCATGGGTGGAGTAGGAGCTTCAATTTATTAAAGAAGCCCTGAGGCTGAGTCATGAGGTGCTAAAAAGACCCCCTGGCTTTCAAAACCCTTCTCAGAGAGGGGAGTTTAGGGACAGGTGGATCCGGTCTTAGCCTCAACAGTTTAAGTTTGGAAACTTTGTCCTGCAAGTTTTAATGATGGTAAATCAGCTATATTTATGAAAGATGTTTTATTTATTAAGACAAATTAACAGACAGAAGATCTGAATCAGAATTACTGCACAGTATAAAAGCTAAAACCAATAGGGTTTAGCTATAAAACCAATAATTGACTATAACATTAAAGGGCAAAATGCACTGTATTAAAGGAATAATGTTAAAACAATCATATATTAAAACTAGCAAAAAAAAAACATTAAGGAGAGGGTGATGTATGTCACCACTCCCCCTTATTTTTGGGGTACTTCTCCCTCTTCCTCTCAATCCCTGGGAAGCAACCATGAAGAGTTGTCCCAGTGAAAAGCTCCATGTTCTTTGAGGCTTATATGGAAGAATCTGACATTATGGAAAGTATTCTGGACTTACAGGGTAATGAAGCTGCCAGTCACATCGCTTCAACAGCTTATCTGTCAAACCTCACCTCAGAGGGACAGATGTGTCCTTGAAAATAATCAGCCAGAGTGGCTTTTCAGCAGATTCAACACCAAAAAATCCCCCCTGGTGCCTCAGGTAACTCACCACGGACAGCTTGTAGTGTTTGTATCTCCTGACGGGGTTCCAAGCCAGGCAGATAAGATTTATCAGGGTGAGGCATCCTGCCACACCCACAATACCACTGACAGCAGCTTCACCCTGCTGGGTGCTGGCCAGCTTTCCATTCACCAGAATCCCCAAGTCTTCTCTGCTCTCAAACTTTCATTCCCAGTCTCGTGACACTGGGGGGATTGTTCAGCCCAGGTGCAGAACTTTGCCCGTGGCCTTGTTGAGGTTTGCATGGGCCCCCATCTCATTTATTTATTTATTATGGGAGACAATTCTTGGAAGAACAGCCGTGCTGTTCACAACAGGTGGCCCTGCTGTCTGCAAGAGCAGATGGGAAATGCTAATGATGTATTTACAGGCAGATTCCACCTGCCTTCCAGGGCCATAAGGACTCCTGGTGATGGTGTTGGGAACAATCTGGAGTGCAGATCACCGGAGCTTGCAAGCAGTTCTGGAGCAAAGAGAAGCTTCCTTGGCTCCAATTGTTTAGTGGGGGAAAAAGGAGCCTGTGTCTCTCCTTACCTCCCACCTGAGCTGCTGTAGGTGACACTGAAAAGAATGAAAAAGAATCCACACCATTCTTTCCCAGAGCAGGGAATGGAACAGCAATTGAAAAATGTGCCTGTGGCTTGACAGTACAGAAGCTTTTTGGAGGGCAAGTGGTGATCATTTCCAGGAACATGGAAGCACTCTAGAACTTTACAGACATGATTTAGATATTTTCACAGAGTTCTGCATAACTACAAAGACCATAAAGAACATTTAAGCTTCATGAAGACACCTTGTTGCACCCTAGGTGACACAAGCTTTTCCTCTTGAATATCATAGAATGGTTTGGGTTGGAAAGGACATTAAATATCATTTAGTTCCAACCCCCTGGCATGGGAAGGGATGTCATCCACTAGATATGTGACAAGGGATGTGGTTCTGGGTCATCACTGAAGTCAGGGAGGGTTGGTGTCATGAGACATTTTGCCAGTTATTCATGAGATCAATACTTTACCTTCAAAGAAAATAGTGTGGTGTTAGCTACCTTTACCAGAGAACTAATAAATGCATTTTGTAATTATAATTTCTCAGCAGATGAGTTCTGTTCTTTACACATCCACATGTTTTGGTATCCTTTTTTTTTTTCTCCCCAGTGCAATGCATTCTGTTATTAAATGTAGCACTGTAGACAGCACCACTTAAGAAATAAACACATTCCACCTGGATCTACCTAAATGGTGTGTTCGTAGAGTACTTTATCTGACATGTAGTCTCAATATAAACAAATTATCTTGAATGACATATTTTATGGATATATTTACATAGAATTCATTTACACAGTTTTGATAATTCTGTTTGGAAATGGTGCAGCTCATGTTCAGGACAAGTGCAACATCTAGGCAATACAGATGTTTTCCACTTGGCAGAAGCACACAACCTAACTGCATCAAATATTCCCTTTTTTGAGTTAAAGTGGTGAAATTTATACTTCTGAAACTGCACAAAAATTTAGTGTAGGTCATTGATGATGCATGGATTTTCAGAAGCAATTAGAAGATCTGTCTGATTGTTTATACCCCAGCTCAATTACTTGTCCATTGAATCTCATAACTGTGTTTTTAAAAAGTATTTATTATTCCAACATGTTGAGGCTTAACCAGCAAAGCAGATTCAGAAATTAGATCATTTTTTTCCAGTGGTTAATCAACCTCCCAAGCACCACACCTTGCTTCTAATTAGACTATAATTGATGATTCCAATTACACTCTTTTTTGTTGTCTTTCCCATTAGCTTAAAGAATCTTGTAATAGATTGCCTTTGTTTTTTTGTCCCTGGATTTATTTAAAGGTTTTAATGTTCTGTCATTTGCTGAAAAAGAGTTTTATAAACCTTAAATAATTTTTGTCTTCTGACCCATGTTGTGTTACTTAGCATCCATTTTAAACCAGTACTGGAATATATTGAACATTTCTGTACCAATCTCTTCAGTGTCTCACAGCCATGAAATCAGCCAAGGTTTGCATCAGACCCGTGGCCACATGACTGCACCAACATCTCATCTCGAGCTGTTTATCTGCTTTGACTCCAAAATCCTCTGCACTCTCTACATATTAAAATACATTTTCCCATTTCCAGTGCGTATATTTGCAATTCTCAGATGTTTGGATTTACATTTATCTGCATTGAAATGCTTCAATTTGTTTGACTGGGTCTCTTTCATCATCTCTGTTGCCTTGTGTTCATTGCAGCACTCTGAGCACTGGTGCAAAGATCAGAAATGTCAGATCCAGTGGTTGTTTCAGAAAACCACCTTAGAACTTGTTCTGTTCAATGAGTTCCTCAACAACAGCATGAAGAATTGGAAAGCTTTGTGGATATGACCATGTCCCAGGACATAGATTAGGCGGAATTATTGATGGTCTCAGACTTTCCTTTCCTTTCCTGAACTTGGATTCCTTAGTGATGTCTATACTGATAGTATGCCCACATCTTTATCTGAAATGGAAATGTTTTAATGGTGTCCCTGCCCATGACAGGGGGGTTGGAACAAGATGATCTTTAAGGTTCTTTCCAACCCAAGCCATTCCATGATTCCATGGAAATTTCTCAGTGCTTCATTTTCCATCATTGTGTTCTGGGCTGTGGAAGTCAAAGACCTCATACTTGCCAACTGGACTGTTAATCACCTTCAGCAATCGTGGGTTTTTTTTGTTTGTTTGTTTGTTTGGTTTTTGTTTGTTTGTTTGTTTTTCCCTAATTTCAGAATGCAATGCAATTAATCCAAATAATTTATGCTTTTTTTTTTTAATGAAATAAATATATATGTATATATAGTCTTGTACTGGCCCAGCCTCACACTTTAATTCATTCTCAGTTGAGTCCTGTGTTGTTGCATTCTCTTGGGGTCAAACAGCACATTATAGTTACTTGTCTCACTGCTCTTGTGTTTCTTTTCTTTCATTCTGCCCCAAATCCCCAAAACCTTTTTCTTTAGCCAGGCCAGGAATTGTTTCTACTGTGTTTGTAGCTTTTCTTTGTAGTGTCTAGCTGACCTTACAACATATTTGTAGTACATTTATATTTTTAAGCTCCATCTCTTAAGTAAACGAGGTGTATTTATCAACCTCTGTCACAATCTGTCATCACTGAGACTTGGGGATATCAGACTCAGGTGGGGCTTGGGTGTCCCTCGTGGGGATTCCAAACTATGGATCTACCATTTGTGGCATCATTGTAAGAGAACTAAAGAACCATGGAATGGTTTGGAGGGGACCCTAGAGATCATTCAGTTCCAAGAGCTGTTGTCATCACTGCAGGGACATTTCCAGTCTGGGTGTAGAACTAGAGGATTGCAGAGAACATTCTTCCCCCATTCACAGGACAAATCCTTCAACTTCCAGTTGCTGCCCAAGATTTGTCACTGAATCAGGATGAGGTTTTAGCTAAAACTGTCAATTTTTGGATGTGAGATCAAGGCATCCTCACCAGTCAATGGACTGTTCTTTTGAACACACTCAATTTTCTTTCTTATTTTCCTATTTACATGGTTGCTGCTGTGATTTTTTTTCTCAGAACTTTCTCAGTTTCAGGAGATGTGCCCTTTAGAGGCACCAATTACATACATAAGATGGTACTGATTGAGAATTGATTCTGTTTTTCATCTTGGATGTAATCAAATCATGATCACTCATCCCTGGGTGCCTACAGATTTCCAACCCAGTAAGTAATTCATCTATATCACTCATAATCAGGTGCAACCAAGTCATTTTGCTGTGGCTACAGTAGCCTAATATAAGAAGTAGCAGCTGCTGGTTTTATGCATTAATAGTGACTCTTTGCAACCTTAATCATATTCCTCACAAACTGAAATTTGGCTTCCCAACATAGATTCTGGTTTTAATTTTTTAACCTTCTCTCATCAACAGGCAGGTGTTTAAGGAGTAACTTCATTTTCTTTGTTTTATTTGATAGTTATAACAAATCCCCATGTCTGTGTCTGCTCCTGGGCTTTACTTAGTAGTACTGAATTTCAGAAATGTGAATAATTTTGCAGTAGTGGTTCAAAAATAATCCTGACATTCTTAATTGTTAATAATTATTTAATAAAAAGCCTTTGATGAAGAGCTCTTATTGCTGTCCTTTCCACCCCTCTCTCCTTTTTGAGCCTTGTTAAAAAAGAAAGTACTAAACATCAGAAGTGGTTGCTTTGACTTTCTGGGAAAACTGAGGGGGTGAACGTCTCAAAATGTGCTCCTGGCTCACTAAACTGCCAGGTAGAGATTAAATCCACTGCCCTCCTCTCCTCCTGGGCTACCTCCTCACCTTCCAAAGAAAGGGCTCAGCATCTGCCAAGGTGCAGAACTGTGAATCTCCACAGCAGAAATGCCTGTACACACATCACACACAGCAGTGTTGGTTCTGCTGTCAGACTTCAGACACGTCATTTTATTTACATGAATCTCTGTCACCCACTGAGAAGCATTTTAGAATTCAGCAATGTCTTACAGCTGTTGTATCTCAAATTACCTCGGCTGAGCTGCTGGGGAACAGCTGGAAACAAACAGGAAAAAAGGGGGGGTAGGCCTCAAGTTGCATCAAGGGAGTTGAGGTTGGATATTAGGAAAAACTTTTTCACTGAAAGAGTGGTCAAGAATTGGAACAAGCTCCTTAGAGTGGTGGAGTCACCTTCTCTGGAAGTATTAAAAAAAATTAGTCCATATCTCACTTTTTGACATGATTTGGTGGGTGTGGTGGTTTTGGGTCAAAGGTTGGACTTCATGATCTGAGAGTTTTTTTCCCAGCCTTAATTTTCTATCATTCTACAAAAGATTAAACCAGTTTCTTAACCAGAAAAGTTTGGTCAAGAAGAGCATCTTAATTGACTGTCCTGATGCAGATGGAGTGTTGAACAGGCCATGAGCTCAGAAAACCTCTCCTTTGATGTGTTATTCTCTTGCAATGCCACCCCAAAGTGTCACAAGAGATGAGGGATCAAATGAAAATGCTCTTGTCTATATTGTTGGGTTTTTCTCCTGAAATACCTGGATTTTGGAGCCTGCTTACCCAGAACGTCTATGCTCTTAAAAAAAAAAAAAAAGACAATTTGAATCATCCACTGAATAGAGATGCAAATAATAAAATGAGCTGGTCTAGGAAAAAGAGAAACCTCCTTTATAAACCACACAATTTCTCACTTCTCTCTCACCACCACACCCACACAGTCATTTATTGATTTATGGCAGTTACAAGTTGACAATCAACAGATCAACACCTGAGCCCAGCTAATGAGATTAACAGAACTAATTACAGAGAGATGGTAATTATTGCAGTTCCACTGCTTTGAACATCACAGGCTGATGCGTCCAAAAAGACTCCAGTTGCAGGGATTTTACAAATTGTGTGAATTTGAGAAATTAAAAAAATGCTACATACGAGATCCCCACCCACTTCCCCTTGTAAGCTGCTGTTCCAACAGGAGGTTAAAAGGATGGATTTGTTTTTATCTTTTCATTAACACGCAGGTGCTAGGTACTGCTAAACTTGAGAGGTAAAATCACTTTTTTTCTTAAGATGGTATTTCTACATAAGCACCCAAGGAGGAACACCTTGGCTTTTTCTGAAGTTTTTAAACCTAAAAGCTGTGAGGTGATCTGTTCTTAATGGCAAAGTGTTCTGAGGAATTAAGCTACTAGTTTGGACAATTATCAAAACCCCAAAATATTCCAATATGATGCTTAGCTGTGTGAAAAACAAACAAATCATGAATAATTTCCCCCACAAATATTTTGATACAATTTCTGCTCCATTGAACAGGCGGAGTAAAAGGCATAGTTTTTTGGGTTTTTTCCCCTTCTTGGAAACATCATCTTTGTGTCTTTCCAGGATGAAAAAATAACACTACATTCACCTGCCTGCCATCTGGATTGTTTTTTGAGCCTTATTTAAAAAAGAAAATAAATGAAAACAAAGAGAGAAGAGAAGAGAAGAGAAGAGAAGAGAAGAGAAGAGAAGAGAAGAGAAGAGAAGAGAAGAGAAGAGAAGAGAAGAGAAGAGAAGAGAAGAGAAGAGAAGAGAAGAGAAGAGAAGAGAAGAGAAGAGAAGAGAAGAGAGAAGAGAAGAGAAGAGAAGAGAAGAGAAGAGAAGAGAAGAGAACTTTTGGAAGGGAACAAGGTTAAGAGCTTGATGCCCAGAGCATTACTGAAGCCACAGCTCCAACATCCCTGGCTATTCCTTTCTCCCACCCCTTTGCACCAGTGGCAGCTTGTAGAGATGACAGCTTGGCAATATTGTCATGGCCTCAATGTTCCTTGCAGGATGAGATATCAGATGTTAGTGAACAACTGGAAGGCAGCAGCAGTCCCAGATTTACAGCTCCCCTGACATCCTTCATGGCCATTCACCGTCCTCTTTGCTCTGACATTGCTGGGGCAGACTCCCATGGTTCACATCACAGGTGCAGCTGAGCTCACCTGCTTGCTTAGGCTTTTCCTCCTGTTTTTCACATGCTTTTAGTAAATGGAGGGCTCCTGAAGGAGGGAGGGCTGAGACTTCGAAGCAGAAAATCTCTTATTCAAGAGCAAAACCTCCAGGGAAGAAACAGTTGCCTGTGAAGGCAACATTTGGTTCCACCGTGTTTCTTTTTTTTTTTTTTTTTTTTTTTTTTTTTTTTTTTTTTTTTTTGTTAAATGTGGAGATGTGAGCATAGGCTAAAGTTCAGGGTGTCAGCTCAGTCTTTGGCCTTACTACTAAAAGACTGGAAGCAGTGTTTGTTCTTGATCTCATTAGCATTTTATCTGCTTGCTTCAGAGGCATGACTACTGTTTCCTGCTTTATGTTTTTCTTGGCTGGAGAAATTATCTGAGACCAGGTCCAATCAGGACCTTGGCCTTATAAAGAGAAAAGAACAGGAAAAAAAAAAAAAAAAAAAAAGAATTATTATTCCATCGTATCTTTGCCTATGGCAGGTTCTTCCTCAAATAGAATCATAGACTCAAAGAAAATCCTGAGTTGGGAAGGACCCACTAGGATCACCTTGTCCAAATATTGCCATAGTGATCTACAGGGTCTGCAGAGGGATCCACAGACTGCAGCTGTCATGGGGAGCAGGACATTGCATTTCACAGTGTTCCAGAACCATTCCCTGAAACTCTAGGACTGAAATCCAAGTTTTTCTCCAAAGACCAGAATTAATAATTCTTAATTTTCTGTCAGCTATGGCCATTCTCACTCTTAATTTTCTCTTTTTCTTGCATTTCTCCCTTTTATACTCCACTGTAAATAAACTGTATGAACATGGTATTTCCAGAAACTGCATTATTTGCTGTTTAAGCAAGTAAATTCTGCCTAACCAAAGAAGGAGGTGTCTTCTCTACAAGGCATCCAGTATCCTGAGAACAGAAGTACTTTAGATGCTTCATTTCTCTCTCAGATGTGATTGAATTTGGCAAAGAAGTTTTGGAGCACTTGGGAGCAGGAAAAGGACTGACAAACAGAATACCTGCTTTCCTGCAAATTACAGGCTACTGACAGCTTTAAAAGGATATGTGTAGAAGGACAAAAAAAGATTTAAAAAACATGTAGCTTCAGATTGAATTTTTATCTGTCAGCAATGATCCCACAGATAATCTGATAAGCATCAACTGTTTGCAACATTCACTTGTAGAGCAGCATTTTGGGCTATTTATTCAGGAACGCCCTGATTAGATTACACCCACAATTAAATAAAGAGTTTTGCTAAAATTTAGCAGGATTATGGATTTTAAAAAACCCCAACAACTCAACAGTGAGCTAAGCAAAGCAGTTCATTGACATTCCTAATCACTCCTCTTTTAAATGGCAGCCAGCTGCTGCATGGCTTGAATAAGAGCCACAGAATGGTTTGTGTTGCAAGAGACTTTAAAAATCATCCAGTTCCATCTCCTGCCATGGGCAGGCTCACCTTTCACTATCTCAGGCTGCTCCAAGCCCCATCCAGCCTGGCTTTGAGCACTTCCAGGGATAGGGCATCCACAGGTGCTCTGGGCCACCTGTGCCAGGGCCTCAGCACCCTCACGGTAAAGAATCTCTTCCTAAATCTCTCCTCTTTCAGTTACAAAACATCCCCCCTTGTCTGACCTACCTGTCCATTTCAAAAGTCCCTCTCCCTTCTTTTTAAAAGCCCCCGTAATGTACTGGAATGAGGTTTCCCAAAAGCCTTCTCTTCCCCTAGCTAAATAATCCAAATTCTCTCAACCTATCCTCACAGCAGAGGTGCTGCAGTCTTCAGAGAATCTTTGTGGCCTCCTGGGCTTACTCCAAGAAGTCCAAACCTTTCCTGTGTTCAGGAGCCCAGAGCTGGACACAGTGTTCCAGGTGGGATCTCACAAGGAATCACCTCACTTGATGTGCCAGGTCACTCAAAACACAAAAAAGACAAAAAATTTAGATGTTTTTTTCTATTGTTCAGGCAAGGTTGGATTTCAACAAGGATTTTTCCTAGCTTCCAACAGACTGTTTATTTGCATCCTGACAGAGATCAGGATTGGGAATTTCCTAAGAAAGTAAGGTAAAGGAAGCAACCAGGTCTTGGCTATAATACAAGGTAAAATGTTGGAGAATTTCACTGAATTTAATTGGAGAATTTGTGGAGATAAATTAAATAAAATGCTGGAGAATTTCTAAATAATAAATAAAAGCAATAAATAAAGTGCTGGAGAATTTCTAAATAATAAATAAAATAAATAAATTAAATAAAATGCTGGAGAATTTCTGAATTGAAACCCCCAGAAGGTAAAAAAAACTCCTGTGTGCTGCTCTTGTACCTACAGCAGTGCCAGATCCATTTTGGAAAGAAGTCACAATTAATGGCTTCTTCTGCCCAGATTTGGTTAATGGGTGCTTTTGCCTCATCAGACTTCTCTGACAGCAAGAAAATATCTCCAAAATGGGAATTTGCGCTCTGCTGAGCAGTGCACATGATCATTTTTTGTCCAATATTTTGCTAAAAAGGAGGGAGCCAAATTCATCAGCCATGGTGTCAAATTTTCCTTTAGAAATTTGATTCTGTGTACTCCATCCATCTTGAACTGGTTTCTGGCAGTTACACAATAAATTCATCATATTTCTGGTGGAAAATTTTCTCCGTCCAGCTGTCAAAGTAGTGTTGCCACTTCTGGTATGATTTTTTAGCACTCTGTCATGAATAACCTAAAATCGTACTTTACTTTTAAATATATATGTATATTTTCCCCTTTGGGGAATAATTATGTAGTCTAATAGAACTTGGTGCTAAAGCTTTTTCTTTCCTCAAGTTTAAATTGCGTTTTTATTTTTTTTTTCTTCAGAGGCATAATGTATTCCTATTACCCCTCATGGAACACTCTAAACTATTTTCAGCTTACACTTTAATTTCTAGCTTTTCCCACCCCTACTTCCCCACAACAATTTCATCACCTTTTTTTTTTTCCTTTTCTTTTTTTTTTTTTTTTTTTTGCTTCAAGTTATTAACAAATAAAGACTTGGCTCCATCAGTTTCTTGACATTTTTGCAGACATTCTGACAATAGATTGAATAAATTATATTATCCAGTGTTAGCCAGAGTAATGGCCTATGATGAATGGAGAAAAGCAACACCAGGTGAAGGCTGGCATTTCTGCTCCTGCAGCACATGCATTGGGTGCTTTATTGAATCCTGTGCTGCTGCAGCAAGAGCCAGACAATGCCTGAGTGCCTGAAGGTGGTGGAACTTGCCCATCCCTCTGGCCTTTTGCTGTGTGGTTTCCATGGGAAGGTCTCTCTCTTTCTCCAGCCCCCTCTTTTTGTCCCCAGCTCAAGACCTCATGCAGCACATTTTGGGTCTCAACATGCAATGGAAGCACAAAAAAATCTCTCCAAAGGAATCCAGATTTCCCCTTCCCCAGGCCTGCAGCAATCACCAAGTTTTTCAAGTGTCACCACACCATCAGCTGTCAACCAGTGTCATCCAATAAAGTCATCCATGATTAATTATTCTTAAATGACAGCAGCATATTGAAACAAGCTGATAGCTGCTGACAGTGGAAATCCAATTAACCTGAATTACTATCTTGATTGTGGCCCAATTAATGTCAGCTGTGCCATGTCAGAAGTGAAGGCTTGGCTAATATAATTGTTTAATTAATTGGTTGCAGAGATTAGTTGATGTGGGACTCCTTTTACACTACTTTTCTTATTTTCTCCCCTCCCCCTATGAACATTAAATTTGAGGGAAAAGTATAAACAGCTTGTTGTCTACAGCTTTTTGCTTGAAGTGGGTAAATGAAGTCCTATCTTAAATCCAGTTTGAAAGCTCACAGAGGGTGTAGGGGAGCTTTTAAACTTCTGCAAAATCTATTGTGGCCCTTTGTTTCAGTGAATTTCACTGTGCCCCATTGCTGAGATCCAAAGGGATTGTAAGGAATTTCAAACTGGGATATGATGTAGTTATGAATTCATGATTTCTCTGTCTGTTAAAGCACATCTAGTGAACAGCAGCAAGGGTGGTAATGGTGAGGGGTGGATTTATTTGTCTTTAGAAATAGAAACTTGACTCAGAGGTGGCTGGGGGTTTGTTACTCATGGTGTAATATCTGCCTGGTGCCCTGAGATTAGTTTATCTTCTGAGACCTCTTGTGCAAAGACTATCCTGCATGACAAATGAAAGAGCATTAAGAAATGCATTATGACTTATTTTAGGAATGACTCATGAAGGAAAAGGGTCTGTTGGTGGCTCCTCCAGTTGAAGCACATTACAGTTGCTGTTACCACCATCTTTGCCATATCCATTTCCATTCCTCCATCTCTCCTCTGGTCAGCTTTCAACAGCTATAATGCATTTAAAAGTAACACTTCCATTCATAATGGTTGTAACTCAATGATCCTTGAGGGGTTTTTCAGCCTAAATAGTTCTATGATAATATGGTTGTATAAAGGATGAGGTAGAAGTGCAGAAAACCAACTGTGGTCTAACTGTTGCACTGAACCACTTACTGATAATAAGTTGGAGTTTGTGAACTAGAGCAAGAGAAAACTTCCCTTGATCTTCACCAGAAACTTTAAAATATTATTGAAAAATACAGACAGGCTCAGACTGATTACCAAATAAGAGGATTATAATGAGAAAAGGATCTCTAATGACTTAAAGGAGCTAGCATTAAAAAGTTAAACTTGGTAAATTAATATGTTAAGTACAGAGGCTCTGACAAGCAGTGAGGGGAAAATATACACACATCCATACGGATATCTATATGGGACTTTCCCCACGTGGAGCTCAACTATTTAAGCTCTTGTCATAGATGCCAGGAGAAAAGGGATGGAGAGTTAAAAGCTTTGATCAACTGCGTGTAAAAAAAGCTGGGACACTTCACAAGTTCAGAGGTTCCCTTCACTTCTCCAGACTCTTCAAAAATATCTGGTTACTTCAATGTCAACCTCAAAAAAATTCCGTAAGCGGGACCTCCCTGGAGATGTCTGTCTTTGAGTTGTTCTCCAAATAGCACCAGGGCATAATCTCCCATGGAGGTTTCAGTTTAGGTGGAAGTGCTCAGAACTACTTTAGAAACTTTCTCAGAGCTTCAAACCACTCATTCGGTCCAGTTTTCAGGACTTTGGGAGAATTTGTCGATAAGTTTGGGAGGATTTTCAGATCAGCCTTATCCTAAAAAGTGATGAATGTCCTCATCTTCTCAGCAGTGTAGGAGAACCACTCACCATGTTTTAAGAAAGTTAGGTCATAACAAACTGAACTACATAAACCCCTTTTTAACTTAAATTAGTTGGCAGTTTATTGATTTGTTGTCTGTGCACCTCTAAGAATATTTTCTTTAGATGGTGTGTTACTTAAATTTCTTGGCTAAAAGTTAGTTATGGTTGAGTGACACGTGGCCTTTTGGCTGCATGTCCTGGGTTCTACCATTCTGGAAAATCCCGTCTCTCTGCTGTTCTATTAATTGGAGGAAATGTTTACAGGTTGTTTGTTCCTTCCACAGCATAAATGGATGGAGTAGAGGAGCTTTCTAATGTGAATCTGGCTCCAAACTGGCACCATGGCAGAAACCATAAACACAAAGATATGTTGGATTTAATACCTTTCATTGCTTTCTTCCCCTTTCCATGCTTGCAATGACATAAAACTCAAACATGAAGACTGTTTTCACTTCCACCCTTATAGACCTGTGATTTAATTTAATTCTTTCTTTTCCAGCCTGTCCTCTCGTTGCTGTGAGGGATTGATATGCTCTGTAGGACAGACTGCTGGCACTGTGCTTTGTGACATTCCCAGAGCTCTATTATGTTGTCTATCACAGTCGAGTTATTCCTACACTCTTCACGTAAGGAGCCCTTTGTGCTGGCAGAGCTGACAAGTCTCTGCCTAGACACAGGAGCTGTGATTCTGACCAGCAAGGTCGGGCTGCAAGGCCATTTGTGAAGCAATGCTGATATTCCATTGTTTGTTACAATCATCTCTTTCATTCCATTACAATTTGCAATTACGCCGTGATTTTGACATAGAGGCAGGGAACTCTCAGCTTTGATGACAGTGAATAATTCAGGATGATCTGAATGCTGTTTCATTGCCAGGGACTGAGGAACAGTGAAATATTTTGACCTCTGGTCATTCTCACCTTTCATATTCATTGACCCCCTTAGCTCAGATCAGACGAAGCCCCACTTTAGGATGTATTTAAGGATGCTGCCAAGAGCTTAGAATGGTTGGTTGAGAGATGAAGGAAGGGACAAAAAGTTACTCCTCTGTAATATGAGCTCCAGTGTCATATCCATAACTCTATTGTGTGACTATATAATTAAAGAGAAATGCTTTCATCCCAGAAGATTTTAAAGGTTTTAAGTTAGAAATGGCTCAAAGAGTTTACAAACAAAAACCAAACAACCTAAAACAAAACCAAAAAAACCCATCCCTGTAAAAACCAGCTATTATAAAAAAATGGTGTTTGTGTGTTGATCTTGCCAGGTAATGGCTCCATCATCACAGGGGTCGCTATTTTTGATCTATTCATTTAATGAAGTCACATCCCTGATGTTATAACATGGAAAATGAGGATTAAAGAAGTTAAATGACTCATAAATGGCCACAATACAATTTAATGAGAAAAGGATGGATAGTGCTATATCTGCCTGCACAGTTCCCCTCATTGCTTGCTATTTTCAGATTTATTTTTGGTATTTATATTGAAATGCTCTTCTTACAAGTCCTGAACTCTGCTCTTTGACTTTCCCTGGATCTCCATCTGTTAACATGAGCAGCAAACCTCAGGAGAATACTGTCTCACACAAGATTTTCCAATACTTGGTGCTTTCCCCTGCACTCAGAAGTTCAATATCAACTCAGTCCACTTCCTACCATTTGTGCATTTAATCCACCAGGAAAATGAAAATGAAAAAACAGTAGAGAGTCAAAATACTCTTCAAACCTTGAAGAAGTTGTTTGGGCTTAAACAAAGGCTTAGATCCAGTATTTTGACCGCCTAACCAGTTCTCCATGGCTTCTAGAGAAAATCAAGCTGCCTCAAATTTAATTCTGTGCCACCCAATAAAATGATAGAGAGGCTCTATTTCTGCTTACTTTTACTGGTGCTGCACTAGATGTGACTTTAGCCACTTCTTTTTTGTGACAGACATAGAAGTAAGTAATAAAATGGAAATATCCTTTTGTCATTTTGCAATTATTTAAGATTCTCAGCTTTTATGTCTCAGCTCTACTTTGAACAGGTGAAGACTCACACTTGTAAAAGTATACATGGGTTTAAGAAGCAGTAAAATAGATTTCAGTCTGCATTAGGCTAGGTGTGAGATTTTCATTCCTTGAGTTCCTGGCAGATAACTTGTCACTTTTCAAAAGGAAGGTTTTCATGCCTGGTCTCCATGTAATTTTCTCACTCTTCCTTAGCCCTCTGCTCCCAAGTATCCTGCAGGGTGCTGTCCTGGTTTTGGACAAATTAGGGGAAAAACACCTCCAAAGGAGCCCCCTATAGGAAACCAATCCCTCTGCAACCTCCCCCCCACCACCGGGTTCGGGAGGAATTCCTTCAGAGGGGAAAGTGGAAAAAACTTGTTTATTAAGGCACAACAAAAAAACACTCCCCAGCACAAGAGAAATAGCCCAAGACGACCACAGATGTTTTCACCAGTCCAAGGGGGTTGAGCTCTATCTCTCTTCACCGCAGAGGGTACGCAGCTTCTTTCGCAGACCCCGGGGGAGCTCCTGCCCGGAGTAGGTCCGATGTCTTCGGGGGGGTGGGGGGGAAAGGGAACAACGGAAACCGGGAAAAAGGGGAAAAAAAAAAAAAAATGGCCAAAAAGCAAGCCAGCGAAAAGCAGAGAAAAAGAGAGGAAAGCAGAGCCAGCAAAGCATGCAGCCAGCAGCAAGCAAAAGCAGCAAGCAAGCTAAGCGGCAAGCCAGCAGCCAGCCCGGGGGTGGGGGGGGGAAGGAAGACAAAACAAACTGAGGACAGGGAACAAAAACCACGATTGGGATAATGAGCATGAAAATGTCCTGTCCCCACGACAGGTGCAAAGGATCAGCAGGGACATGGTGGGCACTTGTAAATATTTTCTGCAATCTTTGGATTTTGGTACCAGGAAAAAAAACCCAAAACAATTTATTTATATTTACTTTACAATTTACTTTATACTTGTATTTAGAAATCTATTTAAAATTCAGTGTTCTATGATATTACAAAATAATGGAGGGTAGTTTGTGCCTGTCAAGCACTGTTTGGCATGCTAATGATGGGAGTATTTTAGTAGTAGTAAATGTAGTAGTGATGTTAGTGAGAGTGGTGAGCAAAGTTTGTAGGAAGTAATGTTCTATATTAAATCAATGGACACAGTAAAAAAAAAAAAAAATCCCAATTGTATCATTATGGTTCTGTGACATCTTTGCTCTGGAGATCCATCAGCTCCTAACACTGACATTATGAGGCATTAATGGCATGGTACTTCATGGAACCCCTTCCAAAATTTGGTTTTACTTGTAATTGTTGTTGTTTGGTGCCTGAAGACTTGCACTAATTTATTTTTATTACTGGTGAGATTTGAAGGCAAGTTGAGGTTCAAGTGCCTTGAAGACAGAAAACCTTTCTTTCAGTCCCAGCATGAACAAAATTGTTGTACAAGAAGAGGGAATAGCCTCAAATTGCATCAGAGGAAGTTTAGGTTGGATATTAGGAAAGAATTCTGCAATAAAAGGGTTGTCAAGCCCTGGAAAAGGCTGCCCAGTGAAGTGTTGGAGTCACCACTCCTGGTAGGATTAAAAATGGGACATGGCTTAGAGGTAGTCTTGGCAGTGCTGGTTGGACTTCATGGCCTTAGAGGTCTTTCTCAGCCCAAATGATTCTGTGATTTTTTTTACTACCCCCTGCAAGTACCTTTGTTTTCTTTATTTTACATTGTTGAGGATATTCAAAAGATCCTTCATGGCTGATGTTGCACTCTTCTGTAAAGCATTTTATCTTTATTAGAATTTTCATCTATATTCTTTTTTGCACCTATACACAGGGTAGTGAGGAAAAATTCTTAAATTATTTGGATCAGAGTCACATCAGAGTTAAGCCGGACTAAATGCTTTTTTTTGCTCTGGTCCTTTTAAATTCTGCAAAGTTTGACCTAGTTGTTGTTGGCAAAAGGAGACAGACCTGGGAGGGCTCAAGTGGTTTTGGGAGCAGAGATTGTGCTGGTTCAAGAATTAGGATTTTCTGCTCTGGAAGAGAAACTGATGATGTACAGACCAGATAAGTGAGGTTGATCAAAAGCTGGATGAACTGATGGGCTCAAAATGCTGAGATTGGCAGCACAATGAGCCAAAGTCTGTCATTTGCAATCCTTCCAAGTAGTCCCATTCATAAAATAATATAATCTAACTAATCAACACAGCTCAGCAGGAAGGTTTTCTTCGAGCACTACACAGCTTTAATGTGGTCAAATCATTCTCTCTCTGCTCTGCTCCCTTGCAGTGTTTCTGGGCTTGAATTGTTGGGGGAGTTAAGTTCTCTCTGAATCTGCCTGTGTGGGGCTTTTAAGCATCTCAGGGTGGTTTCTATGAAAGTGTAAGCATTTGTTTTGCTACATTGGGTGAATTCTGATTTGGGAAATGCAGTCTCTGGTGTTTCAGGTGTACACACCAGTCATTACCTGCTTTAAATTGCTGGCTGGTTCTGCTGTGTAGAACTCAAACAGCTGCCAGAGGTAGGTGGCTTCATTCCAGAGCTGGTAAAAAGATAATCCTCTTTACAGTGAATTTTTAAATCACGTTGGAGGTTTGCTGCCTTGAAAGGCGTGCTAGAAATGTAAGCCATTATCATGTGTTATTACAAATGATGTCTCAGCCATTAGAAAAACAAGTGTATTAGGGGAATATTAAGATTGCTAATTCAAGCATTCAGAAGGCAGAAAATGCAGCAATTAAATCTGTGTGTACAGGCTCAACATCAGCCCCTGTCAGCTTTTAGGCAAGCCAACACAGAAAGCACTGTGCTGCCATCCTCATCCTGATAGATGTGGCAGATGATGAAAACTATCTCAAATTTTGAATTAGTCAAGAGTGTACATAAACAAGGGTATGAGAGAAGTCATATCTTTCCTAAACTGAGACAATTTTCCCAGAAAGACTAAAATGAGGACCCTCATCAAAGGGACAATCCCCTTTCTCCCTATTCTTCCTTACACAAGACAAGGGAAAACAGCTTCAAGTTGCACCAGGGGAGGTTCAGGTTGGATATCAGGGAAAATTTATTCACTGAAAGAATGGTCAAGCATTGGAACAGGCTGCCTGGGGACAGGGTGGACTCAACATCCCTGTAAGTGCTCAAAAAACAAGCAGATGAAGCACTTCTCCATATGGCTTAGTGGGCAAGGTGGTGATCAGCCAAAGGTTGGACTTGTTGGTCTTGGAGGTCTTTTCCAACCTCAGTGATTCTGTGATTTTTCCCCAAAGCAGGGAGAGACTAGAGAAAATATTTCCATTATCTTTTTCAGGATGGAATATTTGGAACTTTTTGAAATAGTTTACTCCTTTGATTTGGCTGGCATATTTTCATTTAAAAGAAATAGTTTGGGGTAGATTCCAGGCATGGAAAATCCAATCCTGGATGGTTGTCCCTGGCTAAATAAGTGGCAGAAAATACAGTCTTGCAGTAGGCTATGCTGAGGAATCGTACCTGTAGATGGCACTTGGCTTCACTTGGGTTATATCATGGAAACATGTGGAATCATGGAATAGTTTGGGCTGGAAAGGACCTTAAAAATCATCCAATTCATCCCCTCAGCCATGGGCACACTTTCCACTAGACCAAGTTGCTGAGAGCCTCATCCAACCTGTCCTTGAACACTTCCAGATATGTATGCAAAGAAAATTAATTAATGAGGAGGGGATCATGAAGAGACTTATAGGGAATGGGAAAACTGCACAGAATTATTGGAAAGTAGCAAATACATAGACACATCATAAAGGAAAGCACAGAATCAGTCCAAATGACATGCAAGTGAAGGCCTAAAAACAATATGTCAAAGCCAAGTGATCTATTTCCTTGCTGCTGTGGGCTGGCCTTTCCTTCTTGCTCTCATTATCTTCTGGGTTTTATTCATATGTAACTTGTCTACTTTGTTCTCATTGAAAAACACTGTAAGTGCTTAATAATATTCCTGGCCTTTTCTAGCCTCCCTGCAGAAGCAGTGATATTTGATAGCAAATTCATTGTAGCTCTATAAGGAAGCCATACCATAAAGGTCACCAAATTTGGTCAGTGCATTTTAATTTGTACACACGTTAAAGGTCATGTTCCTCGCTTCCACTGCAATAACACAGAGTGTTTACTCTCTTACCAGAGGTGATTGTGTGTGGCTTAGCTAAGGGATCTTATCAATGCAAGTGGAATATGAAATTAATAATAATAATAATAATAATAATAATAATAATAATAATAATAATAATAATAATAGTGTTGCAAGTGTAAGGGGATTTTTCCCCCTCTGTATGTTTACATAGTTCTTGGAGGTAACCACACATCTACAATGTCTGGCTTTCTGCTGTGTTGCTCCAATATTTTCTTTTTCTCTCCCATGAGAACTCCCCAGCCTTCAGCAGAGCTTCTGCTATTGTCTACTGGAAAGACAGCAGTTTCAGATTTATAATATCATCTCTGTATAAGCATGTCCAAACGTAATTAAGAACCTGGGCTCTCAATCCAGCAGACCTCAAATTAGCTTTCAAAATGCATATTAAGATCATAGACAAATGCTTTCATGAAATTCCAAATGACCTCTGAGGTCAGGGTGAACAAAATTGTATGAACCTCTTTAATGTCACAAAACTCTCTACAGAGATTTGCATATCAAATGAACCATTTTATGTCAAACAGATTTGTTAATCTTACAATAAAGGAAACAGCACTTGAAAATTAATCAGGGTGGGTTTTCACTGCCCAATAGAGGCCCTTAAAAGGATCTGACCTGATAGCTGGAGGCTGTTATTGCGTGGTTGCTAAATTTAATAATTTTTGGTTTTTATCTGCTGAATGGGTTTGCAGGAAATAAATTTCCAGAGCAGATTAGTCTGCAATGGTTTCTTTGCTGGAGTCGTGGAATTGTACTTTCAGAAGTTCTTGCACTCCTGGCTCTGTTCGAAAATGCTTTGTGAATTGTTCTTTATTTTAAAATTGTGTTTGAAATATGGGTAAGCATTTCTGTAAGTAAAATTGATTGTCTTATTGAGTCTGTTGGCATTGAGTACGTGGGTAGATTTTTGCTTGCTTACCATAATAACCTAAGAAATGATAATGGAAAACTGGTCCTTTTTCACTAGGAGACAGATTCTTGCCCATACAACCAAACTGAAAAGCTCAGGGTATTTCCAGACCTGTTCCTAGTCCTCACTCCTAAGCTTTGGAAGCATTGGAAGAGGCTGCCCAGGGAAGTGGTGGAGTGACTGTTCCTGGAAGTGTTTAAAAACCATTGGATATGAAACTCGAGGACGGGGTTTAATGGTGAACAATGTGGTGCTTGCTGGGTTGAAAGTTGGACTTGGTGATCTTAGAGGTTCTTTCCAGCCTCAACAATCCCATTTTTCTATGGATATTTATATTATTTAACATTGCACAAAGGAGACACAGAGGTGATTTGGGTTAAGCCTTTAGGTGAAAGCTCTTTGGTTACTGTCTTCATCCTCATCCCAGTGCCAGGGCTGAGACCTGGGAGTGATGGAACAAAGATGGGATAGTGGAGAGATTAATTTAATTAATTTCTAATGAAAGCAACCTGCCCAATTTTGTCCTGCAGAAGACATAGAAAACTCCCCAGCCATGGAGTTGTATGGTGTGACTCTGCTCTGAAGTGGTGTCATATGCTCTGATGTTCCCAGAATAGAGCAGCTGCTCTAGTACAAATCCCTGCCTGAACTAAAATTCCTGTTTCTAGGGATTTTCACCTCCTTTGTGGAGGCAGTTGAGAAATCTCAACTCCTGCCTTACAGTCCATAACTGCCTTACTCCTCCCTGCCTCACAGGCCATAATGTAATCAATCCACAAAGGGTGGAGAACCTCAATGCTGCTTTTCCATATGTGAATCGAGTGCTTTTTTGCTTGTTTGTTTTTCTCCATTCAATATAAATACAGGAAAAACAGTTTCCTTTAGCCTCTTCTATTATGTATGCTTGGCCTCAGCTAGTTTTCGAATGCTTAGCAAGAAATCATTTTTTTCCCTCCTTGTAAATGTGTTTGCTTAGGAATTTCCAAGATGAAACTTACTTTTCTGGGCCCGGGGCCATAATGAGCTTTAATGGGTTTTAATTACTTAACTATCTGTTGTGACTTAATTAAAATTTTTTTCAACATTTCACCCCAAGAAATAAATATCTTCTAGGCTGTAAAATATGACTTGCAGCTTAGTTTTCTGAAACAATGAGGGAAAGGTTTCTTCCAGGCTCAGTCACATCCAGTAAAGTGCTTCTCAGCTGTGTCCCTAAATAGCCTTGCTCATTCCTTCCCTGCTTTTCACTCCTATTTCACATGTGTGTTTAAAGAGCCTCTGTCAGGATTAAAATATATCTTTACTTATTTTGCTAAAAAACCCTGAGAGCGCAGAAAAAATAACTGTAAAAAGCCATTACATCTTGCTACAGGATTAGAATTTTTTTGGTCCCATGTTGCATTCTTTTCATCTTGGGAAAATGTGTACAATGAAAATAGATTAGCTCCAATTTAATCAACAAATTCTAGGTGTTATGGGAAATGGACTTACAGCAGGTTGGGACAGAGCTATAAAACCAGAGCAGTGCTGCAGCATAGCATTCAAGGTTTAGAATAAGCTAAGATAATTAAAATGAAATCAGATAGTGGGCTTATAATTATTTCTCATACATTTTCCAGCAGAAGATAATCTTGTAGCTTTGAACTTTTCCCAAATTCAGCCTGAAATTGTTTGTTGAGTTGATTTCTCTATCTCTATTTAAATGCTCATTTTAACAGATAGTTAAAGAGAGTCAGTGCTTTCCAAGGTGGAGTTCCAGGATACATTTCCCTGGGAGAAATCTGGGGTTTGGGAGGTTTTATTAAATTCCAGCAGGTCCTGGGATGTGGACAGAGTTTTGCAATTTAACAGGAAAAAAATGGAGAAAGCAGCCATCGATTTTTGTGACCTCCAGGGGTGTTTGGCAAAGCTTCCAGGTCTCTGGGAAAAAAAACCCCAACAAAACAGTTATTGCCTCAGGTTTTCTGGATACTATGTGAAGTTGAGGTGAGGACCATCCAAATTTAGTTTGTACCAAAAATGCCCTTCAGCTGTTGATCCATCTGCTGTGCCAATGATCTTGGGCATGTCTTGTCTGCAAACATCTAACTCCAAGGGCAGGTGGAAGATTCTGGGCAAAATGGTCTTAAAATTACTCCTGTAAACATTCATGGCTGTCATTGCAGGAACTGAGGGGAGGTCATGTTGCCTCAGAGCTTCCAGGAAAGTCAAGGAACATAGGGAATAGGAATAATGCAGAGTGTGAGAGAAGGAGCCTCAGCAGCTGAGGGGAGAAAAAAATGGGGAAAGATGAGAGAAATCCACTGCGTTTTAGTCGTATGTGTGGGAAATGCTGCAAAAATGCAAAGCTCCCAGAAGAATTATGCTGTAACATAAATGATACATTTCACTGGTTTGGCTTCTTTTGGGTTGTTTCGGTTTAGTTTTTTTTTTTTTTTACTTTTTCCTCAATTTTTCTCTGGCTGTGGTTTTGTTATTCTGAGACTACTAAAATTATGGCAGAAACCTTGTAGTGTCTGTCTCAGGCAGTAAGGAACTTGTCCCGGTGAGAAACCCTGTTACAGGTTTGGAAACAGTTTTCCATTTCCATGTAAGTGTAGATTAACTTGGATGCAAGGGGTGGCATCATGAATAACATGTGCTTTTTATTCTTTTTTTTTTATTCCTTGGGAAAACTAGAACTCTCTTGAGATCAGCTATACTTTCACCCAAGGAATGTGTCTCTACTCCCTCCACTTAAAATGGATATAACCCAATCATTGCATTGATGTTTGGGATGGAAAACATTAGTTATATGATTCTGCTGTCATGGAAACCCCTTGAAAAAAATCAGGATCTTTACATTAAGTGAGAGCTTTGCATTGCCTCGTGAGAACCTGACTTTAGATAGATGTCCTAAGAAAACCTGAATAGATAAGTAAAAGTTCTAAACATGTATGATGCACGCAGCATAATAATTATTCCCTTACTGAATGAGGCAGAAATCCTACTTTAGAGAGAGGCAAAGATTGCTCCCTCTATATGCAGACATGGAAAACACAAACTCTGGAATTTCTTTGCCTCTCAGTGCTTACATTTCTGAGGTTGCTGTGCTTCCAGTTTGCAATGTTACCTCGGGGTTCTTGAAAAAACTCCTTGAAAAACTCATTAAAAGGGATGTGTTTATTTTTGTCTCTCCATGTCCTTCAAGAATGGCAGTGGGGCATTAAAACACCATTTGTAATCTCAGTTTGGCAATTAGACTCTGTTAACATAAACTAGGGATAATAGCAGAGTTTGTTAGATGCAATATTATTATTTATGTTGTTTATTAGTGTATATTTATGCAATATTTAAGTGAGGGTGCCCATATCACAGTCTGCAGATCCTGTCTGGGGAAGAGAATCTGTTCAACACATTCTGTGCTTGCATCTTTCTGCTCTGATAAAGGCAGGGAAAGGGTCCCAGGAGCTCACAGAAATCCAGGCTGGTCCTCTCCACAGGACAGACTTGGTGAGCGCCACGGGGTATCGTAAAATCATAGAATATTAGGGTTGGAAAAGACCTCCAAGGTGATCAACTCCAATCTTCATGTCAAGTCTCATTGAAGGGATTCTTTCAAGGCCCTTCCTGAAGCAGGGTGTGCACTTGTCCAGTGAAGGGACATGCTGCTTTTGCTCATATATCAGTATTTTTCTAACTAAGTGACAAAACCCTGGGGTGCTGGTATCCTGCCAGTCTTCCTCAGGATGTGTAGGAAAGGTGGTGTGTCCAGGAAGGGATCAGAAGCTGCTTCTGCTACTCCAGAAGCACGTACAGATTTATCTCTGGAGACTAAAGCAACTCAAAAGATTCAACATTTTCCTTATTGAAATGTAAAATAAGAAAAAAAACAAAACAAAACTAGGAATAGACAGGAGAATCCTACCATGGTTTTTATGGCTTTGAAGGACAGTTATACTAAATATGCTAGGAGATATTTTAAAGAGCAGGAATCATTACCCTGATTTGCCAGCCAGGACAAGATCATAAAATGTGAACCAAATCCCAGGATTCAGACTGGGCTGCAGCTCTCCTGTCCTCTGATCAGTCTCAGTCTGTTTATGGTTTAGTTGGTTAAAAACAAGGAAAAAGGGAAGGGAGAAGAGATTGTGCAAATCCACAATAAGAGTGACTCGGACTTTGTAATGCTGGAAAAGAGGAAAAGAAGAGAATCTCTCTGCAAAGGGAATGATGGAAAAGCCGTGTGAAGTGATAACTGCACTCTTTGAGGCTCTTAATGGACTATTTGAGAATTCTGCTTGAAGCTAAATGACCCATTAGCATCCTCTGCTGACCAAACACAGGCTCTGACTTTAGAAGTGGACAAGGACACCCAAGTGCCTTTGAAAGTCGGCAGTTTGAAGCAGAGGTTTCCTGGTTTGACTTGGAATTAATGAAGGTTAAAATTAAAGGGAAAGCAGTAGTAAGTCTGTTGTCTCATGGGCTGAGCTTTCAGGATGCACTGCAGTTTCTTCTGAAGAAATTAAAGTGTTAGGTGAGGATCTGCTATGAAGAAACATTCTTTTGTGCATGGAAAAAAAAAAAAAAAAAGAAGGTTAAAGAAAAACAGAGAATCACAGAATGTTTTAGGTTGGAAGAGACCTTAAAAATCATCTCATTCCAACCCCTGCCATGGGCAGGGACAACTTCCACTATCCCAGGTTGCTCCAAGCCCCATCCAACCTGGCCTTGAGCACTTCCAGGGATGGGGCAGCCACAGCTTCTCTGGGCAACCTGTGCCAGGGCTCCATTACAATAATTTCTGTGGGACTTTGCCCACTCATATTCTCCCCCACAGTCACAGTAAATTGATGGAAAAGCATGAAAAAAATCTGTGCTCCAAAGTAGGGGTTTTAGGAAGTGGAATTGTGTCCTTTCACATGCTCCCTCCTAGCATGCCTGACAAAAAGATCCCTCTTCACAAATGCACATGGAATGATATATTTGAAACTTTTTTTTTTCCTCATCCAAATCAAAGAAAACCTATCTATTTGAGTGATTGAAAAGCTGATGGAGAGCCACAATGATTCACTGATTATCTGCTAGGGAGGCAGGACAGTACAGCATTTTAAGGTGCAAAAAATAGTAGTCTGCAAATCCACACTTTTGTAAAACCACAGTTTGATTGGTGGTTGATTCTGAAAGAGAGGACAGGTCATGCATCACTGTTCCCTGCTGGAAGTGCTTCTCCAGCTTGTTGGGCATTGAGAGGGAATGAAGGACAGGATTTGGAGCACCAATGGAAGAGATGAGTCTCCTGTCCTTTGCAGTGTAAGAGACCAAAACATCCCCAGAACAGAACAGAACAGAACAGAACAGAACAGCTGGGGAGCAATGGCTCTGTGGGAAATGCAGTGCAGAGTGATGTAAAGCAGTTAGAGAATAATCCAAGGCAGACTGGGAGATCTGATTGCAGCAGTTAGGGAAAGGAAGGAAAAGTGGATAATAGTAGTAACGTTAACATCACATCTCTCCTGTGAAAGTGTTGCTTCAGTTGTATGGAAGGTAAAGGATTTTGGAATAAAGCAACTGGTTTGTCACATGAAGTTGATGTTATCAACTCTGGTGGCTGGAGGACCAGTTGATCTGGTCTCAAGGGAAATGTCCAAGTTAAGGATTTCTGAAGTTACTTTTTTGTGTGTATTGGATACCAGAACTCCTTACACTGTGAGATCATGGAAACACCTTTCTTCCAATCCATCTAAAAAGGAGGAAGGGGAATTGAATTTTCTGCAAAGATTTTAAATAGGAATAAACAACATCGCATCCATGGAGGTTACTAGGAAGACTGATGGGTTGAAGTAGAAACAGACATCAAAATTAAAACTCTGTAGAATCACTTTTACCATATCTGAAAGTGAATGAGGCCAGGTTGGTTAACACTGGAAGCACATTTGCCTGCCCTGTGAACAGCCCATGTCAGTGCTTGTCTCAATTTCGTTGCACAGAAGAGTGGAGAGGGGACTTTTTCTCTTGCAGGGGGAAGTTTTCTCCTGGCAGCCAGATGCAGCTCCAACACCCCCAAACCAAAAGCAAACTGAGTGGCCTTACCCAAGTTCAGCCCTCCAAGCAGAGCCTGGAAATTTAGTTTGACACAGTGATTTAAGCAGGAAAGAAAGTATTGTGGAAAAAGGGGATTGTATCCAGGAGGAGAAATCTGGATTATCCAGAAGGATAAGTCAGTCCTGAAAAATAAAGAAACTCTCTATGGTGCTTCAGCTTGTTCCAAAAAATTCTTTCAATGGGAAAAATAACATTTCTTAGTGGATTTAATCTCCATGAATTAATTTCCTTGTCTTTCTCCCCTCAGCTGCGAGCCAGGAAGATGAAGTGCTGCCTTCTCTCCATCGCTTTGGCTGTTCTGCTGCTCATTGTCATAATCATCGCGGTCTCTGTCAAGCGCTGACTTGGTTGCGCTTTGCACAGGTAAAACCCTTTGGCCAAGTCTTTTATCATACTCTCTAAGGTGCCTGAAAGACAGTTTAGGAAGCTGATCATGGTAAGGAAAACAATATCGTCACCTGCAGAGTCAGGTCTGGCACACTAAAATATTTACTTTTAAAGGGTATTAGAGAGATTTTTAATGGAACCTTAAAATTAAGCCAAGGTGATATTCCAACAAAACAACATATGATCCTTTCTCTGCTGTTTGTGTCATGTTTGATTTTACAGGAATCTCATAGCAATGCTAACTAATGGATCCTAATTATTAAGATTAGGAGTTAGAGATGCAGAAGCAGTTTTAAAGACTCCAGGCTGGAGCAGGGGCAAGGGCAATCCAACAGCCCTGAGGTGTTCCCAAATGTCTTTATCTTCTGAGATGTTCCAGAGACCCTCCTGAGGAGCAGGAAGACAAAGAACTGGAGGTTTCAGTAGGGATGAAAAATAAAAATGGATTTTTGGTGATCTTTGCTCTGGATCTACACTTAGAAGGAATATTGGTCTCTAGTAGGAGGATTGGGCTGTAGCCTTAGGCATATGGGTGAGCTATCAAAGCAACTACGTCCTGTTAGTGAAGTTTCACCTATAGCATGTTTACTTTGTAAAACCAAATGTGATTTAAAGTATAAGACACAAAAAATATTTTCCTTTCTTTTCCCTCATTGCCCTGGGAGAATGACTCATCAATTATTTGTGATATTCTCTTTCTGATGCAAAGCATGTCTGGGTTTCTCCTTCTTTAAAAGGTTGCCAGGCCATTGTTCAAGGAGAGGATATCAGATTTACAGATTTTCTACCTCCCAAAGGGGGCTGTGTGCCTGCTGCGAGGGCAGGGGTCCCATCTGGTAAAACCCAAAAGCAGCAATGGGACTTTTCCTGCAGCCAGCAACTCTCCTGTGAAACTATCCTTGGGAAAGACAAAGAATTGAGAGATTTTGTTAATTCTTTTGTTTAACAAGGGTTCAGTTGAAAATGCTCTCATTCCACATGAGGATGAGGCTTCTGAATGCCTTCTTTCCACTGGGAACTAAAAGGAGTTGGTTCAAAACCATCATAGAAAGATGATTGTTCACACTTCAGCTTTGGCACTTCTGCCATGACATTGTGGTCATCAAAATCTGGGTACAAGAAGGAGCTGTACAAATAAAAAAAAATAAAAAAAGAATAAAAATGGTTGAAGGATGTCAAGAACCATCTCACTGGTTTGGATGAGGATGACCACAAGCCCTACGTCATTGCTAAGACAAATAGGTAGAAATATTTTGCTACACTTGAATCTTTACTTAGGTGTTTGGCCAGCCCTGAAGCAAGGATGACATTGGTGAAATGGACCTTTAATTGACTGAATATTGATGTTCTTACAGCATATTTATCTATCTGTCTATCTATCTATCTATCTATCTATCTTCCAGCTATCTATCATTTCTATATATTTTTTTATCTTGTTTTTATAGAAGAGATGCTTATGGGTGCTTATGGGTGCAAACAGGGATCTGTCCTGGTAATTTAAATCTAGACCAACTACAATGATTTTAATCGCATCACTCTGCTTTTACTCTGCATTAGTTTGGAAATGTGTTCCATCAGGATAATCTGTAATATAACACAATTTATTTTAGTATAGTTAAATATTCCTATCTACTGGAAATTACAAATCTTATCATCAGTTGACTACGTCTAGGCACATTTTAATCAAAATCCCTTTAGTGGAGAAAGTCAGAGAACAAAATCTTACAATAAAACTCCGTTGGAAAACTAAAATTAATCTCCTGTTATGAGATCCATGTCTTGAAGGAAGTGAACCTAGAGATACTAATGAAAGCCCCAGGAAAAGTATCATGCTCTACTTTTCATCATCAGTTGTGAAACTAATTATTGAGCTTCTAAAACAGGAGTTACTCTGCAGCAGTAGAACTGGAGGCAGGACCTGCATTGAGTTATACTGGAACAATGATGATTTCTGACCTTTATAAATGGTTCCTAGTCTGGCTTAGCCCTACTGGTGTGCAGCAGATTTCGTATTTATGCTTTGAGTACTTCTAAACCAGGATGTTTTCAGGGTTTCTGTGTCCATAGTGATAGATGAAATTCTATTCTGAATTTTTATGCAAACAGATTTTTTAAAAAAATCCATGGTATATAAAGATTACCACAAGAAACAGGTTTGTATAAAGCTCTCTTACACATTTTAAGGAGATAAGGAACAGCTGGGGTTTAATGTGTAACAGCTCTGCATGACTTCAGACAAAATAAAGTGAGGAAAGCAAGTGAGGGAACTAATTAGTAAATACTCTGGTTGGCACAGGACGTATCACTAAATAGAATATAAAGTTTGGTAAAGAATGGCAAGAACTTCCACTTAACATCTCCTCAAAATGTTTGTTCCATACTGGATCAGTAAGGAACCAGAAGAAAAAGCTCCAGCCACTCCATTCCTGTGGTTTAAATCCCAGTTGCAGGATATTAAAGTTAGGCTTCTTTAACTTTCATGGCTGGTGATAAGAAATATGAAGGTCACTATTCAGTGAATTAAAGAAATTATGCCATTAATATCTATGATTAGTAATTACTGTTTTTATCATTAGCATAGAAAGTATTCTTACATTTTTGGGTTGTTTTCAATTTCTTAATGTTTTTGCTTTTGCAATAATGATACTGAGTCAACAGCTCTTCTCAAAAGAAGAATTTTTTCCCCGCACCACGGATCAGACATGGCTTGGACAGACAAGCCCATTCCTTCCATAGGAGAGATCACTTGATGAATCTTGGAAAGTCAAAAGCAGTTTTCCCTGTGAGTTTCCCAAGTAATTGTGCCATCGTTGGCTGCTGGCTCAGAGAGAGAGCAGCTGCTCAGGAGAGCTCCCAGCCCTGACTCTGCCTGTCGAGGGCCCTGCCATAAGTGTGTCACTGCTCCCTTGGGGCAGTTTTGTCTGGCAGAGAGAGAGGAAAGTGTCTGCAGTGAATGCAGAGAAACTCCTGAGGACTTGTGTCTGTACATTTGTTTGCTGACACCTTAGGAAAATAGCCCAGGAACTTTTGGGTCACATTGTGCACATCTTGGAGCAACATTGCAGCTGCTCTTTTTTACTGTTCCATCAGCATCAGCGACCATTCAAAAGGACAGGATTGCAAGAGCAGTCTGAAGGAAGCTTTTTTGGATAGTGTCAATATTTCAGCTAGACAGACCTTCTGTGCCCTTCTTTTGACTCATTTGCATGAGTGCACACTTATCCAAAGTGACAATCAAGACTGTTGGAATCCTAAGTTTGGAGCCTTCTTTATAAGAAAATGGAGGTGACAAACTGAGAAAGATGCTGCATGTATGTGACAGCTGGAAAATATGGTTTTCAATAACAACTTCATCCTCTCAATGCCATTAGCCCAAGAAAGAGAGAATCAATGATGACTTGAATGAGCCCTGTTCTTGGAAGCAGCAGAAGATGCCTTCACCCTTACCAAGACACATTGATAAAGGTTACTGGACTGAGCACACACACTTTGCCATGTAAATTACTTAAATCCTGTGGGGTGTGACTCAACAGATTCTCTCAGCATTCAGCAGCTTGAAGCTCAAAGCCTTTCTGACACAGGAGACAAGTTATTAAATCTTTAATTTCATTGATTCATTCCTTTTTTGATAATTTGACCATTTGGATTTTGAACCATCCTAAACTTATAAAATACTAACTACCCTCAGTGACGAGTTGCACTCTGATCACAGTCTCCATGTAATCTTGAATGTATAGACATAAAATCCTTAGAATCATAGAATGATTTTAGATTGAGTTTAGATGGCACCTTAAAGATGATCCAGTTCCAACCCATGGGCAGGGACACCTTCCCCTATCCCAGGTTGCTCCAAGCCCCATCCAACTTGACCTTGGACTCTTCCAGGAATGGGGCAGCCACAGCTTCTCTGGGCAACCTGTGCCAGGGCCTCAGCACCCTCACAGTAAAGATTTTCTTTCTAATATCTCATTTAACATCTTGTACAGTGTCTCCTTAATTGGGCTGTAGTCCATGTAAAAAAAGTAATAATCAAGCTTCAAGTGTGTGTTTCCCGAATATGCAACTGTCTTGTTTTGAATTTAAATTGAATTATCATAGAAAAATAGAAAATATTGGTTTAGTTTGGATTATTTTTCCCTTCCCTCACAGTTACAGATTTCCTTGCATAGTTCATTTATGGGTTTCTAATGTGGTTAAGTGTTTTATGTAACCTGATCAATGAGGATGAGGTTCAGACAGCTGATTTTACACAGCCCATCCTTGGCGTTTGTTTTTCTTTCAGACCTTACGCTTTTTGAGTTGGCTGGATTATTTTAGTGCCACTACACTCTCCCTGTGTGCTGCCCCTCTTGCCACCAACAAATGCAGTCACAGCACCACAACCCTGCGTGTGGGGGTCGTGAGGGTCGGGGTGGCAGAGAGGGAAAGATTGGCAGGTGGCTCTGTGGCACTTGGCCTTTGCAGGTCTGTTGTTCCTTCCAAGCAGGAGACAAGTCTGGGCACCCTCTCCTGACACACACAGCAGAAATTCTGACATTTGCCCAGTGCATCTCTCCCTGGCTATGTCAGGCTGCTAAAGCACAGCAGTTCCTACTCAGTGTTGAACAGAGAAATAATTTAACCTAAGGAACTTTGTAAATAAAGGCATAGCACAGAGAGTTTCGTTTTTTTTTGGTATTGCTTTTGCTTTTTAAATTGTTATCACAGGGCTTTTCTTGGTGTCTCTGTTTTCACCACACATCTGTATGTGGCTTAATATGTGAGTGGCTCAGTTTTCAACCTTGTTTCAATCTTTCAAGCTCTGTAAGGGTCATAATATTTTTGTCAGCTGTCATTAAAATCCTAAAATAATTCACCCCTCTGCCCTGGCTGTGGCACTGCTGCTGTGTTTGCTGTGCAGCACAATCAGGAATCAATAGCTCTGTAATATTTTTTTCCCCTGTATCCTATTACTTTGAAAAAGTTCCTACATTTAGAGTTAGGTGTCAATTCTTGTCATTTCAGTTCTTGTCTTTTAGCCTATAATTAATTGCTCGGATCCTGGCATCCCTGCTCAATTGTTGCTCTGACAAGAAGACTGAGGTACATCCTGATTCTGCAGTAACTTTTTGCTTCAAATTTAAGATCTGAAAAGTGAGACCTGGATGTTCACTGAGTAATATATACTGGGCCTGGGTATATGATTTGGCCCAATTTCTTAAATTAGGCTAACATTTGTATTCTTTAAGACTTTCCTGATTCCAATGGCCACATCTCCACTTCTCTCTACTAAATTATTTCCCTGACAGCACAATAAAAATGTGCTGCCACAAATGTGCAGAGGAAAGAAATGCTTATTAGTAGAAAAAGAAATTTTAAGAGACAAGAGTCTGCTTCGTGAAAAAGAAAAAAAATCCCTCAAAATAACAGGGCAAGAAAGGCAGAAGTGCCAGGAAATAGGCAGATTCATTTCTAGGAATTTCTCTGAGTTTTTGCTATTGAAACAAACCTTCAAGCAGATTAATGTTTTGATGGGACATCACACAGTCAGGTTACTGTGTTTTAATGTATTTCACATTATGGTTGTTGCCCATCTTATGGTCTTTGACCTTTATAAGTATCACATAACGCCAGGTCATGAGCTCTGTGAGAGAGCGAAGGGAGGATGTATCACATTACCTTTGCCTAAGAGTCTGCCTAACTGTGCAGACAGTTCCTGCAGCTCAATTAACTTGAGTTCATTGATTTGATTCCAAAGTCAGGAGGACCTTGGAACAGCCAGCAGCTTTCTTCATCCCATCTCAGGTTTCTTTGCCATCAGTAGGAAAATGGGATACTCCCACTAAATGCACAATGCTGACCCTTCTGATGGATGCCAAGTCTGTGATCTGAGCTTCCCAAAGCACTCTGAAGACACTAATTATTTATGCTTTGTAACTCTTTTAAACTTAAACCATCCTGACACACCTCTAAGGACCTGGAAGAGGAGGATGACTTTTCAGCACATTCAGTTTGAACTGTGAAACAGCACAAAAATGGACGCATTGATCAATGGGTTTTCTTTCACTTACTGTCCCATTCACAGATGTTTAAGGAAATAACATGTGAAAAAGCTGATATTTCAGCTAGAATTGTGGACAACACCAGCCCAAGTGCGTCTTTAGATGACTAAAATTTCAGTTTCAACTTGGAAAAGATTGTTATAAGTGTAAGTCTAAAATATTTGAATGAGTCAGTGCCAAGTGACCTCTTCCCTATGGGAAGTGTCAGTTCCTCAGGAGCAGTGATGTCTGAGGGAGCAATTGGTGCTCAGCTCAGGGAGCAGTTCCACTGATTAATGGCTCAGGAGAGTTCTCTGAGGCATAAATCAGTAGCCCCAGGAGAAGGGAGGATTATGCTCTTTATGGGAGCAACACAGAGTCAGAAACTGCTCTCACATCGCTGCAGCAGTACCAGCTGATATTTTCAGTTGGCAATGCTGGAATTATCTGTCTCATCGAGACCCAAAAATGCAGTGAGTTTGTGCTGTTGTGAGGCACAAGAGCAAAGATCAGCACAAGGTCCCTCATTCATCCTGGTGCCCATGGACTGTGGAGTGAGTGGGCTTGAAGTGAAATCAGCATGGGAAGGTGTGTGGTTCTTTTTGATGAAGCTAAAGCAGGGAATTCCTCTGTGGAGAGCAATTCCTCTTGGCCTGGGTGTGGTGGGGACATGGGTGATATTGCTGCTACTGGGTGCAGAGCTTGGTGTTTGGAGGATCAGGGGTGGCTGTTTCTGTTCTAGCCTGTATTGATCCAGCAAAACTCACAAATTCTCAGTGTTTTATCATCATTCCAGTCATCTCAGCCAGCTGGACACTGCCTGTAGATGGAAAGTAGAAAATACATATCCTGTTTTCCTTTGCTTCTATGTGCAGCCTTCTGCCTTATTAAACTGCCTTTACCTTGTCCAAGGGTTTTTTTGCTCCATCTTATTTTCTTCATCCTCCCTGCTGCAGTCCTGCTGAGAAGGGGAGAGACAGAGCAGCTTGGTGATTAGTCAAGGTCAACTCATCACAGAGTCTCAGAGGTTTTCTTGGGAATAGGACAGAACAAAGTTCATCAGAGCCGTTTCCTACATGACAGGGCCTGATTCTTGTTGTTATCCAAGCTCCTTGAAAGTGTAACTTGACTGTTGTCCTTGGTGGTGGTGTCAAAGCAAGGTAATTTTGGATCAGTGTTGTCTGGAAAAAAATCTGAAAATCAGCACAAGAGGTTTACTTTGGTAAAAGTCTGTTAAAGAATAAATATTTTGTCAGTTTAGCTGGAAAATCTCATATTCCAGCAGGGCGGACTCTTAAAAAGGCAATACATCTGTGGTTATCTCTTGGTGAAGAAAGATGTTCGAGGGGACAGTGTGTCTGGTGTTGTGATTCTCAGGGTGAGGTAGATGGGAAGATTGTTCTGTTTCTTCAGTGCCAAAATTTGAGTGCTGTCTCGGGGATGTTCAACAGGCTGAGGAAAATCACTGCAAGTGATTAAATGTACTCTTTGAATTGCTGTCCTTTGTCACAGCCATTTCCTCTGAAGCCCTGGTGGTGGTGGTCAACCTTTTTTTGGGATGTGGCCTCATCCCATGATGTGCTGCAGGTTGTTAAATTCTCCTTTGAAGCCACGTGACTCTTTCCAAGCCACCACGATGATCTGGGAGTTATCCTTTAAAACTGAGAGTGAAATCAAAGCTCCTTCAAGGCTGTTTTGGTGGCCTCCTTTTCCTACAAGGAATAAAAAACCATAAAGTTATAAAAATTATAAAAATAAGATAAAAATTCTAAAACTCCCTCTTTACTGTGTTCTTTCTAATGTAATTGTAATCATGTCTTTGTTAGCTCTCCACCTCCTCAAGTAGAACTAGAAATGTCCACATTTTTGTTATATATCTTTGATGTAGATCATAACCTCTTAATTGCAATCATCTCTCTGATGAGAGATGATTGAGATGATTTACAGAATGTTCTTCAGCTCCCAAAATAGGCTTTTAAGCTGTATCTGGAAAAGGAGACTTTTCACTTCAGTAGCCAGTAGACTTTGTTTCCTAAAAAACTGCTGGAGAAATGGTTTTTTTACTTTTGAGTTTGGTTTGGAAGTTGCTTGAGCTTTGACAGATTCTTAATTCCTCAACAGCCATATTTTTACACTGAAATGGGATTTGTTTTTCCACATTACAGTGTTGCTGCATAGTCCATAAACCATTCGATTCCTCTCACAAGTAGGTCACCAGAAATCACTGCATTTGTGGGTCTTGTCCAAAGAGCCACCACATTTACAGCTGTGCACCTCACGTGGATCTCATCATCCCAGCCCAGAAGATGGGCAAAGCTCCTTGGCACTGAAACAGAGTGATGTGGAGTGGAGGGAGATGATTTCCATTTGTAGTTGCTGATGTTGATTGAATTACCTCTCGTTAGCTGAACTGCCTGGCTGTCCATGCACAGCCTGCTGAGAGTGCAGAGTGAAATGCATTAGTTCTGATGTCATGTCATCAAAACTTGCCAAGAATAACATCCCAGCCATCACTGCCTCTCAGCTGACAAGCAGTAGCTCTTAAACAGCAATCATTTGATCCCTTTTCATTGTCTGCCTGCTCTTCGGATATAAAAAATAAAAAAAAATAAAAGAAAAAAACAGAAAAAAAAAAAAAGAGCTGCATCATTTGTGCAATATTTTCAAGGTGTCTGCTTTTTCATAAAATCCTATCCAATGAACAAAAGATTTTTTTCTTAAGCCAAAAATGGAATTTCCTATGTTTCAATTCCTGCACGGATTGGTAGGTTTTTGTTTTTTTTTTTTTTTGATGTATAGTCCTATGCCTGTAAGAGTTTGCTCTATGAAGAGGCATTCTTGTTGATTATTTGGAACAAAATTGTTCTCAGTTTTACAACTGCCATTTCTTTTATGTTTACAACATGCAATTAAGGACTCCTATTAAATGTTCTTACACGGCAATCCCAATGACCAATGTTTATTTACATTTTTTCCAGAGCACAGTATTGAAAAGACAAATAGAGAAGAAATGTAATGCAAGAGAGGAGCTATAAAACCTCCATTTCAGCTGGCTGAACAAACTTGGGTATTCACTGGCCTAGGAAATCTTCTCTTCTGGCACTCAAATATTTCTGTGGAGTGATAAGCACAAAAATTTTCTGGAATCCCTTTAATTGGTAGCAACTTCTTTTTTACTGAATTACATATTTCAAAGAATACCTTGTTAATGACCAGTATAAAGCAAATATATTCTCCAAGCTTATTAGTACAGAAATAATTGCAAGGGGCTGCTATAGGTCATTAAGGCCTATTTATTTTATAGTTCATTAAGGCTAATTTTATCAGTACAAAATATTTTTTAATAGCCAGTTTTGCTTCTTTTTTTTTTTTAATGTTTCTCTGCCATCTACTGCTAGCAATAATTTCTGATTTTCTTCTTTGGTCCTGGATAATTTTCCACTGTATTTACTGTGAACTACTTAGTGGTGGCTTTTCATCAACAGTTTTTCTGGGCACTAGCAGATGCTAATCTTGAGTCGGGCATATATATTAATTTACATCTGTTTTTCCTGTGTCAAAAAGGGCTAGTATGGTTTATTGTTTAATATAAACAAATAATATCACAGTAGCTTGACATGCAGTTAAACTCACCAATTTTCCAGAGATAATTGGACAGCCAATTTTCCAGGCTGGATTTGCGTTAAATATTTATTGTTTTGTTGCTTGTAATGAGCTGTTATAAGGAAAACTGAGTTTCCTTGTGCCTCCTGCTCAGTATCTGGCTGAGACAGAGGGTACCTCATCCATGGCACATCTGGGTTTGATATCTACCAAAGAGAGGCAGATTTTTCATGGCTCAGGTTTTCCAAGAAATCGCCAGGGAAGGTTCTCCAATTCTAATGCATTCTTGATTTTGATCTGAAGAGCAACTAAAGAGCAACTCTGCCTTAAATCTAATCAAATTATCTCAGAGATAGAACAATGCTCAATTTGGTAAAGGGAGGGAGGAATCAATTTCTTTTCCTTACATCTTTTCCACTTTCAATGTATACTTAAATATTTACTGATGAAAAGACCAGAATTTGAGTACTCTGCCTCTCCTTCCTGTCATTGCTATCAAGCAATGGGACTGGGCCTGTTTAATGCCTGTCTCAGCAGTCATTTACACTTTTGGAACAGTGAAGCAACTACAAAACAGATTGAATGGTGACCTCTCCTGCATGTCTCATACCCTCCTGGTTTATGGCAGGAATCCGGTTCAAATCCTTACTCGGAGTTTAAGGCAAGATCTAGGTTTGAATTCTCATTTAACCCTATAAATCTAAAGCTAGAAGGAATATTGTGCAGAGCCCTAAACTGTTCTCCTTCACCCTTGTGAAGATTAAAGGAACCAATGTGACAGCATTCAGGAGTATTCCTGTGCTTCATTCTCACAGGGATAAAGCCAAATTTGAGTCTCACACAACTGTTGAAAAATGTGGGTGAGGAAAGGCCATGGCCTTAGGGTTTCCTTTCTAAAATTGTGGATATACTGATTTTTAGAACCTGCTAGCATTTTGGTGTGGTAATTTCAGTTCAATTTTCTATTGTGGGTGGGGTTTTTTTAGGTGAACTCAACGTTCATTTTTTTTGCTAGAGCACACCCAGGCATGTGCACACGCACACGTGCACCTGGAATCTGGAGTAACCAGCAACATTAAAAAAAAATCATGAAGTTGGTGTGTGGAAAAAAAATCTCACAAAAATTATTACAGTCAGGGATAAACATAAAGATTTCTCCAGCTATGAAGAGGACTGAAAGTGCAAGAGCCACACAGCCAGCCATTCCTTGGAGCCTTCCATTTTCTTGGAGCTGAAGGAAAAAGTACTAACAGGATTAGGTATTATGTGCATGAATCTGTGTGTGTATGTGTGTTCTTCTATTCATATCTGTGTCAGACAGACAGGTATGGGGTTGTTCAGCCTGGAGAAGAAAAGGTTCTGGGAAAATCTTAGAGCACTTTCCAGTACCTTAAAGGGGGCTGATAAAAAGAAGGGAGAGGGACTTTTATTGTACGGTGACAGGACAAGGGAAGGTGGTTTTAAACTGACAGAGAGCAAGTTTAGATGACATGTTCAAAAGAAATTCTTTACTCAGAGGATGGTAAAGCACTGGAACAGGTTTCCCAGACAAGTTGTGGCTGCCCTATCCCTGGAAGTGTTCAAAGCCAGGTTGGATGGAGCTCTGAGCAACCTGATCCAGTGGGTGACATCCTTGCCCATGACAGGGGGTTGGAGTGAGATGATCTTAAAGGTCCCTTCCAACCCATGCCATTCTGATTGTATGACCACTTTCTTTGCTAAAACCAATTTAGTTTCATTTCATTTGCACCATGAAACACCGTGCAAATTGGATACTGTTGGTTTCAGCTGTTTCAATTCAAAAGAAAGGGCTTTAAGATTACTCTCCATTTCTGTGAATAAGTGCTGAATGCTTTCCCTTTGAAACATTTTCCGAAGTCAAAAAGGTGGCCATTCTTTCTTTTGTGTTGTTTATAATGAGTGGTCATGAGGGCTGTTTTTGTCTAAACACCAGGGAAGTTAATGATCTTACTTCCATGGGAACAGAAAATCCCACTGTGAGTCCATATAATGTTTTTCCTGGTGAGCTCTTGGTGCACACAGGCACAGTGGAGAAAAGCTGCAGTAGCCAGGAAAAGAGATTTTCATCTTCCAGGGCACTGCACCATGTTTCTTCTCTCATCCACTGTGAAATTGAAATTGAAGGGACCTTTGACTCCATTTTGTTCCAACATCCCACCATGGGCAAGGACACCTTCCACCAGACCAGGTTGCTCAAAGCCCCATCCAACCTGGCCTTGAACACTTCCAGAGAAGTTTCAGTGTCTCACCACCCTCACAGTAAAGAATTTCCTCCTAGTATTCAATCAAAGCCTGCTCTGTGGCAGTGTGAAACCATTCATTCTTGTCCTATCCCTCTATGCCCTTGGAAAAGATCCCTCTCCAGCTCTCTTTGAAGGGGTTCTGAGGTCTCTGCAGGTCCATTTTGGTTTTGTAAGACTCTCCTGTTCATAAGAGTTCTTCCTCCTGCCAGCCTAAGTACGAGTTCCTCATCCAACCCCTGCCACAAAATAATCAGCCAAAGCTTTACACTCGATGCTGCAGCTCAGAGAACCAAATCCCTTGCTGAAACATGTTGGGAAAGTTTAGGCCAGAAATATTTTGTCAGCCTGTCTTGGGCTTTTCAGTGAAAGGCAGGGTTTTGCTCTCTGTCAGATTTTGATTCTTATTTTTAATCTCCTTTTGATGAGCTTCCTTCTTACTGGGTTTTTAGCTACTTACAGTAGAAAGATATTTTTTTAATTGTGGTTTCCAACCAAAAAAAAAAAAAAAAAAAAAAAAAAAAAACCAAAAAAAAAAAACACGAAAAAAAAAACCCTCATCACTTCAGAGTCCTTCTTGCTTTCATTTTTTCCTGCTGTTGCTTTTACTCTTGATATTCAGCCTCCTCAAGTCCTGATGTGACACTCCATAAAATCTTTATCCTGTCAAAGCCCTGCTGTGAGCATTGCCCAGTGCTTCCAGAATTTGCATTTAGCATCCATTCATATGACTCTATTGGTGGGGCTCTCTTATCACTGAGTAGCCCTCCAGCTTTATATGAAAGGGCACAAAGTTAATGAAAACAGCATTAAAACTCGATTAGCATTTAGTGAGATCACTAAGACTTGTTCTGAACTTAATATTAGTTTCTGAATTTTTTTCTTTTTTAACTCACAGTATCCAGAACCAGAGACAGCAGAAACAATTCCATCAAAGAAGCTGTTTTTCAGGTGAGGATGTTATGTTAGAAGGAAGGGAAGGCTTTGATTTTTCAGCAGGTTGTTTCAGGGTTAGGGAAAATTTTATGTGTTATCTCATCCTTTTGTCTTTTGACAGAAGAGCCACTCATTGGAAGCAATGTCTCTTTTCTGTGCATTTTGACTTAAATTCCTGGAGAAATTAATCCTAGAGGGAGGAAGAGCTCTTGAAAATGTCACAATATACCCAACTTATTTCAGTGTGTTAATGAGGATTTTTCTCCAGACACAAACTTTGCTTGCTGTTGCTTTTCTTGGGGGAGAAGAAGAGTTGAGAACTCAGTGTAATGGTGCTACAGTCAGGAAAATTGCCTGCCATGCCACTGAAAAGCAGACTAAATTATGCTTGAGTGTAAACATTTGTGTATTCTCCATTCACAGCCCTTGCTCTAGCTCAGGCCAGACCTCCAGCGGCCTCAGGTGTATTGCTGATTTTAAAAATACCAAGAACATTTCTCTGGCCTCAGGGCTAAATTACATGTCTTTTGTTACTTTAACAAAACCTGCAGTTCCTTACTCTGAGTCTTTTCTGGCACCTGTGTGGTTCTTTTGTGGTCCTAAGATGTTTCTATCCGTTTTTCCTGTGTTTCTGTCTCTGGAAGTACCCACATTATTACACTCTGCTAAGGAGGACGAGAGCACAAGCCAAGATGTTCCACAGAATTTGCTGCAAGAGGTGTAGAGATTTTTTTAGCTTCAGTTGGGAAAAGTTTTGGAATAGCTGTGGTAGATTGTGCCTGAAACTTCTGTGTTTGAGTCCCCAGAGAGACAGCAAGGAGAGGTGGATTTGTGGTAAGGTTTCTCAAAGGCATGGTGGTGTTCAAAAAAGGGAGAGGATAGAATAATTGGAATGGAATGGAATGGAATGGAATGGAATGGAATGGAATGGAATGGAAATGGCCTTGAGGCATTCACCCCTAGGAAGACTCTTGGGCAGAAGGAAAATGGTGTGTTCTGCCTGAGAATGTCCGCTCTACCATAGAGAAACCTTCAGGTAGCACAGATTTTAAATATTAGACTGCTCTGGTGTTGTTGGGGACCAGAGTGAGACACTGAAAAAAGGGAAAATGCTTCTGCAAGAAAAGCAACCCCGGCTGAGGGACTTCAGCCTTTCTCTTTCTACAGAAGAAAACCCCAAGAAACAATCAAGTAATTAGGTTCCAGAATGCACAAAACCTATATTTTATTTTCATTCTTTGGACTGAAGGACCAATTTGATGACTGATAAGGAACTGGATCAAAAAGTGACAATCCCAGCTTAAATCTCGATTTTGACGTGTCCTTTTCCATGGGAAATCAGCCCATTTTTTTTTGTTCATTTCTCTTTCCCAGATTTGGACAGTGGCGTTTGGACAAAATTGTTTCAATTATTTGGGTCGTTTGGGTCAGTTCTTCTAAAAATGGGTGTAAATCTCTGACCCAAAGGTGTGTTTTTATGTCAAATCTCTGAGTGCTTCCACCCTCACAGATAATACAGGAACATTAAGAGAGGTCACATAAGGACTTAGGCTGATAAAAGGACCTAAGGAGAAGAGCTGGACAGAATAATCTGTCATGTGTTGAGTCAGCTAATAAAAAAGGTAGTTACTTAAAATGTCCACAGGCACCAAAGCATAAGGAAGTCTTAGACAAAGGGAAATAATTGAAATTACTGTGGACATAATGAGAAATGCACTATCAGGTTTTGCAAAGGCTGAGACCAAGGGTTTGATTTCTGAGCAAGAGGCAGCAGAATTGCAATGTAGCCAAGTGTAAAAAAAATAATAAATTAAAAACGGATTTATAAAAGGTTATCATGGAGGCTGGTATGAAGTGAGCCCAGGTTGTCAGTTCTGCAATTCGATGAGAATCCAGGTACTCTTTTTGTTAGAATGAATAGAAATTTAGTGCTGAACAGTGTTGTTTGCCTCACATTCTTTTAATAATGGACAGTAAACCTGTGTGCTGCATTGAAGGGGCTGTAACACAAATGTAAATAAAAGCCCTGCACACCTTTCATCCAGCAGGTATCAGCTTACACTCCGAGCACCCCTCTGAGGAGCAGAACTTTCAATATTCTTGTTTTAATGGCATCAAAACTGAGATATAAAGAGATTAAGACATTTGCTGGAGGCTGTTAGTGAAGCACAATTGTGTCAGTTGCTCCCAAGCTCTCGCCATTCAAGCTCAAAGAGATTTTATTTGCACCATACTCTTTTCAAAGTATATGTTTAGATAAGTGAAGGGAAAATATCTGTGGCATAAATCTGGTGATTTCAGCAGAAGTGCTTTGGGGATTAATTTGATCTGCTCATTTCTGGATAGGTACCAGGAACTCTTCTGTGTGTGTTTAAAGCACACTGGTCCCACCTATTGGGGCTGCTGGGGAATTGATTTTATTGGGTTGCAGTAGGTCGTTTGTCTTCATGCTGATAATTTTGTTTGGGTTTAGTAGTGTTTCATTCTTTTCCACTCCAGTGTATTTCGCACTATCTAAGGGATTTCAGGTGTAAATGTATTCCCCCACCACCAACCTCGGCTAATAATTTCATTGCTGTGTTGGGTCAAATATTGATTGTGACCCCTGCATGAGGAAAGTGTTGATATTTAGCATCAATTTTTCTTTCTTATACCTCATTTCATGAAAAAAAAAAAAAAAAGAAAAAAAATCCCCATGTGAGCCAGCTGTAAGGATTCCTAAGGAAAGACAGACTGGAGTCAAACAAAGAAAGTCAAATTCATAATCTTGAACTTGTCCATTTAAAAGTTAGATTTTCAGCCTCAGTGAGCTCTCTGAACTCTCCTTCAGACAGCCAAAATTGTAGCTATAAATAGAGGCTGAGCAGTCCTGCCTCTCTTTTAATCTTATCTCAGATGATGAAACAGCTTTGGGAGCTGCCTGCTCCTTCCTGATGGCTTTGCACAGACCTGGGTAAATGTCCTTTGGAAAATTAAGGAGAGGGGAGAGGAGAGGAGAGGAGAGGAGAGGAGAGGAGAGGAGAGGAGAGGAGAGGAGAGGAGAGGAGAGGAGAGGAGAGGAGAGGAGAGGAGAGGAGAGGAGAGGAGAGGAGAGGAGAGGAGAGGAGAGGAGAGGAGAGGAGAGGAGAGGAGAGGAGAGGAGAGGAGAGGAGAGGAGAGGAGAGGAGAGGAGAGGAGAGGAGAGGAGAGGAGAGGAGAGGAGAGGAGAGGAGAGGAGAGGAGAGGAGAGGAGAGGAGAGGAGAGGAGAGGAGAGGAGAGGAGAGGAGAGGAGAGGAGAGGAGAGGAGAGGAGAGGAGAGGAGAGGAGTCCACAACTATGATTTTTGATGGGACCTATTTAAGGACACTGAAGAAAATTGATGAGAAAAAAAAAGAACAAGAAGTATTTAAAGAAGCCAATTATAGCATTGCAAAGTTTAAAAAAAATCCGCCATGGAGTTTAATTCAATTTTTCCTGCTTACTTCCTCTAATTAACCCAGCTGGACAGTGAGGATGGTGAAGTGCATAGAGCTTTATCCCATGTATTTGGGAAGAACCCATGGCTAAAACTGAGGACAAAATACAGAGTAGGACAAACTGGTCATGGGTGTAGGCAAGAGGCCAGTTAGATATCAAATAGCAAAATGGACTGTCTAGTTTATTATTATTTACAAATTACTGGTCTTTTTCTTCAGCCCTGGTGTTATAGTCAGGACATCAGGTAAACAAAAATGATTAATTACTTCAAAATAGTCCTCAAAAACTTGCAACATGCCAGTGTGAAGTTCAGATTTCCGGCCTGCTTCATTCCAACTGTTCCAGCGCTTTGTGTTCATTTCTACTTGGCTTTGCTAAAAAAAAAACAGAGAGTAGGAACAGCATTTTAGTACCTTCCAAAATGACTTACTCTTTACTGAATGCCAAATATTTTACAGAATCCAGCTCCATATTCATGGAGTCTGTACCTGGAACTATGACTGCTGCATTTTTTTATTGTAATGTGACTCTTTCTCAATAAAATGGACAGAACTCCACAAGAAGAATGTGGTGCTTCTGCAGAAAAATATTTTTATTTTCTTCTTTATATTTGAAAGATAAATATAAGGCAAATATTAGAATAAGGTGTCTAAAATTAAATTCTTGTTTATGCTTCATACCTCTTTCTTTGAAATTTACCTTGAAAATGTAGCTCAAATGGCATCATATATAATTTGCCTTCAGCCATCAGAAGCAGTGTTGTGTCTTCTGTTAATTCTTTCTTTTTTTTTCTGAATAATTTAAAATTCAAAATAATATTCAGGTGAGGTACTAGTTATGCTCTTATTTTATGCCTTGAATGATTCCAGAAATAGCTTTCTATTTTCCTTTGTAAATGATACTGGAAACTACAGAGGAGGAAACAACCCTGGTTTTGTCCTTTTTTTCCCCCTATAATAATAGTAATAATCATCAAAAGCAGAAGTATTCTGTCTGCTGTGCAGCACAATCTCTCATCTGGAGGCCTCTAAATGCTTTTGAAAGCACATGATATTAACTGTGCTTTAGTGACTGAGGAAACAGCAGCACACAGTTTAGCAATTTTCCCACTATCACACTGAAAGTCCACAACAAAGAACTTTAAAGCACAGGACCACGACTCCTCCTGTTTTATTGCCACACAGTTATTTCAACTGCATCATCTTCTCCATCCTCTGTCAGCTGAACTTCCTGCACCCAACTGTGCTTGGTTAGATAGGATTTAATGATAAATCCATCTTCTAATTGTTACTCTGATGACAGGAGAGAAGAAATCTCTTCCTTTCCAAACTAGTCATTGTTAGGATGCAGTTTGGTCACTAAGGGGAGGAGTTGCTTGAGACTCAAAGATGAGGCTAATTATTTTTTTACTTTTTAATGTATTTATTTTTAATTAATTATTTAATTATTTCTGATAGGGTTCCTGTGCTGTGCTCATCACTGAGGTTTCTCAGCATGTGCAGTGTCATAGGAGACTTTTCTTACTGGAAGGCTGGTGTTTGGGGGGCTATAAATGAGATATGGGCTCTGAATCCTGTAGGACATTAAAATGCTCACAGTAACGAGGCCAGGACTAATGAAGGATGTGAATTTACACATGAATTCACACATCAGTGAATGCACTGCTTCATTCTCCGATTTCTCTCACAGCACTGTAGGGCCCAAGCACAGAGGAGGTGCAGCTGAGTTACTCCTGATGAGTATCACAACCTGCTACACATGAAGTATTGAAAATCTAGAAATCTAGTGGAAAGGAAACAAAAAAAAAAATAAAAGTCACCATTACTTCTATTGTAAAGGAGTATTAGGAAAACTGCTTCATGCCATTCCTAAGATTGACATCTATAGAAGTCCAGCTGCTGATTAGAAGGTTTCAGGTGTCATGAAATTAAGTTCTGGGCTCCACCTTCCCCAGAGTAGCCTGGTATTTAACTGATGGACTGCTTTAATCGTTTTGGCTGCCTAAAGCCTCTGCTGGAAGAAACTGTGAGTCAATATCACTGGAAAACAGGCATGAAGAATTAACTGTAGCACCAATGATTTTAATTCTTGGTGGCCAGCCTTACAAATCCCTTATTATTCATTCATGGATGTGTCATATTTAAAATGCAAATTCCTTCCCATTGTCCTCCCCCATCTCAATGCATTTCCTTTGAAGTATCCCTGGAGCTTTCCAGGGGCCACCCACAATGGGATCACTGTGATCAGCCAGCTTGCAAAAAGAGTGCCCTGCACCAGCTCAGGTGAATTCAGCTGGATCCTGCTTAGCAGTCCCAGCTTTCAGAAAGCATCCAGACTTTGTTTAAGAGGAAGAAAAAAAAGGTAAAATAAAGGATATCAGGCCAGGTATTTTTACCAAGCCTTTTTAGCAAGGTTGCCTCTCCTGAGATGCATCACAGCTCTGTCTGCCACCATCACATGGCAGTGAGGTCAATAACATAAATAGATCTGGTTTGTCTTGCCCATGTTCTGTTGGTTTGGGAAGAGCAGAGCTCTCCTATGACATCCATTGCAGAAAAGAGTGTCAAGGCTCAGCTGGCACGGAGTTCCTGTAGGGAATAGTCCATTGTCCTTGGTCCTTGCTACCATTCAGCCACAGTTACAAGTTTTTCTAGGCA